>NC_083493.1:5309548-5934548 GCF_905332965.1 Bombus pascuorum
GATTCCGGTTTTCGAATGTGCTGCGCTCGTGGGCGTAGCCCCGATCGAGACGTCGAGATTAGGATTACCGCGCGAAGCGTATAACGAGCGAGTTTTCGCGCCGGATAATTAAGGCAGAGATATCGGGGGTAAAAGTAGCGCAACGGATGGATAAGGTTTCCTTTACAAGATTCGGCACACGCTTTACACTCGATACTTTGCACCGCGACGACGTAGTTGTACCACGTTGCGAAATAAGCGTATCCCGACCGTGAACGCGATCGTCGAACAATTTCGGTATTTGTGGATACGAGTGCCGCTTATAGGCGGCCCCATATATCCATCCAAATGACGCATATACAAGTGCTATCTGTAGTCAATAATATATTTTTTCGTTATCGGCAGAACATTTTCTGTTGATTTTATTGACATATTGGATTAATCACTTCTTAAAGTTACTCATTGTTAAAACAACATCAAAACGTTTCACGCAATATATTTCAAACATCCAAACGATCGTATACTGTTTCATGCTCAAAGATTTATTAAATCCATTGACAGTGAAACGATATTTCATATACGGTTTGTACAAAAATTATTGTTATTTAAGACTTAGGAAAACGTATATACAGCAATCACGCACACTGTGTCACACACGCGTTTCCGTTCAGTAACAGTACTTTGGCAGACTGGATTGCCGAAGCGAAAGGGTTAATCTCGCGAGACTTGGCGCCGATACGAGATCACTCGTCTACGTTACACGATCTTCCCTCTTCTTCTTAATCTGAACGCTTTCTCGGAGAAGGTGATACAGATATCGTTCGATGATGAGCAATCGTTTTGCTCCAAGTATCGACTTTCATATGCGTTTATCGTGCCTAATTGGCCACTGGATTAGTTTCAGCAGTGTCACGCGTTTACTCGACCAGACCTTTGCAAACATATGCCTTTACGTAATCTTTTACGATTGGATTGGATTGGACTGGATTGGATTCGATCCGTTTCCCACCAGTTTTCGGCCACGTATTACGTAGCCACGGCTATGCACGAACCTCCGGTCGAACGTTCAACTTTTCCTCCAACCACCTTGCAACCACCTACATCCGCTAGTTCCGTGCTCACTTTCCCTCTTTCTCTCTTTCTCTCGTTCGCTGGTTCGCATTCCAACAGGTGCGAAACGCGTCACCGCGCGCTCTGCCAGAGAGGGAGGACGAGCTTTTATCACGTACAGACAGACGCATAGGTTGCACGTGATGCCAGAGGGATCGACCGTTCCTACAAGGCTGAACAAATCCTTTCCTTTGTATTCGACGGCATGGAAAATTCCTGGTTAGTTGCTAATCCGACGAATCGTTGCTTCTGGACGAACAATTTTCCATGGAACTCGCGGTCCCGGATAGTTATGCAAGCACACGCGTCACTCTTACTTTTGTCACGCCTTTGGCCATATTTTCAGAAGCAAATGCCTTCGTAGACTGCGACGAACTTCTTCGTGTGCAAGGATAGAACAAGGATTTCAAAGGACTTCCTTTCAAAATACAGTTCTTGTTTCGAAAACTTTCTTCCAGTTGTCCCATCCTTTTCGCGATGGAATAATCGTTGCACGGTGTGCACTAATGTCGATGTCGTTTTACCAACAGTTCTTTGCAACTTGACTCGAAAGTTGTTGCGAAGCGTTGTTGGACTTTTTTTTTTAAATAAAAGGCGGCTTTGTCGTTCGTCAACTTGGCCGAATATGGGGACATTCTGAACCCCAACGTAGAAACGGAAGCTGGGTTACCGTTGACCCAGAGTAGCGTGTATTGGAAAATGAACTTTTACTTGAGAGTGGCGTAATGTAATTTAAGGATGGAAGAAATATTATAAATAGATATATGGACGACTAGAATATAGACAAAACATTGACGTTAATGTCGGATATTATTATAATATCGTGTAGCATAGTATCGTCATGGTTGCTACGTTCATCGAATTATTCGTTAAGATGATTAATACTTTAAAAGCTTCTTACCGTTTTAAACGAACGCTGTTCTTCTTTTCTTCTTCATGTTTATTATCCCTTTGCGTTGTCTGAAATTGCATTTCTTCAAGTGATAGCACCATGTAGGACTGTAACGTTCGAGATGTAGCACTTGTTACACAGAATTGGTGGAAATTATACGGAACTCATCTTGTTCGCGAGTGTTAAGAGAATTTTATATTTTATTTAATAACTTTTGTTATGAATTAGCAGTATATGCTTGTTGTGACAAACTTCACCAAAAATCTATATTACTTTGAAACAATGTTTGGTCTTTGTTTCTACTCTAGTGCCAAGCAAAATGAAAGAAAGACAAAGTGCTTATATCCCATATCTCATGCAAATGAAATAGGCAGTATCTTTAAAATGATTAGAAAGAAAATGAATGGTGTAACGATAAAATGGAATAGTGCAGCACTATCTTACATACTTCGTTCGAATCGTACGGCATTCCTTTGGGTTAAAGATATAAAGATATTACTTAGGAGACTATTGAAATGCTTCTAATTTCTATACATACATATTTATGCATCTATGGGGAAATAAAGATAGTACATTTCCTACATATATATTATATCATTTTCAGTGATTTTTGAAACGTTTCAATGAAATCACAGTATCAGTTTCGTTGTGTATGTACAGCTTTATTACAACAAGATGTATATTTTACACTGATGAGTTTCCACTGTTCACATCTGACGCTGTCTCGTAGGAGTTCCGATTATGACATCGATGCGGACGTAAATTAATATAATCTTGTACCGTTGACGTCGACGATACGGTGAAACACACGAACCGTCCTTTAACTGCTAACTCATCCCTCAACTTTGCTCGCACACTGTAAACCCGCTTCTGCACATATACCACGGGTATAACTCAAATTGAACACGAGTTTACACAACCATCCCCTGTAACGTTCAACAAATTTCAGATGCATTAAGCTAATTTCATAATTCGAAGCGTTAACCTGCCAACCTTAGTGCATCAAGCGAGTGCTTGCAATCAGTTGGCGCGACGTAGGATTTGTAACACGGTGCCCCCCGGTATCTATCGCTATCTTGACGTTTTAATCTTCTTTACACCTTACAAGATGTAATATCGCGAACAAGATCCTTCCACTGGCTCGCGAATAGTATCACCGCGTTTTCATGTGTGTACATATTGCGTTTGTACGGCTTTGAGGCAAGACGCGCGCGTGGCACGTTTTCATGATAGGGCCGCTGCGCCGATGGCTGGACTCGTTGGTAATTTATATCGGGGACTGTACGACGGCGAACGGTTAGCCTTGAAGTTTACTATAGTCAGGACGGACACAACGTGGAGAGTTGGTTGATGCTTTCCACCATCTCGTCCTCGTCGCTCGCGTAGTAGCACAACACTGGCTGCGGGCATTTCATCATGTATCCATACGTTCCGTTTAATCTTCCAGACTCTGGTGGTATTATGAAATTTTTCAGATTTCTTTCAAAATTACCATGAGAAATTTTTGTCACCGCGTACGGAGAAAGTCGAAAATGCGGGCATGCTCGTACGTTTCGTAGTGCAATTTTAGGATGAATTCCTTGCGAACGAGTATTTACGTTCGCTCTATGAATCGGCAGAATCGCTGGAACAATGGCGCGATATTCGTTTGAGTTAGATGATTTCGTTTCATTAGATTGCAGTTAGAGAAGGTAGGGGAGAAGCGTGTTAGAATTCCAATCGAGTTTCTACGATACTTTCGAATAGAGGAATTATTCGTTAAGCGAAACTCGTGATCAGAATTTTATTTCTCGCTTGTTATTTTCTGTCGGACAAAAATAGAAATGTTTTATAATGGCAGAAATAGATTTATTTTCAAATTCAATTCCAGTTATTGCGAATGTTTTATTTAATCGCTCTCGCTACTTCATTTATAAAATCGAATCTGCTTGAACCGAGTGAATCGTCCGAGTAAAATTATGAAAGGAAAAGTTTGTATTTGTATTTTTTTTATCACGGATATTCTATTTGTATGTTGGAAGGTATAATCAATTTCATCTTTCTCAGTATAAGTTAAGCAAACGCTCGTTTTTCTTTCTGCGTATATTTATGTCGTCAGGCAAACACATAGGTTAACGAGTATCTATACCCTTTGTTTTACGATATATGTTAGCAAGTACCCAGTACAATCACTTTGTACGTCTCGAGCTCAAGTATGGATGTTCAGATCGGACACGTTGTTCAGCGACGTAAGATACGTATTGATCCATGGCGTGGATATGCAATGTATGCATATATACACACGCTGACACTCCTGTATTTTTCTTGATGCTTGCTCAAGTAGCGTTTAACTTTAAAAGAGGAAAATCTATTGTTAGGTAAAAATGGAATTTGCGAACGCGATGAAATAGCTTGTGGAAATAGCTGACGTTTTAGTCACTGAGCTGTCGTGACTGATTTCATTTTTCAATTAACGTCTTTTTAAATCGTATCCACGATCGAGTCGACTTATGAAGTTACTTTGCGATATTAAAATGTTTAATCGGAAGAAATCTTTTTCATTTGCAATTTAAATCGATAGCAAAAAAGCTAATACGTATTTTTATCCAATTTCTTAGTTCTCGGTATGTAATGTGTTATTTATCGAAATTTATTTCATTATCTTCTGGTAAATTCATGTTCGTTTTTAGTTCAATTCTGTAGGTATTTGTCGTCTGTGTACATTCCGTACAATTGTCGTTATTATATTTTTATTAATTACTCGCATAGATAACATCGTTTTTGAACGAGAAGGTATTCCGCTTTATGTGAAAGCACATTAACGACAAATAATATCGCGCTGAGTCAAAGGAATGATTAAACGCAGGATGTTTATGTAGGAAATAATTCACGTAAAATGCTTGCGGTGTCTCTATATTAAAGCACTAAGCGTGTTTATTTGAGCGTATAAATTGCAGCCGCTGTTGTCCAAGGTGTTTTCTTATCATGTTGTGTGACACTAATTGTAAGAACGTTATGAAATTCCAGCTGAATTGTCGTTGCCTAAATCGTTAATGACCATTTCGGTACGTGCTTTCCCTAAATAGTTAATAAATAATTACCAGACCACAGATACGTATGCTGTTATAATGTTCATCTCGCTAGGATACAGATTACGTACGAAATATTTAAATAACAGAACTTTTTCTTCAGGCTACGATTAAACGTCGCTTCAATCTTTTTATCTTTTAAAAAGACTTCTCATATTTTACAAGCCTTTAGTAATTTCAGCAATCCATCATATCGACGCAGTTACAAACGTTTTTCCATCTCCTAGCTTCGTCATACTAATTCCAAGATAATTGATTTCCGCTTGACCGTTGTTCGGTATTCTTCGTATTACCTTCTGAATTATTATTATTATTACTATTAACATCGTCGTAGGTTGCTATAACTATAAGTAGTAGTATAGTAGCATGTATGCATACTACTATACGTTGTATGCTCGACTTGGTGAAGTGGACCCATATGGAAGTCCGTGTAATAAACGTACATCAACGATATAATATCCAGTCTAAATTGATTCCAAAGGAAATTCAATTCGACTAACAGGTTTTCTTTCCCGAACCAAGTTACTTCTATAAAAAGAAATTCTCATACCTTGGGTAATTCGTAAAGTAATTGACTGTGCATATTTAAATTACGAGAGGAACGAAAGTAGTTACTATGTCGATAAAAAGTATCTTATTGGACGATATTTTCCACCCAACGACCTGCTGCAATAATAAATCCTTTTAATTATTTCGTTCGATCGTTTCAAGAACGACAACGAATCGTCCGACTTGTTTTCAAAGAGCACAGCAACTACTCGCGTTATCGTTGCAACAATGAAGCTCTTTACTGTTTATCGTGAACGCAACGTGTCGTTTATTGAGTTTCCCTGGACGACCTTATTCCGGCATCATTACGCAAGATGCCAAAACGTTATCTTGAACGGTGTGTCTCTCGTTATTCATTCATGGTTGCGAGCAAATGCCTGTGTTAACACGTGCCACCTTCTCCAGGCTAGGTATACATATATCTAGGAAGCAAAGCGTAGCAACGACGCTC
Organism: Bombus pascuorum; assembly: GCF_905332965.1. NCBI lineage: Eukaryota > Metazoa > Arthropoda > Insecta > Hymenoptera > Apidae > Bombus > Bombus pascuorum. Next base: position 5,315,598 of record NC_083493.1, read on the forward strand.
TCGAGAAAATACACAGGGTATCTCGTAATTGTTCGCGGTGTCGTGCAGCTCGTCCTCGTATAACAAGGCAATGGTTTTACGTCGAAAAAATTTATCGAATTATTCCGCTGCTTGTAGCAGCAGTTACAAGATCTGTATAAAGTTGAATGGCAAAACGTAAGCTGCATCGACCTGAAATCTGGGAACGATTTAACACTTGATGAGTCGCAGCCTGGTATTCTTCGAAATTGTTTTTTCTTTTCGCCAATGTACGTGTGTCATTATCCATTCAGGTGGCATCACGGAGTCTTTCGTTTCCGATCGAGTCGACCTCGAAGACAGAGGTAGAAAGAAAAAAATATGAATGGTGCTCGAGGCTGATTCGACGAAACTCGCAGAGAAGGTATCGAGAGCTCAAGGATCTCGAGAAGAAAATTCATGATCATGATTCGTACGTATATTTCGATGATTTCGGAGATTTCTGAGATTGAGAAAGAATTAAGAGACACGCGCAAAGGCGTACTATTTTTTTAAACATAAATAACATGGGAAATGCTTGGCATTAACGGTATCAAATTAAACATAGAGAAATTGTATATTGTTTGTCCGATGTTAATATTTTTAAAAAGATTCGCAACGCTGGAACCAGATTAACTGACAAATATTTACGCGCAGTTGATGTTTTTTCAACTAAAAATATTCAACTGAAATCGACTATCATTTTTGGATGACTTTTTTTTATTATCTATTACATTTTACGCGATTATATCTACATTCTATTTTATATCCTGTTTTTCGTAAGATATCAAATTTACATGATAAGGCAATTTCGAGTTAACACTTTGACTGCCACGTCGAAATCACACGTTTCGCTCAGGACGCCACAGGAGTATTTTTATTATTCAAAGCATATGGTGGCACGATAATAGTAAATTGATGATGTAAGACAACATTCTTCCCCAATGGGCCGTTTATCTTATTGGTGGTCACGGATGACCACTGTGGCGCCTTGGTAACAGTTGACAGCGACGTATTTTAATTTAATGAAAAACTAAAATTTCTTTTAACACTTTGACTGCTGCGTCGATATCATATCTTTCCCTCAGGACGACCAGGGAGTATTTTTATGATTCAAAGCATATAATAGCAAAGTGATAATAAATTGACGATGTAAGACAAGATTCTTCCCCAATGGACCGTTTATCTTATTGGTGGTCCGGGTGTCCACCGTGGCGCCTTGGTAACAATTGATAGCGACATATTATAAGGTTTCGTTTATTTCAACGAACTATTCGTATTCGTTATTTCGTCGTAAGCAAAACGTGCAGAATATATTGTTGAAACGTGTAGAAGATATTAGGCTGAAATGGTAGAGGTCTGCAAAGAAAATTATGCTTGTGATAAACCAATGATAGTGGTAGATTACAACAGAGGAAAATGTGCTGTAGATTTATCAGATCAAATGGTAGCGTATTCTACACCATATAGAAGAACCCTCAAGTGGTGTATAAAATTAGCTTTAGAGTTATTGTTAAATACATCAATTTCAAACGCGATGATACTCTATAAACAAGCAACAAAAACAAAAATCAAGGTATCAGATTTTAAAATGGTACTTGCAATGCACCTTACACAGTGCCATTCACCAGAGTCGTCAAATATACTTATTCGATAAAGATTGCGACACGAAATACAGAAGAAAGAAAGGCAAGCATACCTGGTACGAAAATTTTGCAGAGAGTACTATAAAAAAGATGTTAAACAGTTAGGATCAAAAATTGCTAAGAATCGGACGAAAAAGGTGACCACCTATTGTCCAGATTGTATTGATGAGCCACATTTATGTTTAAAGTGTTTTAACACAGTGCATCGTTAGATGCAAGATTTGTTCCCATTTTTTTTTTAATTAATGTTCTAATAAAAATGTTTAATTGTTCAATGGGACACTTTTTATTTCAAAGTATCTTCTATTTATCGGTTATATTCAAAATGCCCTAACTGTCAATTTTCATTCAATTTTTACAATCGTAAGAAGTTCAAGCGCTCCAGTCACCAATGACCACCGTGGCGTCACAGGAGAACCTTGGCGGGTCATACTTGGCTGTCAAAGTGTTAAGGATTGCATAGATCTAGCAAGAAAGGTGGGTATTTGAATTTTCCGTGATTTGTAGATTACAGCGAGGTAATAATTGGTTCTCGTTGATAACCGACATTTTCGATACGTACAGTTCGTAACTGATTGTCGGTAGCGAAACCTGTTTACGGGGAGAGATCGTACATCCATCGGTATATGGAAGTTTAGCGCGAACTCGAGAAAGTTTCTGCGAACGCAGAAGACTACTACGTTGAGGTTATTACCTAGACACCTACTCTAACGCGTTTACGCTGCAGGCAGGTTTACGGAGGTGGATATGGTGCACCGGCTTCTATCGTGCAACCCTAAGCTCGTTACAGAAATTTCCGACGTTGGCGACGTTTGACGGAATTTGAGGTCGTGCAGTTAGTTTGATTCGTTTTCTTGTTTAACTTTACCCTTGTGTCAGCTAGGAGTAACGCGGCGCGCCAGGTCCACGCGTTGCTAGTTTTATCCTCGCACGCACCGTCACTGCGTCTGTTTCGTGTTTACCTTTGCCGTTTAAAATTAAACTGCAAACGACCGAATCACCAGAACCTTCTGTTGTCTTTTTCAGAAACGACCGGCAAATTTATGAAACTCGTGTGTGTTTTGCGATTGCGGTTAGTTCATTTTTATGAAAATCCATCGAATCATTTTTCGGATTAAAAGAGGTGTTTATAGATGCACTTGATCTTCTACAAGTTCGTATTCGAATAATTTCTGTTATCTACCCTCATTATTTGATAAAAAATTTCAGTTAAATTCTCTGTCAAAACTTGGCAAATTTAGTAGATATATTCGCGAATTTGTTCCATGTTGAATTAAAATTTTTGTTTCGTTTCTCGTTTTCAAGTTTTGCTCAATTTTTTTTTATACATTTATATATATATATAAACATGCATACTCACAGAAACCTTGCCAGTCTGTCTGTATCTCTCTCTCTCTCCTCTCTCGTCGTTTTGTTTTGCTCGTTTATACATAAAAGATTTTAATTTCTGCATATTTTTTTACAACACATTTTGATATTGTTTCAACAAGTGCCGTAATAAAGTTATATTGTTACAGCGCAGCTTGTTTGATTTCGAGGTTTTCGTGAAAATGTTTTCCCGAAATATTGAAATACCACTACAAACGTAGCGTGTGTATTCTTCACGAGTTCGTGTACACGCATCGTTCAATCTAGAAAAGTGTTGGCAATCCTGTTTGTAATAACGATAAATCGATTGACATTGGCTGCCATACACTTTTTGTCTATCGTATCCCGTTGATTAGAATGCCACGAACATCTCGATCGTGCAAATTATTATAAATTACGATATATAAGCGTAGCGAACAGGAAAGTCTGTAACGATAATTCAATTAAATGATCGCGATCAAACAAGAAAATGATCAAATAAATATGTAATTAAGTTTGATATGCTACTTTCTCTGTTTACTTTCATCTCGCATGGAACAAAATATACAAAACGTAGAGGCGTTTTTTTATTCTTTTTTAATGTCTTGCGTATATCTCTCTTCGATATCTCCTATACTAATCTTTTTCGACGTTTGACATTTCCAAATCTCGTCTTTAGCGATTCGTGTAGCTTTTACATATTTCTTCAATTTACAAAATATCGAATATCACGTTTATTCGAAAGTTCTCTTCCCCATATGGCAATTTCAAACGAGTCAATTGCATACATATGTATGTATATCGTTTGAAATTAGAAAGGAACGGCTGTGTAGACGGCACAGACGGAGATGTAAAAATACAGGAACATAAGGAATATCTGTGAAATTATGGAGGTTCGCCTTGAGAGTTGGAGTCCGATTACGACGACGGTCTACGATCTCCGATAGAAGGATTAGACGACAGTCGCAGAAGTTAAGCAACCGAGCTCGAGGAACGGAGGACAGAAAACTGCAAGCACGAACTCGCGGTTAAGAGGAGAAGAGCAGAAGGACGATGGTATACCGTTAGACGTACTTACTTACGGCTGTAGCTCGGTTGTTTCCGGTCTTTTACCGCGGTTGACGGTACGGAGAAAGATAGTCTTCGCGCTTCGCCAGGAATGTTGGCTGTTCGTGTTAAATCATTCGAAGATCGAATAATCGACCTTCCTTTTCCTAGCTTCCCTAAGAAGAATGTTTTCTCGGTTGTTAACGAAGAAACACGTCGAGCTAACTGTTAAATTTGCAACATTACATATGTACATGTAGGTACCTGTCAGATACATCAGGCTGATTGATAGTGGCGAAGTTTGCGGTAAATACGATTCAAGAGACGAATATTTTCGCTGCCAACAGAATCCTATTTGTTTGTTGAAATGAAGTTTATCGAATTACTGGAATCGAATAAATTTTTTAGCTAGTTCCACTTCTCTAGTATTAGTTTAGTAATCTGAAGAGTAGCGCAGAGAATGATAAACCGACCGATCGATAGTCCTTTACTTTGCAGCAGTTTTCTTGAAATCTCGCCGGATGAAACGTTTATGACTGTGCTTCTGTCGTTTTCAAAGCTACGTACATCGATTATTATCGTCTTGCTCGCTTATATCGCTTGTTTCTGTTTCGATTACTCGATTATAATAATTTCAGACACTCCCTTTTGGTTCGTTTTTCAGAATTCGATTCATGTTGCATGGGAAAAGAACGGGCGAGCGGATGGTTTAATCGTCGCGCGATCGATCCTGTTCGCGACAAATCCATTTTAAATCGAGACGAGCATCCTAAAGCAAAGTTTTAAAACAGTTTCAGACTACGACGATCGAACGAACTGTTCCGCCAGTGGGTTAAAAATTACGGAACTCATCGAGAAGGCCGAAACAGCCGCAGCCCGGGAAAGCTGCACTCGTTACCATCGATTTATCGTTGAACGTAAACTTGCCAGTGTGAAATATATACGTGGACGGTTCGCAATCAAAACGGACCAAGTCCACCGAGGTGTCAAATTAAAATAAAATAAGACCGCGACGAACACGACGGGCCATCAATCTCTGACCGAGAAAAATATCCAACCGTTTTATGATCGATGACACACATATATAACACCGTCCACTTCCTTAAATTCCGCTTCGGCAAATATCGTTACAGTTTACCGGGAGAAGACCATCCTGCGAACCAGAAAGTTCGATAAATTTCCAACGTACCCTTAAACCTCGCGACGCAGAAGAAATACGGTTTATTATTCGATGCGAGTAGCTTGGCGAGAATCGTGGCAATAGCATCGTCGTTCTCTTTACGAGCTTGCGTTTAATTCGTTTCGATCTAGCACGAGCGTGGAATATTCAAAGGTTAAGAGAGAAAGCAGAAAGGGCGGAAAAAATAAGCACATTGCTAGCGGTCAGAAGCTGTGGTTAAATAATTTCAGCCCGTGGTCCACACTGGCTGGCCGTTTAGAAAAGGAAAGGGAAAGATATGAAAGGATAGAGGATTTCTTTGAAAAAATCATGAATGGATGTAGGCCCCGCGTTTGCGAAGTGTGTACTTTGAACGAGTATCTCGAAGAAGAAACGACGGCCGCGAGCCCTCGATTCTCACAGCGATTCCACAGCGCCGCGCCGGCGTGCCGTGCTGTGGCGCGCCGGCTCTCTTACATTTTCTTTTCCCCTATTTCTCGATCTGTCTTTACGACAGCCTCTTTACCCCCCGTTTTCTTCTCTGCCCCTTCTTCATTCTTGTTGTTTCCCTTTCGCTTTTGTTTCTTCCTGTCCCTTCCGCAGCTTTCCTCTTTCCTCTTTCTTCTTTCTCGCTTTCCCCAGTCATTGAGGTAGAAGATAGGCCAACGTGAACGTACGCCAGCTGCCAGTTGTATCCCTCTCTGTTCGCGTGTCGTCTTGCTCCAACGACTGGTTTTCCCTGGACATTTCTCTCCATCTCTTTCCCCTCTTTGGCCACCCTTTGGCCGTTGCTTCCTTTTTTTTTTAATCTTTTCTCTTTTTCCCCTCGGTTTAACGGCTGCACACGGGTCAGATCATGCTGCAACCCGGCTGCAAGGAGCGTCGAGTGCTCTGGACTGAAAAGCGGCTGATTTTTGCACGCTCCTGCGTCTTCTCTTTCTACCTTTCGCTTTGTACAACGCGCGCCGTTCTCTCTTATTCGATTGCAAACGTGCGTTTGAACGAAACGCCGGTAAAGCTGGCCGCACGAGTCTCGTCGAAACTAGGTTGACAAGAATTTCATTCTTGGCGATTCCGCAAGTTGTTGCAGCCAAGCCAGCATCTGTACCGTATATAGCGTATATACCGGGGATAACGACGCGGGGATAGAACATTATCTGGATAATACGTTTATAATCAACGAACGTATTGCATAGAGAAACTATTCCAACTCGAGAGTATCGATTTATACCATCTTCGACTTGCGTGTGGTGAATAAATATTTGTAGAGGCTATTACAGGCAATGTTTGTAGCGACAAACGCGCGTTTACGGCTTTTTAAGGAGCGACACATCGAAACAATCGAGTATACGTACAGTACGTTAAAAATACAAGAGTTACGTACTTGCAGGAACCTGTTAGTCGCAAGAATAAATTCTAGCGGGTAACGTAAAGGCAGCAGAGCGCGTTTTCTCGCGTTCGATCAAACTATCGGAAAGACTCTTATTTTGAAGCCTTACGTGGACCTAAGTTGTTATTGCTTCAAACTAGGTTCGTACAGGGAATTTCTAGTTCTTAGCCGATACAGAGTCTTTTGGTTGTAGAAATTCGGCAAACCTTGTAATCATAACGTCGACCAACGAAGTTACAGTGTATGTATCTACATACGTGACGCCCCACGACCGATAAGGTGCCCTTTCGTTTCTTGGTTTTACCGCACAAACAGATCACGTATATCGTAATGCACCTCCGCAAACTAAGAAGCAGAAAACCACTCTTATCGTTAGCGGAACGTTATGAATATGGATACACGCAAAGTTAGCTTTGGCGAACTAAAATAATCGTATAAATTATACAAGGCAAGTTATACGACGATTTATTTGCGCAGCGATATAAGGAGGATATGTATTGTATAAGAAAAATTTGAATATATGTAACGCACGTATCGCGTTCCTTTTCATTTTACAATTACCCGACTTAGTTTCCTACTCCATCGCTCCGTTTCGATATTTAGGTACGCAATAGCGATTTTTCCGCCAGCCGAGCTTTTACTAAAGCTCGACGCATCGCGTTAGATACTTGGCATCGGATAAACGAACAGATGGAATCACAAGGAAACAAATACGCGCGCGCTTCTAAAATATCGTTGGAGATGATAAAACCAGAGGCAGAAAATTCTGTTCTACGCGTAAGGTTTTCTTCTATTCTTTGAACGCGTTTCCCGTGCTCGTAGGGGTTGCCCTCGTTATCACATGGTTATACCATGTGTGCTCGTTACCAATTCCGTACACGTGCCTTTGTGCAAAGTTGGACCGGTTGATCGTAACCAGCCGGCAATAGTCAAAGCAACTCTGTACCGGCAGAGGAACCGGTAGCCAGGTTTCGTTCAACGAAGAACCAACTGATTAACGCAACGATTGATTGCGAATTCGCTGATAATTGACTAACTCGATAATCGTAGCGCGTTTATCAGCGGCGATGTAGCACGTGTGCGCGCATCGATTCGCGTGCTGTGGATGCAGAAGCATAAATAGTAGGTGGAACAGTGGTTCGACCTGGTATCCCATTCGAGGAAGAATATGGCTGGTTCGGCACGCTCGCGCTCCCCCAAACCTTCGATTTGCTTAAGCACCCCAGGGCGATCACGCGCCCTCCCTGCCACATCAGTTTAAATTCAGCTGACGGTCAGGAGAAGGAGGGCGAGGACCAAGGGGTGGGAATCCACGATTACCCAGCGGCTATGTATCTATACGTTAACACACGGGGGCACCAACCACCGCGGGACGTGTGCAAGGTACTAGGGATTCGACCGTATGAATATTCAGGGCTTGCCTTCACGGCGATGAAAATTCGATTGCCCCGCAGCTACGGCGTCTGACGACGATGACGGCCGACGGAGAAGGGGACACGTACCATCACCACCACAGCTTTACACATATATAGCGACAGTGCGAGTACCAGTGCGAGTACCGGTACTGGTTCTGTCGCTGCTCTGTCTCCTGCACCGTCTTCGAGCGTGCTTCCGCCTGTGGAAACTGTGCACCGGCGATCGATGACAATCGTCCACAGGCGTGTGAGGTACTTTGAACCAGCCGGTTCCCACCTACGCCGATGTATAGTATACACACGGTCATAGGCGGCGCTTTCCGATCGAGCATGGAAGACGCCAGTGTATGGCGTCGCGTCGCGTCGCGTCGGCAGGATAAGCTACCCCGACGGAAATTGCAGCGCTGGGAAGTTATGATGCATTTGTTCCGAGAGATCGGCGGGATTGAATTTTCCTTATCGCGGAGTAGGTCATGGGTCGAGACTGGTTAGATGGATTCATCGATATGCAAGGAATGCGGCTGACACGTTTGGACAGCGCATTTGCCAGTATGATAGATGCGCGTGTGTTTAACGGTACTTGGCGCTCTGTTAGAAAACTTCGATCTCTTTTTATCACCGCAGCACCGATATATAGCTACGATTAGAAATGGAAATTCGAAAAAAGGAAAGCGTAGAAGATAGCGCGCGCACAAGGGAGAAACAGAGAAAGGCTTCTCATGGGTAGCGTATGTAAGGAACTTCTCCGATGCGCAAATATTATACGTAGATGGTTGTATTTGTCGCTGCTCTTATCTATATATAGGTAACGAAAATTAGACGACGAGCGAACGCGTTAAGACACGGTGTCCGGCGCCTATGCGCGTAGCTGAGAGAGCAGGGTGCAGGGTGCAGGGAGCACCTCCGTGGCATGGACACCTGGCGTATTACACACATTGGTCACGGTGTGTGCACCGCGTACGCTTGTACCTACGTACGAATCACATATCTATAGTTTACCACATCTACCTATATCCATTTATTGCATCGCACGCCGGTTGCAATCTTCTCGTCATTCGTTTATCGGATTGCGAGCTCGTGCTGAGGAACGAGAAATATCGATTCGTCGTCGCTGTCGCGATAAAATGAATTTTGTAGCGTGACGCGAGGTAAACGAGAGAGCGAGAGCGAGCGAGAGAGAGAGAGAGAGAGAGAGAATGGACGCGTGTGCGCGAGATGAAACGGACAAAAGCAAGGGGTTAGGAATTCGGAGGAAGAGGCCAAGGGAAAAACGAAAGAAGGAAAACTCTGCGATTTCGATAGGTTTCTTTCGTAGCAAAGGAAAACGTACGGGCTGAATAGAACAGTGGCGGAGAGGTCCGTAGGAACGTAGAAATTGAACTTGTTCCGTAGACGTGTTCCTTCCTTGGTTTTATCGCGTTATCGTTCCATCGAAGGGGCGAACGAACGATCCTGTCGCGTTGCTTTCGAGGAATCGATGGGGCATCGACTCGTGGAATACGATTATGTCCTTGTGTACGTTCTACTCTGGACGCGGTTCTCACATTAGGACACATTGTACGATGATGTTACGAGATGATCCACTTTGCATTGTTTTAGCAAATTACAGCTCGCGACGGCTGCACCGAGGATCGATGCGTTGCAAAGTTACAAACGTGTTGTTAAATCCCAACTAATCGGTCGTCCATCTAAAGTACGCCTACTTAATGCGCTCATTGTTAAAGATATCGTGAATTTTAAAACCACACGCTGCCGCCTTTCTGCCTTCCTCTTATCTAACGTCACTTTCAAATCGAACAACGGTAAATGAATGTACGTAGATGGTAATAATTTTTCTCGATACCGCAACTGGCAGAGCGGCTTTCCAACAAAAGTAAGCCTTTGAAATTCTTTTTGTGGTTTTCCTTCCGCGGATAGACGATCGCGTATAACTCGCCGTTATCTTTCCTCGACAGGAAAAAAAAATTGCGAATACCGATTTCTGAAAAGTTACTCCTTCTCAAGTATTTCTTTCCTTTTTCTTCTTTTTTTTCTTTAGGAAGGAAGCGGCGGAAATTTGCCGCTGCGCGCTATAATTTTTCGATGATATTTATCCTCCAGACTCGAGAAATATCATGTCGTGGAAGACCTCGCGTCGACGAAGAATACCTGCACGTGAATTGGTTAACTAACGGAAATTACGTGAGGCGCACTAACGCGGTCGTGTTCGCTACGGTACATTCGAGAAACTGGACGCTGAAGCTCGGCGAGGCAACGTTCCTCGATCTACCTCCTTTTCACGTCGTTTTCCTTCCATCGTTTTTTCCTCGCGTTGACGCTTGGTGCACGCGCGTCCGTTTCGATTCGTGCGGTTTTCGTCTCCTACCGTTAACGCCCACCGTGTATTAATGGTGAGAATTATCCGCGAGGACGCAGACGTAATCGTACGGTCGAATGTTCACTTTTGTATACAGCATCGGGATTCTTCCCCAAGGAAATTACCTGTAGTCGACGAGAGTGGACCTCTTGCCATATACGGTTAACTATACGCAACTGCGAGCTGATTGCACGCTCGATTCTCGTTGCTTGTTATTACGGCTTATTATTACGGCTCGCCACCGTTTTCAATGCTACGTTTTTAAGCGACAACATCTAGTAAGCTTAATCGTTGGGTAGCTGTTTTCCTATCGGAGAAAGAAGCTTCGAAGTGGACACTGCAGCGGCGATCTCGCACGGGCGATGATTACCTAAGGAAAGTTGGAATTGCCGCGAATAGCTATCGAGGATTTTGGTGCAGCGGAAGATTGGAATTCTTATTATCACGGTATTTTTACAACATCTTACATTAAAGTTACACCGCGCGAATATTTGCCGAACGAATCGATCAAATATTTGCATTTCGAAATCAGGTTCAACGTATTTTCCAATGTAAATTTGGACACTTTGAGGCAGTGCGAGCTTCTCGTGTGGATCAAATATGATTTCCATAATTAAACATGTGACTCTGGTTGTCTCGGAGAAATACGGGAAGCAAAGAAATCGGTTGAATCTACTCGATGAAGATCTATGGTCGTGTCGCGGTACGAATTTACGCGATTTATTTCATCCATGTATTATATTACGTGGTATTTTCGTGGATGGTGCGACACTCGTGAGCAGCAGCGTATTGTCGATACGCGCGAAAGAAGAACTTCGTCGTATATCGCTGATACAAGTGGAATAAAAAGAATCTGCTGCTGGTTATGTCGCAATGCGATCTTTTAAGGCTCGAATTGCGACGCGACAACTCGCGTCTCGGAATAGAAAAACGAGAAGCGGTTGTAAAAGAGCCCGTGAACACGCCACAAGTATTTGAATAGCGTAACGATTCTGACTGGCGATGAGATGGTCGAAAAAGTCGTTTGCAGGTGCTAAAGTTATAGTTGAGCAGCCACGGTAACGGTTATCTTTGGACGACCTGCGAGACCTATACTCGTAAAAAGCTGTTATAGCAAAGGGTATAAAATTATAGAGCGAACTAAGTAGCTGTGTTAACTTCTACACACGTTTCGCACTTTGTCTTGAAAATTAGAAAAATCGGCCAGTTCGTTATTATACTCGTTGAGCTTTAATAAAGACGTGAATTACCTTATTGCTGGCTGTTATCCTTGCGAGCATCACCGGTTAACACCGTAAAGTAGTTCGATGCTGTTCTCTGCTACACGTTGGACATTTTTTAATCCAAAGACTAATTACTGTTTTTTTCTTACGCCTCTCTTAATATTCTCTTTCATCAAAGCCTATATCCGATCTAGCTTTTTAACGTCTCGCTCGTATAATATATTTACTCTGTTTAGGCAATTTGGTAACGTTGCTTAAACGTGCTTAGGTAACGTTGTAACGTTTCGTTTAAAAATATAGCGACAAGTCGTTCGAGGTATCCGCTTGAAACGTAGAACGATGTAAGTTATTCGAACGATAAAGTTTTGAAAATATTGTCTTGGAAAGGGATTCGAACGGACTACTAATGGCGGTTTGGGCTACCGATTCTCGGTATCTACTATGCTGTCAGAGGCAGACTATTTCTCTCGTAAGAATGATACACGTTGGAACGTCGCTGGATACCGGGCGATTAATTATTTATAAGCAATTGAGATTCAGACGGGCTGTTCCCTAAGGGCTGATATCGAACATAACAACCGGCGTAGGTATTTGAACGAGCGTAGACAACACAGTGATTCAAGGAGGCATTAAATTTCCACGTTTCCTGCGATCCGACGAAGCGAAGTTGCGACGTTAGACGACGCGAGACGACGTATTCTCTCTATGCAACGACAGTTGCGAAGAAATTTGCAAGGGGAATCGCGGTTTTGGTTACACTCTTTTACATAGTTTGGCAGTCTCGATCACAGGCATTCGTAACGAGAGTAATTTGCACAAGGACGACGGTAAGAGGGTTGGGATCTGAATATTCGCTGTGATTTGGACCATTTCACCTGGTCGTTTCCACGAGAGGTCACCTGGGGCAGGAACACCACGTTCTCTGCAGTTTCCGTGTGCTTCTGAATATTCATTCGTGAGAGTTGGCTGGTCCGTTTAAATAGCCCGCCACGTTCTCCAGCTCTGTCTCTTTCCGCTATCACGCGCGGCTCCATCTCTCGATTTCGATCTCTCTCCCTCCCATCCCTTCTTTTCCGCCGTTTTATTTCCCCGCTTTCACGTTCGCCATCGTAGTTTCTGCCTGGCCACTTAGTCTTCCACTTCTCTCGCCCCGATAATCCGCTGGTATCGTGCATCGGCGACTTTGTAACACGACGATTTCGCGGCGGGTCGTTACGCTGATAAGTAGCTACACGGAGAAATGGCGCATAACCGTTTTATCTGTGTGTACCCTTTCACCTGTACGATATCGTATATCTTCGATCATACACAACGCCACCAAGATATTATACGTACTTACACAGCTGTATTTGTGTACCGCGAGGAAATGGGCTGCGACTCGATAATTCGAGTATCGGCGATACGCTTCGCGTATCCGAATTACAGATATCCCTGGAATCTGCATACGCGGTATATCTAATCGTCGGGGGTCACTGACTCGCTTTGTAGCTTCGCCACGTTGTCACTTGGATTATTTACCGTTTGGGTGTTTGCCGAGCCGTAAACTCTCGCCCACGAATCTTAGCCTTTTCCATACCGATATGCAGTACACTCGGATGGTTGAAACCTTTCGATATCCGACAGACGCCGGGCACAATTCTTGCCCTATTCCTATCGCGGTATCGTAAGATAGAGAAAGACAGCAGTTACAATGAACCTTTGAATAAGTAAGACGTCAGTTTTATTAGCGTATATTACAAAAGACCAAATTATTCGCGCGATTGCAATTTCCTTGGACATTTTTTCGATGTCGATTCTTTCGTCATAAATAAACTTTCGAGACTCGTAGGTAGGAATATCTGTTAAAGTTTAATAAAAAACGTCATTGGGATAAAGCAAGGTAAAAGCAACGATTAGATTTAATGATTAGCAAATTTAGATTTCTCCAAGTTAGAATTATCGACATCGAAAGATCTCAGCTGTTATTGGCAACCCTTCTGACCTGGTTTTCGCGCTTTCGATCAAACGTCGTGAAATTTGCGCAAAAAATTTGACAAACGATCGTTAAATATTCTCGTCTATCAATTTCGTTGGAGAAAGTTCAAATCGAAATACCGATTTCCGTGGATGTCGGATCTTTACCTTCGATCGATATCGGTCAACTGGTGAAACATTCAATAGGACGTAAAAGAAAAACGAAGAATAGAAAAATAGAATTTGATGTGTACATACCATGTTGGTATTGGAATTTGGCACACAGTTAGTTTGATCGGTGCGTTACACGTTTGGTTCTATCCATCAGCCGAGTATATTCTGTTTAATTTGTTATGCAGTCAGATGGCATCGGGTTACTTGGATCGCTACTTAACTTGTCTCGCTTAACTTCTTACTCAACTTTGGTTTCGTGATGTACTCTGCGAGACACGCGAGAACATTTATTTCCGAAAAATTATTTACACTCGACTAGCTTGCCAAGAAGCGTCACACACAGTCGACTAAGGTTCCGGAAACTCCACCTACTTTAGCCAAGATCGACGTTACTTATTAATCACAGCCTGGTTTGAGCTTCAAAGACCGTTGGTAGACTCATTCATCGGCCTCGTCGCACGGATATCTTGTGTACTTCTTTTTGGCGCCTTTCATCTACTAGACTTATCACTCCTTCCTTAGCTCCCTCGGTAGCTTTTCTACTTTTACAGCGGCTTCCGCACGCTACCCCATCCCCTGACCCCTTCTCTCTCTCTCTCTCTCTCCTGCTCTTTCTTGGCTTCATCGAAACTTGTCGCTGCGAGCGCAATCTTTTTCTCGAAACTTGTCGCAATCGAAGGTAACAAATTCCATTCCTAAACGACCGTATACGGTGAAGGTATTGCGCATAGCGAGCCAGAGAGTCGGCGATTACACTATCGATACGACGGTCGGCTAACGCGAACCGTTGACAAATTCGTGACAACCCGCTGTGAAAGCCTATTTATCGGGATTACGTTTGTAGAAACTACTGTGCACTCGTGATTACGTTTTCTCTGCTTTCGATCGATCGATCGTCGCGGTGTGTTACGCCAACCTCGTCTACTTGCCTTTCCTTAAATTTGTTTTAGCGAACGTTTTAATCCTTTTAATTCGTTTTGTATACCTTGAGAAATCAGAGAAGGATAAGGTACATGCAGAACAGGCCATTAGAATTTCTTGATAACCTTCAACGCGCACATCAATTTCTCATAAATTTTTTCTCACAATTCGAGACTTTTACGCGTAAATTACATCGCTGTCGATGGAACAAAAAATGCGAACATCTAAGTACCGTTTATTAATTATTACACGATCGGACGAGCGAAGCTACAAGATATCGTTTGAAAGATTTCTTTGGAAGAATCAACTGCATGGACGTTAATTTCTTCGGTGGCTCGTTTCGAAAATTAATGTTCTTACTGCTTGTAAAGGAGACGTAAATCGTATACCATCGAGCGATATTTGTTTCTTTTACGCGATGCCAACGAGAAGCTGTTGCAATTGCTTGCTAACACTTTGACTGCCACGTCGAAATCACATGTTTCGCTCAGGACGACACGGGAGTATTTTTATTATTCAAAGCATATAATGGCAAAGTGATAATAAATTGATGATGTAAGACAAGATTCTTCCCCAATGGACCGTTTATCTTATTGGTGGTCCGGGTGACCACCGCGGCGCCTTGGTAACAATTGATAGCGACATATTATAAGGTTTATTTCAACAAACTATTCGCATTCGTTATTTCGTCGTAAGCAATACGTGCAGAATATATCGTTGAAACGTGTAGAAGATATTAGGCTGAAATAGAGGTCGGCAAAAAAAATTATGCTTGTGATAAACCAATGGTAGTGGTAGATTACAATAGAGGAAAACGTGCTGTAGATTTGTCAGATCAAATGATAGCATATTCTACACCGCATAGAAGAACCCTCAAGTGGTAAATAAAATTAGCTTTAGAGTTATTGCTAAATACATCAATTTCAAATGCGCTGATACTCTATATACAAGCAACAAAAATGAAAATCAAGGTATCATATTTTAGAATGACACTCGCAATGCACCTTACACAGTGCTATTCACCAGAGCCGTCAAATATACTTATTCGACAAAAATTGCGACACGAAATACAGAAGAAAAAAAGGCAAGCGTACCTGGTACGAAAATTTTGCAGAGAGTGTTATAAAAAAAATGTTAAACAGTTAGGATCAAAAATTGCTAAGAATCGGACGAAAAAGGTGACCACCTATTGTCCAGATTGTATTGATGAGCACTGTTAGATGCAAGATTTGTTCCCATTTTTTTTTTAATGTTCTAATAAAAATGTTTAATTGTTCAATGGGGCACTTTTTATTTCAAAGTATCTTCTATTTCTAACTCGCAATTTTCATTCAATTTTTACAATTGTAAGAAGTTCATCATATATGACCAATGTGACAGTCAAAGTGTTAAGAGAGAAGGAGAGTCCTGATGAAGCTTCGAAGTTTCGCCAGTTACATGGAAAGCCTTAATTATAACGTGTATTGTTTCCGATCAGAGACCGTTTACCTTTCTTACTTTGGCTGCGGGTTTGTCGCCAGTAAGAAAAAGATCGAAGCCACGACGTCTAACAAACTGCGGAATCTCCCGCCAAGATCGCGACGTAACTCATTTTAACATACTGTATATCCTGGTAAGAGCCGATAAAATGTGCAAAAAGTTGATGCTCGGCGAGAGAAAAGTTGGCAACGTTTATCGACAGGTAATGCTTATGGGTATTGATATGCAGTGAAAAATCGAGCGTAACGTAGTATATGTCTGTGAATTCTTGGACCACGAACAGGGTAGCAGTGCAATAGTATTGTTCGCTGGACTAGGTAAAAGTGAGAACACAGATGGATCGCGTCGCTGGATGGCGATTGCACCTTAGCGATTTATCGATCAGATAAATATCGTGATACTAAGGTGGGATGCCGAACAGGACGCCACACGTTGGTGTAAACGCGTCGCTAGAAATAGAAAAGTCGCGAGAAGACCGAGAAAGAGCGCGGTTAAAAGGACACACGCACCTTCGTAAGTACGTAGAAGCAGAATCGTTGTTTGAAAGTCTCGTCGCTACGAGAGAAGCAAACAAACAAACGATCACGAAAACCATCGAGAAATCAGGAGCAAGATGCGATTTTGCTTCGATCGTCCGTTCGTTGAACCGAGAAAAGAGAAAAAGAAAAAATAACGACTCATCTCGAGAGATTACAGAAACAACCTAGAGAAAGTGAAAATCGAAGATTTAAAAGTAGTTTGGAATTGGACTAGTTGTTCTGAACATCGTTCCAAAGTATTATTTCAATATCGTACTTAATTTAGGACATAATTTGTGCAAACTGTACCCATGTAAGACAATGGACATTTCTTTGTATTTTAGCAACAATAATATACAGCATAGTTGATGGAGGTGATTGTCGTTGGCCGTGAATTTTCCCTGGCTCGTTTCGTGTCTTTCGCTTGGTCGTTGTTTCCTGTCGAAGCGTTTCGTCAAACCTCTATTTCCTCTGTAATCTCGCTGTCGATTTTCTCTCGTTTCCCATGGTCGTTTCCTCGCTGCGTTTCTTGGCCTGTTTTTGGCCCGAAAGCGTATAAATACCATAAATTGATGGTAGATAAGGTTAATGTACCGAAAGAGCCGATCATGTCGTTAAAATCACGTTTCGTTCGAACGCCATTTGGAAACACGTTGTGGGATTGCGCCTGCAGCAGCGTTTTCATTGTTATCGCGATTCTATGGCCCTTTATACAAGGATTCGCCTGTTATTGTTCTTTTTCCTCTTTACAGAATAGCTGCGTTTAAACGGCATGAATAAAAGGTGTCTTTTGTTTTCTTTTTTCGTTTTTCGCTTTCCCTACGTTTAGCCGATTTATATGAAGAACAGAATTTGCCCTATATCCTCACGGTTCAACGACCTGATATTTTTTTACAGACTTGTATCGAAATTCGATGAACGCTATCACTCGGCTAAGGTAACCAGTCAAAGTTAACCTTCTCCGGTGACTTTACGTGATTTCTTCCACCCATGTGATACACGTGGCCGTAAGTGAATTTGAAAGAAAATGATCGAACCGAGAGAAAAAACGAAGGGAAACGCAAGGACGCACGAGTCATCGTGTCTTAATTTTCTTCCGATTCTAGCGATTCACGTTCCGCACCTTCGATTATGTACTTTGCTCCGACTGCGCTCGTTCACCGTGTACGCGTTTGCCTACCACGAGAAATCTGCCCTCTTTACTTTAAGGCTTTGGAATCCGTTGGACACTGGATTTTTCCAACGTGACACCGATCCGACACCGATGGGGAAAATTAAATCGGATTCTTTCCTACCTCGCTTAGGGTTTCCGATCGGATCGCGACGATCGTATCGATGCCGATGGCTCGTGATTCGTGACTCGGCCGACGTAAGAGAAGAGAAAGTCGGGGCAGCGTGGCGCTACCATAATCGCGCGGGGAAACGAAGCCGACGCTGGTTGGTGGTGTCCACGATGCTGGAGGGAAGTAAGTCTTGATCCACGGCTCGTCTCGTGTCTCTCGAATCTGGAAAGTAGGCCGAGCCACGCCTAACGGTGACTCGCTCTTTCAGATGCGTATAGCGTACCTTTGTTCGGCACATTTTGTTCGCGTTGCGCTGCACTTTTCCCTCCTGTTCGACCGATCCTTCACCACCGTTTTGCGAAATCTACGATCGCGCGGACGAAAAGTCGCGCATCGTCGACGAGCGATTCTTGTGGAAAACGATCGTCCTTGTTTCAGGGTTGACGCGGTTCGACACGCACCCGCCCGACAAGTTAAATTCGATATCAGATTTTACATTGTACGATTTTTGATTCGCATGGACAAATCTCGTTATACCGATAGCATTTGTCACGAGAGAGTTATAAAAGGGAGAATATAGAACCGTGACAAGTGTGATCGATGTGGAATCCTTGAGCGGAAATTTTGAATAGTAAGCGCGAATTCAGATACGACAAATGAGTGGTAGGGCTGATTTTGCACAGTCGAAGAGTGGAAACGAGATTAAGCCGTACATTTTACGCGCGATATACGAAATGGCTGGTACAATGGTTGGCGGCGCGTTGTTAGATACGCTGCACGATTCAACGAAAACCTTGTAGGTATAAGTACCTACATACGTATGCATAGGTGTACATCCGATTTGCCACCTAATCGCGAATGTATTCGAAGTCGTAGCAGAGCAGCACTGGCTGCTGCGAAAGCTGGGGGACAAATAGAAGCTTGAGCTGGCGACCTCTCTGCATAATGCATACCATCGTCGCCTTCTTCATCGTCGTTGCCGAGCTCGTTCGAGTCGGCAGCGGTCTTCTACCGTTCCTTCGTTAGCCTTTTAGCTTGCCTGCCGCCTTGCTTCTCCTCTCCATTCTCCTTCCTTCCCCTTCCTTTTCCTTCCTTTCCCTTCCTTTCCATTCCTTTCTATTCCTTTCCCTGCCTTTCTCTTCCTTCCTCGATTGCACCGTCTCGGCTGCTATCGTTGGCTCAGCTGTGTAAGAAGTCGCGCGTATAACTTCTTCACGAAAAAGAACAATGATATGTACCGGTGTTTCTTTTTGTAACACCGTTTCATCCACCGCAGTCAGCGTTTGTTAAGAACTGGCATTTTTAACACGATCGTGCGCAAAACTTGTTCTTACGACGGTGACAAACAAGATGTTCTCGGTCATTTAAATATCGCGAAGGAATGAAAATTCTTTGCAACTTTCGCAACGCCGTACCTAACCATTTCCTACCTTGACGAATATCCGTTTCTTTCCTCTTCTTTTACTAAATCGCGGAGAATTAACACTAGAACTACCGATAGTTAACACGAAGCTATTTCTACCAAAACCAGTGAAAATGACTGGTCTTTAAAAAATACGTAATAATAGAATATTTTTGTATTTATTGATTTATTACTTTCTTACAGAAGCAATTCCATGTTATGTAGCATAGTTTTGGTATTATTAATCCATCTGGGACCATGATCTCTAAACGAGGATTGACACGTTTATTAAATTGTAGAACCAGTCGTTTTGGCTGGTGTGATATTTCTAGCGTTAGCACCTAGCGATCTAGCGATCGATCCGGAATTTTCCTGATAACCGATATCATCGTATCGAACGATACGCAGTACAAATGTTAAAAACGTGTGCGAAGTTGTACAAAACGAGGAAATTGGTTAATTGGGGTTCGATAAACAGATTGCATGACTCTTTTACACTTTTACACGTACCAGTCATTTTCATTGGTATTGGTATAAGTAGTCTTGATACAAAATTATTTTCAGTTTGAGTACATAAAAAACAAAATAATATTCAGTATATTATTCTTTTATTTATCGTTGCGAAAGTCATTACATCATTGTGGAAAAAAATATAACACGAAGTAGGAATTTGAAAATAAATTTGTAAAACCAGTCAATTCGGCTGGTGTGGTAGTTCTAGTGTTAAAACGCACGCGTTAGTATCGCGGTCTGATGTCTTTGCTATTACTATTTTCGTTAACGTCATCATTGGTTCGTTTCTAAGGATTTGTTCCGTCGAGCTTGTTCCTTTCTCAAACGCAAACGATTTGTTTCTATTTTTTCAGGAATGACGATCGGAGCGGCGATGACGAGGATTGAAAGTTACCGTTGACTCATAGGATACCCTGCAGGGCCACTCGCTACCAAAATGAGCACATCCCTGCGAATTTTGGCACTGATCAGCTTAGTTGCGCAGAACGTGGCTTGGCCGCAAGATCCTGTTCCTAGGCTGCATGTCAAACATCGTGAGTAACTTTGCCTGCATAAGCGTGTAACAAAAATCGTGTTATTTTATATAAAAAGCGATTGTTCGTCTTATACCGGTACTTAAGCACTTTGAAAAAAGGGATGGAACAACGTGCTATTTAGCCAGACGCATTTTTATCGTATAACGTCGTTTAACATGTAATGTATCGCTAAATTCGGTTCGTCGTTCGCCTTTGCGTGCGAAAATTTAATGAAACGAAGCCACACACTCACCACGCTATTTTATACCTGTATCGAATTATTAAATTGATCCCGCCCGACATTTTAGGATATATGTATGGATATGAAATTAAAATTAAATCAAAGAGCTATTGCCAAATGGATCTTCCATGCATTTTACGCAAACGCGCGTCGCGCATTCATTGTACGTCATTAACTGCGATGCTGGAAATAATCGCGCGTCGCAATTTACTCTCTGTAGAAACGATCGTCTGCTACCATTCGCTTTCTTTTTCTGCTTTTCCCTTCTTCTTCTTCTTCCGTACCCTTTTCTTTGGCCGAGTTTCTTATCATTTGTCGATCGAGTAAATGCAGTTCAACTAAAAGATGTTCTTTCGACTGGATCCGAAAACGCCGTTTCACGCCGCGGAAACGCAGCGAAATTAATTCCATGGATTAACGGCCGCGTTCCGTTATCCCAAGAGATTCCCGTTGAATTCGTTCTACTTAATTACTATAACGCGCGACAGATTATCGGGAACAATAAGGCACGTTCTATGGTGAATTCGATGGAAAAGCTTGCTTCGACTCGTCCTCCTCGTTCTCTTTTGTTCCTAGTTCGCAGCCGTCTTTCATCCGCCGAAATCTAATCTTTGTCGCGTAAGAACTACGGAAGAGACTAACAGCGGCATTACGATGACCGATGAATCGATGGCAATGAAATCGGCTCGTTCTCCATTCCGTCGGTTCGCCTTCCTTCAAAAGTTAATTTATCCTTCGTTTTTGTCCACGTTCCAGTCGTAGTCTCTCGATACGGTTGTTTGCACGCGCTAGCTTACCGAGAACAATAACGCACCGTTCCATGGCAATTCGCCGATAAGAAAAAGTTACTTCTCTCGTATCTCGTCCGATTCCGGCGCTTCTTTCACGCGGATCTTTTCACACGGAAAATTTCATTTCCTTCGCGCGAGATAAAGACATCGGTGACGGCGAGCACCAGCTCGCTAGAAATCACACGTTTACCGGTCGAGTGCAACCGATCTGTAGGTGAACGCGTCGAAGGTTATCGCCATGTGATCAAGAATCCTTTAGCTGGAGGAGCATCGTCTAAAGAGAACGACGGCCAGAGGAAGGGCGAAGCGGAACGCCTGTAAAGGGACTAGGCGGGGTAGGAGGAAAGGAATTGTACACAGAACATGTAGAGATACGTCGCGCGTTGTCACCGTCATCGTCGTCGTCGTCGTTGTCATCGTCGGCTGTTGTTGTTGGCTGTGTCCCGTCGCAGTCGATTCAAAGGCATTTCCGTGCGACATGAGCACGCTTTCGCCGCACCTGTGGATTTGGCGGCTTTGCACCACGCCACGCCACGCCACGCCACGCCGTTCCGTTCAGTTGTGCAAGTGCCATGCCGGCATTAAACGCAACACGCCGATAACGCTTCATCCGGCTAGAGACCGGGATAAACGTCGAGCGGATGTCGATGGAAAAGGATAAGAAAGAATCGGGGAAGCGTGGGAAAAAATCAAAATACATTAGACGCTGTCGGATGTTTGAACATGTTTGTCATTGCTGGCAAGTACAAAGCGTCGGTGAGAAGTTAATAGTTAAACGATATTTTCATCTGGCCTCTGTGCATTTATTTCACGGTAGTTTACGTTCTGTAGTTGGTGGAACTAGTTCGTTTCTATAGTTGGTAGAAGAGGTAGTATTATACAGTTGGTTGGAGCAGCTAGAAGATTACGTTACCGAGAAGTAACCAGCTGCGAGACAAATACCTCTCGTTTGTGTGCTTAATCCACACGTTCCAAACGAATAATCCAATTCGTTTAATCGCTGTATTTTCATGCTTTTAGACGATTGACTAGCGCCCTGGCTAAAACTCTAATTGCTTTGAACGGTTAATTTAAATAGAGGAAGGAGAAGCGATTGGAAAGATCTGCGTAGGATTGCTAGCAAGTGCAAAGCAAACTAACGATTGCCGAAACACGTAACTAGGAAGTAATCTATCTCGAAATGATATCCTTTCTCGTAGAAACTGCGACAGACGTAACTAAACTTATTTTTTGAAATAAATTTATCCAGGTATTTTTACCGCGCACAGCGATATATAACAGCGCAAAAACGTTGGAAATGCCGCAATAATCGGCATATCGGGCGATCCGATGAAAGCAGAGACGTTGCGTGTGTGACACGAGCGACCGGTTAATAGAATGAGACAAGGAAATTGAAAACGAAAATTCAAGTCGAAGACAATGAAGTGGAAAGAGGCAGAAACGTAAGGGGATAGAACAATAGTGGGACAGGTGGGGAAGGGAGGGCAGGTGGTCGGCGAGTTTAACGACCCTGCGAAATCCGCGGGTGAATCTGCCTCGAAAGCTTCGAGTCGAAGCTTTTGACACGGATCAAATATTGGCGTGTGTCGTGTCGATCGACGCGGCCACCGCGTTGGTCCGCTTTGGTAAATCCTATTGAGTATTCAATTACGTCGGGAACGACCGGGATACATACGTAGTTGGCTGACTCTAGCTCGGTTCGGATGAAATTGGACGGCCGTGCCGCGTACAAATCTACGGCATGCGATCGTGTGCTTCGTGCTTTCGGATGCATTGCTCCAATTGTGTATATGTATATTATGAAAATATACTCACGGATAATCGGACTACATCTAGGGCAGAATCTTAGCAGTTCCTTATGCCTTTATTTAAGAATTTCTTTTTGGGTGGAGTGTAGAGTTTAGAGGAAACCGAGATCGGTTGGATGAAAGTCAAGTAGCATGGACTTTCCGTCGCAAGGCCGATCCGATGTTTTTTCAAATGTTGGACAAATTTCAAGTAAACAGCTTTTTTGAACTACTTTTGGAAAGTTGTGGTTACGAGACTAACTTTTTACCTGACTTCGTCGTTTTAACAGTTGCCACGCACACCTTGCTTTCGTAGATTCCTCCAATATTTCCAGGCAAATAGTTGCATGTAGTAATTTACATTGAGTCTGTGAATATTACATTCAACGAATAGTCGTAAATATTAGCTACGTTATACACAAGTTACGCAGGACTATCTAATTCTCTTTCGCTCCAGCGACAGTTCTGTAGATGTTTCAATAATTCTATGAGAACACGTCTCTTCGCAGATTGCGCGGAAAGAAATAGTGAGGCTAAAAAACGCTGATTTTTCGCTGAGTAAAGTTACACGATGCTAATTACCCACGATATTGTAACAAGAATTTCTTTACATCTGAAGCTAGTGTTGATAATTGTGGATATTAATTGCCGAAATAAAAATAAAGGAACACTAAGATTACACTTAGAATTTATACTAAAATAGTTTTAGATTTATTTAACAAAAGATTTGCAGGATCTTCGTCGATATACATTTACACGCGTCTCGGCACTCTCTTTGTCTCAGCATCTTCTATGCTACCGGAACAGTTGCACTCATCTGTGTTTCGAGACGCTGTGCGCACACATACTTCCGTACACTCACATTCGCATACGTATGTCACTACTACGCGGCTAATCTAGTCTAGCACACAAAATTATACATATCTCAATAGCTAGAAATAAGGTATCCGCGAAAAGAGGAGGCAAATTGGTCGCAGGAACATGTACTGGCCGGGAAGGTAAAAACGTGGCATTCGATTTATCGGCGTATTCTCGTTTCATCGGAAGACAGGAAGAAGCGAAACGCGGTACACTGGTGCAAGATTGGGCGAACCAACGACGCTGCGAGTGAACAACCGTGAGGGAATAGAATATATTGTCACGCTTGGTACACGTACATACAGGTAGCGTTCATTGCAGCGGGAATCGGGTGTAATAATATGACGGTATGTAGGTTAGCCATTGCATCGTAACCAAGGAAGCCATACACTCGAGTGGCTTTTGCCAAGAGTAAGCTCGTTAGGACTCGGAAGAAGTTTGTTAAGCTGCGAGAACGCGCGCAGTCGTCAATGGTCGTCCGAATATGCGGCTGTTGCAGACTTATACAGTCATCTCTGTGTCTATATCGCTATAACCATTTCCGATCATGATCGTGAAAGCATCTTAACTAGCTTTCATTGGCGCGCGAAGTTACACAGCATCGGTACATTTCGTATCTGATCTCGTCGAAACGATCGTTCGAACAGCACCGGTACATTTTGTACGCTATTCGAGACTCTCTGGTGTAAGATTTTTGTTCGTGTAGAACGCAATTGTACTTAATACTTAGCCAACTGAATAGGGAAATCTCCCATCTGTGAAGAAGGAGGACGGACATCTCGCTTTTTGACTTTAGTAATGCGTTTTCCTTTTTTTTGTTGTTACTATCAGTTATCGTTTACCTGGAATTGTTTCCAATTAATTGCGCCACTTTTCTGCTTTCATAAAGTATAGTGTGTAATAGAATACAGCAATTTAGTGGTGTTAAAATTAATTAAGAAGTTACGTTATAGAATATATAGGACGATAGCACACTGTAAACAAATATTAAAATGCATTATGAATTTTTAATTTTACGTTCAAGTCGTGTTATTTATCTTTAGTCATCTTTAACACTAGAACTATCATACCAGTCAAATAGACTGGTTCTACAATTTTATAAACGTGTCAATCCTCGTTTAGAGATCATGGTCCCAGATGAATTAATAATACCAAAAATATACTACATAACATGGAATTGCTTCTGTAAGAAAGTAATAAATCAATAAATACAAAAATATTCTATTATTACATATTTTTTAAAGATCGGTCATTTTCACTGGTTTTGGTAGAAATAGCTTCGTGTTAACTATCGATAGTACTAGTGTTAATATTTTTAATTTTACCTAGATTTTTTAATATATACTTCTAATTTTGATGTTTTGTATAAACAATACGTGAAATCGTTAAATACAATCATTACTACAAAATATAATTAACCATTTAAGTAATTTTTTGACTTCTTTGTTCTTTAGCTAGTGAATATTAGTCCTCGATGCTTGTGAAAAATGCACGGTGAAGACATATAGCTCGTTGTGACACGCGCCATTGGCTAAATGTTAACACAAGAATGTCTGCGAAAAGATGTGCACGCAACGCCGAAGAAAATCTCTGGCAGAATTGCAAATAAAACGACATTACCAGTGTTCTATCGTTAATTGGAACTTGCGCATTTCTCTAACGAGTGTCTTTTCGCTAAGAAATTAATCCAACCGATTGTCTTTAAACTTGCCCGGTTTCTGAATTTGTAAAGGGGTTGAAGTTTCTAGGAGTAGACCAAGTATAGAGAAGCGTAGTTAGACATGGTAGTTTGCATTCACGAGGTATTGTATTTGTTCGATGTTGGAAATTTGTGACGGTGATACGGCCGTTAATCATTGATACATTCATCAATGTAAATTCAAGCGAGATATTAATGCACGTTCGCGGCGCAGTCAAACTATCGTGCAACTAACGGAACTGTCTTCGAACATGATTCCAACAATAGTTAAATATTAACGCAATCAGCCATAATAATCGGCTCCTGTCTTTGCTTGTGACAACGGTTTTACCTACCGCTCGAATCTCCACGACATTCCTACAGGTGTACATTTGAAACGATGTTATGTTATTTAGACGAGTAAACGTTCAACGTGTATATTGTATTCGCATTTCGATAAAATGACGCGTGATTCGTATTAGAACATCTGTAAGCAAGTGGATAGTCGAACAGAACTGGCGCGCGTGGAATGATTTTTTTATCGTTTCGCAAAAAATGCTTCCGATATTTATTAACGATCTCGTGTAAACGTGCTCGACGCAAACATCGGTCGAGAGTTTTACTCCGCGCGTGTATGTTCATAAGTACACGTATGCTGGCTGAACGAGTATGACGCATGGTACAGCTACAACAGGAACATTTATCCTCGTTATCCAGGGCCAGGCTCGCGCCAATATCGAGAATGGAAAGGTGAAACTACCCTGGTGTAACGTTGAATGGTCACACCTTTCCACTGGAACTCGTCCTATAAATGCATTATCGTTTTGCAAATCTTTTCGCCAGTCTCTCCCCGCGGATTTTCTTGCAATGCTACGGAACGTATTCCTTCTATTCCGTACAGTGTACGATATTTCCGTCTAAATGGCGCAAGAAGTCGTATTTTAAAATGTAAGTCAGCACGACGACGGTTTATACGAGCCGTACAGATGTTTATTCCGATGCAATTCAGCTGCATGCATACACAACGCGTGACAGAACAGGTAGCCCGCTTCTATTAACTGTTCTTGTGTGTAGCGAGCATAACGACCGCGTTGGGTACCTGGACTCGCTGTTTATTTATAGTTGAAATTCAGGTACAATGCCGTCGACATGCTCGAGATTTTAACAATTATTATCTCGGCGTACAGGCCGAGTTAATTCATTCACGGACCTGCCGCGTCGCTCGCTCGTTCACGCGCGCGTCTCTGTGTGCGTGTGTCGCGTTAAAAAAGAATAGAAGCGAACAGAAGCAGCCAGCAAGATAATTAAATTCTTCGAATCTTGCGTGCAATTCGGAATAATAGATTTAGATAACGCGGTGCCAGATTACCATTGAAATTATAATCAGACTTTAATTAGTGGCGAATGGCTCGTGCTATGTAACGACGTATCGATCGCCAATCGTGCGATATTTAAATCCGAGCCGAATTCTTGGAAAAATAGCATTCATGGAATCGTATATTGTACGTTCTCTCGACTAATCCGGAAATAGCATAGTGATCGATGGCAACCGGGCTAGCTTCGTATTTCTACTTACTAGTTAATCTTTCGTATCGCGGTTTAAGATCTCCATCGGAACAGGACCTGATCTGACAGAAGTTCGCAAGTTCTAGCAAGTTACACATGGCTCGTACATCTGCAAATCCACTTTCCTACCGATTCGTATACCGTGTTATCATAACTCGTGGGCTACGTGTTCCGTTTCGCTAAGGAATATCGTCGATTTCGTTTGCCAATAGCTTTCCCACGTAATTACGACGTTAGTTGAACGTTTATCGATCGGAGAAGTCATCGATTTTAATTATTCCTTAACTATCGATGAATCTATCATTTCTAGAGTGCAGAGATAAATTTGATAGCGGATACTGTTGGTCGCTAGGCTGTCATCCCTTCCATTTCACAGCCTATTTTCGAGTATCTATTTTTGCAAACAGGTGGTAAAAAATATCAAGAACGAAAGAAACGGTTTGCGAGTTTCAAACGATCGCAACAGCCTCGAAGGAGACTCTGGCGAAGCTGATTAAATCCGATTTAACTAGAAACGTTAGCCGAACAGAGTGGTAACGGGATAGCGATTATCATCGAAAGGGACCGACCGCATCGTGATTTCCATTTGCTTTTTGATCCGGTCAACTTTGACCATTAACAAAAGCGAGCGCGGAACTACGAAGATTCGTTTCGCTAGATTAAGTTATCTCTATGTAGTTAGAGAGTTGATTTAGTAGCTGGAATCGTTGAAGTGGTAGCTCCGTTTAATAGTATCTAAATAATAGCATTTTCTGCCTCAACTAAAGTCTTACGTAAAATGAAAGTGGCAACGAGATGGTAATTATCGAAACTGTGTACTAGCTTTTATCAAAAGCTTTTAGGGCTTTTATTAAAGCTTCCAGTGCAATCTTGCTAACGGTTTTAGTGCTCTCACCTACGGATAGTATCTTACGCGCATATTCTCCTATAGTTATAACAATTATCGATATTATTTCAACAGGAGTTTTTTTTTAAACCTTTATTTGTTTGCCATAAAACGTGGAAAGGTTTTTATCGATACGTGGATACTTTTAAATTGGAAATATAATATTCTGCGAGCAAAATGTCAGTAGAATTAACGATTAGTTTTATTATTTATAGGAAGATACGTCACGGAGATATTTATCGACTGGAATCGTTTTAACGCTACTAATTCAGTTTTAAAAGCTCTTTTTCACTATCAACGATTTATGGGCAATTTTTTTCGTTACCAACAAAATTATTTCATTCTATTATATTTGCGAACTTTAAAATATCGGCTTTATGCCGAAATCACAAAGCGTCACTGCAACTTTTGTTCGCGCAAGAATAAATAAATGAAACATTTGTTTAACAATATACATATTATCTTGATTATCCTGAGATATACCATGCAGATGGTTAAATTAACCGTAGACCGAATTGTCACGCAATTATTTTTTACCGACAAAATCACAAAGCCGAAATTTCACGCGATACAACGATATGGAAAGGTAAATGATTGAAATTTTCGATGCCGAAAGGTTCGTACGCTAGGTATCCAGGCACTTCATCTCGAAATTTTAACGCACTCGACCATCAGCCGTATCTTTAGGATCAAAGGTACGCCGAGTTTTGCTTAAGTCGTTGTCGCAACGAGCTTTCATTGTCAAATAAATAATAAACACGACTACGTTGATCGCCAATTACACGTAACGTAAATATGGTTGATTCTACAGAAATGGGAATTATTTGGCAATGATTTCGTTCAATTTACGAATCGTAATAAGCTGTAATCTTATGGATAGAGGATATGCTATCGAAGCGTCAACGATGTATAGCTCGTAGAAAATCAACTTTGTCAAAAAACTTGCCAACTCTGTACGAAACTACACCTAGCGAGGAAAAGCTGTCTATTCCATAAAAGATTCACATTCGGCTAGAGCTTACGCATTGACGGTCAACCGCCGCGGTGTTGAAGCGGAAACGATCGAGTTTTCCAAGTTGAACGAAGCAACGATTTCTATGGATAAAAGAAGGAAAAGAGGGAGAAAAGGAGAGAAAAGGAAAGTAAAGGAAAGAACGGTTTTCGAAGTGATTGATCGTCCCGCGAGAACGACGCCGCTTTCGTCCTGTGAGCCGCCCTGAGAGCCGTCCGAGCGATCGTCGCGTCGCGTCGCGTCGCGTCGCGCCAATCCATGACCCGCACACGTTTCAGGACGCCGTTTCGACGGATAGATTTATTAATGTCCGGGGATAGAATTCTCCGGTGGCAGGACTGACGGGAAATCAATAAGACGCTGCCGTGATAACGTTATATTAAGAATAAATAACGATTTACGAGCAGCTTAGCCGTGGAGTTGGCGATCGACCGATGGCAATAGAAAAAGGCAGACATTCACGTTCCACGACGATCGTCAAGCGTATTAAGCTACTTTTTCTTTTTTCTTCTTTTTTTTCTTTTCGCATATATGACATAGGCGCGAGATACGCGTGATACCGAGGCTGAAATTTGCCGATAATCAGCAAGCAATAGGAAATCGATCGATCGTTAACGACAAAAGAGGCTATAACGAAAATAAATATGTATCGACGGAAGAAAATAAAGTTTGTAGTGTCAAGACAGTGTACATGGGAGCGAAACGATGGGACCATGTTAACACTAAAACTACCACACCAGCCCAATTGACTGGTTTTACAAATTTATTTTAAAATTCCTACTTCATGTTATATTTCTTTCCGCAATAATGTAATGACTTTTGCAACGATAACTAAAAGAATAATTTAATGAGTTCTATTTTGTTTTTTATGTATTATGTATCAAGACTACTTATACCAATACCAGTCAAAACGACCGATACTTGTCAAAGTGTAAAAGGGTCCTGCAATCTGTTTATGCAACCCCAATTAACCAGTTTCCTCGTTTTCTACAACTTCTCACACGTTTTTCAAATTTTTACTGCGTAGCATTCGATACGATGATATCGGTTATCAGGAAAATTCCGGATCGATCGATAGATCGTTAGAGGCTAACACTAGAAATACTTTTTTTTTTTTTTTTTTTTTATAACGTTTATTGTCCAAGAAGATGAGTATTACATGTGTATGTTATTCACAATAAACAATGAATTTCGGTTGTAGGGTGGATTAGGCAAAAGTACCGATACGCGTCGGTACGACGTAGCCATGGTCTAATATGTGTCGTGGGTTTTCGGTTTTTGCGTTTATTTTTTTGTTTTTTTGGGTTTAAGTCGCATTGGTGCGTGATTTTTGTGTATTCTTGTGTGTGTTGTATTTTGTCCTGAAACTTGGCCGCAAAACAGGACTACTCGGTGTATTACTACACTAGAAATACTACACCAGCCAAAATGACTGGTTCTACAATTTTATAAATGTGCCAACTCTCGTTTAGAGATCATGGTTGCAGATTGATTGAGAAAAAAAAAAAAAAAAAAAAAAAAAATACCAAAAAATAGTCCATAACATGGAAATGCTTCTGTAAGAAAGTAATAAACCAATAAATATAAAAACATTCTATTATTACGTATTTTTTAAAGATCGGTCATTTTGATAGAAATAGCTTCGTGTTAACTATGGACAGTTCTAGTGTTAAGTAATCTTGAAATCTCATATTTATAACGTAGGCAATTCGATCGTTCCATTGCGGGAAATATCTGGACAAGAGAGAAGAGTAAGAAGAATGTTAAATTTCGTACTTGATATGTATTTACGTTACGTCGTAGAACGAACGGAAAGAAGACGTCTGGTGGAAAGTCGCTTTGAGAATCTTCAAGTTATATCAAAGAAATATATATATAAACGAATAATAGATATGGGATCGTTCCGAAAAGGTATCGAGTTGCAAATATTCGCGTTCCAGTTACGACGGGACGTGGGTGGTGGAAAAACTGGGCTAGAGACGAAGACAGGAAAGATCTAGCCTTGTATAATTCAAACATTCCTCTTGGTAACATATCGATTAAGCGCGAAATGGCAAAGCTGCACGGCAAAATAAATATCCGGTGAAAAAAGACCGCCCTAGGAGAAAACCTGGCCTTTTACGAACCTCTGTATGTACACGGGCAGGCGCGTATTTCGAAGATAGATAACTGGGAATATCGAGGTACAGGCAAGCACCCTCTCTGGTTGCTTGTGTGTAAGTAAGCCACGGTCCGAAACATGTACTAGCAAGCAGTTACGATCGTCTATGCCAATGCACCGACACGAGACACGAGACACGAGACACGTTCATAGATATGCACGTGAAATAAGCGGGGATAAACGAGAGGAACGTCGTTCACGGGTGATAGTACGCGATCGTATAGATGTGTATAGACAGCTGTGTGAATGGTTGGTTTGGGTGATGTAGGTGTTGGTGTGCGAGTGGGTATCCAGCGCGTTGCTTTGTGGTAGCTCGTCAGCGACATGCTTCAAAAGTGCCATCGCCACTCGAAAATTTGCAAGCAAACATTTAATCGATGGCTTTTGATATGCTTACTTTAATACACTTCCATTATTCTCTGTGCAATCGTGTTCGACCAATCGATATTTATTATCTTTTCTGTTTGACGCGTTTAGTCGTTCGGTTGGATCGTCGATGGTTTTTAATCGAACAGCTTTTATCGGATATATAGTTTACGAAGCGTTTACGTCGCATCGAAGCGATTCCCTGATTAAAAATCCTCGAATATATTTGATTTTCACATTTGCCGTGTGAATTGAATTTCCATGGAAACCTATGATAAGTAGATTGGTAAATAGTATCTCGTGTGTCTCCTCGGAGAATTCGTAGGAATACCAGGAAATTCGTAATGTAGCGTGAATGAAAGAATACCGGCAAAAGTAAACACGAAGCCCGTAAAAAGGAACGAGGCGGAGGTAGAGAAACGTCTTCACGTTAATCCTGCGCATTTCCCAGCAACGTCTTTATCTTTATATCCCCCGCATTAACATCTACCAGCATGAAAGAGATCAAAGTGAATTTTCTGGTTATCCGTGGGCCAACAATCGCACGATCGTAGATCACAGGGAAAATTGCGGATGCCATATGGTCGACGTCGCGCACAGCGCGATGCTAGTTGCGACCAACGATATAATAGCCCAGAGACACGGGTTTTTCTAGACACACCGATGCACAAAATAAAAGAGATAAACGGTACAAACGTGCGATACGGATGGCTATGTACAGGTATATGGAGAAGAAAGTTTAGATAACATTGGCGGGTATGCAATAAAGGCCAGAGCCTGATAACGAGCGACGAGGCGCGGTTGAATACAAATTTTCGTTCGGTACCGGCGTGTAACGTGCAGCAGCGTTCGCGTGATAAGTTTGGAAAAAAGAAAATATCACGCGCGCCGTGTCGAATAAGTTTCGATCCGTGGACGATGCAGATTGGTCGGTGAAACAATTTTATTAAATTATTGTCGCGTCCAAGCGTGTTTGCGCGACATGCACGGAGAAAGGAAGCCTTTCGTTTGTCGAATAAACCGCGGCGGACATCGGCCGATAAATATTCGATTATCGGCACGAGGCATCGTACAGGAGAATCACAGTCGAGCGTTAGCAAATATTTGCAAATGAAAAGAAAAATATGGAATCGCGATCAGGCTTGAAATCGCGTGATAATACATAAGTATTTGCGATCGGTCCGTGGCTTGACGTCCAGTTAATTTAATGAAACTCTCGGTCGAGATATTTTTCATTGAACGCTCGACCGACGAGAGATTACGCGTCGATGCAATCCGCGCGATCTGTAAACCAAACGATGGGAAATTGAAAGCTGTACTTGTCTGCTGTACATTGGATTACGGATGTTTCGAGTAGGATGGCATTAAATATGATTCCGACCTTTCTCCATGTCGTCGCGTTACGTAACTCGTGACAAATCAGTTCCTATGATAATTTTCAATTTTTCTTTTTAACAACGAAATGCCGCGTGTCATGCGAAGGACTATTGGTGTACAGAGACGGTGGAGATGATCGAATTGGAAAATGTCAGCGAGCGATTCTGCGAGTTAAACGGTGGAAATTGGGTGATTTTTCAATCCGTTGCGTTGACTGTTTTTCCGTCAAAACCGTGTGCCCTTTACCTCTCCAATTTCTCAACGAGCATCGCCCACTTTATTAGAAGAAGGTAGACGTTCCTCGGAGACAGCGTGATCAACAAACATAATCGCGAACTGTAACGTTGTAAATATCGAGCAAACTTTCTTCGTTCTTTGCGATCGAATCAAGAACGGACAGTGAAAAAGTTGCTCGACTAGATGCTGGCTGCCGTTTAAGTCACTGGAGTATCGTGTTGTTAAATGCGGAAATAGGCATTAAGCTTCGCAGCCAGTCAAATTAGTCGCATTAGACACGGAGGTTAATGAAGTTAAAGGCACGACCAAATTCTCTGTGAAAATTTATGTTATTCGAGCAGCATTTTTACAAGTAAAATAAATTCGTATACGTTTCTACGTTTGAAAATTACGTTGTTGAAAATTAGAGTTGTATCGTGCGTTACTTTCCTCTTTTTATTCTTCTCATAAGACTTCTATCTTGTAGCTGTATCAAAATACAGCTACGCGATATTACGAAGATGAAAGTTTTAAGTAGTTCATTTTCCTTTAGAAAATGGTATCGAATGGTAGCTTTTGATAAATCCGTTTTAAGAGTAGATGTAACAGTTGATAGCGAAAGTCGTTAATTTTCATCCGACCGAGGCAATTTTGAAAGAGTTACGTAGATGTACGACAAGCACGGCGAATTTAGAAAGTAATTTAATTATATTCAAACACACGCCAAGATTAAAACGTAAAGAGTATTCTAGAGTATACTTGGTGAGTTGGAGAAAATTTCACTCGAC
Organism: Bombus pascuorum; assembly: GCF_905332965.1. Classification (NCBI taxonomy): domain Eukaryota; kingdom Metazoa; phylum Arthropoda; class Insecta; order Hymenoptera; family Apidae; genus Bombus; species Bombus pascuorum. The sequence continues at coordinate 5,349,663 of NC_083493.1, forward strand.
ATAGAAAATCCAAAACGCAGAGGTGCCAACTCCGGCGAGGAGTTAAAATAACGCGGTGAAACAGTGCGTTCTTCTACGGCCGCGATCTTATCATTTCATCGAGTTGTCAGCTGGAAATTTCATATACAGGACAAAGATTAGAATATCTTTGAACGTTACGTTGTACGTGTACAATCCCTTCGATGAAACGTATCGTTGCCATCTTCAAACGCATCCGCGTTTAATTTTCTGCGTCACTTTTAATAACATAATTAAATTATAAACGTCCGCACGTTTCCGGCGAAAAACGGCGCGTACTCCGATATAATCAACGGTAGCTGGCTTTACAGGAGGAAAACGAACAGATGAGACAGAGTATCCAAAGACCATTTCGAAAAGTAAAATTTGACTGGACGTTAAAAATTGCGCAACGAAATGCCGCTAACGAAACGGCGTTGAAATTATACAGTCGACCCAGGGGGGAAATCGAATACGAGATGCAAATCAGAAATTCTGCGTTATATTTTCCCGAAATGAGAAGCGCACCGGTTTAAATCGTTGAGAGTATACAGTGTACAATGTACTTTTCCTGATTTCGCGACCAGTGCTCTCCAACGTCACGACGCTACTCTTCTCCAGTTCGTGGACGACAACGAGCATAATCGGCCACCGCGACGAACTGGTGTTGACGTCTTCGTAGTTTCCCTACAATGAAAACTCGTCCCTTTTGCGAGGCAATTTACCCTCGCGTTCAGAGGTGTATCTCCATTAGCGAAGAAAGCAGCGCATGTACGCTTGGCTGGCGGAAATAAGAGAATTTACAATTCACGCGTGGAATTTCAGAAGCTTCGTTACACGCTTACGTTATATTCTTTACTCTTTTCCATTTACGAGTCGTGTATACGTGTGTCGAGGATCCTCATCTAGTCGCTTCCTTTTCTTCCTCTTTCTTTCTCTCGTTTTGTTTTGCCGCACAGTGAGCGAAGAAAAGAGAGGAATAATCGGCACATGTAAGAGGTAGATTTGTTTTGGCTCTTTATATCTTTGTTTCAGTTTACTTGATAAAACATATTCCGAGCTCTTACCTTTCGTTCCCATGAAAATTTCATATCTGCGAAACGAATTAGAAAATTCTGAAAAATTTCTGCACAATGTTCATATTTCTGATGACATAAGTTACCCATATGCTTCTCGAAATCAATAGCCTGGTTTGTCGCGGCATTCATATTTATTTGGGTCAACTTTTACAGAACTTTCGTAACTACCTTTCTCCTTATCGATACAATTTATTTTAAGATGGATCATCGATCGATGATTTTGTTGAAAATAACAACGTGTTCGCGCTCGCCATCCATATGCAGATGCGCTAGTTACAATAAATAGTAACTAGAAGATAGTTCTAAATACAATCGATAGATTTAGTTGTTCTTTTGTTTTTATCTCTAGTCCATGTAAGAAAGTGCAATAAAGGTTTTTCGGCTCAGAACGGCGTGATAGATTTATCCAAAGAAAATAATAGCTATTGTGAGCCTACCTCTGAATACCGAAATAACAACAGATTTTTAGATTTGTAGAGCTCGCGACTGAAATTGATCGCGCGAAATGTTAAGGTGACTGTTTTCTCGGAAACTGGAAATAGGTGAGAAGAACACGTGTCATTAACACTTTGACTGCCACGTCGAAATCACATGTTTCGCTCAGGACGTCACGGGAGTATTTTTATTATTCAAAGCATATAATGGCAAGATAATAATAAATTGATGATGTAAGACAACATTCTTCCCCAATGGACCGTTTATCTTATTGGTGATCACGGCTGACCACCGTGGCGCTTTGCTAACAGTTGATAGCGACGTATTATAATAAGACTTCGTTTATTTCAACAAACCATTCGCATTCGTTATTTCGTCGTAAGCAAAACGTGCAGAATATATTGTTGAAACGTGTAGAAGATATTAGTAAACGGTATTTGCTCATTCTATATATAATAGTAAGGTTCACACTTCTAACTTCACTTATATGATCATAAAGCAGCATTGACGATTATTTTCTAAGGTGTGTTTATAATAATATTCGTGGACTACCCCTCAAAGTTATGGGTGCAAACACAGTGCACCGTTAGATGCAAGATTTGTTCTCACGTTTTTTTTTATTGATGTTTTAATAAAAATGTTTAATTGTTTCATGGGGCACTCTTTGTTTCAAAGTATCTTCTATTTATCAATTCAAAAATTATATTCAAAATGCCCCAACTGTCAATTTTCACACAATTTTTACAATTGTAAGAAGTTCAAGCGCTCCGGTCTCAATGACCACCGTGGCGTCACAGGAGAAACCGTGGCTGGTCATATATGACCAACGTGGCAGTCATCGTTTGTTTCTAACGAAGAAAAAACCAAATTATGTCGTATCACATTTGTCGATCTGAATTTTTCAGAAAGTAAATTCGATGCTTGGTTTTTCAAATGGAAGTCGTATTGAGATAGATGCAACAACGATGCCATACGTTACGGGATTTCATTGGGAAACGTGCAAATAAAACATAATATTTGTGCATTTTGACCATCTCTTTCTGGGAAAGGTCATGTGCAACTTGTACATATATCTGTGCATTCTCCCGTTTCTCAAATACGGTAACATGTTTTATTTGTATATTTTTCAACGAACTCCGTACAGCGTGCGACGTAGTCGATATTGTTATCGTTATACAGGTCTATTGTACTCTAAAAAAGTGCGTGAGTTCTATAAAGAATAAGTTTAGCAAAAAAAAAAAAAAAAAAAAAAAAAAGAGAAAAAACAAGAAATGAAATTCCATAAACTATTTAAAAGTTTCACAAATCGTTAGAAAGATCGAAAATAATATTAGGCGCATTAGAGTCACGTTGATAAGGTTACATACGTATATATTGTATATATATATATATATATATTTTTTTTTTTTTATTTGTTTCTATATGGACAGAGAAAAATCGAGTCGAGATTGAAATACCAACTCTTTATAAGAAAAAATTGTTTCAATCATAGATTGGGTATTAAATCGGAGAAATCCGTAGAACGGGTGAAAGACGTGGAAAAGTTCTCGAAGACGGTCAGAGAAAGAAGCTTAGCCGTTATTTCGATTAATTTATCGTTGGGATTTTATCGGAGAAGATCGTTGTTGCTCTCGTGTCTAAGCTCGCTGCATTCGGGTTACGCTGTTGCACGTGTATAGGCGCACATCTACTTCCCGTTTTTCATTCGCTTCCGACGTGGCATGGTAATTATAAGTAGAGCCAGGTAACGTACTGCAGCTCGTGAGAGCGACGCCTTAAAGCACGCGAGAAGAAGAAGAAGAAAAGGAAGAAGAGGAAGGAGATGGAGAAGAAGCAAAGAAAGAAGAGAAGAAGCAGCCACTCGGCTCTTTAAGCGGCACCCTCGCTCGTATACGTATAAGCGTTGTTTGAAAAGAGGCGCGAGTAGTATGGCTCTCCACTCTCTACTGCAATTGTAGATACATACGTAGCTTTTCAGTTCAATCTCGAGTGCACTTCTTTCCTGTTGTACGCCACGCACGACGATCGAAATTGTTATTAAGTGGCTTTTCTCGCGACACGCTTTTCCTTCCATCACTCCCTTTACAAAATTCTCGTTTGTCTATGTTTTCTGCCTCTTTCACTTCTCCTTTTCTTCGTTTATTAATTTGCCAGATCGCTTATCCGTTTACTCGTCTCTACGCGCTTTTCCATTTTACGTACCTGTGTATTTTACAAGCGATTTTTTGATAGAGAGGCTTCTTTTAACGCAACGTTTTTCGTCCAACGAACGCCAAAATCTCGTCGAATTTCGCGATTGATTTCTTTGTACGATAAGCTACGAATGAATTTGCTCTCCTATTAAGCGTACTTTATTTTGGCGCCGATCATGCGATGGCGCTTTAATTGAACCAAACGCGAGAATTCACGCACTTACATCCTGGTTGCTGATTATTAGCACACAGACGTTAGTAAATCAGGTACAATTGAAAAATAAAGTTACTAGCAAGCTATTTCGACTACATCAGCAACTTCTCAAAATCACGGTTTCTTGCAATAGAAATTTCGATAACAAGATTGCAACAAGTGCGACAAACGAAGGTTTTTGTTTGGCGCATATTCACCGCGCCTGCCGATCAGACACGTTCCTCGTGGACGACCATCTCTCGGTTCTCTGTTGCTCTCGTTTTTAGGCGAAAAGAAAGTGGTGCGACACGTAGAATCTTTCTACCGACTTTTTATCACGGATGAACGTTTCATTTTTTCTTGGTTTTATACGTTATTTCGTGATACAGTCGATGCGAGCAGAGGCTGTATACACGGCGTGTTGAATATAGAGTGGTAAAAAGTTTAAGAGGGGCATTTCTAGCAGATTTTTCCAGTCGTTCTGTGTAAAACGTTGCAAAGGAAATACTCGCAACATCTGTAAAGTTTACCGTTTTAGACGCGAAGCGTGTAAGCGTTACTTTAAGGTAAACAGCGAGCCGCCATTCAGTGCGTTTCAGTACGTTCGTATACCTTCTTAACTGTTTTATAAGGCTTCTTAGCATGCCCTGCTTGAACCGAAACGAAACCGTCGCGTCGGCGTGCTTGTGTATTTTTCTATCGCCACTCGTTTCGCTATGAAACACTTTCTTGTATCCAGTGGCGCGTTTTCGCAAATACTCTCGGTCCGAACTCTCCACCCTGTGGAAAACGTACACGTGCGCGTATGTTCCATCTATTAGGTCGTCCGAAAAGTCTTTCTTTTACAGACACGTCTTTTACAAAATCGCATCTTTATACAAACATGAAACCTAATCCGTCGAACGCTGTGATCTTTATTTTGATAGAACAAAATGGATCGTACGTAACTCGATGAAATAATAAAAGAGAAAATGTTGTGCATCTGTTATTTCCTTATAAAACGATAGAAACTTTTCGGACGATCTAATATAACGTCGTTGTAAGCATTAAACGCCAGGAAATTCTTTTCCCACGAAAGAACGCTGTTTTCACGGTTCTCGTCTCGACCCGAGCTATTTTTTTCTCGTCGTTGTTTCCATTCGAGAATCTCGAGGCCGATTACGTTTCAAAAGGAACGGGAATATCTGCGTGCTTTTTTCAAAATTCCGGCCATATCGAGCCGTGAGAATCGCCATCCTCCGTCTCGAATAATATCTGCTCACTTCCTATCCGCGGACTTTCCACTTCCAACTTCCGACTGCTATTTCGCTCACGCTAAAGCTTCCGGCTATTTAATATTATTACGGACAGTCAGTGGTTCGCGTACTACATATTTTACCTTTCTCCGTGGACTCTCGATTTACGCGGACGATTAAGCTCCGCGTGTATACAGCGTGACGATCAAATACTCGCAATAAGTGGACTAAACTTTGATTTCTCGTTGAAAAATGAGAAAGAACCATATCGTATGTGTTCGTCAAGGTCCGACGAAACTCTTTCTTCTCGAGATATAAACGCTCGTTACGAGCTTCGAGGTTCTACGAGACTAGTTACACTTTTTGCGAGTTATTACTATTATTAGGTTGTGCGGAAGTTTCTTTCTTTTTATGAGGAAATAATAGACGCACAACTCTTTTTGTTTTATATTATTTTGTCGAATTACGAACGCTCCATTTTGTTCTGTTGAGATAAACATCGCGACATTTCACAGACTTGGTTTTACGTTTATATGAAGCTGCACTGTTATAAAAAGCACGTTTGCGAAAGAAAGACACTTTTTGGACAACTTAATATTATTATTATTATTATCGTGATTAGAATTCTGGAGAGTGTTAACCCTTTGCACTCGGAATTTTATTTCAATTTCGTTAGCAACAGCTCCCAAAGCTTTTAAGTGTTTTATCTGAAATTTACTTGAACTAAAAAATAAGACAATTTAAATAAATAAAGGAAGATACAGATTCACTTAAATACCAGTTTTATTCACACTATTGTTGTATTTTGTAATTTTTAAGTGTATGATATATCTTGAAATAATTTCCAGGATACAATCCTGGTTTTCTTTTCACAAAAAAGGTGGGACTGAAAGAATGTCGAGTGGGACTCGACAAAGGAGCTCCTGAGATAAAAACTGATGTCGAGTGTGACTCGACATAGGAGTGCAAAGGGTTAATACTTTATGCAGTATTCCATAAAAATGTTAACTACTGTTAGATATACGGTAAAAGAAACAATGGACGCTATAAACGAAACGTTATGAAAGTGTTTTTGCTTGGATAATACGAAACCGTTATCGATGTATTCGATGTAATATTGGTCGCTTTGAATCTTTCGCAACAGCTTGAAAAACACCCGGGAATTCAAGTTGTATGGTTGTCAGAGCAGCTGGTCCCCAGTGTGTTAACGGGGTAAACTTTGAGATTATAAAGATGCGATGCAGGGGAAAAGACATTACGCATGAAAATATATAGAAAAAGAAAAGGAAGAGAGAAAAATATACACGGAGGTCTGAAAGTCACGAGGAATGAAAACTAAAATTTCTTTTAACACTTTGACTGCTGCGTCGATATCATATCTTTCCCTCAGGACGACCAGGGAGTATTTTTATGATTCAAAGCATATAATAGCAAAGTGATAATAAATTGAAGATGCAAGACAAGATTCTTCCCCAATGGACCGTTTATCTTATTGGTGGTCCGGGTGTCCACCGTGGTGCCTTGGTAACAATTGATAGCGACATATTATAAGGTTTCGTTTATTTCAACAAACCATTCGCATTTGTTATTTCGTCGTAAGCAAAACGTGCAGAATATATTGTTGAAACGTGTAGAAGATATTAGGTTGAAATGGTAGAGGTCCGTAAAGAAAATTATGCTTGTGGTAAACCAATGGTAGTGGTAGATTACAACAGGGGAAAATGTGCTGTAGATTTATCAGATCAAATGATAGCATATTCTACACCACATAAAAGAAACCTCAAGTGGTATATAAAATTAGCTTTAGAATTATTATTAAATACATCAATTTCAAACGCGATGGTACTCTATAAACAAGCAAGAAAAACAAAAATCAAGGTATCAGATTTTAAAATGGCACTCGCAATGCACCTTACACAGTGCCATTCGCCAGAGCCGTCAAATATACTTATTCGACAAAGATCACAACACGAAATGCAGAAGAAAAAAAGGCAAGCGTACTTGGTACGAAAATTTTGCAGAGAGTACTATAAAAAAGATGTTAAACAGTTAGGATCAAAAATTGCTAAGAATCGGACGAAAAAGGTGACCACCTATTGTCCAGATTGTATCGATGAGCCACATTTGTGTTTAAAGTGTTTTAACACTGTGCACCGTTAGATACAAGATTTGTTCCCATTTTTTTTTTTTATTAATGTTCTAATAAAAATGTTTAATTGTTCAATGGGGCACTTTTTATTTCAAAGTATCTTCTGTTTATTGGTTATATTCAAAATGCTCTATCAGTTCTCATTCAATTTTTACAATTGTTAGAAGTTCAAGCGCTCTTGTCACCAATGACCAACGTGACAGTCGTAGTATACAGAGCGATATAACCATAATGTGCTGTATTGTACGTAGAAGAGAGTCGTTTCTCAGCGATCTGCGAGTACGTGAAGAGAGAACAATGGAAGGATCGCGCTCTGAATGTCGTTGATATACGAATTACCATACTAAGGCCAGATAATCCTTCCACGTTTCAAAATAAATCTAATCAGCTGACGATAGAGTACTCTGCGAGTGTTGGTATTCGCAAAGAATTTAGAGACCTTGCGAATAAGTCCCAAAACATGATATTACCGTAACGAACCGTCAGTGATAAGTTGGACTCGAAAGTGATACTTAAATCTCTGCTTAGCGTAGACAACGCTATTCTACTTATAAATAGTACAACTGTTATGGATTAAACTACCTTTCTCGCGCTTATATTTAAGAACACGGGATGAGTCGAGTCGAGTGACAATTTGTTTGACACATATCAATCGCAAAGTCTATTAAGATCATGCTGAATTAATCGGACACTGTGATAAAAATTTAGCAGGAAAGTTTGAAATATATCGTTGACAAATAATAGAAAGAGTTGTGGATGCAAATCCGAGCTTCGAGGAACACAAGAAGTAGCCATAATTTCTTTCGAACGAGCACTCGCAAAGCTAATAATTTGTATCCTGTTAGATAAATAACTATTCAGCTACGAGAGCAAACTACCATTAACTTCCAGAGATTTCAGTTCGCCAACTAAAGTTATTAAACTAACCGGCTAACCGATAAACGTTATTTGTTTTCGGTAAAAGCCAGTTGCAATTTTAAAGGAGGGGCATCCTTCGTTTCAGAAAGGCAAATTATTAGCGCTACAAATATCAGAATATGAGAGGAAAGTTGGATTAGTTAATTTCGCGCCACCCTGTATGCATATACGCGTATAGAGATAGATAGACGCGTGGAGTAGTAGATATCGGAGAATTTGCTGGCGGCTCGCTCGCTCGCTCGCCATTCTCTTCCCTGCGGTCCTTCCTGTTCGGTCAGCCAGTCAGCGAGAAACTCTACGAGTGGAGCAGAAAGGCATTTCGCCCGACGCGCGTCACTTTCCTCCGCATCGACTTTACGATCCCTCGTATTTATACGATCGTCGCTTTATACGCGTGCAAACTTCTTACTTATACGTGGACACCGCGAGAACAGGCTACGTGGAAAACACGGCTACCTACGACCGACAGCTCGAACGAAATGGAATAATAAGAGGCGTGCGTGAAGTAAAAGAGATCTCGCGGATGGGCATAGTTTACGACGCGGAATAACTTGTCCCTTTGGAACGTTAAACTCGCGCGTACGCTAGTTTATACGCGCGTTGCAATGTCACATATACGCGCGTAGTTCGTGAACGACGACCGTTACTCTTATTTTCCAGCCACGACAACCAGACGAACGCGTTAAAAGGACGCGACCAGGATAAACGAACGCCACGACTCTCTAGATCAGAAAGGTTAATAGACGTGCACGTGCAGCGAGGAATAGGTAAAGGTCGACTGGTATTCGAGGTAGAGGTTCCAGTGCATCGTCGCGCCATTGATGCACACGGAGAATATATCGTTGGTCGGAGAATAGGTTAGGCTTAATAACAGCGAGGTTTAGCTGTTGCTGTTGCTTCTCGGCGCAGCAAGGAGGCGTAACTGAAGACGCGATCGCAACAATGATTTCTCGCGCAAGTACTAGTGGAAAGTGCGCAATAGAATTTTTTGTTATCAGACACGAGTTCGTTGTTGGAAGAAGAACTCGCTGCGAGAGTTTCTCAAGAGTACCAGATAAATCTTGCGTTTAGTTTCGTCTTGTTAATTTTCTCCGGACTTGCCATATGAATGGACGTTTATAATTGAGCGAAACAAAGTTTACAAGCTTTCGCTACTTCGCTTCTTTTTATATCGTATCACGAGCAAACGGTTTAAATCCTCTACCGAACAAGCACCAAATTTCTAATCACGCGGAAATCTTATCTCCGTGGATTCGTTCCATTTACCTTTCGTATCTACTTTATTCCAGAAACGAGGCTTATTGCGTGGGCACAGCTACGGGTAGAGAAGCAGATGCTTAATGTATCGAAATAATCAGGCGAAGCGTACGAGATACGGTGGAGGAGACGAGAATGAGGATAGGAAAGGCACGAGAAAATTGAAACGTGGGTCAAAAAGGGACAAAAGGCATCGATCGACAAAGCGTCTGCAACATTTTCAACTTTAATTTTACCCTCGGTTCGTTTTGCCGCCTATCGAACGCTATTCCTTCGAATACCGCCCGATAGAGACGCCTTAAAACGATTCCGAACTGGATCTCCTTTTTACATTTCATCGGTTCTACGCGTTCCATGTTTCGCTTTATCGCGAAGAATCGCATTTGGAGCTTCGAAGGGAACAGCATCGTATACGATGTTCTCAGAAAATCGTTCCACGATCGCCTCGCGCATTTTTTCGAATGATCGAGCAGAGAAACAGACAGACGGATAGACAGACAGACAGAGGAGGAGGAAATTAAGCGAGACGTGACTTGGACCGAGAAGGCGAGTCTCGGTGAATTTTCTGCGTGCCAGAGGAGCGCTGTTTAACGATTCTAATCAGGATAAGGGGAAGCAACAACAATGCCTTCGAACGACGCATAATAGCGATGTATTACGTCAACGCGACTAATTACGAAACGCGAACAGCGGAAAAGCAGATCGGTTAGACGGAACGGAACGCGAAGCATCGATTGCCATAAATCGTCGGGAGCACGGTGCGAAGTTACGTTGGCGTACTTTGTTGGGTTGTACATATAGCGTAGCAGCGGGAACCGAGAGTGCGGTGTGATTAAAAGAAGAGAAAAAAAAAACAGGGAGGGAGAAGGATGGAAAGAGAAAGAGGGCAGAGATCGGAGAGCGGAGTTTGTTAGTTGGAAAAAGCAGAGACTCGATGATCGCATTCGAGGGAACAAAGCGTGTCGCGAGGTTGCATTCAAATGCAAACGGAGAAAAGTTAATAGGATTTGGCGACTTTGCGTCGGTGAAAGTTTGGCGAACGACGGTCGTTCCAGCAATGAAATGCGCCAACTAGAAACAATTTTTGATAAATTATACGTCGTCCGAGGAGTAAAAGAAAACGAGGATGAAGGAAGGGAAACAAGCGCGGATAGAGAAAAAGGGAGACAGGGTGCGTTGTTGGCGGAAGCTGTAAGGCGGAAGCGAGACGATTCAGTTCTCGACTCGCTCGTTTTTCCGTAGCTTCGTTGCTGCTTTTTCTTCCGCATTTTCACCAACGTTACGAATCTACGCGTCTCCGCCATGTGCGTATCCACCGAATGCGATTTAATATTAACGCTGCTGTCTACGTACACTTACGTTTACTTACACGTACACGCACACGTAATCGTAAGCGTACACGTAAGCGGAGGACCCCGCTTTGCATACCGCCAACTCGTCCGCATTCATTTACACTAATGCACCGCGATTTGCGTTGCATTTGTCGCGGTGCGCAACGTAACGCGGTACGACGAATGTGCGGTCTGCCTTTTATCTTCTGTACGCTCGTAGTCGTGTGCTTTTATCACGGTGTTTGTCGATTACCGCGTGCACGTATACGAATGCGAACGCGCGAAACGATGTCCGCGAACCGAGCAAGCCAGAAACGAGCCGGAAATTGCCATAGTAACGGAAGAATCCGTCGAATCGAGGACGCTTGTTTTCCCGTCTACAACGTTCAACCGATCCGTGGTTGGCCATGTCGAATGCTCAATCCGATCCATCCGGTACAGCCACGGAGTCAAAGGGACGCACAATTGACCGTTTGAAAATGTCTTCGTAGTTGTGTCGTTCTGTCTAAAAGCGCAGAGATTTTGTTGGCGCTGACGACGCTTTGTTCGCGTAATTATTTTTCCAGGCAAGTATCGTGTGGGTTTTACTTGTCACGATTCGACGATACCCGCTTAATTGGATCTATACGGAGGGGTACGCCATTTCAAAAAAGAAAACGGATTTGTCGCGAAAAAAATAAACGAAAAACCAAGTATAACGTTTCTTCGCTCCAGGCTTTGCTTCCTTTTTTTTCTCTTTTTCGCTCTTTTGTTTTTATTTTCGAGCGGAAAGTGGTTTCAAAAACCCATTGCACCCGTGTTTTGTTAATTGCCATCGCTGCTGGTCGGTAAAACACTCTGCGAACTATTTCCGCTTAAACTGTAGCCTTAGGTGTTGTCATAAACCTAGAAATCTATTAATAGCGGCGATGCGATCGAATATCGTTCGCAACTTTCCGCCGGCTACGCTTTCTATATCATTTTAACGAAACATTTTCGAGCCATTGGACAATGTTGAGACGTAGAGTGTTTGATTAATCTCATTTCGGTCGACTGTCGAGTTACAAAGGTAGCGTCGAACCTGAAGCGAGAAGTCGACGTTTCGAGGATAATCGGCACATCCGTCGGTGCAAGTTCTTGGTCGCTTCGTGCAAGTAACTACCAAGGATCGAACTCGAAGAAACTAATTTCTTTCGGTGCCGAGGTCCGATATTTGCAACTGCACCGAACTCGATGAAAGGTCCGTGGAACGGTAACGCGTTTTCCTAAAAGTCGATAGTCGGTTGCCAAGCAAGTAAAATGATTTCAAGCAAGTCGATGCATTAAACTCTTGAAACTTCAAAGTCAACGATAATCACTTACGTTTCAAGAAATATACGTTTATTTTCAACGTATAAAAATTAAGAGCCAAACGATTAATTAATTTCAAGTTTAATTCTGCCTTTATCCTCGCGTTTCTTAAGAATATTACATATACATAGGTACATGCTATAAATAGCCTGAACTGGATAGGAACGAACCCTCTGTTCATATCGGAAAACTAATTATCTGCGCTTTATTTAACGATAGCGCTGCAAACTTTTATTTAATTGTACTAATCGATCCGGATATAACGTTTCTGGATGCTGGTAGCTTTAAGAATTAAAGGTCAACACGGTTGCATTAATATTAGATTTCATAAAAAATACGACGTATTTCCTAGAAATAGTTGGTAATTGAAAGTTTGATCACGCGCAGAAAATTACTCGCTCGTCGTTAGTCGCTCGTTGTAAATGGAAAATATATTTGATAAGACGTACAGTGTTCATTCGTAAGTATATATAAATAGTAAGTGGCGGCAATTTACGGTTCGGTTAGTCGTGTGAAAGAAGGGTTGAAAAATCATGGAATCGCTCGGTCATGGAATAACAGCAGGGCCTGGGTCCGATTAACCACCTCCTGCTGTATTAATTAACCGTGAGCGCGGGAGTTTCCTCGCTCGCGTCTAATTTGCTCGTGGCCGTTTCCTCCCATTGTGAATATTACGCTCGTGTGCGCGCGAGCTGGCTTGTAGAGACGCGTCGGGGTCGCGAAAAGAGGTGCAACGCTCTCGCGCCACGTTTCGCGCGCGTTTCTCTCTTCCGGTGGTTGGCGCGCGCGAGCTCCTCTCGCTCAGTCGGCCAGCGGTCGCCTAATAGTTGTAAATCATCTAGTCAACGCAGCTGGTTGTATTGGCCGCCGCAACTCGTACGTGATTATACATCCAAGGGTCGACTAAACGCCGCGCTACCGAACGTGCTGCCCATGACGACGATAAACTGGAAAAGCCTCGTTACCGAGTTAGTAATCGCTCCTCTACCCGCGTCCGGTTGCTTCGAGTTCGTTCGCCGATTCTCGCTGTGATAGACGCTGAAGAAACTGCGAAATTGCTGGCTTTCTCCGTGTGTTGCTCGCCTTTTTCCCGTGATTTTCTTTTGCACCGAAGAAAGTCACATTCTACGAAGAAAGGAGTTTCAGGGAAGTGCTATGAAAGATTCGACAGGTGGAAACGTAGAGACGTTACTTTTCGCTGTGACCACGATTTCCCTTTGTTTGCTAATTTATTTATTTTCATCTGTTTTGCTGCAGAAGCTTCGAAAGAAGCTTTCAAGATGCCGTTAAAAATTGCCGCGAATTATCATTCGCGTGCAGGTAAATGGCAATTGCTTCAGATCGAGCGCAATTAAATGGTAATTACCGGTAGTTATTTGTTATCGTACTCGAAAACGTAGCACGGCAATTGTTGCAAATTGATAGATGGCTACAGATGCACGGCGGACGACTATTTCATTTTCCTAGTTTTCTATCGCATGTACGCGATCGGTGCGGCGGTTATCGATTGTAAAAGCCATTAGATATCACTTACGCGGAAGCAAGTTGGTTATGCTTGGTAGATGCGTTGAATACGATATACGTATACGTAGCGTTGCAACGATTTTACGACGGAGAAGTTGCTAAACGGTGGAATAATCCCGTGACACTGGTGATTAGTCGTCGACGTCGGAGTCGGAGTTGCACGCAGTCGATTTTTCCTTTCGAAAAACTGCTGCACCGTGTTAATTCGCTCGGTTATTCAGCCACTTGGTTTCCCGTTCACGGTCGATCTGCCCGTTTAATTATCTGACCGTGTATTTACTTAACTAGCCGACTAATTAAGATTTTCTTTTAATCGGTACCCGTACCTCGTTTTCTCCAATATCTACGTACATACGTATCCGAAGAGTCTGCAGTTAGTTTGTTTGCCCGCCTAATTACCCGGTCGCGTATCTCTTTATGCATCAAGCCTTGCTATTGCAAGTCGCCAAACGTGTTTGCCAAGGCGGAGAAAGAAAACTCGAGGCCCTTTCTCCTACGTTTCGAACGATGGTGTATGGACTACTCTGTACAGAGCGATGGTAAATGTGGTTTATTGCGAGGCGTGGTGGTCGCATTGTGACAGCCACGTGCACACAGAAACGCCGGAGAAACGACGTTAAACCCGAAGCGACGCGATTTGCGTCATTCCTGGCCAACATTCGATTTAACTTTGCGTGTTAGATAATCAGTTTGAAAAAATTGTACGGAATACAGGGAGCACGAGCCAGACCTTGAACATACCTACCTACGCATGATAAATGGATTCTATTTTCATGCGATTTTACAGGCGTTCGCTTAAAAATAGACTACTCGATGCGAAAACCGTGGTGTCTGGCGCTTTCCAAGAGGATTCCCGTGGTCGTCGAGAGGCGTTGTTCCGATATTATTTTTATAACGACACGCAACGAGATTATCGTTGTTACCAACTGCGTGTAATTTACCGCGATGCTCGATTTTCCTCTGTTTTAACAAGCGCGATTAAATTAATCATTTTGCGCGTGAATTCGAAGAATAATGGGCGGCGATCGAAAACGATTTTTCGTCGAACGCCGCTGGAAAATTACCTTTCACGGTATCGCTTGGCCACGCTATAAAATGTTAAATCAACGCGATATCATCGCCAGACATTCCAGCCTGTACATATACGTACGTATGTACGTGTAGGTATATATACGATTGTAAAAGGAAGCGTTCATTTTCGTTCTGTAACTAGCCGACGATATCGTTGATCGAAGGTCGGATAAAATCTTGATGACTCCGGTGCACACGGCTTTTGATCCGGCGTTACTTTTAAACTGGCCGCGGACGTAACAGCCGCCAACAAAAATAACTAAATGCCATATTATTGGCAAGAGCGACCCATTTTCAGCGAGCTCCACTTGCAGTTCACACTCTCCTCGCTTACCTAATCATTATTTTCAGAATGCTACCCACCACCAGCGAAAGAATTTCTTGCCTATTTCACCATGCGGACGAAACAAGGGTCTCGCGTTAACGACACGGACAAGATTACACGGTCGAAAATCCCCTTGGTGGATAAGCTACTCTCGCTGTTGAAGCGAATCGAGTTGGCCGACACACATACACGCACACGCACACGCACACGCATGCACGCACGAAACCTTAACCTCGCTAACCTGTCGGTTTCTTCTTGGTCGAATCTGGTGAAATTCAACCAGAACTCCGGCGTAAACCGGACCGCAAGCGCGAACCACGCGCACTGTGGCAAGGATGGTTCGCGCAACCATAGTTGCGTAAATATTATGTAAATAACCAGGAGGCTCGTGGACGATGTTTATACCTCGCGTCGCAGTATGTTTCGCATTGGTCTGACCGCACCACTGGCAAAGTGTCGTTGCTTATATCCTCTGAGATATGCACGACTCGCGTGTCTCCCTTATCACTTGCCAAGATAACTTGCACTTTGCATACGCGGCATAATTCAACGCCAAACCTTCTCACCCCTGCCCGTCTGCCATTCACGGTTCTCTGCCTCGTATCTCTGCGGCCCTAGAACCTTTATCCCTCCCTCTCTCCTCCCTTTCTCTTCCTCTCTCTCTATCCGCCTGCGTCTCTCCTTTTCTCTCGATTTAGCTTCGCGTACCCCCTATACGCCCGGCGCTTACGCTTCTTACCTTCTCGCCTAGCTTGTCCTAGTCGGCTGGCTAGCCCCCTTGCGACCTCTTCCCCCGACGGCGTCGTTTCTCGTCGACGTTTCTGCGCAGTTCGATCTCTGCTTGAACGCGCCTCTAGCTTGGGAAACGAGTTGGGCTTAGGGAATGGGTAAGGAGAAGGATGCCAGGGGGAATGGCCGATGAACCTTGGGTGTATCTGCATGCTCGCAGGCCACGGTATCAGCAAGCCGGAACGCGCTCCAGCCGTCCTTACATTTTCGCACAGCTATCCACTCGCAGCCTCCCTTTTCCGCCGAGTCTTTTCATCTACGCGCTATCTCGAAATTGCTGGAGAATATATATATACGTACCTATCTATCTGTTATATAGCGCGCGGTGCATTACCGAGAAAGAATCGCGATAAAGTCGTTTACGCGTTGAAACTCTGCCCGAGCCGTTCGAGTTTAGGCAAAGCGACTTTGAGCGAATATTCACACGGAGCCGACTGAATCGATGAAACGAGGACAACGGTAGAGGCTGGAAAGCATATTTTTAATCAGATAAATACGTATTTTCTTAAATTTAGGCTATCCGAACGAGGAATCACGACGATGCTGCAACAAATAGGGGAATGACGTTTGCATGGATGATGGCCGAATTAGGAAACGGCGTAAGCCAAAAGGATGCCGAGCTCTTCGTTAATATTTTAGATCGTTTCGTTTTATTCGTGTGTTGAATTGTTTCCGTTGAAGCAAGCTCGGAAGTTTCTCGCGCAGCCTTGGAACTTTGTTCCTGTAACGTCGGCACAAGTGCCGCGCAGCTTTCAAATTATAAATAGAGATTCAACGAATTCTATTTGGTGCGCTAATAGAACTCGTCTCGAGGAACTTGGTCGTTTAAAAAATACAACGTATCAATGTTTCCGTGGAGAAGCGGCAATTTATAAACGAGGGTAGATTGGAATGTAGAAATAGTAATCGCGCTTATTTAAAGCAGCTTTTTAGATCGAATTAACGATGAAATCTACGTGGGCGTTGGTGCGCTCGTTCGTGCCGCCTAACCGTTCGTTTAGCATTTCCCTCGGAAAAGTCTTCGCATCTTCAGCACGGAGCCTATTTAGAATTTAGCGAATACCAGGAAAGTACGGGCAGAGTGATTGAAATATTTACGAGAAGGAATTTTCCAGCAAAATTTACGATATCTGCTAGACTAACGATAAAGCAAGTTAATTATTATTTTTCCTCTTGTTGTTAGCACTAGAACTATCGGTAGTTGACACGAAGCTACTTGTACCAAAACCAGTCAAATGATTCATTTTTAAAAAATACGTAATAATAAAATATTTTTATAGTTATTGATTTATTACTTTCTTACAGAAGAAACTCCATGTCATGTAGTACATCTTTGGTATTTTAATCCATCTGGGACCACGATCCCTAAAGGAGGGTTGGCACATTTATAAAATTGTAGAACCAGTCACTTTGATTGCGTTAGCATCTAGCGATCTAGCGATCGATCCGGAATTTTCCTGATAACTGATATCATCGTATCGAATGACACGTAGTAAAAATTTAGAAACGTGTAGCAAGTTGTAGAAAACGAGGAAACTGGTTAATTGGGGTTCGATAAACAGATTACAGGATGCTTTTACACTTTAACAAGTATCAGTCATTTTCACTGGTATTGGTATAAGTAGCCTTGATACAAAATTATTTTCAGTTTGAATACATAAAAAAGAACATAAAATTCATTATATTATTCTTTCAGTTATCGTTGCGAAAGTCATTACATCATTTTGGAAAAAAATGTAACATGAAGTAGGAATTTTAAAAGAAACTTGTAAAACCGGCCAATTTGACATGTGTGGTAGTTCTAGTGCAAAGGATTCATACGCTTTGTGATGTTACGTGACATTCGTCGTTCGAATAAATAAGAATATTTTATAAAGGATACGAGTAATTATTTGTAGTCGCGTTGCAAGATTGGACTTTAAAATTTATTCCATTACACGATCGATACGGTCGATTAATTGTGCAAGTTTTCCAGTTCTCGCGATTATTTTATTTCTACGAATATCTACCCACGGTGAAATATTTCGAGTTAACAACTTGGATAGCTTAGTGGCTCGCGGTCTGTAGAAGTTCATTGTGAAATGTATTTTTAGTTCGAAGGCAGATTTTACTTGAGAAGACGGACCAGCGTTGGGCGAAATTTTATTCGACTAACGGATAAGGAACGAAAATATGTTAAAACATTGAAATTTTATTGGTCGCTGCTGAATAAACATACAATCGAACGAGTATTTATTCGAACAAGAATACGTGACGGACGAAGAAACATGTTTAATGTACCGAATGTGAAACATCTTTTCGCAGCTTGTTTTACAATTCTCTTCATATTGATCTTCCTAATTAACTTTTTTTCCAAACGTTAGTTCTGAAAATTTGGTAAATTTGTCATCGACGTATGATTAAATACCGCTCAAATAATAAATAAACTGTACGGTAAACGTTAGGTCTTACGTCTTATAATCTGCTTGTGAAAAAGTTCCGAAACATCGATCGTAATTTTTTTTATCTTCCGCTTAATTCGCATAAATCGTCTCGGATGGTAAAACACGAATTTAACGCAGTATGAAAAATATTGCAAGATATAATTAGTTTTTTAACGACTAAATGAAATTACCTAGACGAGTATTTATAACTTGTTATTTAACAGAGCAATGACCTACCGAAAGTTGGCGCAAACTCGGCTCTCCAAGTAGCTCGGCCAACAGATTTTGATAGCACGCGTTCGCGCAGAAACAATCGGTGGACGGAGATGTAACGCGTTAGGAAGACCGATGTCAAGCGATAAGAAACACGCGAATTAATCTTGCCATAAATTTCCGTTTCGCGAGTTTGTTCTCCTTTGAGTAATTAGCCTTTGATAATCCTCTCTATTCACGATGGAGTTTACGGGAAATGTTTCAAGTCCCCTTTGAGAATGGTTTCGCGTATTCGATGCATTATGAATGCCTATGCAAATCAAACGAATACGAATTAAACATCTGTTACGATTAGTACGATCTATTCATTTACGCAAGAAGACGAATGGTTCTTTCCCATTGGAGAAAAAAATAATTGCAAGTTTCCTCGAATTACCTGGAAATACGATTCAAAGAGGAATAGATTATTTCTATTTTTCTTTTCTTCTAATTTCTTCGTGGAAATTTGATCGTCCTTATACTTATAAATTAAATAAAATCACTCGTTTTTTCGTATGCAGGTTGTTTGCGACGTAAAATGCGTGCCTTGTAAACTGTATCGAAGGAAAATAAGCAACGATGCAAATCGGAGATAAGATTGCCGTGTTGGAATTACATGATCGTAAAAGCGTGTAATAAAAGTTTAATTGGCTAGATTGATACGTTCTTCTTGCAACGTTCACTGATACTTTTACGGATCGCGTACAACGTTCTTCAGTGCGATAAAATTTACTATTTTACATTATTAAACGTTTCGTCTGTTAATTTAGATAGAACGACGATTTAATTCCTACACATATTTTTCTATTTGTATTATACGGAGGAAGTGACGTTATTGAGATATATGTAATTTCGTGCGCTACACTGGATTAGCCGCGTGTTAGTGACACACATATACGAGTATGAGTGTGTGTGGGAGTACGTGCGTGCGCAGCATCTCGTAAAACGGAAGAATACAACTGTTTCGTACGCATGGTGAGAAAAAGATGGCGAGACAAAAAGGGCGCTGAGGCGCATGCAATGTGTATCTACGAATATCTTGTAAATCACATATTAAATAAATATGAAACTATTTTAATATTATTCCTACACGTAATCTGAGTGTTCATATATATTTATTTTCGGCGACTAAGATCCACAATTCTCAACAGACGTATTGGCCAGCGTTGAGCTCAAGCACGAGCGATTTCGAGTATTTATCTAAATCTCGGTTTCCTTCTTTCCAGAAAAGTTTCGTTTTTTTTTTTTTTTTTTTGACGTTAAATTTAGAAAGAAAGATCATCGACAGCCAAAAGATTTCCTTCGATGAAAAAATTAATTTGGATAGGCTGATGATAGTCGTAGTCGCTTTTACCGGGATAGAGATAACGTTCGTTCGTTGTTAAACAAATAGTCGATAAGCAGAGGACAAAGAATCGATATACATGATTAGCTATTGATTTTGACTCGCGTTCCTATAATAGCTTCGTCTAATTCCTCTGGATCTAAAGCTGCAGATACAAAGTACTGCTATTTTGTAAAGCGCACTAAGAGAAGATTCTATGCAAATTCCTCAATCGAAGTTTTAACAGAGAAACCAAAGTATCGAGGGAATTGTTTCGCGACGAGACTCGAGTGCAACGTTAGAACTGCTCGAGTGAATGTTTTTACTTAAGTGCACAAGTTTTCTACGATTAACGAGTAAGCTACCTCCTTTGGATACGGATGCAACTCGCATCGAAGAAACTTCCGTAACAGCGACAGATGTAAGTGGAACTGGGCTATCGAGTAGCCGGTACATTTATGGTGGTTTAATGTAAATCGAACGGAACCAGGGCGAGTAAGTCGAATAGCAAGTTCTACGGTTTAGTTATTTGCAATGTACCGCAGTAAAATACAAGCGGCTTCCTGTCTAAGACAAACCATTTGCATTTGTCGATACGCTATTACGTTATACCTCTATACTATTTGTCTACCGACAATTTGTTGGAAATAGCGGGAAACCATGTAATTGTAGGATACGCACGCGCGTATGGAGTTTATCGAACAACAGAGACAAAAAGAGAGACAAAGATACGAGAAGCAAAAATGCGTTGGAACGAAAAAGTAAGAGATCGAAGGAAGAGAATTATCTCGGGGAAAGAAACCGGTACAATTCGTCGAGACGTTGTTACGCTGTTTTTGTGCACAAAAAATAGCGGTAGGTACAGAGTATCTTTGAAAGAGGAAAGGAAAGGATAAAGGTAAAAATATGTTAAAACGTAAAAACTTTGAAACTTTGTGGAAAGAGAGAGAGAGGACCATTTTTGAAAAAGGAAAGCATGCAATTTGTCTCGTTCACCGTTTATTTCCTTCGCTTCCATTAACTCGTCGAGAAGCAAACGCTCTGAATGCGCGTTACGAGCGCAGAAGAGAAAATGATAGTTTAATGATTTCCTTTGCTCTTTAACGTTGGAGCTAAGAGATCGTCGTGATAAAACCGAATGCCGGTCGTTCTCGAGAAAATTCAAACCGAACCAACCATTCCTGAGAGAATTTCAAGTAGGACCACGGACCAACGTTGGCAGTTTGTGCTCGCCAAAGGGAGAAAGAGAGAGAGAGAGGAAAGAATCGTTGGGAACGAACGTATCCAGAGATTCGCCGGAATGCACAGTCTACTACTATTGTGTACGACATTCCAGCAGGCACGGTTTCATGAATGGAGGGCCGGTAAAAAGCAGCCGGTGGGTCAACTCGTACCAGTTGACTCCGATAATTGCGAGGCTCGAGCAGAGATCAGAGGGCAAAACGAGTCGACATTAGCCTGTTAGCCTATTAGTCCGAGCGAGTGCGCCCACTGCGCTCTAACACGCAGCACATCGGTCAGCGTTCAGTCACTCTGCCACTCTCTGTCATCCGCTCGTCTCGCGATTCAGCTTCGGTTGCGTAGTAGCAATCCGATGCGTCGCCGTTGTCCCTCTTTCGTCACCATCGCCACAGCTACCCCCGTGTAATCGCATCGCGTTAACCCTTTTCTAGTTACCGTATTGTTCAAAGCATCGAAGTGATTAGGTGGTTAGGTGGTTAGGCGGCTGCACACCCGGCGTTCCTTTCTCTCGTTCTTCCACGCTTTTCGTCTCGTGCTCGATCTGCTCGTCCATCGATGGCTCGCGAATGCCATTTCACGGCTACTATTTCACTTTACCTTCTCCGCCTCTACCCTTTGCCTCCTCCTCATTTTCTCTGGTATTGCATATACGGTTGTTGCTCGCAGATACGCGCGGCACACGCGCGGTACACACGCGGCTGTAACGTACGAATAATGGCCGGGTGCATTAGAGGAGTCCGAGGGAAAGGAGAGAACAAGAATGCACAGCACGAACGTATCTCGCTAAGCCACGGCATCCGACCTCTCTGTCTCTCTTCGTCAGCGACTGCAAACGCGTCTGATCGCACGGCATTCTCTCTGATACGCCACGCGTTTAGTATCTTCTCCCAGAGACACGAATTGCGCTGCCCCAACGCTGGAATGCACCAGGGTATGGGACCACCGCGAAACTTACGGATAATAGGGTGAAATACCGGTACATGCGTGCACCTGCGCCTCCACCAAGGTCGAAATAGCAAGCTGTTTCGACTTCTATCGCGCTAACGAGACTTCCCAACGGTGCAGAAACACGATCTTTAAATTGCAGACAACGGGCAAAGTGTGTGTGTAACGTTCCCGTGCGTAAGCCTACCGAAAGCAGTCGAAGAATAAGGATGAAAAAATAGGTTTCCAGAGCGAGACTTTGACTACGTTATCGATCTAAAGCCGGCTACCTTTGGCTAGAGGGTTCAAGCGAGCGGAGTCGTCCGAGTGTGTCCCCTTGTGGCAGTAGCCCAACTCGACCTATCGAGATTATTAAACGGAGCTTTGGCAAGAACCGCCAATTTCGGACGGAGCCACTTTCATCCCCTGCAACACGTTGTGGAGAACACGCGCGCGTCCGCCAGCGCACCAGCCCACTGCCTTTACCTCCTTTATCCGTGAGTGGGTTCTATCGGACTTTGTTAGACCAACGATGTCTGAATGCCTCCTGGGTATACTACCTATGTTCGTGCATGCATGAGTCTGTTCCTCTTGACCATGCTCGCCGTTATCGAGTGTCCCTATATTATATATAAACAAATAATTTGGTATCTACGCCGGCTACCGTTTTCTCTACACGTGCGTGGATAGTCGATGCGCGTGTTAGATTCTGTCGCGTATCACGTACACTCGCACCACCGAGCGTGTCTGTTTTTTTAACTAGAGACAAAATTTTCGGAATTGTACGACGAGAAAACAGATTGAGGCTGGAGGAAGGAATTGAGGAAAGTACGTCGTGCGATTATCGACAACTGATTGTTTGTATTGTTTATACTTATTTATACGTATTTTACGAGTGTTACTCGAGTGCAAAATCTTTTAATTTACAAGACAAACTCTTCAATCGTTTGATCTTATTTTTGCTGCTTTTCGATCGTTGTCGCGATTAATCTTTCGCTTACTACGGCTATCGTAGATTTTCTCCTTTCAGATGTATCTCGGCACCACGGTAAACGATTGCGAATGATCGTAAAATTTTTTCAATTAGTCGTAAGAGGCCAGTATGGTATAGAGTTTCGTCCTGATTTCCCCTAGGTATTTCGAAAGAGTTATTAAACGAAAACTGCTTTCGATAATGCGATAATCACGTGCAGATAGGAATTGTATATCCTGTTAATTACGTATTAATTTGCTCGTCGTTATTGAGATTGCAAATTTCAAAATCAATTCCAGCTCCTATCGATAAACTTTATCCGATGTGCGCTTTAACATTGGTATTAATATAGTTTCGCGATTGTTGCATCAATAGTGTATCAACTCGTTGCAACTGTTCTCGATATCGATGCCAAAGCATGGTGTTTGTTACGTCGGTTGGAAAACCAATGTACGAAGCCCGTATATTCTTAGCCTATGAACGTCGATCGAGCATGGGTTTACGAATTAATTTCCCAGTGCTTCGTGATAATTTCTCCACGCTAACGCAATAAAACGTAAATCGTGGTTGATCGCAAGTACAAAGTGATGATCGGTATGAACAAAGTGTCATGGGACAGTGTAACGATATGACAATACAGAGAAACTGTGATTCACACGGCGTTACAGAGCGTTGAAAGGCGTCGCCTTGTTAGAAGACGATTCGTCATAGGAGTCCGTCGAGTTATCGCAGCTACGTACAATAATACGAGCGACTAAAACACAAATGGTAACTTTAAACTTCAACGTTTCGAACTAGCCTTCCCATAAAAGAAAAACTCGGAACACAAGTTACGATCTCTCCCTTACGTCTTTTTAAAACTCAATT
Organism: Bombus pascuorum; assembly: GCF_905332965.1. Lineage (NCBI taxonomy): Eukaryota > Metazoa > Arthropoda > Insecta > Hymenoptera > Apidae > Bombus > Bombus pascuorum. The sequence continues at coordinate 5,373,492 of NC_083493.1, forward strand.
TATTATACAGGTGCGTTAGGTTACAATAGCTCGTTTCTTGTAGAACAAGAAACGTCTCCCGCCGGGAATCTATTATCACGTCGAACGAACAGTAAACGCGAATTAAGCCGTGTACACGAGGGAGGAGAAGTCATCGGAACAACGGCGTTACGATGCACGCGACGATCCGCGAAATTTGCATTATTTAACTTCTCGCTCCCGGGACGGATTGCCACGTACGTATCTGTGCATGCATGCGGCTGTAGAATCGTGACGCGCCACAGTCTAACGACTGCCATTAGAGCGTGCTTCTCTTTCGCCGTAAAGTTTGGTTTTTCTTCTCTCGAGTTCATCCGGTTACGGAGAAATCCTTGGCGCTGCTATTCGTCTCGGTCTTCGCTGGCAAACGAATCGCACCGCGTCGGGATAAAGACGACGCGAGACGAGCGTAGCCAGGCCGAGTTACGCCATCGTCGTCGCCGCGCCACGCCGCTCCAGTTTTTTCGCGGACAAGATCGAGTACGGTCATTCGAGTCGCACCGGGAAGGCTAAATTAGTTTCATTTCACGGCAACTTTCTTCCGCGTGTTCCCTTCTACCGCTATAGCTGACCGGATAAACTTTTCCAAGATGTTTCCTCGCAATGTCGCTGCATTCGTCACGAGAGTCCCAGTGGAGGTAAAGGTCCGAGTTCCTCACTTGAGAAACGACTCTGGGGCAAGTTTTCTGCGCGCGGAATGTCGGTCAATTAAGGACAGGATCCTGATTTCTAATCGCCAGCAAGTTGCTCCTTCGATTCGTCGAACGTGGATGATGGGAAGATGGATCTTGATCGATCGGTGCCGAGTAGCAGCGCGACGGCAACTTTATCAAACTGCATTTGGCAACGAGCCACCGATATTGCACGCATCGCGAAGAATTGAACGTACCACGCCAGACGCGCACCAACTTCCCAAGTAATTAGAATTTTCGGATTTCATGCGGTGCGCTTGGCTCCAGCCGCTCTTCCACGTCGTATGGGCGAGGCTCGTCACGTTCAAACTCTTTCATTATCGGGCTCTTGTTCATAAATTCGAGTATACCGAGCATTCAAATTGCAGGAAGCGTTCGTTTTATCTCGATAAAGGTTACCGCGAAGTATCTAAAGGTTGTGTGAAAATATATCGATCCCCTAATACATATTAATTAGCGCATAATAAGATACCTGGAAAATGCATTCCAACGAACCAGCGCAGTTATTTATGCACTTGAAAAAAATGAAACGCGACGATGGGAATATCGTGTGCTAACTAGCAGCCTAGAAGGTCTCTATTATTGTAAAATACGAACGAGAATGCAGCGGGAGCGTTTTCGGAGACGATAAAATATAAGGGTGTTTATCAATTTTGTAAGCAATTTTCTCCGACTTGTTTCTTGTAAAATTAATTATCGCGTAATTATCGTAATAGCGTAGCTTCTCCACTAGCCATGAAACGTTCAAGACGAACAACTCGAACGGAAGATGTAAGTTTCGTCGGATCGATTCGTTACGTCGACTTGAAAACCTAATAAAAGCTTATGAGATTATAAGAAAGTTATAAGAAAGACAAAGCTTGGAGCAAATACGCGTGGAAGTAGGTAGATGCTGCAAATTAACGAGAAATGTCTATCATTACCAATATTGGCAACGATAGATTCTTCAGAATCGTGAACAGATCATGACTGGTTTGATTTGCGACTGAAAGTTTCCCGCAGGTTGCAAAACACACGTACGTATGAACGCGTATATCGCGTCGCGTAATTTCCTCGATCCCTGGAATCGCATTTATCAACCATAACCGTATCGCGCGTGGTAAAACCAGCGAGTCCCCTGGGCTTCGTTAACTCTGCCGGTAATAGCCGGAATCGGCTTCGTTGCATCCTGCGTAAGGGAGCACATAGCTACATAGTTTCGAACAGAGTCAAACGGTTATCAACTCGATAATATAGGATTTTCGTGACCTGTCTTTTACGAACGCGTTCGCTGATGTCGAGCACGTTGACGCTTAATTCACGAGGAATTCGCACGTTTCGCGATTCGTGGCGGCGTGGCGTAGCGCGGCAGAACGAATGGCGCGTGAGCGAGCGTGGACCAGGTTGTTCGGTGCCTGCGCACGTATAAACCCGTTTAAACCGGCGTTTAAATTTAGAGGCATTACCGCGTTCGGCTTCTCTCCGCTCGCATATAACTGTGTATGGCGACGGGGCTAAGGCGTTACAATGGAAACTGCTATTAAACCCTGGTCACGGTTCCGTCCAAAATGTCGGCCGGTTGATGTTAAACGCGGACCGAATAAAAATTTTCCAACCGGAGCGACCATCTTTTCTATCCTTGTATCGACCCTTTTTCCTTTTGTCTTCCTCTTCTTTCTCCGTATCTCTTTCTGTATCTCTCGATCCTTTACTTTCTTTCATCTCGACCGTTCACCTCTCGATTCTGTATATTCGCACGGTACGACGATCCGGCCTTGCTATGACGTTTTGCAGCGTAGCTCGTTGGCCGAGAAAGAAGCTGTTACTCCTTTCCGGTTAATCGAAGTTCAAGCCGGAAATATTTCTCGTATCGATGTACTCCCTGAGCTTCCTTCTAGCAGTACGAACGTGCAGGGGGTTAACGTCGAGCTGCCGGATACGAAGAACGTTTCTACTCTGCCACTCTCCCCGGAGATACGACGAGAGACGCGACGGTCACGAAGGGGATGGCTAGAAACTGACCGCAATCCTTTTACGACTTTAAGCGGCAAATGAAAATTCTTGGAGCAGTTTGCACGACTTGCACGCCGCTTCATCCCATGCCGGTCATACAGCCAGCAATCTCCGGAGAAGAATTTCGCTAAGGTTTGATTATCGCTGCGATACGACGCCACGCCACGCGACTGGACAACGTGATTTTAATTTTCGTTTAACGAATATCGATGTCAGTGGAATGTTTTCTCCTTTTTCTTTCTTCTCCGCGCGTCATTCCGTCCGATCGATTTCCATTCGTTCTCGTGTCTTCGATCGTCGATCGCACGCCAAAAATTGAAACTTTTCCTCGTTCGAGCCAGAGACTAGCGGCATAAGTCGTCCTTAGAATACGTTCGTTGATGTTAGAAACGATGTCTCGTTTTCCGTCTCTCGGAAATGTTTCATTTATCCACATGGAAGGTGTATTTTCCGAATTACTATGTGTGTCGATGTGTGTCACACAATTGTCCAGTAAGAACGTATTGATTACGTTTGTAAATGAACTTTTCTGTTAACCTCTTAGGTACGATGCGCCACTATAGTGGCTTTCGCGGATGTCATCTTATATTACAACGCGCCACTATAGTGGCTTACTCTGCTACTCATTCGTTCACCGTTTCAACTAAACAATCTTTTTCATTTATCTTGCTTCACATTTTTCTTGTCCTCGTAACGTTTTATGATAGTGTTAACAATATACAGACAGAATATATAGTCTTTGTTTTTGATACGCCAGTGTCAGATATCAATTGTTGTATTCCGCTAAAATAAATATACCATTATTAGATGCTCCTTTTAACATGCCGATCCGTATCCTTATAATTGTTTAGAATCTTCAATCTCAAAATGTCGCTTCAAAATAGAAAACGAAGAGCAAATAAAATGTTTTACTATATTCTTTAAATGCATGATTTCATAGTATACTATTGCTACAAAAGGATTGATTCGGAAAGTTTTGCTTTGGAAAATTTGAGCCAAATTAAAGATTTCAATTATTTTTAATCCTACGAAAAAGATTGAAATAATACCGCACAAAAAGTATTACGGTAATCGTGGCGAATAACGTGATACGAACATAACCTATACAGATAGAAAATATGAAGTAGATGGTGCTATTATGTACTACTCAAAAGGCTGGGTATGCTAATAAAGGGATGAGAGACGTAAAGGAACTTTTTACCTGCTTGTTGTGCACCGTTATGTAGCTCTTTAATGTAGTAAATAATAAATATTCTTGCATTTGTAGTACATCGATGCGCCGCTAGGTGGCGTATAGAATATATGCTTTCTCGCTAGTTGTCGCAAAGGTGGTACGTTGCTTTATATTCGGGAAACAAACCATATATATTACTTCAATAGTACTTGAAGTGTTGTAAGGTACACCCGGATCGGTGGTGCACTAGTGAAATACATGTAATTGTTATCTATATATTGTAAATGTTAATAAATAAATATAATTTTTTTTATATTATTTATTTATTATATTTTATTATAATTTAATAAATAAATATAATTTTTTTTATATTATTTATTTATTATATTTTATTATAATCGCTACATGTAATGAAAGTGTTCTTACATATTTATTTCGGCGATTACGATTCACAATTCTAAAAATCTAATATGACAAAGAGTTAATGTTTTATTTGAGACGACTCAAGTTTTGTGAAAGATGCAGTCATATAGGTCTTTCGTCTTTCTGTAATTACGAGGTTTTTCGGAGCGAAATATTTTTTTCGCGAGTACCCCGCATTGTACCTCGGCGACTTATATCGGGGTTCCACGCTTTTGTATCGTAGAAATATCGGTCCCAGTAAGTATATCGGTATAGCAAATTACGCGTAATACGTTAAACAACTTGATAATAACTTGCGGTCTCGAGTTTCAGATGACCAAATTTATTCTGCGCCGATCGCCAGTGTCGAATATCAATTGTCTTTCGTTAAAATTAATATACCATTATTAGATGCTCCTTTTAACATGCCGATCCGTATCCTTATAATTGTTTAGAATCTTCAATCTCAAAATGTCGCTTCAAAATAGAAAACGAAGAGCAAATAAAATGTTTTACTATATTCTTTAAATGCATGATTTCATAGTATACTATTGCTACAAAAGGATTGATTTGGAAAGTTTTGCTTTGGAAAATTTGAGCCAAATTAAAGATTTCAATTATTTTTAATCCTACGAAAAAGATTGAAATAATACCGCACAAAAAGTATTACGGTAATCGTGGCGAATAACGTGATACGAACATAACCTATACAGATAGAAAATATGAAGTAGATGGTGCTATTATGTACTGCTCAAAAGGCTGGGTATGCTAATAAAGGGATGAGAGACGTAAAGGAACTTTTTACCTGCTTGTTGTGCACCGTTATGTAGCTCTTTAATGTAGTAAATAATAAATATTCTTGCATTTGTAGTACATCGATGCGCCGCTAGGTGGCGTATAGAATATATGCTTTCTCGCTAGTTGTCGCAATGGTAGTACGTTGCTTTATATTCGGGAAACAAACCATATATATTACTTCAGTAGTACTTGAAGTGTTGTAAGGTACACCCGGATCGGTGGTGCACTAGTGAAATACATGTAATTGTTATCTATATATTGTAAATGTTAATAAATAAATATAATTTTTTTTATATTATTTATTTATTATATTTTATTATAATCGCTACATGTAATGAAAGTGTTCTTACATATTTATTTTGGCGATTACGATTCACAATTCTAAAAATCTAATATGACAAAGAGTTAATGTTTTATTTGAGACGACTCAAGTTTTGTGAAAGAGGCAGTCATATAGGTCTTTCGTCTTTCTGCAACTACGAGGTTTTTCGGAGCGAAATATTTTTTTCGCGAGTACCCCGCATTGTACCTCGGCGACTTATATCGGGTTTCCACGCTTTTGTATCGTAGAAATATCGGTCCCAGTAAGTATATCGGTATAGCAAACTACGCGTAATACGTTAAACAACTTGATAATAACTTGCGGTCTCGAGTTTCAGATGACCAAATTTATTCTGCGCCGATCGCCAGTGTCGAATATCAATTGTCTTTCGTTAAAATTAATATACCATTATTAGATGCTCCTTTTAACATGCCGATCCGTATCCTTATAATTGTTTAGAATCTTCAATCTCAAAATGTCGCTTCAAAATAGAAAACGAAGAGCAAATAAAATGTTTTACTATATTCTTTAAATGCATGATTTCATAGTATACTATTGCTACAAAAGGATTGATTTGGAAAGTTTTGCTTTGGAAAATTTGAGCCAAATTAAAGATTTCAATTATTTTTAATCCTACGAAAAAGATTGAAATAATACCGCACAAAAAGTATTACGGTAATCGTGGCGAATAACGTGATACGAACATAACCTATACAGATAGAAAATATGAAGTAGATGGTGCTATTATGTACTGCTCAAAAGGCTGGGTATGCTAATAAAGGGATGAGAGACGTAAAGGAACTTTTTACCTGCTTGTTGTGCACCGTTATGTAGCTCTTTAATGTAGTAAATAATAAATATTCTTGCATTTGTAGTACATCGATGCGCCGCTAGGTGGCGTATAGAATATATGCTTTCTCGCTAGTTGTCGCAATGGTAGTACGTTGCTTTATATTCGGGAAACAAACCATATATATTACTTCAGTAGTACTTGAAGTGTTGTAAGGTACACCCGGATCGGTGGTGCACTAGTGAAATACATGTAATTGTTATCTATATATTGTAAATGTTAATAAATAAATATAATTTTTTTTATATTATTTATTTATTATATTTTATTATAATCGCTACATGTAATGAAAGTGTTCTTACATATTTATTTTGGCGATTACGATTCACAATTCTAAAAATCTAATATGACAAAGAGTTAATGTTTTATTTGAGACGACTCAAGTTTTGTGAAAGAGGCAGTCATATAGGTCTTTCGTCTTTCTGCAACTACGAGGTTTTTCGGAGCGAAATATTTTTTTCGCGAGTACCCCGCATTGTACCTCGGCGACTTATATCGGGTTTCCACGCTTTTGTATCGTAGAAATATCGGTCCCAGTAAGTATATCGGTATAGCAAACTACGCGTAATACGTTAAACAACTTGATAATAACTTGCGGTCTCGAGTTTCAGATGACCAAATTTATTCTGCGCCGATCGCCAGTGTCGAATATCAATTGTCTTTCGTTAAAATTAATATACCATTATTAGATGCTCCTTTTAACATGCCGATCCGTATCCTTATAATTGTTTAGAATCTTCAATCTCAAAATGTCGCTTCAAAATAGAAAACGAAGAGCAAATAAAATGTTTTACTATATTCTTTAAATGCATGATTTCATAGTATACTATTGCTACAAAAGGATTGATTTGGAAAGTTTTGCTTTGGAAAATTTGAGCCAAATTAAAGATTTCAATTATTTTTAATCCTACGAAAAAGATTGAAATAATACCGCACAAAAAGTATTACGGTAATCGTGGCGAATAACGTGATACGAACATAACCTATACAGATAGAAAATATGAAGTAGATGGTGCTATTATGTACTACTCAAAAGGCTGGGTATGCTAATAAAGGGATGAGAGACGTAAAGGAACTTTTTACCTGCTTGTTGTGCACCGTTATGTAGCTCTTTAATGTAGTAAATAATAAATATTCTTGCATTTGTAGTACATCGATGCGCCGCTAGGTGGCGTATAGAATATATGCTTTCTCGCTAGTTGTCGCAAAGGTGGTACGTTGCTTTATATTCGGGAAACAAACCATATATATTACTTCAATAGTACTTGAAGTGTTGTAAGGTACACCCGGATCGGTGGTGCACTAGTGAAATACATGTAATTGTTATCTATATATTGTAAATGTTAATAAATAAATATAATTTTTTTTATATTATTTATTTATTATATTTTATTATAATTTAATAAATAAATATAATTTTTTTTATATTATTTATTTATTATATTTTATTATAATCGCTACATGTAATGAAAGTGTTCTTACATATTTATTTCGGCGATTACGATTCACAATTCTAAAAATCTAATATGACAAAGAGTTAATGTTTTATTTGAGACGACTCAAGTTTTGTGAAAGATGCAGTCATATAGGTCTTTCGTCTTTCTGCAATTACGAGGTTTTTCGGAGCGAAATATTTTTTTCGCGAGTACCCCGCATTGTACCTCGGCGACTTATATCGGGGTTCCACGCTTTTGTATCGTAGAAATATCGGTCCCAGTAAGTATATCGGTATAGCAAATTACGCGTAATACGTTAAACAACTTGATAATAACTTGCGGTCTCGAGTTTCAGATGACCAAATTTATTCTGCGCCGATCGCCAGTGTCGAATATCAATTGTCTTTCGTTAAAATTAATATACCATTATTAGATGCTCCTTTTAACATGCCGATCCGTATCCTTATAATTGTTTAGAATCTTCAATCTCAAAATGTCGCTTCAAAATAGAAAACGAAGAGCAAATAAAATGTTTTACTATATTCTTTAAATGCATGATTTCATAGTATACTATTGCTACAAAAGGATTGATTCGGAAAGTTTTGCTTTGGAAAATTTGAGCCAAATTAAAGATTTCAATTATTTTTAATCCTACGAAAAAGATTGAAATAATACCGCACAAAAAGTATTACGGTAATCGTGGCGAATAACGTGATACGAACATAACCTATACAGATAGAAAATATGAAGTAGATGGTGCTATTATGTACTACTCAAAAGGCTGGGTATGCTAATAAAGGGATGAGAGACGTAAAGGAACTTTTTACCTGCTTGTTGTGCACCGTTATGTAGCTCTTTAATGTAGTAAATAATAAATATTCTTGCATTTGTAGTACATCGATGCGCCGCTAGGTGGCGTATAGAATATATGCTTTCTCGCTAGTTGTCGCAAAGGTGGTACGTTGCTTTATATTCGGGAAACAAACCATATATATTACTTCAATAGTACTTGAAGTGTTGTAAGGTACACCCGGATCGGTGGTGCACTAGTGAAATACATGTAATTGTTATCTATATATTGTAAATGTTAATAAATAAATATAATTTTTTTTATATTATTTATTTATTATATTTTATTATAATTTAATAAATAAATATAATTTTTTTTATATTATTTATTTATTATATTTTATTATAATCGCTACATGTAATGAAAGTGTTCTTACATATTTATTTCGGCGATTACGATTCACAATTCTAAAAATCTAATATGACAAAGAGTTAATGTTTTATTTGAGACGACTCAAGTTTTGTGAAAGATGCAGTCATATAGGTCTTTCGTCTTTCTGTAATTACGAGGTTTTTCGGAGCGAAATATTTTTTTCGCGAGTACCCCGCATTGTACCTCGGCGACTTATATCGGGGTTCCACGCTTTTGTATCGTAGAAATATCGGTCCCAGTAAGTATATCGGTATAGCAAATTACGCGTAATACGTTAAACAACTTGATAATAACTTGCGGTCTCGAGTTTCAGATGACCAAATTTATTCTGCGCCGATCGCCAGTGTCGAATATCAATTGTCTTTCGTTAAAATTAATATACCATTATTAGATGCTCCTTTTAACATGCCGATCCGTATCCTTATAATTGTTTAGAATCTTCAATCTCAAAATGTCGCTTCAAAATAGAAAACGAAGAGCAAATAAAATGTTTTACTATATTCTTTAAATGCATGATTTCATAGTATACTATTGCTACAAAAGGATTGATTTGGAAAGTTTTGCTTTGGAAAATTTGAGCCAAATTAAAGATTTCAATTATTTTTAATCCTACGAAAAAGATTGAAATAATACCGCACAAAAAGTATTACGGTAATCGTGGCGAATAACGTGATACGAACATAACCTATACAGATAGAAAATATGAAGTAGATGGTGCTATTATGTACTGCTCAAAAGGCTGGGTATGCTAATAAAGGGATGAGAGACGTAAAGGAACTTTTTACCTGCTTGTTGTGCACCGTTATGTAGCTCTTTAATGTAGTAAATAATAAATATTCTTGCATTTGTAGTACATCGATGCGCCGCTAGGTGGCGTATAGAATATATGCTTTCTCGCTAGTTGTCGCAATGGTAGTACGTTGCTTTATATTCGGGAAACAAACCATATATATTACTTCAGTAGTACTTGAAGTGTTGTAAGGTACACCCGGATCGGTGGTGCACTAGTGAAATACATGTAATTGTTATCTATATATTGTAAATGTTAATAAATAAATATAATTTTTTTTATATTATTTATTTATTATATTTTATTATAATCGCTACATGTAATGAAAGTGTTCTTACATATTTATTTTGGCGATTACGATTCACAATTCTAAAAATCTAATATGACAAAGAGTTAATGTTTTATTTGAGACGACTCAAGTTTTGTGAAAGAGGCAGTCATATAGGTCTTTCGTCTTTCTGCAACTACGAGGTTTTTCGGAGCGAAATATTTTTTTCGCGAGTACCCCGCATTGTACCTCGGCGACTTATATCGGGTTTCCACGCTTTTGTATCGTAGAAATATCGGTCCCAGTAAGTATATCGGTATAGCAAACTACGCGTAATACGTTAAACAACTTGATAATAACTTGCGGTCTCGAGTTTCAGATGACCAAATTTATTCTGCGCCGATCGCCAGTGTCGAATATCAATTGTCTTTCGTTAAAATTAATATACCATTATTAGATGCTCCTTTTAACATGCCGATCCGTATCCTTATAATTGTTTAGAATCTTCAATCTCAAAATGTCGCTTCAAAATAGAAAACGAAGAGCAAATAAAATGTTTTACTATATTCTTTAAATGCATGATTTCATAGTATACTATTGCTACAAAAGGATTGATTTGGAAAGTTTTGCTTTGGAAAATTTGAGCCAAATTAAAGATTTCAATTATTTTTAATCCTACGAAAAAGATTGAAATAATACCGCACAAAAAGTATTACGGTAATCGTGGCGAATAACGTGATACGAACATAACCTATACAGATAGAAAATATGAAGTAGATGGTGCTATTATGTACTGCTCAAAAGGCTGGGTATGCTAATAAAGGGATGAGAGACGTAAAGGAACTTTTTACCTGCTTGTTGTGCACCGTTATGTAGCTCTTTAATGTAGTAAATAATAAATATTCTTGCATTTGTAGTACATCGATGCGCCGCTAGGTGGCGTATAGAATATATGCTTTCTCGCTAGTTGTCGCAATGGTAGTACGTTGCTTTATATTCGGGAAACAAACCATATATATTACTTCAGTAGTACTTGAAGTGTTGTAAGGTACACCCGGATCGGTGGTGCACTAGTGAAATACATGTAATTGTTATCTATATATTGTAAATGTTAATAAATAAATATAATTTTTTTTATATTATTTATTTATTATATTTTATTATAATCGCTACATGTAATGAAAGTGTTCTTACATATTTATTTTGGCGATTACGATTCACAATTCTAAAAATCTAATATGACAAAGAGTTAATGTTTTATTTGAGACGACTCAAGTTTTGTGAAAGAGGCAGTCATATAGGTCTTTCGTCTTTCTGCAACTACGAGGTTTTTCGGAGCGAAATATTTTTTTCGCGAGTACCCCGCATTGTACCTCGGCGACTTATATCGGGTTTCCACGCTTTTGTATCGTAGAAATATCGGTCCCAGTAAGTATATCGGTATAGCAAACTACGCGTAATACGTTAAACAACTTGATAATAACTTGCGGTCTCGAGTTTCAGATGACCAAATTTATTCTGCGCCGATCGCCAGTGTCGAATATCAATTGTCTTTCGTTAAAATTAATATACCATTATTAGATGCTCCTTTTAACATGCCGATCCGTATCCTTATAATTGTTTAGAATCTTCAATCTCAAAATGTCGCTTCAAAATAGAAAACGAAGAGCAAATAAAATGTTTTACTATATTCTTTAAATGCATGATTTCATAGTATACTATTGCTACAAAAGGATTGATTTGGAAAGTTTTGCTTTGGAAAATTTGAGCCAAATTAAAGATTTCAATTATTTTTAATCCTACGAAAAAGATTGAAATAATACCGCACAAAAAGTATTACGGTAATCGTGGCGAATAACGTGATACGAACATAACCTATACAGATAGAAAATATGAAGTAGATGGTGCTATTATGTACTACTCAAAAGGCTGGGTATGCTAATAAAGGGATGAGAGACGTAAAGGAACTTTTTACCTGCTTGTTGTGCACCGTTATGTAGCTCTTTAATGTAGTAAATAATAAATATTCTTGCATTTGTAGTACATCGATGCGCCGCTAGGTGGCGTATAGAATATATGCTTTCTCGCTAGTTGTCGCAAAGGTGGTACGTTGCTTTATATTCGGGAAACAAACCATATATATTACTTCAATAGTACTTGAAGTGTTGTAAGGTACACCCGGATCGGTGGTGCACTAGTGAAATACATGTAATTGTTATCTATATATTGTAAATGTTAATAAATAAATATAATTTTTTTTATATTATTTATTTATTATATTTTATTATAATTTAATAAATAAATATAATTTTTTTTATATTATTTATTTATTATATTTTATTATAATCGCTACATGTAATGAAAGTGTTCTTACATATTTATTTCGGCGATTACGATTCACAATTCTAAAAATCTAATATGACAAAGAGTTAATGTTTTATTTGAGACGACTCAAGTTTTGTGAAAGATGCAGTCATATAGGTCTTTCGTCTTTCTGCAATTACGAGGTTTTTCGGAGCGAAATATTTTTTTCGCGAGTACCCCGCATTGTACCTCGGCGACTTATATCGGGGTTCCACGCTTTTGTATCGTAGAAATATCGGTCCCAGTAAGTATATCGGTATAGCAAATTACGCGTAATACGTTAAACAACTTGATAATAACTTGCGGTCTCGAGTTTCAGATGACCAAATTTATTCTGCGCCGATCGCCAGTGTCGAATATCAATTGTCTTTCGTTAAAATTAATATACCATTATTAGATGCTCCTTTTAACATGCCGATCCGTATCCTTATAATTGTTTAGAATCTTCAATCTCAAAATGTCGCTTCAAAATAGAAAACGAAGAGCAAATAAAATGTTTTACTATATTCTTTAAATGCATGATTTCATAGTATACTATTGCTACAAAAGGATTGATTTGGAAAGTTTTGCTTTGGAAAATTTGAGCCAAATTAAAGATTTCAATTATTTTTAATCCTACGAAAAAGATTGAAATAATACCGCACAAAAAGTATTACGGTAATCGTGGCGAATAACGTGATACGAACATAACCTATACAGATAGAAAATATGAAGTAGATGGTGCTATTATGTACTACTCAAAAGGCTGGGTATGCTAATAAAGGGATGAGAGACGTAAAGGAACTTTTTACCTGCTTGTTGTGCACCGTTATGTAGCTCTTTAATGTAGTAAATAATAAATATTCTTGCATTTGTAGTACATCGATGCGCCGCTAGGTGGCGTATAGAATATATGCTTTCTCGCTAGTTGTCGCAAAGGTGGTACGTTGCTTTATATTCGGGAAACAAACCATATATATTACTTCAATAGTACTTGAAGTGTTGTAAGGTACACCCGGATCGGTGGTGCACTAGTGAAATACATGTAATTGTTATCTATATATTGTAAATGTTAGTAAATAAATATAATTTTTTTTATATTATTTATTTATTATATTTTATTATAATTTAATAAATAAATATAATTTTTTTTATATTATTTATTTATTATATTTTATTATAATCGCTACATGTAATGAAAGTGTTCTTACATATTTATTTCGGCGATTACGATTCACAATTCTAAAAATCTAATATGACAAAGAGTTAATGTTTTATTTGAGACGACTCAAGTTTTGTGAAAGAGGCAGTCATATAGGTCTTTCGTCTTTCTGCAACTACGAGGTTTTTCGGAGCGAAATATTTTTTTCGCGAGTACCCCGCATTGTACCTCGGCGACTTATATCGGGTTTCCACGCTTTTGTATCGTAGAAATATCGGTCCCAGTAAGTATATCGGTATAGCAAACTACGCGTAATACGTTAAACAACTTGATAATAACTTGCGGTCTCGAGTTTCAGATGACCAAATTTATTCTGCGCCGATCGCCAGTGTCGAATATCAATTGTCTTTCGTTAAAATTAATATACCATTATTAGATGCTCCTTTTAACATGCCGATCCGTATCCTTATAATTGTTTAGAATCTTCAATCTCAAAATGTCGCTTCAAAATAGAAAACGAAGAGCAAATAAAATGTTTTACTATATTCTTTAAATGCATGATTTCATAGTATACTATTGCTACAAAAGGATTGATTTGGAAAGTTTTGCTTTGGAAAATTTGAGCCAAATTAAAGATTTCAATTATTTTTAATCCTACGAAAAAGATTGAAATAATACCGCACAAAAAGTATTACGGTAATCGTGGCGAATAACGTGATACGAACATAACCTATACAGATAGAAAATATGAAGTAGATGGTGCTATTATGTACTACTCAAAAGGCTGGGTATGCTAATAAAGGGATGAGAGACGTAAAGGAACTTTTTACCTGCTTGTTGTGCACCGTTATGTAGCTCTTTAATGTAGTAAATAATAAATATTCTTGCATTTGTAGTACATCGATGCGCCGCTAGGTGGCGTATAGAATATATGCTTTCTCGCTAGTTGTCGCAAAGGTGGTACGTTGCTTTATATTCGGGAAACAAACCATATATATTACTTCAATAGTACTTGAAGTGTTGTAAGGTACACCCGGATCGGTGGTGCACTAGTGAAATACATGTAATTGTTATCTATATATTGTAAATGTTAATAAATAAATATAATTTTTTTTATATTATTTATTTATTATATTTTATTATAATTTAATAAATAAATATAATTTTTTTTATATTATTTATTTATTATATTTTATTATAATCGCTACATGTAATGAAAGTGTTCTTACATATTTATTTCGGCGATTACGATTCACAATTCTAAAAATCTAATATGACAAAGAGTTAATGTTTTATTTGAGACGACTCAAGTTTTGTGAAAGATGCAGTCATATAGGTCTTTCGTCTTTCTGCAATTACGAGGTTTTTCGGAGCGAAATATTTTTTTCGCGAGTACCCCGCATTGTACCTCGGCGACTTATATCGGGGTTCCACGCTTTTGTATCGTAGAAATATCGGTCCCAGTAAGTATATCGGTATAGCAAATTACGCGTAATACGTTAAACAACTTGATAATAACTTGCGGTCTCGAGTTTCAGATGACCAAATTTATTCTGCGCCGATCGCCAGTGTCGAATATCAATTGTCTTTCGTTAAAATTAATATACCATTATTAGATGCTCCTTTTAACATGCCGATCCGTATCCTTATAATTGTTTAGAATCTTCAATCTCAAAATGTCGCTTCAAAATAGAAAACGAAGAGCAAATAAAATGTTTTACTATATTCTTTAAATGCATGATTTCATAGTATACTATTGCTACAAAAGGATTGATTTGGAAAGTTTTGCTTTGGAAAATTTGAGCCAAATTAAAGATTTCAATTATTTTTAATCCTACGAAAAAGATTGAAATAATACCGCACAAAAAGTATTACGGTAATCGTGGCGAATAACGTGATACGAACATAACCTATACAGATAGAAAATATGAAGTAGATGGTGCTATTATGTACTACTCAAAAGGCTGGGTATGCTAATAAAGGGATGAGAGACGTAAAGGAACTTTTTACCTGCTTGTTGTGCACCGTTATGTAGCTCTTTAATGTAGTAAATAATAAATATTCTTGCATTTGTAGTACATCGATGCGCCGCTAGGTGGCGTATAGAATATATGCTTTCTCGCTAGTTGTCGCAAAGGTGGTACGTTGCTTTATATTCGGGAAACAAACCATATATATTACTTCAATAGTACTTGAAGTGTTGTAAGGTACACCCGGATCGGTGGTGCACTAGTGAAATACATGTAATTGTTATCTATATATTGTAAATGTTAGTAAATAAATATAATTTTTTTTATATTATTTATTTATTATATTTTATTATAATTTAATAAATAAATATAATTTTTTTTATATTATTTATTTATTATATTTTATTATAATCGCTACATGTAATGAAAGTGTTCTTACATATTTATTTCGGCGATTACGATTCACAATTCTAAAAATCTAATATGACAAAGAGTTAATGTTTTATTTGAGACGACTCAAGTTTTGTGAAAGATGCAGTCATATAGGTCTTTCGTCTTTCTGCAATTACGAGGTTTTTCGGAGCGAAATATTTTTTTCGCGAGTACCCCGCATTGTACCTCGGCGACTTATATCGGGGTTCCACGCTTTTGTATCGTAGAAATATCGGTCCCAGTAAGTATATCGGTATAGCAAATTACGCGTAATACGTTAAACAACTTGATAATAACTTGCGGTCTCGAGTTTCAGATGACCAAATTTATTCTGCGCCGATCGCCAGTGTCGAATATCAATTGTCTTTCGTTAAAATTAATATACCATTATTAGATGCTCCTTTTAACATGCCGATCCGTATCCTTATAATTGTTTAGAATCTTCAATCTCAAAATGTCGCTTCAAAATAGAAAACGAAGAGCAAATAAAATGTTTTACTATATTCTTTAAATGCATGATTTCATAGTATACTATTGCTACAAAAGGATTGATTTGGAAAGTTTTGCTTTGGAAAATTTGAGCCAAATTAAAGATTTCAATTATTTTTAATCCTACGAAAAAGATTGAAATAATACCGCACAAAAAGTATTACGGTAATCGTGGCGAATAACGTGATACGAACATAACCTATACAGATAGAAAATATGAAGTAGATGGTGCTATTATGTACTACTCAAAAGGCTGGGTATGCTAATAAAGGGATGAGAGACGTAAAGGAACTTTTTACCTGCTTGTTGTGCACCGTTATGTAGCTCTTTAATGTAGTAAATAATAAATATTCTTGCATTTGTAGTACATCGATGCGCCGCTAGGTGGCGTATAGAATATATGCTTTCTCGCTAGTTGTCGCAAAGGTGGTACGTTGCTTTATATTCGGGAAACAAACCATATATATTACTTCAATAGTACTTGAAGTGTTGTAAGGTACACCCGGATCGGTGGTGCACTAGTGAAATACATGTAATTGTTATCTATATATTGTAAATGTTAATAAATAAATATAATTTTTTTTATATTATTTATTTATTATATTTTATTATAATTTAATAAATAAATATAATTTTTTTTATATTATTTATTTATTATATTTTATTATAATCGCTACATGTAATGAAAGTGTTCTTACATATTTATTTCGGCGATTACGATTCACAATTCTAAAAATCTAATATGACAAAGAGTTAATGTTTTATTTGAGACGACTCAAGTTTTGTGAAAGAGGCAGTCATATAGGTCTTTCGTCTTTCTGCAACTACGAGGTTTTTCGGAGCGAAATATTTTTTTCGCGAGTACCCCGCATTGTACCTCGGCGACTTATATCGGGTTTCCACGCTTTTGTATCGTAGAAATATCGGTCCCAGTAAGTATATCGGTATAGCAAACTACGCGTAATACGTTAAACAACTTGATAATAACTTGCGGTCTCGAGTTTCAGATGACCAAATTTATTCTGCGCCGATCGCCAGTGTCGAATATCAATTGTCTTTCGTTAAAATTAATATACCATTATTAGATGCTCCTTTTAACATGCCGATCCGTATCCTTATAATTTTTTAGATTCTTTGAGCTGAAAATGTCTCTACAAAATAGAAAACAAAGAGCGATTTTAAAAACACTATCGCGTTATGGCTATGAAAATTGTGATGTGAGTGTATGTATCGTACCGTGCTTTGAAATATATCACACTCATTGTATTATTAATTATTAAAGTAAATTATTAAACTTTAAGTATATCCATCATATCTTTGAGAAAAATTATAATTTAATTATCAAAAACTTCATTGCAATGTGCTTGCGTAGAGAACAGCATTACCCGTCACACATTGCAGTGCTGTATCGTTTACGCGTAATTCGCGTCAAACTCTGCCGTAACAAAGAGATTAATAGCTAATGAAGATAAAGAGGCAGAGAATGGGAGAAAAAAAAAAGGAAACTACACGTTTCTCGCTGTTCCTAAAGAACTGCTGTAAAGCAGTGACTCGCGCGGAAAGGGAAGGAAACGTTGCCTTTTCTACGGGAAGAAGAGTTCGACAAACGAAAAGGATCTGAACGAACAGGGTCACATGGGATGAGGGTAATAGGAGGACACGCGCCAGTACTCTTTGATAGTTCTACGTATTGGACGAGCACTTTGCGAGCGGTTTCTCTGATTTATTGCCATGTTTGTTTTCCGCCCTTATCTCGTCCTGTTTCCTACTGTCTCGGTAAAGAACATTAACGACGAACTTTCTCACGCCGAGTATAATGAAACAATTTTATTAGATCGACGAGAAATAAATGGCATCCCTGGCGTGCCGGAGTTCCAGCGTTCAAACGTCATTCGTATTGTGAAAAATAACGCGAAAGACTATACATAAGAAGTACACCCTTACGGACCAGCTGCAGAACGCTATTTTTCGATACGCTACCGTATAACAAATCATTCGCCGATACGTAACCTTGCCGTTATTTATTGGCAGCTTGGAAAAATTAGTTTATCGGTACAGCGTTGATTCGTTGATTAAAGCTACAGGAACAACGAAAGAAGCAAGTAAAATATAGCTTTGTAAGTTTTCGGGATCTGCGTTTCAAGAAAGAAAGAAAACTGCGGCACAAATCGCGTTAAATCGTTATTTCTTCCTGTGATTGAACGAAGAAGGAAAATGGGTGATGAGGAGCGGAAAAAAGGCAGCTTATAAGCAGTTGTTGGTCGTTGTACGGTACGCGAAAATGAAAATTTTCTCGACGAGTTTTCGCGAACTCGCTTCTTATTTCGACCACGTTACTTATTCTCGTTTCCTGGTTACCGAGGCTTGCTGTCGCAAACTCAAACGTTAATTCTGTTCGCTTGCTTCGCGACAGTAGAATTTGTAGTCGAAACTTTTGAATTTGTCGAGGTACGAGCCAGTAACTCCGCCTCGACCTGATGAAAAGATTCTTTCTACCACTAGTCGATACGACGCAAAGAAGGACAAACGTATAACAGGAAAGGAAACCAGCCAAAAGTACATTTAGTATTCGTTTTCTAATCTGAAGTCCGTTTCAACTTTTCTGCTTTATATTTCGTGTTTGATCTTCGCTTTTCCATAATCTGCTCATTTTTCATTTCTCCTGCTCTCCAAGTATATATTCTACGAGATATATCTTTCTTCTATCGTAATCTTGGAAATATAGTAAAAATATCGATGTTTCGATTGGAATGCATCAAATGTCCAAATATATTAACCTTTTGCACTCGAGAGGCTATTTTTCGTCGCCACGGCGTTTCGTGTGGCAACTCGAGAGGAGAATAAGAGGCGATAGTCTCTGTTTATGCTAAATTTCGTCTTCTCCAATTGGTTTTTGCGCAGTATTGGTTCGTAAACAGATTCCTTAACTTTTTATACAGTTTGTTACAAAGTGTGAAGCGTTACACTTTAACATGGAAATGAAATATTTATGCTCAAATTATTCCGAAACTATGGTTCTGGTAATGTCTCCGATGTTAGTTCAGATTCGACGATCGTGGCACAAGTATTGCAGTTTCGTAAATCTAGAAGCTCTAAAAAAATGGATTTGGAAATTAGTTTAATTAATTCATATATTCTGTAAAATAGCAGAAGAACGAACCTAATCACCTGCGATTTATAAAAATTTTAGTAGACCAGTTCAGGGGAGATATTCTTCCACGTCCACTGCTAATTGTGATGAAATTCGGTTAAATAGAAAGCTCCATATGGTATTGGTATGTGGTAAAGCTCATTAGGTGGTATTGACAAAATTCGCAATCACTTAGTTGCCAGCACAATAATTTTAACAGGAAAAAAGGATTGTAAAGTGTGTTCTTATCGAACCAGAGCAGGAGAAGGACACGAAGCAACTTATTATTGCGATACTTGTCCCGACAAGCCCAGGATGCATTCTGGCAGATGTTTTATAAATTATCAAAAAATGTAGAAAAGACATTAAAAAACGATACGTTCAAAGATGTAAATATATATAGATTATTAAAATATAATATTTTTTGAAGTTAATTTTTGTATAAAATCAATTACCTACAAAACACTCGTCACATACGCGCCAAGTCACTTCGAGTTGCTGCTACGCCCGTCCGGAAAGGCCATCGAGTGCAAAGGGTTAGCAGAGAACGTTCGATCGTTGCACAAAGGATCCACATCGGAGAAAAAGTTTGCGAATCTTTTCGAACCGATTATTAATCGACAGCTTTATCGTTAGGTTGAATTATAGTGGTCGCGCAACAGGAAACGAAATACCGTGGTGGGGTTGATTCGGTATGAGCGTTGGCAAGAAGCGACGAAGAGGGAAGCTTGCCTGTCGTGTAGAGTGTAGAGATATACAGACGACAAAGGAGAAGACGAATGGAGAGGAAATAGATCAAAAGAAGTCTGAAGAAAGCGAACAAAGAAAATCGTATACAGTTTTCTTTGTCTGACCGGGAAGGGAACGGCTTCCGTCTGCATTGATTTCTCATTTACCTTGCTGTTTGTTCTTCGGCTCGTTTCTCTCCACGGCATCGGTACTTGAAACTTATTGAAGTTTCAATCTATCTCACGCGAGCCAACTTCCGTTGTTTAAACATTACGAAACGATCTAGCCGAAAAAGATTAGTCACGTTCGCGAACTGCAAGCTCATAAGCTGCCATGTGAAACCAATTGCCTCTCTCGTCGCTTTTATCTATTTATCTAGACACGGCACCACCGATAACGTTTTAATTCAAAAGGAAAAAGATGTTGTTCGCGACTCCATCTTTTTTTTCCCAAAGGTTTCTTTCTATATAGGGTGGCGAAAAGTTACACCTGTTAATCGAGTCAAATAGGAAAAGGAAAATTCATATAAACTTAGGTCCGAAAATGCTTAGTTCTAGAAGTTGTAGAAAGAGTTAGAAGCGTTTAAAGATTTCCGAGAAAGTTGCTCTTACGGCTCGTTATACAGAATCGCAGACAGACAGAAATGTATTTACTGCTGTTTCTACAGCAGCAGCAACGTTCGAAGGAGTTTTCGACACTCGTTAGTTGGAGGAATGAAAACCTGTATTTTTGCTGAACGAAGAAATTTCAAACGTTTATTACAACTGCCAGGGCAGTTGAAAAAATATTCCAATGCTCGTAACTCTTCGATAAAGCATTTTCTGGCATAAATCTGTGTTTACTTTTTTTACCTATTTCACCTCATTAAACACATAGTACAACGTACGAATTTCGTCCATTCTATTGGGTTGGCAATTAAGTAATTGTTCTCAGTTCACTTATTTGCCAATCACTTAGTTGCAAACTCAATACATCGTAGCGGCATATACGTCTTAGGACGTTTCGATTTGAAGATGCCTCACGTAGTTATTTTGTCACAGAGGATCAACACTGTACGACGCACATAACGTAATAAACAAACTCTGGACAAAGCAATTTCGCTGCAACGTGCAACCGACAACCGGCGACAAGTTCAAACCTTCCGGTACCCTCCCCCGACCAGTATAAATAGACGGCCATGTTCTCCAGGCATAGTCAATCGCGCGAATTAATATTAGTATCGAGTCATCGAGATCATCAGTCAAGCGAATAAGTATAACGAACCAGTCTAGCGAATCAGCATAACAATTAGTATCAGTACCGCAGTATCGCGCAATCTTAGAACGAATATCATCGAGCGAGCAACGCTTGCGATTAACTTTATGTTCTACATTTGAAAATATCTGTAAATATAGTTAACGAAATTAACTCGTCTCGCTATTAATTTAACCAACAACACGTTTCACCGTCACCATAACATATTCCATTTCGTCGCAAAGGATCGCAGCGGCTTCTTACGCGTATTACATATTTATATTACATTTTACATATGTTATCTCTCCTCAGGAATCGCTTTTACGAAGAGAAGCAACCTCGTTTCCCTTTATCGTCTTCCTATCTTCTTACCTTTGTCTTTGTCTTTTACACTCGCGCTTATTCTTCCGTCGCACGCGAGCAACCTTCCGATTCTTTTTTTCGTTCCAATTCTGTCGCAAAATTCTCCTTTCGCTTTTTTGAGAGAGCGCGACAACGATACCGGAACGACACGGTAGCAACCCTTAGACTCTACCCCTACCCCATTAAACAGGATAAATCGCTGGCCATCGGTTTTGGTTCCGTGGTCTGAAGAAATTCGGTTTACGCTGCAAGGCGAGGAAAAACGTGTCCTTCCGTCGCGTCGCGTCGTGTCGTGTCGAGATATTCTCTCGGTCGAGCAGAGAAAAAGGGATAGAAGAGAAGGAAGCAGAGCGGTAAGGAAGTAGCGGAAGGGAAAACGTGCACCGCGTTTCTATATAGAGCCAACTTTACCTATTGGAGTAGGCGGATACTTACATGGCGCGCGGCAGTGGCACGCGAAGGTACGATAAGAATTCCACTCGATAAAAAACAAACATCGGCGAAGCAGAGAGGAGAAGAGCGACGGTTTTCCGAGGTTGGCTAGAAAATAGATCTCCCCGAAGATTTTCAGCCGCAGGAGCCACGTGAATCCGAGCGTGACGGAGCACGCTGTAAACGAATTCAAATGTATGCCGAGCAGCCACACTTCTTCTATAACTCGCAATCCGCCTGACACAATTGTCTGGCTTCAACCTCTTTTTAAGTAAGATGACTTTATCGTTGGAAATCGCGACACGGATGGATCCGGAGGGACACAGCGAGGCGGCTATCGTCCAACGTGTCGTTTCTCCTAACGACGTTCCAGTGGTTCGCGTATGAGAAATAGGGCTGTTGACTCTGGTACGCCGTGCCACTGGCCTATTGTTTTCTTGTTTGCCTTGGACACGCAATGGGTGGGACGATGGGGATCGTTTTCCCGGGTGAGATCTTGTTACGTTCTCTCGCGGATCGCACGTTTTATCGCTAATCGTTCGCAGGAGTTAATTTGTCTCTCTTGCGGTAAAAATCCCGGAATTGTTCCCTTAAACTTTGTGGTAAATTGTCGTGGAAAAATTGGCGTTGGTCAAAGCGACGCTTCCGGAAAAAAAATTTACCTTTGTTTTTTTTCAATATAATTTCTCGTTTTAGAACGATGCCCCAGTGCTTTTCATCGCCAGCTCAATAATAACCCTAAATTTTTTCGATTCCACCGCTTCCATTGTGAAACGGAAGAGCTAGCTCGTGATATTCTGTTACGTAGTTTATGGAAAAATCGGTCGTCCGCTGTATATACGGGAACGATAACGATGCTGGTTGAGAGGCTTTGCAGGCGGGTGGTTCGATAAAATAAACTTGGTTTTAGAGTCCGAACAACTTCCCGTTAATTCATAGCGTAATCATGCGTCTACAGCAGTTTTCATTTTATTCTCTGTTCGTTTTTCCATACTCGTAAGTGCCCGCGCGCTTTTCCAAAATGGCAATTACTCCAATAGAAAGCAGAATTTCAAAAACTACGCGTCAGCGTCGTTACATTGTACGGAACAGATGCGATAAAAAAGAAAAAAATGATGGTTGGAAAGAATTAATATTCTAAATTTTGTATTTGCGTCTATATCTTTGAAATAGGTTTGAAACACATTATCTTGTATATTTATTATCGCTATATATGTAATATATGTAATAATATATGTTTGTAATACCTGGTTGTAGAGCGTTAAATAATTCGGATGCTATTATTCATACGTATTTGCTAATTATAAATAATCCGCATGCTTGACACGAATATCTAGGTAATTCAACTGTATATATATTTGCAAGTTTTATAATATAATTTTGACGCGCTATATAATTTAGCGTTAGATTCTTTTCTCGTATTCTGCGCTTCGTTGCTCAATAAGAAATCTTAAATTTTAAATCTAAATGAGGAATTACTATACGCGGATTATTTCATTTTTTGAGTACGAATACGAGTGCGCGTAAATAAACGAACAGTTCCTTAGTTTCTATGTGTTTTCCAACCACGTGCATTAGCGTTGAGTATTTACTAATCGATTCTCGTTGTAACCTACGGAATAGATGGTGGTTGTTGGTAATTTTCGACGGTTGAGAAGCGAGCTTTAAAGCTTCCGCTCTGCCAGAAAATTGCTGTTAAATCCAAGCCGAGGATCGTTCCATTTAATCCGGCGCGTAACACGCGGCCGAGTAACGTCGAACGTTTAACGTAACAAAGATGCCAGACGGTGTTTGGCCCGATGCACACGTCGGCAGGGAGACGCGATTACGCGAATTCGAATGCGAGCCAGCCACGTGTCCTCGAGTATCAGCCCGACTCCAATCAGGCTGACGCGAACCGCTGCTGCTTCTTTTCTTTCAATTTTAGCATGCGGCCGCGCGCCGCCGTCTCCCGCAAACGGTAGGCTCGAGGAACGAACGAACGAACGAACGAGTTTGGCCGTCTGCCAACTCTTGCCTGGCGTTTCACTCCGGAGACGTTGCTCCACGCCTGTATTTATTTCGCACGAACACCAGCCGACCAACCGCTTTGTGTAATTCGCATCGACGTGTACCTGTCCGCCTTTCGCATTACGCCGAGCTCGCCTGTAAATTCCTGCGGGCACGCACCGCCATAGACGACCGCTTTCCTACGGTTATTCGAGCCAGTGCCTAGCATCGCGTTCCACGCGGTATTCATCTGGGATCTATTTTTTCTTGCAAAGCGCAGATTCAACGTGCAGACCGATGCTACGCCGTACGAGTTCAGAGTGTAGCGTCATGGACCGTCAGCAACCAAGCGTATGGTTTAAAGTGTAACCTCGAGGCCGATGTAGCATTTCTTTGTACTATCGAACGCACGCTCATACGATATAGCGTAAGTTCAAAGTCACGCAATAAGGCATTGCTGCGTCGCATAGTGTAAGTTGAAGGTACGCTGATGATACAGTGCCGTACAAGTTCCGAGTGAAACGACTCAGGATTTCCTTGTTGCAAAACGAACATTGTACGCGAGCTGATGCAGCGCAGCATGAGTTCGCAGCTGCGTGCTCTGCATTGCAAAACACAATTTCTGTTTCAATTATCGCGTAGTTTCGAACTACGGTAAAGAACGTATGGAAGACGGTACTCGTTTGATAACCGTGCCGCCTCGTGTTTAACGCGTTAACGTCGTGACTCGGTCGTTTCAGCGGAAACGTTGATAATTAGCTTGCAATAATACGATGAAAAAATGTTTAATTCGGCGGTAAGACCAAGTTTGTCGAAATGTACAGAAATAGAGAAAAGAGCGCTAGCGCCATATTTCGTCCGCATTTGAATCATTTTGAATCATTGCGAGTCTAACATAGCTGTTCGTTGCGTCATTCGTGTCACGCGATAAAATGCGGCGCATACGTAGGTTGCCTGGTTTTATAAAAACCTGCACTGCGCTGTCTGACCCTGCGTTTAACGTCTGCTCCACTTGCAAAGTAGTCTAGTCACGATTACCGAAAATAACGCAACGAAGATAAAATGAGAATAGTCAAAAATAAACCGTAAGTGGAATACAGAAGCAACATGCGAGGTCGGGATCGACCGTCCGATTTGGCAAAAAGGTAGTTATCGATATCTCATCCACCTTGCCGAATTCGATCATTTTTGAAATCAACGTCTTGAACAACTCTTTCCCGAGACATTTGAAAAGAACTGTCCACACCACTACGGTGAATTCTGCCTATAATTGCGTGACAGCGATGACAAAAGCGATTTTCTCTTGCATTAAAGTAGAAGAGGTCTTGGTCGATAATTTTCAAAATACGAATGAGGCAAATAAATACACGCGAGACTCGCGGAATCGATGTTCCTTCGAAACAAAGGCAACGAAAAACGCGCGAAAGTTACAGCAAAGATTGGACAGGATTAGTGGGGACTACGTGGCTCGAATATGGAAATCTCGCGTTGACAGTCCAAACTATCGCGCTACTAATCCGGCGAGTGTTTACTCTGGCACATAGCAGTCAGTAATCGCTCCGAGGAACTTCATTAGCCCGCTAATATCCCGCTGAACGCGATAAATCTTCTTTCTGGAAGAAACCCGGAAAAAAAGGAGGCACAATTATCCGGCTAATAGATAGCCGCGCCCAAGGGATCGCCACGAAATAAATAGACCATCTGGATTTAATTGTACACCGGTGCGCGTCGATGATTCTTGGCCTCTGTCCGACGTCGAGCTTGTAACGCGGTCAAGATGAATATTACGCGCACGTTAAGAGACGGATAGTAAGCTGTGGAGACGCGTAGCGCACAGATTGTGGCTCGTGTTTCAGATGTAACTGGAGCTTTAATGTCCGCTTAGAAGCGTCCAAGTATCGTACCATACACGTACACGTACACGTACACGTACACGAGGGTAGGTAGAGTCCGATTCGAGCTAGCAAACTCCAGCCGAACAGCAAATTTAAATACATATTTTTCTCGAGGAAATCCGCGCGGAGTAATTATTCCTACACAGGAAGCATGTGAAAAGAACCAGCCATTGTTTGTACGTCGTCGTTTGAATTTCGAGAGGCGAAGAGCAGCCGGCGGATATTCCTATTCTCTTTCTCCGTGCTTCCGTTTCTGTCTCCGGTGGCTCCTGCTGGCGAGATGCTGATTTAATCGCCACATTAATATTTATGTCGGTTTTACTTTATTCGTAACAGTTGCGTAACGTAGAAACAGAGTTGCAGCAAACAGACAGGCCGGAGCAGTTGCTCGAGCTTTCAGATTCACCAATTTCGTGGCGAGTGTCGCGGTAACTGGCGATCGCGAAAGAAAGCGTAACTCTCGCCAGAGATCAACGACGCGATTGCACAAGATCGTTAATGGAAAACAGAATTTGTTTATCGTTCGATGAAGGGGACATTCTCGCTGGTATATATGTAAATCGGATTTCTGGTGGAAATTACAAAATTACGAACCTCTGTTCCTTCGAAGCAGGGATAGAGGAAGGAGACATTTCCACGCTTTCGTAACGATCCTTCTCGGGAATCGGACGTTGAGTTTGCAACGATTCGTAGCTACAAGGAAACGATATTTCGTTCACAGTTTAGGAAAGACAGGGAAAAGTAGAAGAAGGTACGCGGAAGGGAAAAGGCGGTTTCGTAATATTCCCGATGACTTTGAAAACTAAATAAAGAACGTATCGTTAGTAGGTGGAATAGCATTACCTCGACAGTTAAAATTGCAAATTCGATTACGCGCTTTGCATACGAGCGTAGACGCGCGTGTTCTCTTACATGCATTGCGTGTAGATTATACAGATATCCGTAATTATAATATAGCAAGGTGTGTATCTACATAGCGATATTCGAAAGGCAGTGAAACGACGCGTAATCGATGACATTCTCGAGTTATTATTAGAAAGTGAAATTGAGGTTACACGTTTTAGGAACTGGACGACGAATTGATCGCGTTGCTCGGGGTCAAAGGAATCGACGCGACTACTCGATCGCGTGTCTTCCGCTTGCTAAGACGCACGACTGTGAAAATTGCATTCGAATATAACCACGCGTAAAGGTAAACGTCGGGTGCAAAAGTTATTTAAAGCGAGGCAAACTCATGACTGATTCACGCTGAAGTTTCGGAAATTGGTTACGGGCAACGGTAAACGAAGATAAATCATCGGCACGGAAGTTTAGTCGATAGAGGAAGAGTGCGAGTACCGCAAGATAAACTACCATCGCACAATACCCAACTCCGATCACGCTTGGTCACATGCGCCACTCTCCGTGAACTCTGTAAATTAATTAAATTCTTCAGTTTTATTCGCAGACACCGGATAAAACATCCGGAATGAAAAACGAAGCGACGCCACGTTGCGACAGCGATCAAATTAACACCGCAGCACCGGTTCCCCCGCGTTAAACGACCCATAGAGCAGGCTTGTTTAGAATTTTCGTCCAGCTCAAGTATTAGGTTGTCCGAAAAGTGTCTTTCTTTTACAGATACGTCTTTTACAACGATGCATCTTTATGCATACATGAAATCTAATCTGTCGAACGTTGTGATCTTTATTTTGATATAACAAAATGGGTCATACGTAATTCGATAAAATAATATAAAAGAGAAAATGTTGGGCATCCGTTATTTCCTTATAAAACGAAAGAAGCTTTTCGGACGACCTAATATATAAACCTTGGTAAAATCAACTCTCGACATTCTCTGTTCTAACATTCTTAGCTGTTACTCTGTTGGATTCGCATAATAAACTCTGCCAGTATACAGTAGCGGACAAAAGTTTAAGACGAAATGGAAGAAATAAATAATTGATTTACTTTCCATAAAAAATATAAATACGGTGTTCTACTTTTGGTATTAACTAATTGTACATTTGTTTGTACACTTAGAAAAAAAATTTCATTTTGATATTTTGCTCAATAGCTAAGTTATAAAAAAGGAACGAAATCTGTATAATATTTCGTCGGTCAAAAGTTTAAGACTATACAAAAAATATTAATTTTTGGTTAAAAAATATACACAATTTTTGTTTAAATTCAATATTTTGTTCAATATCCGTTATTTCTTATCCCTTCGGTACATCTTCTTGGCATAGAATCTATTAATTTTTTATATTAATCTACCGTAATATTATTCCAGGCTGTTTCAATCGTAGAGTAAAGTTCATTTAAATTTTTCGGTTTATAACCTTGTACTGTCTTTTTTATGATGCTTCACAAATTCTCGATTGGGTTAATGTCTGGTGATTGCGACGGCCACGGCAGCACGGTGATATTTTCTTCTTGAAAAAACTGTTTCACAACCCGAGCCGTGTGCTTCGGATCATTATCATTTTGAAAAATAAAATCATCACTCATATTGTTGCGTGCAAAAGGTAACATTGTGTTCTTGAGTATGTCCTTGTATTGAAAACGGTCCATAATTCCATTGATACGACATATCGGACCAGGGCCGCTTCGAGAAAAACACGCCCACACCATAACGTTGCCACCACCATGTTTAAGAGTTTTTAAAACGCACTGTGTTTTCAAACTTTCGCCAATTCGACGTCTAACGTACCGTATCCCGTCAGAACAGACGCGATTGAATTTCGATTCGTCAGAAAACAATACCTTTTGCCAATCTTCACTTGTCCAATGCTTATGAGCTTTAGCAAATGCAAGTCGTCTTTTTCGATTCCTAGAACTCAGCAGTGGTTTCTTTTGGGGTTTTCGTCCTCTTAAGTTAAAGTCTTCTAATCTTCTCCTAACAGTTCTAGCACTAATTTGTGTATCGTTTTCATAGTTTATCTCCGCAGCAATATTATTTGCACTACGAAAACGATCCTTTTCGCTCAATCGATGAATCCGGCGATCCATTTTCGGTGTTGTTTTCCGTGGTCTTCCGTTTTTCGGTTGATCGCAATACATGCCTGTCTTTAAACATTTATACCAAGCTTGTTTACAAGCTGTTTCTGACCTGTTCACTATATTTGCTATTTCGGTGAAGGTTTTACTTTGCTTTCGCAGCCTTACGATTTGTTCCCTTTCGTTTTCAAGTAAATTCTTTGATTTACCCATAGTCTGTTCCTACCTAAATGAATTTTAAGCAATAAAAGGTACACTAAACAATGATTTTGACATTCCAGAATCAAAATGTTCAAAAACTGTACTCGTACTCACGTTTTACACAGATCGTCTTAAACTAATGTCCACTGTTTCCAAGTGCTAGGCGGTAACTAACTGTTGTAACTCCTACATTGTTTGTATTTAACAACTGACTGTCTGAGGTTACGAAGGTCAAACATACAGCTACGTTATTCCAAAGAGACAAACCGAATAGAAGAACAATATGCGTATAAGATGTTTGTAATCCGGTTTACAAATCATCGTCTTAAACTTTTGTCCGCTACTGTATCTAAAGTCTGACTTCTTTTCTGACCTTCCTCGTAAAACGTTTAAACTTACACGAAGTCATTAGAAAGACGCGAGGAAAACGACCAGTGATTTTCTTCATTTCACCACTGTCCGTGTCTTCGACGTGACACGGACGGGGCCGCTCGACGAGTGAGCGTCGCTCTGGACGAAACGTATTGGCGCGCGCATTTGAGGAAATATACACGTTGAACGTTTGCCTTATAAAAATTAAAACTTCATTTAGGCATTTGAGCTCTGGTATCGATACTCGTTCGATAGCCTCGGATACGAAGCGTGCGAACTGGAACGCGTAACGTCGATCGCGGTGTCATCCTTGTCCCATTGTTTGCCGCGGCTAATTTTGCAAAGAGACTCACTGCCTCTTGTTGGTCGATAGCTGAAATCTCGATCTTAATTATTTATCGCGGGCAGGCGCGCTTTCCTAGCGGAACAAAGTTCGTTTCCTTTCCGAGAATGAATTTTAATTTCGACCGATTAGCGAAGTTCGTGTTTGCCACTCGCCGGGATTCAGGCTCGCGGATATTAACATACTTTTCTCGTTTGCTTCCCAACTGATTAAAAACTTTCTCATAAATTTGTCTCTGTAAACGAGTACCGGTCGCTAGGGTGGTGTAGCTCTAATTCAATTAAACCAAGTAACACGGTCCATTGATTTAAGATTCCAGCCGAGTTTCGCAACGTTCTCTCTCAGCTCATCCCCTTGGCGCGCCGCTCTCGCAGCTCGTCACGAGCACCCGTTTCTTAATATCGTCCCTGGTTCGTCGCGTGAAAGCGTGCCAGCTCGCGAGATCGACGCGTCTGCAATCTACGCTCCAACACTTGTACGGTAATTTCACCGGTTAACCAAAAGAACGAGTTGACTCGTCGTCCACCTCGACGGTGCATTCGTATCGAGACATCTTCCGGTTTTGCTATGTTATTGCGTTCCTCTCATATCTCCTCGTATCTCCTGTATACTTTATATCGAATTTTAACTCTTAACGCTTCAAGTGAACCTCTCAAGCACCACCAATGTGCGGTGAAGTACTCCAAATGTATTTTTGGGGCGTTATAATTGTTTACAAATAAAATATAATACTTGTTAAGGTTATTCGGTGTATGTGGAATTAAAGAAATGTGTGGGTAAATTGTAAGGTATTGTAAGTTTTTTTTTTATTTTATTTTGATTTTTTTACAATTTGTTCTTATGGACATTTGGTAAAGTGTTATATCTTATTGGTGAAAAAAAAAAATAAAATAAATCTGGGGGGTGGCTACCCCCAGCGGGGTGCCAGCTTCGTTTTTTTTAAGTTATATCTTTTATGAGGTATTGTAAGTATATATATATTGTGAATATTAAAGTACAAAGTGTGGAATACAATTTAAGCTGGTCCAGATCCGCACGCTACCAATGTTACCCTGAGACTAAAGAATCCCCGAAACAAACGTCGCACGTGTACCGCTGATGGTCTGTCATCGACGCATTCTTTTGTCTTTGCGCTATCGATGATCTTAGCGCTTGAGAAAACCGAAGACCAGATGTAGAGTTTTCTTAGAAGTGGCGATCACTTCAACAATACTCTTCAGTGAATACTGCGAGACCTGTAAACGCAAACCCGGTTTGCATCCCAATGAATGTTTTAAAAAATTCCACACATTACTCAATTATAATTAATATTGTAGGATCTTGCTATAATTAGTTTATTTAAAATGGATTAAACAGACGTTGGGTGAACAGGAAACGATGGTTGTTTAACGTGAACTAAATACAAGAATGTATTATAATTAAGACAATTAAATAGTTAATTTGCAACTTTCGTCATCACAGTTCCAACGCTCTCTTTCACGCGGACCACACTCTCTCGACAACGCAGTTCTCGTACTCTCTGACTTCTCAACTAACACTGTTAATTCGTCTTTCTTCCTTAGCATCCCTTTGTCTTTTCTCTTAGCCCCACCACGCACGTGTTCCGCAGCCGCTCGTGGCCAGAGTCACACAGGCCTTTTCCATACAAGTATTCGATCGAAGTACCGACGATACATTGATGGGCCTGTCGGCACTTAGGCTTTCTCGCGATATTGTTTATGGTTCGCCCGATATCTCTTAGGCCTTCCGTCCACGATGCTATAATATAAATATCGTAATCAAAATTATATTACTTTTGAGATGAATAAAGATTGTTTCGAATGACTTTTAATATTATTATATACACGTCATTGTAGCATTAAAATCTGACATTTAAAAACTTGCAAGTCGAAGTATGATGAGAATAAGATGGACTTGCCGGTCGATATTCACAATTAAAAGTCGGAGCATTAAGAGTTAAGATCGTTGCGACTAATTTCGAATTGCTTGTCGAAACTACTACTAGTAACGAAATTCTACTTATTCTTAGTCTCTGTTCGCGCTTGCCGAGCAAGTTCTCACCGTGCGTTGCTTCCTCTTCTGTTCGTCGGATGCTCACTCCTCCTTTGTTGGCCGGAGAGAACGACAAGATCTCCATGCAAGGTTCGCTTGCGTGGACGCGCCGTAAATAATATATGGAAGAGTCTGTACGGCGATAAAGCTTCGCTACGCGTTATTACTATATTACACGTGAGGGGCGCAGCGTTCCCTCGTCGTCCTCGTATTTCTCTCTTGCCCATCGTCCGCGTGGTCGTTCTCCGACCAACGACGACGACGCCGTTCCTCCCTTTCACCGAGCCGGTACGGCGCGGTCCGGCGACGCAACGCGATCTCTCGTTCTTTACACGGCACCGCCCCGGGAGAAAGTAGAAACGAATACAGCAGCCGTGCACTAGCCAGCGCGAGCGTGCGTGATCCGCGTCAATGTCGATCACGCGATCTCGCGTGCAACATGTACTCTTTTACTCCCTCTGTCTCTCTACTCGACCACCCCCGAGGTAATATAGCAACCTCCGTTCGCATCTATCCCTCCTTCCAATCTCTTTTCCTCTTTCGCCAGACGCAACTTGCGTATACATCCGACGCGTATCTATCCAGCACATAGCATCTACGACGAGAACCACTTTCCAATCGTTTCAAGATTTCTACTTCATCCACGTTTCGTGATACCCCGTATAAAATTTCTCACTCGAACGTGTATCTTCCGTATGTGCTATATTTCCATTTCGTTGTACGTACGTCTTGAACGATGTGTTTTACGTCGTCCAATGAATAATCTTAAATCGAAGCGAACACCGATAAACGAGAAGGAAGGTGAGTTAAATTTTTTAGTATAAAAGAGGACAGTTATTTTTCTGAAAGATAGACCAAGCGTTTGTAACCAGGATCGCGAAAGAGCCGGCGAGGCATCGGACCAGAGAGCAGAGGCGATTATTCGCAAATATTTTCCTTTAATACGAAGCACTCGTGGGCCTCGCGGCGATAAAAGACAAAGGCTGGGAAAAAGTGTTTTCGCAGTTAGTAGGACAGGATTCTACGCTCGTTCGAGAGCACAGTTTTCATAATCGCGTGGAACTAGTTGGCGAATAGTCGCGCACCAACGATTTGCCACAAAGTCGAACAATATGGGTTCATTAGAGAGGAAACGTTACACATGTTCCTGCTTAACGCGCCTCGCGCCCGTCGCCGTACACTGTACAATATACGTATACGATATACATACATATACTTTCCCTTTCCATGCCTCTCTTTCTCCTTCTTTCCTTTTCTCTTTATTCTTTCTTTCGCGGTCACGAGTACGGGGTGCTAGCGTTCAACGATACCGGTGCTGTTCGTCTAACGGCCGCTCGTAACCACAAGCGTTTTCCGCTCGAGTAAAAACAATTTCCATAATGGAGGGAACACTTGGGCCGAGCCGCTGCTAATCCCGTCGGGTTATCGTGTTAGCGAGCTCTGAATCGGCGCGAAGGGTTCGTGCGTCGCGTAAATGCGATCCCCGTGCTACCAGCGAACCGCGTATAACACGTGAAATCGAGCCCACCGAACGAATTGGATCGTCCAAGTCGTATGTACGTCGGTGAATCAAATTACGTCCGCTGAATCTGTCGGCAAGGTTCCCCCTTCGTTCGCGCGATAACCTCGGCTAACGCGTAACGCGAGGCTACTGATTTTACGACCGCACTTTCTGTCGGAGATGAGATCTGACAAGATTCGAGGTATTAGGTTGTCTGAAAAGTTTCTTTCGTTTCATAATAGGTGAACAAGAATTTCTCTTTTATATTATTTTATTGAATTAGGTATGATCTATTTCGTTATATTTCTATTATTATGTTCGTGTATAATTCAACTATTAATAACAAACTAATATAAAACAAAAAACATTGTGCGTCTATTATTTCCTTATAAAACGAAAGAAACTTTTCAGACAACCCAATACAAGCATCTCGCGAGTATTTTGAAAAAAAGGAAAACGAGGAAGAAGCTGATACTTCCGAGTATATTCGAACCTCGACTAGGAGTTTCCCTCGCGTGATAATTTTTTGATCGATGTAATAACACGGAGTAACATCTACGAGTAACAAGTATTAGGTTGTCCGGAAAGTGTCTTTCTTTCGTTTCATAATAGGCGAACAAGAATTTCTGTTTTATATTATTTTATTGAATTAGCTATGATTTCGTTATATTTCTATTATTATGTTCGTGTATAATTCAACTACTAATAACAAACTAATATAAAACAAAAAACATTGTGTGTCTATTATTTCCTTATAAAACGAAAGAAACTTTTCAGACAACCCAATACAAGCATCTCGCGAGTATTTTGAAAAAAAGAAAAAAAGGGAAACGAGGAAGAAGCTGATACTTTCGAGTATATTCGAACCTCGACTAGGAGTTTCCCTCGCGCGAAAATTTTTTGATCGATGTAATAACACGGAGTAACATCTACGAGGAACAAGTAAGTATTAGGTTGTCCGGAAAGTGTCTTTCTTTCGCAAACGCGTTTTTTATAACAGTGCACCTTCATACAAACCAAGTCTGTGAAATGTCATGGACAAAATAATATCAACCAAAATACGTTGTGCGTTTATTATTTCCTCATAAAACGAAAGAAACTTTTCGGACATCCTAATACATATATTCGTACGTTCTGTAGCCCAAGCTCTAATCTAGAAAGTCTTGGGAGAATCGTTTTATTTCAAACGACACTGTGGGTATTTTATGGCTGAACGTGGTCTGGAAAATGAGTTAACGGAGTCAGATAGACAAAGGTGGAAGAGGAGAGGACATTTTCGGGTTCGTACGGATCATTTCTGTGATAGATAGGACTACGATCTTTTAACCAGCAGAAATTCGCCGATGGTAGCACATTTTTTGATGAAATATTTTTGGTAAACCATGATTGTTACGACCGTTCGCGGAGAGACGCGGTCGCGAGGGAAACGCGTCAGCGAGAGGCGTAAATTCTCGCTAGGATTCGGCTAATCGACGCCGCGAAATTGTCGTTCCCCTTGTTTCGGTTAAGATAACAGGGGTGATTCAATGAAATTAACACTGTGTTAACAATGTTAATATAGCGTATATATTCAACAATAAATCGTACAACAATAAGAGCGTCACAAATTATTTAGCGATGAATGCCGTTAATGCGTTACAGAGATTCGACTCGACTTTTGATACTTTTCGATATTTGTTAGACTAAGCAACTTTGTTCGTCGGAGCTCTCGATGCGTGCAGTATGAATTTTCGAAGGAGACTTTTTAGAGTTTTCGAATGCGACTGATTTAATGCGACCGATTCTTTGTCTTCCGGGGAGACAACCCCCACTATGCTAAGATCACGCCACCGCTCGCGGCGATGATCATGTAGGCCGATTTCTTTGTGAGATGAAATAACGGTCCGAATCGACGTTTCCAGAACTCGTTGCTTGGTGACAATTATGCGCTCGTCGATACTTTGTATGTTTTTCGTCGGGCAGATAAGAGGATATGTCTGCGACGCTGGAGGACCGCGAGCGACGGTTGAAAATATGATCTGTACTGAGCCTCGTGGCGTAACAATGATGTTGAGGTTGACTGATAGAAGAACTAGTGGATGAATTTGTAATAGAAAAATATATTGGAATAAATAAGTATAATATATGCTGATCCAGATCCTTACTCTTATAGTGCTACAATACAATAGAGGAAGCTATGATAGGCAGCACGTTTATATACTTATAGCAAAGGACATTACCAAAAAGTTAGCCTTGTAGCTTTCTACAAGAAACAGCAATAGAAATTTACTTACAGCTCCTTTGTTTCTAGACCTTGTAACTCAAGACATATTTTATAGTCAAAGGCTCAATAATATGGACCTCTCCTTATTTCGAAATTTTTCACTAAATTCTATTCTCTTCGTAACAGTGGTCTGCAGGTCACCGATATACAAAATTAAAGATGTAGAATTTTTCTTGAAGTAATTACTTGGACACACGAAGCATCGAAAAGCGAAAGAAATTTTCGTAGGTGCGAACGATAGTTGGAACAGCCGTGTAACTCTTCGATTTTTCTTTGTACATGGTAGGCGTATACGGGTCAGCAGAGCGGGTCGCAAAACGATGAGAATTTTACGACGACTGGAAGGAAATTGCGCGATACTCGCGTCTCTTTTCCCCAATTACTTCCGCTCGTTCTGATTTGCGCGATCGTTCTCCGAGAATTACCCATCTCTGCACGCGTGACGGCGAATCGGAAGGATGCACATTCAACGAACATTTTCCACTTAAGCTTAAGCTAAAGTGCCGTTTTCGACTTTGCACCGATATATGCACCCTAAATGGGTAATATCGGAGCAATATCAATACGCATATAAATCCCTCGAGTTTCATAATACGCGTACGCCTGCGACTCTT
This sequence comes from Bombus pascuorum, assembly GCF_905332965.1. Classification (NCBI taxonomy): domain Eukaryota; kingdom Metazoa; phylum Arthropoda; class Insecta; order Hymenoptera; family Apidae; genus Bombus; species Bombus pascuorum. Next base: position 5,409,948 of record NC_083493.1, read on the forward strand.
AAGACGACACGTGGTTCCAAATTTTCTAATACTCCGACTTCGATTCGGCCCGTACACGTTCTCTTCCAATACTTTCATCTTCGTGCTTCGTTACTCGTAGATTACTTGGAGATCCGGTCGACACGCCGTGTCCCAACGTCCGATAATTTCACGCGACTTGCTGAGCGTCTGCGAATTTATCGCTGATCTTTAACGAGTTGCTTAATCGCATCTGATGCTCTCTTTTGCCTCGACGTATTGTCATTTGCATCGACGAATAAAAGTGTCTGAATTTATGATACTTTGCAAAAAAGTGATATATATACATACGCATATATGTTCGGAATTTTGAGTGGCCGTCCGTTTATGGCACGGACAGGCCCATTTCCTTCTTTAGGAAATTCCGAATTACGTGTCTTCCTGGAGTCTAATGACTCCGAGATCAGGTAAAAAATCCCGGGAAAGGACCAGCCGGAAAGGCACGATGGACAGAGGAAACCCAACGGCTGGTAGGGAGAATCAGCAACGTAGGAGGGCAGTTTGTTATCAGACATCGTATCGTGCGGGTGAAATACTTCACTCCTAACAAGATCCTACCACCGTGCTCATAACATGAAACGTTACTTTCATACAAGTGTAAATAAAGTGCTAAATTACACTATCACTCGATCTATTAAACCTTCTTGAGCGTTCATTCGAGGTACGCGATATCGACCAGTCGGTTTGACCTGACCGGTTGCTCTGTAGTCGAGAATTCGCAACAACATATCTTACTTATATGATACATATAAATCGAAAAACTCGAACACAACGCATTGTCGCGTATATTCGATTTCTTGAACTTCGCAACAGATACCATTCATCGTCGCTGTTGCTAACGCAAAAAGCCTTATCCTGACTACGCTTCCCTGCGATGTAAAAACGTATCTAGCAATCGCTACTGAGTAAATCCAGATTGATATTACCCCGTAAAAAGCCAGACGACCCAACTCTTCTGCCTGCAATAACGCTTTTCCTGCCCATTTCTTATTCGCGTTCTTCCATATTTCATCGGGAAAAGTAAGTACCTTATCTTAATTTATTCGCTAGACTTCGGATCGCCTGATACTTGCGACGATTTAAAGCGCGTCTGTTGGAGCACGTGGCGAGGTCCGCCGATACATGGCACACCTTGTTCCTCGCAATTAAAAGTTTTATTCCGACCATGACGCGTACAGCAGCCTGACGCGATAGTCTCGTGAAAGATCAACGCGCGATTCGCGGAATGTGTAATGTGAAGCCTGTAAAGGTAAAGGTATACCGATACCTGCTTGATAAATGATCGCACGATCGGCTCTTGGCTAGAACGGTACGGTTATTATATCTGGATTATATATCTGGCACATCTCATGACCAGAACCTCATTTCCACTCGCTTGGAATTATAACGTCACGATATATTATCCGAGGCGATGTGATATACGGTGGCGGTTATTTTTCGTTTCGATCGAAGCATTATATTCGTAGTGGAAGTCGGCTTTTTCGTTATCATTCTCTCCCTATCATCCCCGCTGACTCGTCACGACCCTGACTAATATCGGCGACCTTATCGCCAAGCTGTAACTCGGCTTTTTTCGCCCAAGATTTCGCCAAGATAACCCGCCGAACAAACTTTTAGCGACTGTGCTTGCTCTAATATTTCAGCGCGTTTCTCTCTGCTCTCGCGAAATTTACGCCTTCCCCGTGCTGTTGCTTAAAGGCAGATAAGTACCAAAAAAGTTTCATCTTTTTACATTCGCCGAAACACGTGTGCGTTTTAAAAACCTTCTCTCTTGAGCCTTAGAAAAAGATTCGTAAAAAGGTGCGGGGTTTCCCCGGGAAGCGACGCAAAGTTCGCCATCCTTCCTCTCGTTTTCCTAAAGTCGACGATCGCACGATCACGCTGTGCTTCTTTGTTCGACTATGCGTTATTACGCGAAAACGAGTTGGAAAAAGGCGCGACATTAGCGGAACGATTACCCGCGCGGTGTAAAATTGATATCGCTCTACCAGTCACCGTTAAAAACCTCTCGTCCGTGACATCGATCAACCTAATAACACGTACACCGTTCGAATGGAAGCGGAAGAGAGATCCGGCCGCTAATGACAGCTCCTTTCGGTGTGTCGAATATGATCGAGTTCGCGTTACAGAAATTCGCCAGCCCGCTCGCACGAATCTTCCGCTAACGATCGGTGCTTGTCGACTGTGGCGCATTCGCCGACACTTGTCACCGGAGAAAATCGGCCGCGTTTCAGTGTCGACTGCACTCGTCGCCGATTGAGGAAAACCGAAGTAGCACGTATGTTTACCGCGGCCAGGATAAGAAGGATATACACGAAGATATATAGCGGATACGAGAAATGGACGTGAACGATGTATGTTTTTGGTTTGAAGGAGCAATTGCTCGTGATCGATACGATAGCTTTCATAGATAGGTCGGAAACTTAGCAAGAACGCTGGCTTTTAACACGTTACCAGTTTACCAATACGAACTCGCCAATTCTTAAACGCACATTTTTCTGTCTCTTAAAAACTATCGTCGAAGATCGATTTTATTTGCTACTGCATGTGTATTTTAAATACACTATTAGGTTGTCCAAAAAGTTTCTTTCGTTTTATCAGGAAATAATAGACGCGCAATGTCTTTTGTTTTATATTAGTTTATCGAATTGTACACGAACATAATGATAGAAATATAACAAAATGGGTCATACTTAATAAAATAATCTAAAACAGAAATTGTTGTTCGTATATTATCATCTTATGAAACGAAAGAAACTTCTCGGACAAGCTAATACTTCGTTGCTGCTATTTTAAAGAAAATAATTGCCAAACAATTCGTATTTGTCGATGAAAAGGATAAACCGGATTTTGAGATATCGTACGAAGCAAAGGTTTGAAATCGGCTGCTGCGACAGATCGGTTGGTCGGTTAGTGACTCTTCCGAGTCACGAGCTGCAGAAATATACTGGAAGACCACAAAGCCATTGACGATGCGAGGTAGGATGAATCGTGGTTTGTGCTCAGTCATCGCCATCGCCGAGCCGCGACTGCTCCAACTTGCCTGGCGAATCGTGTCGGACGAGATTGTGGGATTAACGTAACCGGTTGCGATTGCGAAACTCGCGCCGGCACGTTCAAACGCGATTGGATCTCTTTCTTGGCTGCGACCCTTTTTACCGCTTCTTTCGCCAGCGCGTTAGCTCTCGGCGAAATTAGCCGATCGTACAGAGACGAGACGTCCTACCGGTTGATGGTCCTCGTTCCACTTCCTAGCAAAACGAACGCTGCCTACTTTTCTGTCGTTTCTTTATTGCTCTTTTTCTCGCGTATATAGATTCGCGATCGAAGCGTTTGCCGCGAGAAGGGAACGGGTTTCACTTCCGTTCTTGTAGTTTTTAAATCCTCTAGCTGGTTTTTACGCGATTTATTAACGCAACGTTCGTTCGAATAGGGCGCGCAGTTACAACCAAGTGGAAACGACTAACAACAAAAGACGAAAGTTTTGAGACGTTTCGTCCGCAAGGAAGCGGCGCGTGCTCGATTGCGGCTACACACTGCGGACGCACGAGTTTCTTCAGGAACGAAAATTATTTCGATACTGTTTTGGATATCCGACTTTCGAACAGCGAACATTTCGACGAAATCGAAATCGTATGCTTAGAAAGTTTGTTTTTAAATCATTATATACATATCGTTTTAATTCACTCGTGATTTCTCCAGAGGTATTTAATTATTTAATTAAGAGACGATTAACATTTTCCCTGATCGTCTTCTTTTTGTTACTCGTCAAACTGGTTTCGCATTTTCGCTCTACTCTCTTTCTATTTCTCTTCGTTTTTAAACCTAAAAGTACCCGGAAACATTTTCCAGAAATAGGTACGTTTAATTACCATTATAAGAGCGATAGCACGCATAGTCCACAACTATCGTACAGTGCCATGCGTACAGCTTTAGCCAGGAAAGGTAAAGCTCGTGAGAACATCTGCGACAGAAGAGCGAAAGATACAACGTGATTTTTAAGATATTCTCATTCTCGCTGATCGGTCAATTGCAGAGCGAGAATTCCGTGATCACAGTCGATTAAGTCGATGAAGAGAATCAGAGGTGCTCTTAACCAAAGATAATACGCGAGACGACGATAGAGCGGTAAAAGCCAGCTCATCCGGTCTTTTTATTCTTTTTCCTTTACATGTGCCATATATTAGGTTGTCCGAAAAACGTGCTTTTACAACAATGCACCTTCATAGAAACGTGACACCAAGTCTGTGAAATATTGCGGTGTTTATCTTAACAGAACAAAACGAATCGTACGTAATTCGACAAAAAATGTTGCGCGAATTATTTCCTCATAAAACGAAAGAAACTTTTCGAACAACCTAATACTTGTACCGACGAAACAATTGGAAAGTTTTGTTGTCGAGTGTTGCTACAGTTTAACATTTTACGAGCAAGGTAAGAAAAATTCAGGTTTTAGATATACTGACAGAGCTTATTAAGTCTAATATTTAGCTAATATTTAGCCTTCTTGGCGGAAGTTCGTCTAATCGTCTGTATCGCCTTTTTTCATCTGAAATGGCGCAACAAATAAAATCAATCTGACAGCGTTGTGAACTGATACACGTACCGATAATGTTCGCGTTTTATGTAAACAACGCAACCGACGGATATTCAGTTTGAAAGGCGGAAGCCTAATTGACCAGACTGTAACGAACTTGTATAGCCGAGGACCATTCATCGCGATTGCATTTCTGAACGAGTGTTACTCGTGTACAGGTGGGTTGAAAGCGTGGTCGATTATCGATCGATATTGCGTCAGGGGAACGATACGTTAAATCGACTTTGAATAATTCCGTAGTTTGCCTGTTAATCTCCGTTTTCACCTCGATGATGAAGAATAGGGACAAACAAAGGCAGGGGGAAAGAAAGCGGAAAAGAGGGACGAAAAAGAAGAAAATATGGGAGACAGAAACGAGGTTCGGGCAAACGAATCCTCATAGAGACTAATCGATTGGGATTTTTTGGCGATCGAAAAAACCGCGAAACGTGGACTGAGAATGGATGGCCCAATTTTCCTGGCTGAAACACGCCAGACGTTTGGGAAACCGTGCACGGTGACGCGAATCACGTAGGTAAACCAGATCTCCGCAGCTTTTACAGGTAGGCCGCGTGTTGGGAACGCGACAGACACAAACACAGAGAAATACAGAGAAGGAGATGGAGAAAAGAGCGGCAGGAGGAGAAAAGAGACGGACGGGGACAGGACGAGAACAGAGAGGAAACTGGTTACGGACCCTGACTCGACTTCGAATGCGGCACAATGCATCGCGCGTACGTGTATGCGACGTGTACGGAGTGTACACGAGGAAAACAAGGCAATTCGTGATACGGCGCCGCGTTACAGAGGCGTGCGCGGTCCTCGTTCCGGCTCTCTTCTCTTTTCTTCCCTTTTCTTCTCTCCGCTTCTCTCTCGCTTTCCCTCCCTTTTCCACCATTTTCTTTCTTTCCCCGTGTTTATTTTCTCCGCGGTCCTGTATCTCGTTCTACCGACACAGCGTCGTTTCGTCGCGACCATAACGAGAGCTGCTGTTTTTCCGAGGTCGCGATCGTTCTATCGAGGACGGTGCGTTAGTTGCACTAGCAGGAAATCACGCAATGGATGCGACAAGAAGAATGCTAGGAGATGCGATAAATAATGCTACTGCGAAGGATGGAAGACTCGCTAACCTTCCATAATCTCGCAAATAAGCAAACTACATCGATTGTTGTTCAAAGATGGTTCGTTGTAATTTATCGAAAATTCATATTTTTTATTTAACCGCGTCACTCGCTGTTGCGAATTTTCAACTAAATAGTCAGGTCAGGTTCAACCGATCGGTTGATATCGCGAACCTTGAGTGAATTAACGCTCAAGGTGGAGGTAAATTAAATATATCGAGTGTTAGTATGTGGGGCCTGAATACACATTTAAATCCTACAATTAAATTTTACAACGAGAAACTATTTATTTACAAATGCTATTACATATTATATGTTTTTAAACAAATCCAAGTAATATCTTTTCGCACTCATAATTCGCTTTCAAGGGGCAATGAAAGCACAAAATCTGTAATCATGTATGACTTTTGCAAAAAAACTATTGATGTAGTGTTTAATTTCTCTAAAAGGTACATTTCTTTGAAAGGTACATTTCTCTGAAAGCGCCTGGATCTTTTTATCTAAAGTAGTTTCCAGACTTTATGGAGTTACACTGAACTTTGATGATCTTTGTCACTCCTTTAAACTGAATCATTGCTACTAAAAAAATGTCTCGCATCTGTTAATAGTATCATCATTATGTAAAAAGTTAATCAAAGTCTGTGATTTTTAATTGGGTAATTTTCGTAGACCGCGGGACGGTCTCTTAAAACGCGGGGACGGATTCCGGCGAACGCGCTGAACTTGCCTTGCGTCGGTTCTGTTAGTATGGTTTGGTACTTTATTTCTACTTTTAATATACACGAAGAGCTCGACGTCCTGATCACGACGGTTGCACGATCTTGTTGAGACCAAAGACGGTGTAGTAACACGAACAGTACGAAGCTCTGATGAAGACTGTGGTTGGATGTCGTTGCTACTCTCACCAGAAGCTTCGTATCGTCTTTATATCCTGACTTTCCATCCCGGGTTTTCCATGGTTTATTGTCCTCCCGTGGGCGCACATTCTCTGGTATTGCCAGATGTTTATCTTTGCCCTGAACCATCAGGTACTTAAGGTGTTTTTTTAGCTTCTTAAATCAAGTCCACATCGTAAGGTAGCTTGGGAAGGTGGTAGGTAGTTCGGACTTTCCCAAAAAAGGGAGATGTGTCGTCCGAGTCATAAACTGACGGCCACTCGAAATTCCAAACACTCGCATCGAGGCAAGCTACGATGCGTGCTAATACGTAGCAGCGTGTCGGGGTTAGGCAGGTAGGTAGATAAATAGGTTTTAACCCTTCGCATTCGAGGATTTTTTCGGTCGGGCGTAGCAGCTGTTCCGGATGATTTAGCGTATACGTGACGCGTGTCTTACAGCTAGCGTGAAATTATTTTATATACAAATTAAATTAGAAAAATATTATATTGTAATAATTCATCTATATTTACATCTTTGAAAATATGATTTTGTAATATCAATTTCTGTATTTCTTTTGTATGATAATTTATAAAGCATTCACCAAGATGCATTCGTGAATATAATTGATCTCATTTTTCAACAGTTCTAAATCAAGTTCATCTTCATTTCAGCTAATTTCATTTCTGAAAGCCATTTTTTTTTAAACTATAGTACTTTTGCCTTGATTGTCGAATCCGAACTAACGTTGGAGACGTTGTCAGAACCATAGTTTTGGAGGGATATAAGATTAAATATTTTATCTCCATTTTAAAGTCTAACACTTTACACTTCCTAACAAAGAACACAAAGAGCTAAGGAATCAATTTACCAACCAATATTGCACTCTCATCAATTGTAGATGTCGAAATCTAGCATAAACAGGTACTGTCGCCTCTCGCTCGCCACTGGAGTTGTAACATAGAACGCCGTGGTGACAGAGTCGCCTCTCGAGTGCAAAGGATTAAGTGAGATGGCTATAATGTGTAGGCTTATTTAAATTAGAAAAATATTATATTCTAACAATTCATCTATATTTACATCTTTGAAAATATGATTTTGTAATATCAATTTCTGTATTTCTTTTGTATGATAATTTATAAAGCATTCACCAAGATGCATTCGTGAATTACACATTGAATTAACACATTGTTTTTTTTCTTTTATTTTTATTTTGGTTTTTACAATTTGTCCTGAAGGACATTTGGTAAAGTGTTATATCTCATTGGTAAATAAAAAAATAAAATAAAATAAATATAGCATGTGGGTGGCTACCCCCAGCGGGGTGCCAGCTTCTTGTTTTCTAAGTTATATCTTTTATAATAACACATTGTTGACCGGCAATTTTATTTTTTCTTATTGGTGGTCACGGGTGACCACCGTGGCGCCTTGCTAACAGTTGATAGCGACGTATTATAACAAGACTTCGTTTATTTCAACAAACCATTCGCATTCGTTATTTCGTCGTAAGCAAAACGTGCAGAATATATTGTTGAAACGTGTAGAAGATATTAGTAAATGGTATTTGCTCATTCTATATATAATAGTAAGGTTCACACTTCTAACTTCACTTATATGATCATAAAGCAGCATTGACGATTATTTTCTAAGCTGTGTTTATAATAATATTCGTAGATTACCCCTCAAAGATATGGATGCAAACACAGTGCACCGTTAGATACAAGATTTGTTCTCATTTTTTTTTATTGATGTTCTAATAAAAATGTTCAATTTTTCAATGGGGCACTTTTTATTTCAAAGTATCTTCTATTTATTGAGTATATTCAAAATGCCCTAACTGTCGATTTTCATTCAATTTTTACAATTGCAAGAAGTTCAAGCGCTCGGGTCACTAATGACCATCGTGGTGTCACAGGAAAAACCGTGGCCGGTCATGTATGACCAACGTGGCAGTCAAAGTATTAATAAAGTAACGAGTGGATGAATTTGTAATAATCAGATGTATTAAAATAAGTACAAGTATAAATACAGAGATAACGTGTGCCGCTTTTAATCGTCGCTCGCACAATGCTACTACACCAAGCGAAGAAAGTATAATTATATCATAGGGAGCACGTTCATACATTTACATCAACGGACGTTACCACAAGAAACAGCAATAACAACCTAATCAAAGTTCTTTTGCTTCTAAACGTTGTAACCCAAACCAACGTTAGTATTCAAAGTACAATAATATGGGTCTCTGCTAGTTTTGAATTTTCCGTTTCAACTTGAAACTTTTTCTATGCTACATAAGTATGGGAGGATTTAAAAAGTTTGAATCGTAGCGAAGTGTGACAGCCAGAGAGATGTATATCTTCCTTCTGATGTAAAAATGGCCAATCTTGAAAATTTAGGAAGATACCCGCGACTCTTTACAACGAACCCCAAAGCGATGGCAGAACTTTGGCGACTATTTCCGCTCGAACCAAATGACTGCGTTAAATTCGATGGAAACCGTGACACGATGGACGCTGATAAATGCGCGATACGCGTCGCTGAAAGCTCAACTCCGTCTCTTTCACCCTTTCGCCTATTTTCCTCTATCGATTTGGTCGTGATCGCGGACACGCACATGCGATATCGTGTCACCATGAACCGTACACCATAGTACATGCATACAGTTACAGATACGCGATTTATCGCGAGTAATCGTTACAGCGATTAACAGATTAGAAAATTATTACATAAGACTTTAAGGTCGAATTCGTCCAGGTTTTCAACATTCTCGGAGGAAGGAAACAAAAGGTCGGAGGACGAGATATACCTATTGTATCTTTAATTAGCGCATCGATCGGTGCTACGATACCTTAAGTAGCACGCAACGTGTAACGGCTGACGCGAACATCGAACACGTCGCAATGAGAATCGAAACGAAATGTGACTTTCGATTTGTTCGATCGTCTTATTATTTTAAGCTTCAACTATATGCAAAAATTAAACAAATTCGTGGAAAGAAGCAGAGCGAAGAAGAAAGATTAAATCGCCTCTTATAATCGATACGCGTATACTTTTATACTTTTGTCAATGCATGAATTTTCTATCTTTATATTTGTGTTGTGGAGTGCGACAATGTAGCAAAGAGATAAATTCTATGCGGTTCGTAGGTTGCGCGAGATGTTCGTACTTTACGTAGCCAATGATAACGCAAACATTGTCATAAGGATCGATAGAGCTTTGGAAATATAATTAAGCCGAAAAACAGAAAATGCCAGGAACGTACCGCGTCGCTTTCAATCGTCCTGTGACGTGTGATGCGAACGAGTTCCCAACAAAACCTGCCGCGTCCTGCGCGAAAAAATAATTCACCAGCCGCTTAATTGAGATTCGTGTTTATGTCGTGTCACTGCAGCAAAGCTAAATAAAGCAGAAATTTTCCAATCCGTCGGAGCGCGTGTGCGGCTGCTTCGAATATCACGTAGAAAAAACCAGTGAGATCAATGCATCGATGCATATTCAGTGGTTCGCATTCTGATAATTACGTGCATTTCGCAGCGTTAGCGAATCGTTCGCATAACCTGGCATCGGATCACTCACGCACCCGTAAACGAATAAATTAAACATATGTATACGTAGATCTCTTCTAGGTACGATTCTTTTCGATAATTCTAACGATTCTTCTCACTCTACCGACCACTCCCGATAAACTCTTCGTTAGAGGTAGCACGGTTATTAGAACTACCGATTACTAGAACTACTTCTAGAACTACCGATAGTTAACGCGAAGCTATTTCTACCAAAACCAGCCAAAATATCTGGTCTTTGAAAAATACGTAATAATAGAATATTTTTATACTTATTGATTTATTACTTTCTTACAGAAGGAATTCCATGTTATGTAGTACGTTTTTGGTATTTTAATCCATCTGGGACCATGATCCCTAAAGGAGGGTTGGCACATTTATAAAATTGTAGAACCAGTCACTTTGATTGCGTTAGCATCTAGCGATCTAGCGATCGATTCGGAATTTTCCTGATAACTGATATCATCGTATCGAATGATACGCAGTAAAAATTTGAAAAACGTGTGGGAAGTTGCACAGAACGAGGAAACTGGTTAATTGAGGTTTGATAAACAGATTGCAGGACCCATTTACACTTTGACAAGTACCAACCATTTTGACTGGTGTTGGTATAAGTAGCCTTGATACAAAATTATTTTCAGTTTGAATACATAAAAAGCAAAGTAAAATTCATTATATTATTCTTTTAGTTATCGTTGCGAAAGTCATTACATCATTGTGGAAAAAAATGTAACACGAAGTAGGAATTTTAAAATAAATTTGTAAAACCAGTCAATTGGGCTGGTGTGGTAGTTCTAGTGTTATTATATCGTCGATGAATTATCGATAGCTTGCCGATGATTTTCGTCGGAGGATGATGGAGGAAGAAGGATGAAGACAAAGATCGAGGAGTCTCGTGAACGCAGCACGTTGCTACTCACGACTTCGCATTGCGTCGCCTGTATACCTGATTATCAATCAACACTGTCACACGATACTGTTAATAACTTTAATTGGTAGCGGTAATTAGGCTGTTGAAACGCGACGTATCGACGGCTACGTAGATATATAGAAGCGCAGCTATATCGGAACGAGCATTTACGTACGAGTAGCTTCTTATCTGAAAGTATGGTATAGCGAGCGAGCACACTAATACGGTTCAGCGGTATAGGTAAACGACACTAAGGTTACAGGCGGAACGCGAATGTAATTAGTTCTGACCATCATCGGGTTTCCGGTTATTATATACGGTCACGTATCGGCCGGCTTTTACGCAGGTCGACGATCGTTGCGAATGACAGCGCCCTGCAGGTAAAAAAGCAGGCGTGTGTGTGCTAGGTGAAGGGGAGGGGCAGGGAGGGGCTAATACGTGTATCGATTTCACCTGGATTATGGCCGGCTACAGATACAGCGTGCGGCTGACGTACCACGGTCGATGTTGCAAAGCAAAAAGTGAGAGGGAGTTGAATAAAATATCAATGTCGCCGCCAAGTTGAATGAAATTGCAGCGTGGAGCGTGGGGCGTCGGCGGTTACGGCTACGGCTGCGGCTGTGGTGTTTCCATGAATCCGATGACTACCGTACGAGATAACGATCGCGCCGTTATTACTTATCGTTTAACGGAGATACCGATAGCTATATTTCGTTAGTATGTCGCAAGTGACGCTCGATCGCTAGTTTGCTAAAACATTGTTTATACAAGGCGATGTAAGTTTTAAAATCGTTTGCGCCCGTCGAATCTTTTCCTCTTTTTTATGCCGGACGGTGCTTTTCAAAAGTTATCGATTTTCTCTTTCATATTGGATTTCGAAGGAATTTGATATCGTAAAAAAGCAGAAATATCGGTTTTGCAAAGAGTCGTGAAACGATTCGATCCCAAAGTATTCGATCGTAGGACCACTGACTGATTGATCGAGTCGCTCGTAAAATGGACTTTTCATTAATTAGCTATTTATAGCTACGAGAAACTTGTTGGAGCAAAAAGTTAACGACCAATGGAAAGCGAATGTTACGCACCTACTTACGTGCAAATATGTAACGAACGCAATGATAAGATTCTACGCGTATTTCGTACTTCTGCGTTACTCTTTGTCCGAATATTTGAAACGATGTTTAGAATGCTGAAAAGTGTCGAATTAGATCGTACTAAGTATGATGCTGTTAGCTCGGTGCTTCTGATTGATTTGCTGATTGAATTCACAAATTTCCACCCGGAGAACTTGCAAAAGTTGCCCCGATCGGTTGATACGATGAAATAGAAGTGGTGGCAGTAAGGTAACTACATATGTGGAAAGTAAATAGCGCATAGTTGGAAGTGCGACTATACGTCGAGCATATCGAGGATTTCGACAGCTGAAAACCGTGGAGAAAATTGGAATCAAGCATTTTCCAATTTACGTACAAAAGTCTGCTCCTCACGGCTGCCAGTGGTTGTGGTTTTTCTCTTTTCCGCTTTAACCTAACTTTAATTCTTTTAGCAAATGCAAATATAACGTGCTTTTAATAGAAATTTAAAAATCCGCTAAAAGAAACCAGAAGATTCAAAGTTCGCACATGTGTGTATCATAAATATGTATATCATCGTAAGCTTTCGATTTTCTTTCAACCGTGTGTTGGTCATCCTAATTTTCTCAGTCGTAATGTTTCAGAACAAATTGCTCGTAAATCGGAAAGCAGAATTAAGATAATTGTACGTGAAATTTTTGGCGGAGAAATATTCGTCAACTATACTCGTTTAATTTAATTGGTAAAATAGTCAGCCAGATATCCACTAATTCGATTACTTGAATTCAATTAAAAGCCAGACTGTACATTTATTTATCGTGTTGATTCAAGTTTGGTATCTCGCGAGTCGACATGTGGCATTTGTCAAACTGTTCTATCCGTAAGCGACAGTGGTTTTACTTGTGAAATACGAAAAAAGGGTTCGTCGATAATCCGATCAGACTTAATTGGTAGTCGAGACATTCGACAAGCGATAAACATAAATTTTAATTTTACCTTTCGATTACAAGGTAAATCGACCGTCTACTCGTTGACGAGTTGTCGGCCTTCTAAATTCGATAACTGGAGGATCGAAGGTCGAGCTTGCCACGTAGTTTTATATTCTTCCACGTAAAAAGAGCACAGACCTTTCCGTACGACTAAACGAAACGTATCAAACTTGGAAAATAGAAAGAAGAGAGGAACCTCGGACCGATTTTCCGAAAATATTCCAAACTTTCGCAATCACCGATAGAGAGATACCAAACGTAGCAAAGATGTTGAAGTGATCGTCACTTCTGAGAAAACTCTACATCTGGTCTTCGGTTTCTCAAGAGCCTAAGGTCATCGATAGCGCGTAGACAAAAGAATGCGTCGAGGAAAGACGATAAGCGGTACACGTGCGACGTTGGTTTCGGCAGTTGTCTTTAGTCTCAGGGTAACGTTGCTAGCGAGAGGATCTGGATCAGCTTACATAGTACCACATATTTTGTATTTTACTATTCAATATATATATACTTTTAATACCTTGCAGTTTGCCCACGCATTTCTTTAATTCCATCCACTGAATAACCTTAACAAAAGATCACGTGTTAATACGACGCAACCACTGCATATGGTCGCGTGGAAGAAAGAGCGCAGCCAGAGATGAACGTCGATCTTACCTGGAAAGGAATAAAAAATATTTTGCATCGCGCTCGTACAGTTGATGGAGCGTTCCGCAATGCGGCAGCATTAAACCGCAAGAACCGGAACAACAAAAGCGCGCGATACGATGGTGACCAGCGAGCGGTCGAAAAAGTCGGATCAGCGAGCGAGCCAGTGGTCGAACAAGAAACCGGAAGGCGAACAGAGAAAATATCCAACAATGAGACACGAACAACGATTCGGCGCAACTAACGGTGCTCGTGCTAGAAGAAACGACAGGAAATTAAAGCAGAGCTAAACTGATAAATAAGACTCATTGTGAATCATCAAAGCGAAAGGGGTCGAAGAGACGAAACGAGGGGATTAAACCGGGGGTTGAACCGGGCCGGCTATCAAAGAGGAACGAGGAGAGAGGCCATTGCCACGAGCAGGAAAACCTTTAAAAAATAATAAAGGCGGCAAGGACAAAGGGCAGAAGGTGGAGGAGAATTGTGGTGCGGCGGTAGGGAAACGTAGGGAAGGAAGAACGGTCGGTTTCTGTCTCCAAGGTAAGGTTAGGATAGGTTAAGGGAGAATGGCACCGGTTGGTACCGAGCTGCCACGGTGGCCGACGGCCGACAGTGCAAAGAGGGTTCGCGTTGGTCGCGTGACCCGATGATTCACCGAACCCATTCTCTCGCTATCTTGCTTTCTCTGGTCGTTTCGCAACGATTGCCCTCTTCCCTCGACGCGACGGTGTCCCTGCCCTTCTTCCGTCGACCGTCCGCCGGCTCGTGATATCCCTACGGGCCATTCACCAACACCGTCGCGTCGTTGCCGTTTTCCATCGCATCGGCTTCTCTCTCCGCGTTTTTCTCATTCGCGACCTAATCACGAATTCATCGTTACCCTGAACATACGCAGCTTCCCGGCAGCAATATATTTTTGGCAATGCGTATGCGCGCTCACGTACGCCACTCTCATCGTGGCGTTCGATAAGATGCGCTGTCGCAGATTTATCATGCAGCCGAGTGCTTCAGGTGCTGGGCGGCGACCCGATTATTAGTCGTGGCTGTTGCCAAGGAGCGTTTAAGTTTAAAGCTTTACAACCGGATACATGGAAACCACGCGGCAGCAGCATCTTTCGTGCCCTGTCCGCGTGGCTTGCGAGTTTCTGCGAGATATCTATGTACAGGCGGAAAGAGCGATCTCCGGGAAGTTTATTTTTGTATCAGCCTTTCACGTAGCTTCTTCGATCATCGAAACAGGTTGACGTTTTTATAATATCGAAACACGCTCGTGAAATGAGTTAAGGCTTCGAGCGAATGGCGAGTCAGGTCGTTTCGTATTCGTAGAACAAACTTAAAGTTTCAACTGCGAGTCTTCGGATCTAGGATCGTTAAAGATGAACGACGTAGGTGATATCTCGATATTTTATGCGTCGAATACGATAACGACGCAGTAGATTACAAGGTTTCACCAATGGACTGCGAAATAGAGTTTGTCCAATTATTCACACAGAGCTCGTGGTGGCGAATTAAAATTTAACCGAGAAATGGACGCCGTGATGGATGTTGGTAGGACGATCCGCAGGCTCCTTATCATTTCTAATAACTTTTTTAAATATTCCGTGAATTATTCAGTCCCATGGCTGTTCTAGGGCAATGACTCCCTTAGGATTTTATTTTACGTACCGTCTGCCGCTCTCTCCGTACATCATGCATGATAAACCATGATCCATGAAGGGGCATAAATTCACCAGGAAAAGCACTTCGATACGCTTTCAGGATTATTATAAAAACCATAAACGAATAAACATCGTAAATCATGCATACTCGGTTCGATCCCCAGCTTGTTGTCCCTTAAACGATAATCTCGTAAAACGATGACGCGAAATTTCTCGCGAAAAACCTCATCATCCCGGGGCTGTTCTATCGTACCGGCTGCAGACGACGTGTTTTCTTGCAACCGTTGGTTCGTTCTACTTTTAAAATTCCGAACAAGTCTGCGGCAGTTGTCGTGGCGCTGCAAAAATTTCGTTAATCGCGGCGATGTACGATAGTTGGCGAGCCGATGGACGCGTTGGGCGACGGTAACACGTGGCGCGCTTGGTCGTGCACGTTATTACGTGCGTGCAGCTTCGACGAGCGAGGCCACAATCGATGACAATGCCACAAATTCTACGGACATTCCGGTGGCATAACAACGGGCACCGCGCCTCTGACCGCTATGATTCACCTAAACGCTGATCGCTGATTCGATGGAATACCGTGTCGCAGTTTACCTATTAGACTCTATGATTCACGTAAATACATCGGTAGTTGCCGATCTGCGTATAAACGTTCGCATCTCGTCTTGTTCGATTCTCACGTCTCTCTAACTTGCATAAATGTTCCATACAATTCGTCTTTCGCTCCTAAAGATCGATACAGGTAGCGATTCTTTAGCCAATGCAAAATGTTCCACGTTTGCCGATCAAATTCCTTCGAATATCCCATGATCGAAATTTCGTTTGCTCCTAGGAATGCAGATTTTTTGCAAGCGAAATTGTATACGGCTAGCGTATTTTTCCGTGACCCGCGTAAATGGTTTCCTGTCTCGACCGAAGGATACGATTACTCGGAGAAGAGAAAGATATTTCCTTTGAAATCGATGGCCGACACAAATTACATAGCGATGGGTCGAGCACGCGAAAATCAGGGCGATACGAGCCGATACATTAATGAATTTACGCGTACGCGAAACGTGTTGGAATCACGAACGTTGTTATTTCAAGCGTATCCGAGATATATTTAAATTTGCCGTGCTACTTCGCGGCCGGATATTACTCGAGCATTGGAATGCCATTAGCCGCGAGCTACGTTTACAAAGTGACGCGAAACAATTCTGCGAATATTCAAGCAAATAATGCGATTAATGCGGTTGACAGTGAACAGCTGCTTCTAGCGAATCTTCTTGCTGATACGGCTTAGCTGCGATACATCTCTGGCGAATTAATCAATTCCAATTCTGCGTATCGAATAATCGAATATAATACGATTATCAATTAGCAAGCTAGTTGGATTTCCATTACGTCTTGCTCTTATCTTGCTCTCCGGTTATAGATGACTTTCGGTTAACGTCGAATTTAATCTTTCGTCGCGACGTACCTTATTTAATGCACGGCGTTATTTTCCAGTTTATTAACTATTAATCCTTCTTTAGGGTTTCGCGAACCTCCTTCTAGCACGTTGACTGCCACGACACGCGTATTTCAAAGTTTCTGGTATTCGGGTGTCGCTTATTTGACTACTTGCGATGGAGGTAGGTATTTGAAAAGATATTCCAGAGGAAATAATAAAACTATCGAATTGTTATAAAAGTAATACAAAAATGGTTTATTAAAAAAGTTATTTAGAATGTAAAACTTTAAAGCATTCTATACATAGTTGAAGTTAGTCGGGACAAATTGGACAATAAGTTGCTGTTTTCTTTAAATTCTTTTGTGTCTTTGTTCGGTCCATTCGACGTCTATTTGTATAACATAGTTTGCATGCGCGTCTAATGCTTCTTCCGGAATCATTTTTCCGAACGGCGATATTATGCTGACTCCGTCGAAGACAAGGATTCATTGTATTTTCAGATAACACTAACAATTTTGCAGCTAATAACTCTCTAAATATTCTAATATTTATGTCCTTCCTTGTTGCAATTTTGTAAAAGCGTTTACAAGAGAAATTCCCAGAAGGAATTGAACGCCAAGTTTTGTGTACCATTTGATTCCTTTTCTAATTGTGGTGACATAAGAAACCATTTGGTCGGAATAATCTATATCACACTTTCCTTCATTGTATTTAACAACAGCTAGTGGTTTTAATATTGCGAACAAACGAAGCGAGAGATCATTCTTCAGATCACCACTTCAGCGACTCGCATTACTAAAATATCGATGGGAGTACCTAGCAGAGAACGCTTGGTGCTGCGGCACGCGTGGCAGTCAACGTGCTAGTAGAATTAAAAGCAACGCATGAATTTACATGACGGTTACCCGAGCGGCTTTGAAAGTCGCCGCTGTCACGTCGGCGATACGGGGAGTGGTGAAATTAAGAAAATCACTGGTTGTTTCCTCGCGTTGTTTCCTTCCAATGATCTCGCGTAAGTTTTCAGGTGATTTTGGTGTGAGATGTGTAGGGTGCCAAAGAGATAGTCGGCGGTGTTTAACAGTATTTTTATTGCGTTGGCAACTCAGTGATTGCGGATTTTGTCAATTCCACCTAATGACAAAATTCGCAATCGCTTAGTTACCAACCCAATATTAACACATTGTTGACCGGTTCATGGCCAAATGTTGCCGACCAGTCACGAGTAAACTCGTGATGCGCTTTTTCTTCGCATCAGCGTCGTTTAAGTTTAAAGTGGTCGAAAAAATTAGTATTTTTTCTGATAAACTGCATCTTGTTCGATACATATAAAATGTACTGTACTAGATATATTTGCAAAAGCTGTTGTGTACCATTACACGTAGGTGATTGTTACACTGTTTATCATACGCAAAAGAAATATTAAAAGTTGAATAATAAATAAGATTTATTAAAGTTTATTTATATTGTTTTACTTCCACATCCAATTACGAAATAATAGCCGGTGACATGAGATAAATTCTCAGTAAAATTGCCGCTCAGCAATGTGTTAACAATTCTCGTTTCGACTCTTTACGTACAACTCTCGATTCCAACTGACGATTCTCACTTCTTGGTTACAACTTAACTGTTTTCTTGATCCGACTGCTTTCTTTTTGTCGCCCCTCAATATCCTCACTACGCACACGTTCGTTAAACGTCCGCAACCGTTGCCATCTTCTTCCAAATATTCGGCGGAATGACCGTAAGGATATTGATGGCTCATTAGACTTGTCGGCTCTTACGCTTCGGTGATATATTAGGTTGTCCGGAAAATGCCTTTCTTTCGCAAACGTGTTTTTTACAACAACGCACCTTCATAGAAACGTGAAACTAAGTGTGTGAAATGGCGCGGTGTTTATCTCAACAGAACAAAATGAATCGTACGTAATTCGACAAAATAATATAAAACGAAAAATGTTGTGAATCCATTGTTTCCCTATAAAACGAAAGAAACTTTTCGGACAACCTAATACTTGTACCGACGAAACAATTGGAAAGTTTTGTTGTCGAGTGTTGCTACAGTTTAGACGTTTTACGAGCAAGGTAGGAAAAATTCAGGTTTCAGATATACTGACAGAGCTTATTATGCGAATCCAACAGAGCGACAGTTAACACATTGCGTACGGGTCACGAGATATCTCGTTTTCATGTTTTTTCGACTGAATCGATGACTTGAGCAACCAGAGACAAATGTTTTTGTTACGTTGCCAGGGTAATGAAACCTTGCACATTCTTGTGACAAATGATTGGCAAAACATCTGAATGTTGACATTCATTTCATTGTTGTAAAAACATTCATTCGGTATAGCCAGAACATCGGTAGATCTGCGCCGATCGTCTACCGTATCTTATAAAGTGTTTTATTGTTGTACATTTTGTTACTTCAAAGTTCGTGTTTTAATTTGTAAGGGAACAGCCTTTTAAAAATTATTTACATTTTCAATCTGTTATTGATAATTTATAACAAAAATTATTTTATGAAATGGGCCCTAATTCTATAAAAGTAGCAAAATGACACATAGGTGTAAAGAAAATGAAAGTCAAAGTGAATTGTTGTTTGATGATTTGTCTGATGCACCAAACAACACTTACGATGAAAATGAATTCTGAATAAAAAATATAATACCAAATGCAAATTAAAAATGTGCATATATGTATTCTACTAGAAAAAACGAAGCTGGCACCCCGCTGGGGGTAGCCGCCCACATGCTATATTTATTTTTTATTTATATTTTTTTTTTCTTCACCAACAAGATATAACACTTTACCAAATGTCCACAAGGACAAATTGTAAAATAACCAAAAAAAAAAAAAAAAAAAAAAATATGTATTCTATTGCTTGCCAAGCATGCTTCTGTAGCGTTCAGAAATGTCTTTTTTTTATTATTTAATTTGTACTTTACAATTTGTTCAGTTGGATATTTGCTAAATTTTTCTAACTTAATTGCTAAATAACATGTGGATGTTATTACCTCCAGCGGCGTATCATCTTCGAGTTTGACTATTTTATTTCTTTAATGAGGTCAATGGGGTGTTTTCTTTTTAGTCTTCTTTCTATGAGAGTTTTCCTCGCTTCAGCAGTAAGCTGGTTTGAATGCGTTGCCATTCTTCCCTTGTATTTTTCTGCGTACCTGCCGATTTCTTCTTTGACCGTTGATATTTTTAAATCTTTGCGTATATGCTCGTTTCTGACATAGCATGGGGCGTTGACTATTGTTCTCAGTATCTTCGATTCTAGCCATTCTAGTTTATTTATGTGGCTCGTTGCTGCTGTTCCCCATAGTGGTATTCCGTACGTCCAAATTGGTTTTATTATCGTTTTGTATATTTTTAATTTATTTCCTATGACTTCGACTAGTTAACCAGTACATTTGTCTTTTTTTTATCCGTATTTTGTCTATAATTGATTAAGTATGTTGCTTCCATGTAAATTGTATGTCTAAGTGGAGTCCCAGGTATTAACTTGCCTTCTTTATGTTATATTGGATTTTTGGTGGTTTCCGTTTTCTTAGTGTAAATGTAATATGTTGCATTTACTGGGCTTTGCTTTTATTTATTTATCTCGTTTCCTTTATTTATTTATTTATTTTTCTACCTGCCTAGATGCCTATTAACTTGCCTAGTTTGTGTTATATGCGTGCCATTCAATTGGATATTCGATGGTTTCCGTTTCTTAGTGTAAATGTAACATGGTTGCATTTACTGGGCTTTGCTTTTATTTATTTATCTCGTTTCCTTTATTTATTTATTTATTTTTCTACCTGCCTAGATGCCTATTAATTTGCCTAGTTTGTGTTATATGCGTGCCATTCAATTGGATATTCGATGGTTTCCGTTTCTTAGTGTAAATGTAACATGGTTGCATTTATTAGGGTTTGTTTTTATTTATTTATCTCGTAGCCAGTTTTCTATTTTTGTGATGTGCTTTTATAGTAATGTGGCTGCTGTTTCTGGATCAGTGTGCCGGACTGTTCAAAAATGTGCGGATCCTGGGTGCGCCGTACGCAATGTGTTAATAATGTTAGAACAGAGTGCTTGGAGAGATGATTTTGGGAAGGTTTATATACCATGGGTTTGTCTCTTACGAAGAGGGTGTCGCCGGAGGTGTCGCCGGGGCCCAGGTCAGAGGTGGCCATGCTGTTACTGTTTTCTGACACTGGAACACTCTCTACGTTGTTGTTTCGATGGCCTGCGGGATGTTCGTTAAACTCCCTTGGTTTCTCTATTGCTAATTTATGGCTCTGTGACAAAGTTCTATACTTGTTTCCTTACGAGATGTTAGGTTGACGAGATGTGCGTAATTATTCCAGGGATACGGTAAAGCGATGAAAATAGAATTAGCAAATGCTCGTTACCCTAGTTTACGAATGAATTTGGATAAAAAGGAAAGTAGTGGCGGAAAGAAGTTACGAGTCGATAAACGCGCTATAAATCGAGCAATATGATCGGCAAGCGTTATCGAAGTCGCAAGTCGAGCGTTTATCGGGTAGAAATTAATTTCAATTACAGTGAACGTTCATCGAATCCGTGGTACGCGCGTTTCGAATCACGCTCGTGTACACTTTCGATTTGATGAAGCGTGCGATGCAACGCTATTAATAAATAACGCGATATACCCGGGACAAGAGAGTGGAATCGCTGCTTATTTCTCTTCCCGTTCGATCAGCAGCCAACCAGTGCGAGCAATTTGGATAATACAAATGATAAAAAGAACGCGATTCGAATTCTTCGGACGCCTTTGACGCACAACGATTATTCTTCATGGTTCGCGCGAAATTGTTTTTCACCGTTATTGCACCGCAATGAACGAAACGGAGAAAAAGAGATGCGCGATCTCGTCGTCGAGGGAAAATGCAGCAAGGTTGTTAGAACGTTACGTTATAATTTCCTTGATTAAGTCGCGTTTCAAATGAGATCGATGGAAAAGTGGCACGAGAGAAAAGAGAGGAAATAGAGACAAGAAGAGATAAAAAGAAGAAAAAGGTTCTATCGCTTCTATGCTATCGTTTACAAGTGTCTCGATAGTTTGCTCAATTTTTACCAACGACACGCGAATCTTATTAAAATGTACGAATTATTAGCTTATCGCGTGATAAACGCCGATGAGAAACATTTGCGATATGTTTTGTATAAAAAAAAAAGAAAGTAAAATTATCGTTAGTCTTTTCGATGGAAATTTTTGTACGGGATCGGATACTGTAAAAAATGAACGAGTCTTGGGATACTTTTGAAATATAGCTTGTATGTATGTAGATGCGTGTACGCGATCTCCGTTACGTTGTATACGTAGAAAACGCGGTATACACGAACATCGGTGAATTTATGCCAGGCGCACAATAGAAGTTTTTATTTGAGGAAATTGTATCGAAACGGTGCTTGATAAAATCACTGCACGTTTCAGACGTGTTTCTCGGCCACATGCGCCGATAAAAGCTAATTACGTAAATCATACGTCGAAATGAATACGCACGTAGGTTACAGCGAGTGCGTGTTGCTCGCCTGTTTCTGCGACAACCTGTTTCTCTTCATTTCTGCCTTTTCAAAGATTGCCAAACTCTAAAAGAAGTTTTGAAATTAGAAGCTTCTTCCACGGTTCTTTTTAAAATCAATAAAACAAAGACGCGTGTGCGAGAAGAAAGAGAGTGTGAGTGAGAGAGAGAAAGAGTGAGAGAAAGAGAGAGAGAGTGGGAGAGTAAAGAAACGGAAGAGAATGATTTAACGTTTAAACACGGCCGTGTTTAAGCGTTTAAACGTAGTTCTTTGGAGGGCAACGTTCGTGAAAGAGAACTAAAACGCGGCTAGCTTGTCGATTCATTCTCCTTTTCTCTCTCGTTTTTCTTTCCTCCTTCTTCATTTTTTCTCCTTCTCTTTTTCTTCTTTTTTGTTTAGTTCGCCCCTTCTTTCTTCTTGACATTTTTCAATTATCGTATTTCGTACAATAATTAAAACGAAAATATTTCCAATAGGTCGGTGAAAAATACGTACAATACGTATAGTTGGATAGTTTTTAAGCGTCGTGTCGATCGATTCCGCGATTTCGACCGCGTCTTTTAAAACGCATTCACCAACAAAGGTGCAACTACGTACATACATAGCTTTGTAAACAGGATATTAAAAAGCAAAATTCGATAATGTACACTGACCGAAAGAAATTCCAAAAAAAGGAAGGAAACGGATGCGAATAAATAAATTACGTAACTCGTATTCGACGTTTCTTATATTAAATACTCGTTGTTTTATTCCGTTCGCATCGTATCTTCCAAATTTTGGGACACCCGTGTACTTATAGGTATCAATAAAATGAGGAAAAGTTTACGTTCGACGCGACGACGCGATTTCTTTTTATATAATTTTTGCGCACGTTCAGACGGAACGAATCGGCCAGAATTAATTCGCTACGAAACACGTGCGTTTTTCATTAATCCTGAAACTAACGTGTGCGGAACAATTTTTACGCCGCAAAGACCGTGCAAATTATTGAAAACCCACATGCCCCGTTCATCGTTCAAATTTTCAACAATGAATTTTTTATGAACGAATATTTCCCCGCCGTCGATATACCTATATACAACATCGATAACATTTATTATTGAATTTTCATTTCGCCCGGCAAATATCAGAAAGTATATTCGAACCGATTGTTTAGCACTCGAATCGATGAAAATTGTACGAGCCTTTTCGAGAAACAGTTTTTTTTTTCATAAGAAGGAGAAAACGCATGGTTACGCAATAATACGCGTAACCATGGGACTAGCAAAACGTGTTATACGAATGTATCAATTAAAAATGTTTCATGTTTCAACAAACATGTTTCATCTTCTTTAACATGTTCTTTTCACAAGCGTCGATTCGATTATAAACGAAGGTGAGGCGGATCGTTAGCGATTGCAATGCACATCGATTAAATCAATTCGATTCGAATTAAATTACCTAATTTCGACAAAAATTTTGATTGGCATTCGGCTATTTAGAAACTGCGATAATTGCCACTGACGATCTTTCTCTTTGAAACGTGTACGAGAGATGCTCCGATCTCGATGAACATTCTATCTCCAATAGGAACCTTAGACTGCAGCCAGATAAGATACTCGTGCGGATACTGGTCGCTGATACCGGAAATCGATAGGATTAATCGAAGGAAGGTTAAACGACCGAATGTGTATACTGTACGGTCTTTGTGCTACTGCACATAGCGCGGCAAGCTATTTGCTCGATGTCGATCAAAGTTTACTTTACGACGACTCATGCCAAAAGAGAAATATAAGAAGGCGCACCGTGAACGGCGTCGAATGACCCGCGGAACAAACGAATCGGCCCTAAGCACCGCATCGAATTGCACCGCTGCGATGTAGGTGGCTGAATACACGCCACGGAAGCCATGAAGCACAATGGTCGTGCACGGACAAAGCCAGACAACAAAGAAGCTGGCTCGATAAGAAGAAGCGAAAGGAGCGGAACTTAGTAACGGGTCGAGGCAGCAGCCAACCCTGATTTCGGCTTGCATCCAGCGTAACCCATTTAACCGCGATAACGAAACCTCTTCCTTCTTACTTTTTCCTCTTGTCCTTCCGACCAACCTCCTCTCTCTCTCTCTTTTTCTCGCGGCCGCGAACTTGGCAAACAACTATTTAAAAATACATTTATCAGTTTTCTTACCGCATATTAGCCGTTAAAAAGAAATTTTGCCGCGCTCTAACGTTCTGCGTATTACACACGTTCCTAACGACTATACAAGCTAAGACGTTGGCAGATCGCTTTATCCGCAATTGAACCGGCATACTTTTGCTATCGAGCAAAGCTACTTTGTCGTACGTGGAATCTTTGGCGGCGAGAAGACGCGATGACGGTTCGAAAATTGCAATTTTTCGAAAGTTTTGCCGAGGAAGTGCGTCCACGTCTTCGATTTCGCTTGGGAAACTTCCCTCTTCTCGTTGCTTTTCTTTTGTTAAACGGCTCGGAGAAATTGAAAGCTGTATACTCGCGGATCGGATTTTCATTTCGTCGAAGATTTTCTTCGCTAGGGAAAAGGATAGCATCGATTTGATGTTTACCGATAACGTTCGCCCGGTTCTCCAAACGGGAGCTGTCTCGGTTAGGGCGAAACGTTTTGACAGATTCGATATCGACTGGAGTAATTGATGCGTGACAGCGGAATCGACGATGTCGCCGCGGCACGACGCGTCGGTGTGCTAGCTGAATTTCTTCGCGAATGAAACGCCAGTGAAATATTAATCGGCGCCGATTCGTCCCGTTTGTGTGTTCACGTCATAGAATAGAGAAATCGAAGGTGGATCGGATGGAAACGTCGATGGGACTATTCGATTGAAATATTTGATGCGCTAATTTATAAGTGGGATTGTGTCACAATTTGATCCTAATCAGGAAATTGTACTCCCGCTATAAAAATGGAAAGAAATAACGCGTGCAATGTTTGCAGCAAATTTTCTACAACTACAGTTAATCATAAAAGATATAACTTGGAAAAAACGAAGCTGGCACCCCGCTGGGGGTAGCCGCCCACATGCTATATTTATTTTTATTTTTATTTCTTTTTTCTTCACCAACAAGATATAACACTTTACCAAATGTCCATAAGGACAAATTGTAAAATAACCAAAATAAAATAAAAAAAAAAAAAAAAAACTACAGTTAAGACCATGCAATTTTTATGCCACGAGTAGTTGAGGAACTCGAATCGTTACTTTTTCCAACGTAGATATTCTCAGAAATTCAATCTTATATTCTGTTTTATCTTTGCTAAGGTTAAACACGCGTTTAATCTTTTTGTCGCGTCCGTAAGAGTTGGAGTTTCTAACGCAAATATATTAAACCGCTTTCTCTGTTTCTACGTATAATTACGAATATATTATTAGGGTATATGTAAAGGTTAAATATATAGTACGTAAAACGAATGTCTCTTTATGTAATACGAACGTTAATACTCTGGAACTACCGGTAGTTGACACGAAGCTATTTCTACCAAAATCAGTCAAAATGACTCGTCTTTAAAGAATACGTAATAATAGAATATTTTTATAGTTATTGATTTATTACTTTCTTACAGAAGAAATTCTATGTCATGTAGTACATTTTTGGTATTATTAATCCATCTGGGACTGTGATTCCTAAACGAGGGTTGACACATTTATAAAATTGTAGAACCAGTCACTTTGATTGCTGTAGCATTTCTAGCGTTAGCATCTAGTGATTAGCGATCGATCTGGAATTTTCCTGATAACTGATAGCATCATATCGAATGATACGCTGTAAAAATTAAAAAAACGTGTACGAAGTTGTACAAAACGAGGAAACTGGTTAATTGGGGTTACATAAACAGATTGCAGGACCCTTTTACACTTTGACAAGTACCAACCATTTTGACTGGTATTGGTAATAAGTAGTCTTGATACAAAATTATTTTCAGTTTGAGTACATAAAAAGCAAAATAAAATTCAGTATATTATGTTTTTATTTATCGTTGCGAAAGCCATTACATCATTGTGGAAAAAAATATAACACGAAGTAGGAATTTTAAAATAAAATTGTAAAACCAGTCAATTTGGCTGATGTGGTAGTTGTAGTGTTAAGAATTGTAACTAATTGAAAAAATCCAGCGAGTGTTTTGCAATTATTTGCTGCCAAATGAAAGTGTTGGTCAACGGTATTTTGCCACGAACGACATACGACGTTCCAAAGAATTATTGAGTGTATTATATTTTCAAATCTTCTGATCTTGCATTCATCTGGTCTTGAAGCTACGCTACAGTGTACAGGCTACGATCGATGGATGTTATATGATAATATGATATATATAATAATTATCGACAGTATCTGTATTATCAGAAAACTTTTGTTATAAATAAACGGTTGTATCCACGTGTGTTTGTGAACACGTGACTGTGAAACCGGCTTACGATTGTACCCTGCAGGTTCGTCGCTACGTTAACCCTTTGCACTCCGAATTTTATTTCAATTTCGTTAGCAACAGCTCCCAACGCTTTCTAGTGTTTTATTTGAAATTTTCTTTAACTAAAAAATAAGACAATTTAAATAAATAAAGGAAGAAACAAATTCACTTAATACCAGTTTTATTCACACTATTGTTGTATTTTGTAATTTCTACGTGTATGATATATCTTGAAACAATTTCCAGGATGCAATCCTGGTTTTCTTTTCACAAAAAAAGGTGGGACTCGACAAAGGAGCTCTTGAAATAAAAACTAATATCGAGTCGAGAATAAACACTCGACATAGGGGTGCAAAGGGTTAAGAAGGAAGAAAAGGACGCCTGCTTCGTATTTCGGACAACCAACAACAATCAGAGAAGAAACATTAAATCAAATGATAAATCTGCAGTTGATGGTATTTTCGTATATCGTCAGGAGGAATATGGAGCGGACAGCTTGTAACGAGGTTGGCTACAGTGTACACTGTACACAATGTAATAGATGGGCACACGAAGGCTGTACCGACTGAGGAACAGAAGAACTTAATCATTTCCGATGTTATCGTTGTTAATTCAGATTAAGGGCAATATATAGTAGGTAGTGCGAATAAGTACGTGGAGCAAGTAAATTTATTCTCCGATTCGTTGCTAGGGCGCAAGAAAATCTCATTGAATATGCTTTAAATTTATGTCTATGCTTCTAAATTATACTTATATATATACGCGTGTATGCGGACGTGCAGTTGACTAAACTTTGTACAACGATGCTTAGTATTATTCTCGTCTGAACAGCAACGTTATTTTCTATCGTGCATTATTTTACACGTAGAGGGAGTCGTAAATAAAACGAAATTAACGATCGTACAGTGTATACGGCTATACTCATCCCAGCGGGCAAAATCGCAAAAGGTAGAATGGCCATTTTAAATACTAAAATAAAATTTCTTCGTTTTATTTAGTTTGCTTTTGCTCGTTATGAAAGTATGTGATTATGATACAGTTTTGTCTGTACCATTTGCTTTATTAATTGCAAAGCTATAAACCTAGTTAAGTATAGTTAATAATGCGATTTCGTACAGGTCGCTCATACAATGTAAAAGTACTACAGACAAGATATTTGTCTTTTACTTTCTTTCGTTCAGCGACTTGTATATTAATTTTACAAAGGTAGCTTCACTGAGACGTTGAAGTAGAAGTTCCTTGAATCCTATTGGTCCGACGAGACTTTCGGTTGATCGTCGTTTCTCGGATTTTCCGGTGTATTCAGCCAGGTCTGATTATCCGACTGTCCAGGCGGAACGTTAACGGTGCTGGCAGGCCACCAATTTATAGCTACCCATTCAAGAAAACTCGCAAACGTCGTCCGGTATCTGTCGTTATAAAATCACTTAAGTAATTTTCAAACCAATGAGAAAGTTTGTTTTCGGTACTTGATCGTGTGAGCGTTGAATTTTTATCGTTTAAATTTCACTAAAAAATTTTAATCGATACTGATCTCTTTTCTACTCTAAGCGAACGAAATTCTGGTTACCGAGGGTTAATTTGATCTTTCGCTGATTCGTTAGAATACGACACGAATCACTCGCAAATCATCCTACGAACGATATATATCGACGACGATTCGGGTTAGGAAGCTGGAATTTCATAGACGCGAGTGAGCTTTATGCAGCTAAAGCTCGATGCCTCGAATTATAATTCACGAAAGGGCGCCTTTGAAACTACGGACCAAGTATTTGTCGCTTTACAAATGATTCTAATTACCCGAGGGAAGCGCGACGCGACGCCGTCTGGTACAAAGCTGCGAATTAATAATTCGACTAATTTATATCGAGGAAAGATTTCATCGGGTATTTGTCATGTACCTCGTCCTCGCGAACGACCACGCGTTTCTTCAGGAAAAACTCGATTGGGCTTAGGTTATTATTCAGGTAATTTGATAAACGCGCGTATGACACGTGTTGGAACGATTCGAGAATCGTAACGATACAACATCCAAGTGTTACGATAAATCAGCTTCTACGACGACCGAGAAAATATGTTATCGATGTAACAAAATTACAATTTAACGGTGTATAGATATTTATATCGTTAGTTGGTCGAATTAACGAACACGATCGATGGACCAATTTCCAATGGTAATTCATCTCACGACGTAAACTCGTAGGATGATGCGAAGGTATTACACGAGCTGGAGCACGCGAATTAATTACCTTACAAATAATTTCACTTCAGAAAAGAAGCTGCCAACGTGTAAAAAGGACCACGTTTTGACGGATGAACACTCTATCCAACGAATTACTCTTGGCGATAGAAAAGATATCGCGACGAAGATCGGTCTTTACGGCACGCTCCATCGAGTTATGAGAAGATCTTGGACGAGTACGATTCGCGTAATAAATGATACTTGAGCGTTGATAATCTAGACGATTCGTGTCGGAAAGGAATTTCAGTAGGTCTGGTCGAGCGGTTTATTCCCGGCAGCGTTCGATGGTTGAACGATTTATCACGTTCGGTGATAAAATGGCGGCGGATACAGTGAAAGAACGCGCGTGCTCTAGCAGAACAAAGAAAACAATTCGGATTGTTTTATCGAGATCTCGACGAGCTTCGCTGTCCGATAAAACTGACGTGGATTCGTCTCCGGTCTCGGTGCATTAGAGAGACGGGGAAACAGTAGCCAGCGAGAAGCGGAATCGCTTCTTCGGTGAAAGCTGTCGCGAAAGTTCGCCGGCTTTATTCCAGTTGATAGAAAGCTTTGAAACTCGCTATCGTATGGTATAGGTTGCTGCTGCGTTTTTCCAAGTGACTGGAGTGCAGAAAGGTGTCTGGAAAGCCGCGCCACTAGAGAGCTGCAAAAGGTTACCGTGTCCATTCATTGTGGTGCGACAAGCCGCGGTTGTGGCCTCACCCTTTCCTTCCTTCCTCAGAGGAGCTCACCAACGAGGGTGCTCGCTTTTTTCCCTCCCCTCTTCGCCCCTTTTATCGGTCGCGTGCACTCGTTGCGCGAACGTTTGAAACAGGCTTTTTAACAGCTCTGTACTGCGAGCTTTCTCGCGAACGAGCCCGCTTACGCTCGTCAGCGATCTCTTTAGACTCTGGGCTTTCGTATTCCGTGTTCTTCGACATAGACGGCCGATAAATCGTGACATTGCGCCGTTAACTCGAACGCGCGGCAGACGTTTATCCGGCATACGAACGACACGGACGTGACCCGTCGTCCTGACGTCTTCTCCACTCAATCTGCTCGTTCCATCCGAGCGGCAAGAAAATATATTTGTTGTCTAACGCGATGGCGACTGTCTTTCGACTTCGTTGCGCGCGTATTCGCGCGTTGTCGAGTTCTTCGTATCTCTGCAACGGTTAGCTCCGCTCGGATAAGTAAAGTAATTGCGATTAATAGGTTTCGACGGATTAACGAATGAAATAGCAATTCCATTAGTTGATATTTCTTCGAGCAACGTGGTAGCTTCTTCTTTAACGTACGCAATGTACGTATGTAACTTATGTAGGTGCGTTTGCACGGGCACAGATCGGCCGGAGTCATCGCGACGAGAACGTAATCTCATCTCAGCTGGAGGCGTGTTCGCATACATGCTTGATGGAACCTGCATTGTATTCTCATGAAGGGACAACGGTGAGAAAGCAGTATTCTTGTGGGAAAACGTAGGTAATGCCAGCCGCTGAATTTTTTATTCGTTAGTTCATCCATGCAACCGCTATTGTCTCTGTTTTCTCGTTGCGAACAAATTCGCGAATATCTTCGTTCGTTTACCAACGACAAGAATGGTCGTCGTTTCTTGTACATCGCTGTTTTATGCGCGGCCCTTGCTTTTTCACGAGCGAAACTAATTCTCCTACGTTATACGCGTGTTTCACACGGCACTCGATTTTCCTTCAATTTTTCTTCTAAAAGACACGCGTAACAACGTGCCTGGAATTCTTTCCTCGTTTCACGACTAGCAATATAATTATACGTTGTATGATTTCACAAGGACTGCGACTGATCTCGCGTCGCGTACTACCTTTTCGAAAGCAACGATGCGAAAAGTCAAGCGCCACGTGATCAGTTTCGACGATCGACCCATGCATCGTATACGACATTTTCTTTCCTTTTTCCACACTTTGTGACACGCTATTCACGCGACCAGTCTCCACACGATCACTCGTTTCGAAAGAACAATACACAATGCTCGATTTGGCTTATCGTTCTACGTGAGAGAACACTGAGCGTAGAAGATTTAATATCGATATTAATGTCGGCAACTTAGGTTTTCCGCGATAGGGAAATCGTTCCTTCGTAGGGAAGCTTCAACGCAGAAATCGTAATCCATCAAGTCGTCGTACGAAAAATTCTAACAAATTTAAATTGCTTCGAAACGAAGAAATCGCAAAAGCAACGTTCTAAGAAATTTCAATCATAGAATCGATTACTTTTACGAGCAACCATTTTAACACTTTGACTGCCACGTTTTCTCCTGTGACGCCACGGTGGTCATTAGTGACCGTAGCGCTTGAACTTTTTACAATTGTGAAAATTGACAGTTAGGGCAATTTGAATATAACCGATAAATAGAAGATACTTTGAAATAAAAAGTGTCCCATTGAACAATTAAACATCTTCATTAGAACATCAATACAAAAAAAAAAAATGAGAACAAATCTTTCATCTAACGGTGCACTGTGTTAAAACACTTTTTTGGTCCGATTCTTAGCAATTTTTGATCCTAACTGTTCAACATTTTTTTTATAACACTCTCTGCAAAATTTTCGTGCCAAGTACGCTTGCCCTTCTTTCTTCTGCATTTCGTGTCGCAATCTTTGTCGAATAAGTATATTTAACGGCTCTGGTGAATGGCACTGTGCAAGGTGCATTGCGAGTGCCATTCTAAAATCTGATATCTTGATTTTTGTTGTTGTTGCTTGTTTATAGAGTATCATCGCGTTTGAAATTGATGTATTTAACAATAACTCTAAAGCTAATTTTAAACACCACTTGAGGGTTCTTCTATGCGGTGTAGAATATGCTATCATTTGATCTGATAAATCTACAACACATTTTCCTCTGAAGCAATCTACCACTATCATTGGTTTACCACAAGCATAATTTTCTTTGCAGACCTCTACTATTTCAGCCTAATATCTTCTACACGTTTCAACAATATATTCTGCACGTTTTTCTTACGACGGAATAACGAATGCGAATGGTTTGTTGAAATAAACGAAACCTTGTTATAATACGTCGCTATCAACTGTTGCCAAGGCGCCACGGTGGTCACCCGTGACCACCAATCAGATAAACGATCCATTGGGAAGAATGTCGTCTTGCATCATCAATTTATTATTATTTTGCCATTATATGCTTTGAATAATAAAAATATTCCCGTGGCGTTCTGAGCGAAACATGTGATTTCTTCGTGGCAGTCAAAGTGTTAAAGAAATTACGTATATTAAGGTGAGATGTAATTTGTAATGTAGCTAATATTTTTGTAACAAATGAACTCTATTAGATGTATATACAGCAAGAAAGGAACATAAATAGAAACGTGTAAATTGTATCTAGGCACGCTATTATATTTTCCACACAACGCGTGTATAAAGACAAATCGATGAACCGAACGTTCTCCTTGTAAGCAATGGCCGTGGCTACGCGGCCGAACTTGGTCGATCAAACGAGAAGCAATGCTTCCTCTTCGATGCGGTGGTTTGCTTCTTTCTTCGACGTTGAATATTCGATATTGAAAAATTTACGGCTTCCGTTGCTCCGAAAATCGTTTACAATGTACGTCGTTGACGTTTGCTCGTTCGTCGATTCATCTGCATACTTTATTCGTGAAACGTTCGTTAAATGAACAAAGAACCATGTTCTCTATTTTTTTGCTTTATGGAAGAATACATCTTCGACCTATTTCGGATTAAAAGCGAAATTTGTAACGTTATGTCAAATCAAGAGTAGGAACACGTTCAAGTGTAAGAAAAAAGAGATTAAAAGGCGGAAAATAAAGAAGCTAAAGGCGTGCGTATTTTCGCAAAGCGTTCGATACAGTTCGCCTAATGCAAAAATATTTCGCTTCACTTACCACTCGTTATAAACAAATAACGAAAAAGGGAGCAACGAGTCGAAGCTTAAGCTAACGAGTTTTCCAGCTTTCGACTTGACTGGAGAACAAAATTTGCTCGAAATACCGAAGCAGCAGAGATATTGGAAACAATGAATTCTTTACCTGTCTCTCTTGTACTTTTCACGTCGAAATTTCTTCGTTTCAATGAAGATTTTCGAAATATACGAGTATGTCTAATGTTGGATGTTTCAAGATGGCAAATTTCATTTCTAGACAAACGCGAAAGGATAAAATGCGATTACATTTGCGTAAGGAAATAATTACAAAGAGCTGTCGGGAAGTTAAGTCCTTTGATGGAACAGGAAGGACACCTTCCCTTCTTTCTCCTCCCTTTTGCATTTCCACAAATGCAAATATTTTGGCTAAACATATCATTATCAGTCGACTGCTTGCTCGCATATTGTATCTTTGCCAAAAACAATGGCGAATTTCGTTTACGAGTTTAATTTCACCTCCGCAGATCGCGGTTTTCGCTCAACCGTATTTTCTTTCCCGAACTCTTTTTCTTTCGCCGTTTTAGTTGAGATTCAGCAGCTGCGGTTTTCTTGCGGTCTCGCAATTTTACCCTAGGAAAAATAAGACGATATCGCGAGATTAAAAATCAATTTTCTCTTTCCTTTTTTTTGTTCACACTTGCGTATAACACTTAAATAAGAAGATTCCAGGTGAGTTTCAAATATCACGGGAATTTAAACGTTTACGAGATTCGTGGGGTTATCGGAGCGTGTAAAATTTCAGGTTGCACAATTATCAAAGAAAGTGTGGCAAATCGAATAATTGGCCCAGCGTTATTACACCGAGCTGGGCGTGGAGAACGAACGTTATACGCGTTCGAAATTATTCGAAATCGTTGGAATTGCCAGGTGAAAATGTTGGATTTACGACGCGGCGAGAGATAGGCACTTTCTCGGCTCTGATTTCGTCGTTATTTTTATCGAGGAATTTTCGATCGTGGAAAATCATCAACCGGTAATATTGAACGATGGCTTTAACGATTCTCGGACGAGGATCGGTCAAAAATGACTGGTAGTGGAATCTCGAGCGGATAAACTAGCTCGAGGTGGAATGGTACGCGGGGATAATAGTTTAATGGATTGCCAGACTGTTTGCAGAGGCCGCAAACAAAACATTTCTCCGTGCTTTCTGCCGTTTCGATACAAATAGCGCGATAAATCACAGTACATAACGTTAATAGGATCATGTCGCAACAGGTCTGATTTATTTGTCATGGCCGAAACGAGATTTTTGGTGTTACCAGTGCTCGTTGTCGCGACATTTTCACGTCGAGGATGGTTTCTCGCTTGGATAAGGTCGCTGCTTCTTTCGAGACACCGCTGTCGGGATTTTCCACGTCGAAGCGAAAATCGAGGGAACCGGTAGCAAACAGCCATGTCCCACGATATCAGAAATTCACAGAGAAATAACTTTTAACCACCATCATTCTCTCCAAATAAACGTTAGAACGTCGAATTATTCAAATTTACTTGATTATCATTCTATTTATCGCCTGTATCGTTTACCGCCGTACGATTATTCAAATTTATTACGAAGGTATAACGGGGCTAAAATTACGTATTTTTCGCTCGCGACGGATTATTTTGACGACAAAAGCGAAAATATATTTACATCATACACCGTGGCTAATCGTTTTATGATTACGTGCAACAATCGAAACGGCCTATCGCGAGATCTGTAACAACTTCCAGTTGTTTTCTCTGCTTAGCAGAGCAACGAGTATTAAACTCGGCGTACCAACAGCAGCAGATATTTTATTGTTAATGGAATCGAATCGCCTATAGCAAAGCTCGTTGATCTAGTGTACTTTAGGCGAAGTGAGTGAGAGCATGACCTTACTCCACGTCAACTCGAGCGTCTTCCAAAGACGCTTTTATTCTTTTTACGCTCATCAGAGACCACCTTTGCGCTTCTTTCCTTTTACTTTCGCCTCTGCTTTTAAAGACCCCTCTCTTCTGTTTTCTTCTCCGCCACCTCTTACCTCCACTCGTTTACCATTCCTAATTGTACGCTGCCATCCGATAACCCGGTGAAACTTAACGCCGCGTCCATACGACGCATTCCAATTACAACGAAGTTTTGTCATTTCTCCGATCCATCGATCGAATTAACTTGGAAAGCGCGTTGCGTCTATTGCGGTTAGGTTACAAAAGGAATCGTATCGGAAGCATAGACTTTTCACGATCAACGATCGGGGGAACAAAAGTCATGGACAAAAAGGGACGATACCTAATTGAATAAAATATATTTTTAAGGAAAAATTTGGAATTTTCCTTCTTATTTAAAATACGCAGTCACTTAGTTGCCAACCTAATAGAACCTGCGCTGCTTTTGTGTGTTTGTCAAGCTTGAACCTATTACAAAATCACTGAAATATTTATGTCTGAACGCAATTGGTAAATGATCAACGGTAGGAGATTATTTAACAAGTTAGGTTCACATTTTGGAGAAATGATATCTCCCGCGTATATTTGCAATTAATACAACCTTCGTGCAAACGATCGGATGTTATGCTACAAAATTGGATATTGCAAACTCTGTACAGAGTTATAACAAACACGTAACCATAGCGAAATAATAGAAGATGTAATAATAGATATAGTAACGATAAAACAACGATATCTAGTGAAATCTATGTAAAAGATGTGCAATTTTGTGTGATTAAATAACACGATGTATTTATAGGACATTGACAAAATTTTCATTTGAAGTTGAATGATAAAATATTATTCTCTCTAAAAATAAAGCAAGAGAATACGAAGCTTCAAGGTATAATAATTTGAGAGTTATAAAAGTCGTGGTTATATCTACTTGTGATTGAACTAGGAAAAACGGATGATTCTATTTAAACGATACAAGTTGATGGTAGGAGGTCGATTAATATTAATATCGAATATACTTTGAATAAATAACATTCAATTTAATCTGCGTATCCGCAACGCGAGAGAAAAGATTTAAATTTAAAAGTATACCCTGTACGTATGGAAACTATTGAACAGTAACATAGTGGAATTAAGAAAGTCATAATTCTTACGTTCCACGTTTAATTTGCAACTTTATACGATCGTAAATATATTAGTTCGTCCGAAAAGTTTCTTTCGTTTCATAAGGTCATAATAGATGAACAAGAACTTCCGTTTTATATTATTTTATTGAATTAGCTATGATTTCGTTATATTTCTATTATTATGTTCGTGCATAATTCAATAAACTAATACAAAACAAAAAACATAGTGCGTCTATTACTTCCTTATAAAACGGAAGCTTTTCGGACAACCTAATACATTATTACAGTTTTGATAATAATCCATAAAGTACGTGGTGCTCCTCGGATCCCGGGCATTGCGATAGACAAATAAAAAGTTATACACATTAAACGAAACGATCAAGAGATCACAGTTTTGAGCAGTTCGAAAGCTGAGGACGAAGAGGAGAAAAAACGATACAGAACGTTGGCGGCAGAATTGCAGTTGAATATCTGCAATAAAACATAATTTCGTCATGTCTGTTTAAAAGTAACTATGAAAAAGAATTCGTAGATATCGTATGGATCGAACACAATCTCTTAACCGTCGATCAAACATGTTCATTCTGGAATATAAATCTATTTTCAGGGTATCTTATCTTTTCTTGCACCACTTGGGGGAACCCATCGCCACCATCGTCATCTATCTTACCCGCAAGACCCTGATCCCCGTTGTCGATACCTCGCGATATTTCTCTTCTCGATCGAGTAAAACTTCACCGATACGCTGTACGATCATGGCTGTGAACACGCTGCAAAAACATCATCGACTCGTCGCATGCACTTAGCATTTTTTGCAGGAAATCTTGTAAAATAGATTTCTCGATCGGTGGAGTAATTTGTCGAAGCAGCGCGACGTTCCGGCTCTTCCGTTTTATTTTTCCACGCAGAAATTACGTAAAAAGGAAGGCTTTTCTAACGGCGAGTTCAACGAGCCACGGAATGCCTGTCACGTTGTATCTTGATATTTTCATGGCTGGATGTTGGAGCGAGCGTGGCGCGTTGACGAAATTCCATTTCGCGCTGCGGAACGTGGCCGCGTGGCTCTAAATGAAAGCGATCGTGCCACCGGATCACGGTATTTAACGCTAACAGGCTCGGGCACAAGCTGACGAAACTTCGTTTCGCCAGCCGACGAGGATAGTCGTCGGTGGCGCGATGTGCGGACAGATGGCAGATACAGAGGCTTGAAAATAAGCTAAGTAGCGCAGCTACGTGTACGCGTACGCGCGTTCCTTGAGAAAAAGGGAATAAATTGGCAGCGACACGCGGACGGGGAAAGTGAAATGGAAGATTGGAGTGTGAGGCAGATCGGAAGGAGAAAGTGACGATGTAAATCGAAGCGGTGAGATGCATAGAGAAGGTAGGAAAAGGCGCATGGAAAGAGCGAGAGGGGCAGAGAGCAGCGACGTGACATTCTGTCGGTCGTAGACAGCCGAATCGATCGTCACGCTTGCCTTTGTTTGATTTAATTGACACAGCGGTAGATCGGTAGATAGGCCGTGCACGTCGCGCCAGTCGAATCAAGCCTCGGAGTACTATCGCGTCGAGCTGGCTGGAATTCTGCCGGAGGCCAGACGCTCGGTGAATATTAGGGGCGATCGAGAGTGCTGAGTAAATTTCATCTTCTATGCTTCCGGCCGGTAAGCTCTTAAGAGCGGCATACATTTAGCGGTGTACGACGAAGAAAGGGACAAGCGAGAGCGAAGAAGCAAAGAAGAAAGGAGAGACGGTTGAGGAACGGCATGGTGTGAGTAATACGACCGCGGGAATAATAAGCCAATATAAATGTAAATGCGAGGAACTGAATATATCTCGTATTTAGTGGTTTAAGTGAAATAACGCGGCCAAGTTACGCGAGATCCTATTAGGACGTGGAATTAGTGGAAAAATTGTCGCGAATTAGACAGCGAAGCGCAATGGAAATAGTATACGCTGCTTTTGTCGCCACTTCGCTCACCGGTCGTACAAACGATCGAGATCGGTCTCGTGGCATTAGCTCGAATCGTATCTCGCGCCTGCGATCGCCTAAGTTTGTCGATATTCGCTGTGAGCGCACAAACGACTTTTTTATGATTTTACTTTGATTGTGTACAATAGCTAATTGAATGTGTGAATGTGAATCAATGTGTTCAGAACGACAGGAAAAATTAATGGAAAAAATGGAAAGGTTCTATCAGGGAAAGGAGTTCGGTTTTACTTTGCAACTGTATCCACGTACGTCTGGAAAAAATTGCATCACGCTATGATAGACCTTGATAAATAACGCAACATTTTGTTCCACAATTGTTTTTCTATCCGATTCCGGCCGGCTGAGTTATGTAGCGGCTCATGGCCGTAGAAAAAGTTTCAAGTTGAAAGGGAAATTCAAAACTGAGAGATCCATAATATTGTGCCTTGGAACAAGTAATGGTGTTTTGGATTACAAGGTCTGGAAACGAAAGAACTTTAAGTAGATTGTTTTTGCTGTTTTTCGTAGTAACATCCCTTGATATAAATGTATGAACGAGCTCTCTATGAGTATATTATTCTTTATTCGATTGGTATAGTAACATTGAGCGCGCGATGATTAACATTGGCACATACTATCTTTGTACTTGCACTTGTACTTATTTTAATATTTAGTTGGCAATTAAGTGATAACGTATTTTAAATAAGAGGGAAAATTCCACATTTTTGCTTAAAAATATAACTTTATTCAATTAGGTATTGATCGTTTTCGTCGATGACCTTTTGCCATCTTTCAGGCAGTGTCATAATTCCATGTTCATGAAACTTGTGTTTTTGGCCAGCAAAAAACTGAATTAAATATAATCTTACATCATCAGCATCATTAAAAATTTTACCATTTAAGGAGATCTCCATGGAACGAAACAAATGGTAATCTAAAGGCGCAAGGTTAAGGCTATATGGTGGATGTGACAACACATCCCAACCTAGTTGCAATAATTTTTGACGAGTGACCAAAGATGTGCATTATCATGCTGGAAAACGACACCCTTACGATTTGCCATTTCTGGCCGCTTTTCCTGAACTGCATCGCTCGGTTTGGCGAGTTGTTGAACGTACACGTTTGAATTAATCGTTTGGTTTCTTGGTAAAAGTTCAAAGTACAGAATTCCTTTATAATCCCAGCAAACTGACGGCATAATCATTTTTTTTTTTTTGCAAATTCATCCACTTGTTACTTTGTAATAAACTAGACTTACTTCGTAATATCTGTAACTGGCAGAGATTTCGCAAAAAGTTGCACAAGTTTGCGAAAGCTTATCCGTTCGCCGTCGCTGTTCGATCTGGCGATATTCGTAGAACCGACGATTTTCAATAAACAGAATTGTTTGATAATTTAAACTCGAGTAAGTAATCATTGCTATCTAAAAATTGTAGAGCGTGTCTGTCACGCAGTGGCGACCCGAGGGTGTGATCGTCAATCTCCTGTCACGAATACGATAGTCCTACGAGCAAGATTATAACACGGCAATTGCCATCGAGCAGGCGACAACGAGACCCTAATTATATACGCTAGTTACGGCTCGTTCGTCATCCCTTCGATCGTGAATTTAGTATAGCGCACGTTTCTGCAGTAACACGTCAGCGTAAAAAATGGCAGACGTGCGTGTCTCTTCTCTAAACATCGACGAATATAAAACATATTATGCGAATGCTCGTTTTTCCCAAATGTTGGCCAGCAAACACGAAAAGTCTCGTATCAAACAATCTGATAACCTTTCTAAATTCAAACTCGATCGCTTCTTCGAGTATTTCAAAGAACCTGGTTCTTCGTGACACGGTCGAACGTAAGTTCTTCTCGTGCGTACGTTAGACGCAAACTCGAGCGTCTCGTTATTTAACCGACAAGGTAACGCGATAGCGGCGGATGAACTCGTTCGCGACACGCGCCGTCTCGTGCATCCAACTTTCCCCTATCCCGACGAATCAACTTGCTACGTTACACGGTTAATTCAGAGTTTCGTTAACACGGTGTATTTGGAACGCGGTTAAAATGACGCGTGATTAATGGAAACAGCGGTCGGGAACGGATAATTCGATCCAGCAAATTACTTGGGTCCAAGTTGTACAGCTCCTTGCTTCCACCAACTAACTGCGATCGAACCGGTGACGTATCACCGAATCCAACCGAAAAATCCAATCGTCGAGCGTTAAGGGAATTCGATTAACTTTCTCTCTGTGCCTCTCTGCAAACCGTAGCAGACCTTGAGGATTAATATTCGACGAAACGTTTGTCAACCGGACGTGGTAAACCAGAGTCACCGTAACACGATCGAATCGATATTCGAAAATATACACGGGTTGATGATAGCCGAGTCGTCGTTTACTTCTAACGGGATTATCAAACTTTTGTTTACAACATTTTATTCTTTATTTATAACATTTTATTCACTGGGTAGTAGGACACAGAGCCTTGAAATTAACACTGGAACTACCACAACAGTCAAATCGACTGCTTTTACAATTTTATTTTAAAATTCCTACTTCGTGTTATATTTTTTCCACAACGATAACTAAAAGAATAATATAATGAATTTTATTTTGTTTTTTATGTATTCAAACTGAAAATAATTTTGTATCAAGGCTACTTATTACCAATACCAGTCAAAATGGTTGGTACTTGTCAAGGTGTAAAAGGGTCCTGCAATCTGTTTATCGAACTCCAATTAACCAGTTTCCTCGTTTTGTACAGCTTCGTACACGTTTTTTAAATTTTTACTGCGTATCATTCGATACGATGATATCAGTTATCAGGAAAATTCCGGATCGATCGCTGGATCGCTAGATGCTAACACCAGAGACACCATACAATACAATTTTATAAATGTGTCAAGCCTCATTTAGGGATCCCAGATAGATTAATAATACCAAAAATGTAGTACATAACATGGAATTTCTTCTGTAAGAAAGTAATAAATCAATAAATATAAAAATATTCTATCGTTACGTATTTTTTAAAGACCAGTCATTTTCACTGGTTTTGGTAGAAATAGCTTCGCGTTGACTATCGACAATTCTAGTGTTTAAGACGATAAACGAATCATCGACGATTGACAGACGATGGGTTTAAGTATCGCTGTGGGAAAGATCGATTGCTATCGGCACGGGTCGCGCGTGCCGTGGAGAGGCGGCTACTGCCGTGGCTCGCGAATAAGAAATTACGTTGTAAACGTTCGCGCGTGCCGAGCCTCGTCGTCACTGCACTTCTCGTCTCGTGTATCGCGAATACGCCGCTGCAAAGTACATACTCGTAGCAGCAGCCAGTCACCGCATCCATATGCATCGGCCGCTCGTAAAGAACAGCGGTGGCGAAATTAACGGAGGCAAGCTACGCTCCACGGCGGTAGAGGATACGAGCGGCTTGCAAATGCCTTTAGAAAGTTTTGCTCCTTTCCACGTGCCGCGCCGTGTTCCTGCTCCATTGCGATCGTGCGGATACGCTGTAAATATGCGCCAACGTAAATTCAGCCACATTATCATTTTCTGGCAAATTGTTTCGATCGTCGTGCATCGATAGCGCACCGAGGAAAATTTCGCGCTACGCTTACAATCTCGCGGTCTTTGGCTTTGAATCGCAGTCGATGCTGCGCTTCGATAAGCTGCCTTTATCCAAGAACAGTTCGCTTCGTTTGTTTCTTTGATTCGAGGAAATTCGTTTCTTCAAAAACTCATGGAAAAACTAAGAAAGATTTAACAGGTAGAAAAACAGCGAGTTCGCTGTTACGGAGAGCATAAATTTTGATTCGAATAGCCAATAATGTTTGGTCATCGTCCTGAGAAGCTAGCGATCTTCCTTCTGCTTACAAAGTTCTGTGTATCGAGCACGTACGTCACCATGATATCGAAACGGGGGAGAATAAACTCGAGGGTTACGATAAATTAGAAAGCGGCACGGTTCAGCTCGCGGCGTGCGGGAAATTTAAGGAAGCAGTTTTTACGTTGGCCGGCGAAGATTGCGAAGGAATGTCCTTCGGCGCACGATTTATAATCCCGGCCCAAGAATATTAGAACCTTTTACGGGCGTTCGTGACCGAAACAAATTAGGCGAGCACTCGAGTGTAACCGTTGCCGACTATGATTCCCGCGGATTGCTGGAAGCCGCAACAACACTGAAAAAAATCCTGATTACGATGGCGACGTTGACATTAGAAGCAGTTTCTTCCCTGCTATCGAGGCCGCGAGTACAATGTACTTAGACAGTGAACGGAAATTTACCGTAACTAACGGTTTACCCGTTGCACTCACGATGCTCTTCAACTGGCAACTTGCACGGTGCGTCGCATGGCACTTGATCGCACGTCAGACTTTTATTTTCCTTATTTCGATAAAGTGCAATTTTGTAACAGCGGCGACGTTTCTATTCTTTCGTCACACGTTGTAAGAATCATCGATAACGAAGAATAACTTTCCATTCGATTCTTACGAGGCACTCGTTACGGATTATTCTTTATTTCGTATTTTATCTTGTATTTTATCTCGTTGGAAATTTGATTTAGCGACCTATCCTGT
Source organism: Bombus pascuorum (assembly GCF_905332965.1). Taxonomy (NCBI): domain Eukaryota; kingdom Metazoa; phylum Arthropoda; class Insecta; order Hymenoptera; family Apidae; genus Bombus; species Bombus pascuorum. The sequence goes on from NC_083493.1 coordinate 5,452,474, forward strand.
TCATCGTTGTCGTCGTACATTTATATTCGTGGTGTGCGCGTTTGCTTTTAATATAACATAAATTTATTAATATTCATTGTATTCTTTCCGTTTACGAATAAAACCGAATATTCAGATAACAGTATATTGCCATATCGAAAAGTGCATTCGTATAATAACGAGAATCGAAATAATTAGTATAAGTTGCAGCCTATACATTTATAATATGCGACGGTGGTTTTAAATTGCAAATAATAAAATCTGCATTAACGTTACAACATTATAATCGCAGTTGCACGGAGATATCGCTCAACGATTTATCTTGTATCGTATTTATTCGGAATTTACCAAACGATATTTTTTAAATAGTCGTGTTACCGAACGAAATCTTGCGACGAAATTATAAAAGCATAGACGGTTAATTAAGGTGACCATCGTTCATCTTGAAGCGACGTCTGATTAGAGTAATTAACAGCTAACGTACGTCTGTTGTAATCATCCATTCGATAAATTCTATGAAACTCGCTTCTCCTTGTAATATATGGAAATTGCTTGCAGGCCGGGACATACACGGACGTACTTACCTACATGTGCACGCGCGTTGTAAGGTGGAATGTGCTCGTAAAATGGTATAAGGAAGTCGGTTTGGCTGGAATCGTGCATCTTCTAGATCCATCGACTTCCATTCCTACCTTAATGGAATCTTTACCGAATATCTGCAACGAAAATCGGTCGTTTGTTTAGTCGTACGGTTAACGGATCTTGCAACTTTAAATCGCCAGCGACACTGCTCGCTGTTACCTGTTCCTATAGTCCGCCATAGTCCGTGAAACACTTGAAATCCGAAACTCGAATATAATTTCTCGTACGTCAATCGAGAGTAAATGCTTGCTTTTTTCATTACGATCCTATGTTATTAATTAGGTTATATTTTTCAGATTACGATATATTATGTGTCGATCGAGTTTCCGCCGTGAAAGAAATCTAATTCCGATAGTTTGATAAAACCTAATTCTACATTGATAAATGCAAACGTTTTTCAACGAAAGTAGGTTAAGTAACAAACAAATTCGTGCTTATACGATATAATTAGAACTGCTGCTTATCGAATAGAATCTGAATAGAACTCGTGTATTTTTACACGTTTCCACGACGCGATTATTTCTCTGGCTTAAATGTCACTCAACTCTTAATCAAAGATGAAGTTTACCATCTGAATTATTATTAGCTATACCGTGTTTCTTTACATCAATTACATTGATACACTAATTTCTCTCAAACGTAAGAATACCAAACATAAAAATACTCGTTGCAGACCGATAGTTTAATCGTTGCGATATTTTTCTTTCTTATAAACATCACGATTCCTGTTGTTTATTGTGCTTGAGGTGCTTCTATTTTCCTTTTACAATTTACAATTAATATATATTATATTCGTGAATAAAATTACAAGATTTGCGACAATTTTCCGCGCGTTGAAAGCATGACGTCAGGATTATAACTCTTGCTGTATAATGATCGAGTTCAGTGATAAGGAGACGTCGACTACTTAACCCCTACGAATCGGCGAACATAGTATATAGTAGTCTAAAAATAATGGACACTTTGCACGCAGCAACATTGTATAATTAACGCCACTACTATACTTACTATATCTACGAAAACACAGTGTAAGAAAGTTAGCGAAACATTCCAGTAGAACGACCACGATTTATGTGATTATTTTTACGCTAAAAATCAAACAGCACCGAGATTCGCGTAAAAGTCAAATGCAAAGTAAAAATAAATACGTGAAACGATCGATCGTCGAATATTAAAGGATTAACCCTTTGCACTCCTATGTCGAGTGTGACTCGATATTACTTTTTATCTCAGGAACTCCTTTGTCGAGTTCCACTCGACATTATTTCAGTCCCATTTTTTTTTGTGAAAAGAAAGTCAGGATTGTATCCTGGAACTTGTTTCAAGATATATCACACACGTAGAAATTACAAAATGCAACAATAGTGTGAATAAAACTGGTATTTAAGTCAATTTGTTTCTTCCTTTATTTATTTAAATTGTCTTATTTTTTAGTTCAAGTAAATTTCAGATAAAACACTTAAAAGCATTGGGAGCTGCTGCTAACGAAATTGAAATAAAATTCAGAGTGCAAAGAGTTAAAGGAGACTGGGGGTTGGGGGTGCGGTACATCTTGGAAGAAAAAAATCGTGTAAACAACACTGAATAATATTTTAACGATCGTCTTGTACATTTAAATTCAGCGTAATATTCTCGCGCAAAAATAAAGTTGAATTTTTTTCATTTAAACGTGGTACATGTTAACCTTAAAGAAAAAAAAAGACAAAAATGTTGGACCGTTGCGTAGAAATAAATACACAGTGATTTTTTAATTTTTGTATCCTTATATAAGTGAGATAAAAATTTATATTTCGCAGTGAGAAAATGCCCTTCTCCCAATAAACAAATGTCACATTGACAAATTTGTTTGAAACAATTGTAACTTATCGCGACTTACTTGCAGCGCCGTATGCTGTAACGTACGGTTATCTATCGTCTATTACGTGGGCAATATATTAGGTTGTCTGAAAAGTTTCTTTCGTTTTATAAGGAGATAATAGACGCACAATGTTTTTTGTTTCATATTAGTTTATTGAATTATGCACGAACATAATAATAAAAATATAACGAAATAGATCATACCTAATTCAATAAAATAATATAAAACAGAAATTGTTGTTCATCTATTATCACTAGAATTACCGATAGTTAACACGAAGCTATTTTTAACAAAACCAATCAAAATGACTGGGCTTTAAAAAATACGTAATAATAGAATATTTTTATATTTATTGATTTATTAATTTCTTACAGAAGCAATTCCATATTATGTAGTACATCTGGGACCATGATCACTAAACGAGGTTTGACACATTTATAAAATTGCAGAACCAGCTATTTTGACTGGTGTTGGTATAAGTAGCCTTAATACAAAATTATTTTGAGTTTAAATACGTAAAAAACAAAATAAAATTCATTATATTATTCTTTTAGTTATCGTCGCGAAAGCCATTACATCATTGGGAAAAAGATATAACATGAAGTAGGAATTTTAATTTAAAACCAGTTAATTTGACTGGTGTGGTAGTTCTAATGTTATCTTATGAAACGAAAGAAACTTTTCGGACAACCTAATAAAACTGTATCGAGCTCTCTACGCGTCAGTCCTCCCCAATCTGCCTTAAAATTGAATTTATACGTTACGTCGCTGGTTTAACCGTTCCCCGTTCTAACTATATTTTCTTTCAAGTCCTGAAATGCGCAACACAATATTACGCATATTTCCGTTTCTGCTTGCGTCTCGAATAAAAAGCTTCTTGTATCCGGTTTTTCTTTATAACCGTTTCTCTCTAGACGTGCAATGTACTTCTCATACGCTGTCTGGTACAGAACTAAAGCCGTCCTAAAAGAATTCAAAGGATTACTCCATTTACGAGTGTCTCAGCGCTCGTAACGTCGTGGCTCGGATCGCTCGACGAAAAACGAAGATTTTCCTCTCTCGGTAATTTACGCACCACTTTCTTTTCTCTTTCTTTTCATTCGCAGAAACGTTCGATACAGTTCCCAGCGAGATAAATAACACAAAACGAAAACAGACACTGGCAATTGCATTTTTTCATCTTTAATTTGTGCGTCTACGGAGAGAAAAGGTGGCACGTCAAACGGCACAGTCCGATCAGATTAAATGATTTAGCGAGCGACAAGTTGTTAATTACTGAAATGAAGAGAGGGAGGGAGAGGGAGAGAAAGTGAAAGATACGAAGTAAATAGTAAGTATTAGTATGGATTACGTTCACGGCACAAAGCAAGGCGTATCAGATTTGCAACTCGCAATCAAATACAACTTTTCTCCTCCTTTCTCTCCGTGTGTTCTTAAAACACCGAGCTTTTTATCCCAAGTGACGATCTATGAGCGTCGTCGAAAACGCGCACAATATAAAATAGGCGTGCAAGCGCCTACAGGAAATTCGAGGCAACTTGAAACACACGGGCGATCGTGGTCGAATGAATGAACGAACGCACGTCGTACGTTCACGAATCGATGAATAAGCATTTCATCGGAATAAATGCATCGTCAGTCCTACGCTAAATGAAAAATCGTTGCGTTTAGATACTGTTACCGCGTTTTTCACCAAACAGGCGCGAGAACACGTGCGATAGATACAAACGATCGAACGTGTTGTTCTACAACGAGTTTATCGTTCGTACGCCCTGATCTATATAGAGTTTCATCAGCTGCTTTGTTTCTCCACGGTTATTGCCTCGCTTTCCATAGGGTTTCCGTTTGAAAATAGAACGAGACGTTCCTTTCGAACCTACCTTATATCTTCGTACTTATATTTATCGTTGTTATTTTGAAAATGTATCACGCTGTAATTTCTCTGTGTACCCACGTTAACAACTCCATCGATTAAACATTGTCGTTGATAAACGACGTTTATTTTGATCCGTGCCTTTCAACTATCCGGACGTTAATAAAACTGCGAGTTTCCACGTTTAGAGTATGAGACAGATACAACTGTATCGAATGTTGTTAACAAAGATTGTTTACTATTAGGTTGTCCGAAAAGTTTCTTTCGTTTCATAAGATGATAATAGATGAACAACAATTTCTGTTTTATATTATTTTATTGAATTTTGTATTAAGGCTATTTATACCAACACCAGTCGAAATAGCTGGTTCTACAATTTTATAAATGTGTCAAACCTCGTTTAGTGATCATGGTCCCAGATGAATGAATAATATCAAAAATGTACTACATAATGTGGAATTGCTTCTGTAAGAAATTAATAAATCAATAGATATAAAAATATTCTATTATTACGTATTTTTTAAAGTACAGTCATTTTGATTGGTTTTGTTAAAAATAGTTTCGTGTTAACTATCGGCAGTTCTAGTGATAATAGATGAACAACAATTTCTGTTTTATATTATTTTATTGAATTAGGTATGATATATTTCGTTATATTTCTATTATTATGTTCGTGCATAATTCAATAAACTAATATGAAACAAAAAGCATTGCGCATCTATTATTTCCTTATAAAACGAAAGAAACTTTTCGCACAATCTGATATAAAGTCGACGTACAGGTAGTTATTCCCGATATTTAAGTACGCCATTCGATATCGATAAATTTCAATTCGCGGAAACGTTAATTATTCACGAATGCGTTTAAATTGGTGTAAATTTTCCAGTTGGTAGATTAAAAATACACATTGGTAAGCGATTTGAGAAATCTTTTTGCAGTCGGAATGATTTCTAACGAGAGAGAGCGTATTACGTTATTCATCGATTTCAACAAAACTTTGTGTATAGTTAAGCAACTGTGAAAATCTCGTGTTCGATCATTTGTCTGTTATCCTGCGCGTGAAATACTCGTAAGACCGTTTATTCGTTTGAAAAAGCAGAATGTTGTAAATTAAGAATCGCGCGTGTCACTTTATTAGGAATCGAAGCTTTGAGCATTGTTTCAATGGAATTTGCTTGGTTACGGAAAATGGACGACTCAAAGCAGCACCGGGATTTTTCTAATTTATTAAATCCTTAAACATTAAACATTAGATTAATTAGAAGCGCGATTATAAATTCCACCTTTGTCGTCTCTCTACTCAAAAGCACGTGTTTCCGCATCTCCTAAAAAGTAAGCTTCAACGAACTGTTCGTAGACGTTCGTTGAATTTTAAAAAGAGTTGCAAAAGGAACGAAGACGAAAAAGAAAATTAAAGATATAATAATACGATAAAGATAATATAAAGATAATAAGAAGACACGCATCATCGTATAATATTTCGTCGTATGTAATAAGTAAATCACGTCATCGCGATTACTTTTGAATTCGTGAAAGATCATTTCCTAAAAGCCGATTGGATCTCGTTATTCAGGAATCAAGGGGACACAAGCTGAACCACATAAATCAAGTTCAGTCGCTGCCAAGTACACAAAAATACGGGCTCTCTCCATCCTGTCGTACGCTACGGAACTCTTCAAACTCATAAATTCGTGGTCGGTCGATTACTCGGCTCTTACCATACTCCGACCATTTTTCCTCGCTGCTTGCAACGATTCGCGGCACTCTCTCCCCGAACATCTCTAAAAGTGTCGAGCGCAGAGCCTTCTCGATCCCTGCGAACTTCCCCATTCAGAGGATGATTTCTACAATCGGACGAGCACCGATCAACGCTCCTATGGTCCCCTCTCTGGCGTCTGGCGAGCGCAGCCGAGTCTTTATCGTGGCTACGTTTGTGGACTGCGTGCATGAAAAAGTATAACGTGAATAACCGTGTGGTGAAGGGAAGAGAAACGGACAGATGGAGAGGAAAGAGACGAGGGGAGCAAGGGAGATGGAGCTAGAGGAAAAAGGAGAGAAGAGAAAAGTGGCTCGCGCGCGATGCAGCATGCAGCGTGTGTACCAGCATGCAGCGTGCACCAGATACGGGGACGGGTAGCAGGTTGAGAGGAGGCCAGCAGAGGAGAAACATCGAACGGAGAGGCCGAGTCGTAAAACGTTATAGCGCAAGAAGTAGCCTACTGGCAGCAGTTGCGAGTGAGAGGGCTTTAGCAGGGCGAGAAGGGTTGAGAATGGAGGAGAAGGCAGCCACCACAGAGTAGGCGCGCAGCGCTTGATCGTCGACCAAGACCTAAGAGACACTCTGCCGCAATCTCTTACGCGTGTGTTCTTTCTCTTCGCTTCTGCATAACCGTTTTCCTTCCCTATCTTCTTCCTCTCCATCTGCCTCTTTTTCTTGCCGGTGATTTTTTTTCCCTACCTCGTAACTCTTACCTGCTTTCCGTTCCACCGTTCACTGTTTATCTCTCTTTCCTCCGGCTAGTCCTCCTACGCTCCTCATCCGTTCTTCTCTTCTTCTTCTTTTTTCGAGCTGGTCTTGTTTGACCAAGACGTTGCTTCTCTTCTTTCTTCTTATAACCCGTTTTCCAACACTCTCCTTGCCCCGGCATCGTGCACGAGTGGTGGTTTCCTCGGACTTTTTACTCCCTTCGTCGACTTACTCTTTCTCGTCTTCGATCTGTTTCTCCTACTCGCAGCTGTCGCAGCGAGTCTCTTTCTTCTTTCGTAGGTCGGTTTTCTTACGCGTTGGATCACGCGTAGCCGTTCCTGCTGCGTTCTATCGTACGTAGCAAGTGACGAGCGAGCTCTTCGTCCATTGAGACGCGCTGCATCGCCGCCGATACACCCACGCATCTATATCTGGCGTATAAATCTAGCCGCGTGGGAGTGCAGCCATCCGGGGGACGACGTATACGGGCAAAATCCATTCATGGACGTAGGACGCGGGCTGGGAAGCACGAGTATACGCGAGTATACGCGAGTATGACGTGGCGTTTTATAAGGCGGTAAAACGCGCCGTAATCAGCAGGAACCTTGAGAGAGAAGCACGCCAGGCCCGATATATAGTGGGCGCCCCGCGACCAATGAACATTCTGCTGCAAATCTCCCGTTTGTGTGTAATTTTTGACGCGGGCATATAGGGCTTCGATGACTCGAGCACGAAGGGAGAAACAGCGATTCTTTGGGGATCGCGAAGAAACGAATCGACGCAACGGGGCTCGCCTTTCGTTCGTCACGGTGTTAGTCATCGCTTCCGATCGTTATCGTTCCACGGAATCGCCGTTCTCCAAACGTAATCGCCCAGGGGATGATTTATCGTCTGCTATTATCGTGGGTAAATGGAGGTGCGTTTGACGAGAAGTCGGATTTGGATTTTGAGTAAATTATGCGCGAAATTGGCGAAATAGACCGCGTGTAACCTTGCATGTACCGTACGCGTTATAATAGTCGTCGAACTAGATTCGATGACGCGTAACTAATTCCACATTCCATTTAGCTTCGCGCTAATCATCGTTTCTTTGTTTTTTCCTTGCGACAGTTTCGCTTGCGTTTCAATTCACTTCCGACGATACAACGTTTCAAACGTTTTACAATTTCCTCGTGTACTTTCTACAATTTTTATTTTATCTATGAATTACACTTTTAGCATGACAGGATACATATGTGGTGTGACGAGAACAGCGACACAGCTGTAATGGGCAAGAGGCGGCAGATTTGTGGTTGAACTACTTTCTCAAGAAATCCGTTTGATCTGTTTCAGGCGAGGTGATTGGCCAGCGGTTCCTGGGAAACGAGAGCCACGTGGAGCACTTCAAGCTCCTAGAGCGCGCGACCACTTCTATCCTGATTGGCGCCAGGTAATTGTTACGTGATTCGATTCTTTACCGATCGTTGCTGCTGTTGGCGCGCCGTGCCGCCAAGGGTCAGCAGATGGTCATCGGCTATATTCCCGTCGTTCGATCCGGGTTCCCGTCGAGTCACTCCCTCGATTACGCGGCACCAAGCCCGATGACGCGGTTCCACCCTCGCACAACCCCTTGTGACGTGTCCTCTTTCATTTTACATGAGTCGTATTCCCTTGGATCGATCCGACCCGACCACCACCGGTCTTTTTCATATGAAATAAATTGCTTTCAATTACCGACACGAGCGAATAGAACGGAAAAAACGCGAGGCAATTGTCGAGGTGTACCGTGATCGTCTCCTTTCTACCTTCCTTTCTTCCTACTTACCACCTGTTCTGTCTTGCATTCTTCATCGCTCGTCGAGTCTTTAACCCTTTTGTATCTGTGAACGAGATCGTTTTCGCGAAACAGTGTGGCGAAGCGCTTTGTTTCCGACGTAAACGGTTAAAAGCGAAATCAATTGTCGTGGCGTGGAGCGACTGGAGAAAGTAATTATAAGTAATCGAGTTAGGAAACGTGTAATTTTTAAATTGTCGCAGTGAAGATACTTAGGAGAAGATAAAACAGCACTGGATTATATATTTTAATAATTATCACGTCGTTGTGGGTACTGTTGCTCTGCTGCGAGGTAGCTTGACTCAATTAGATCTCGGGCTTATTAACGTTTATCAGAATATAATTGCATTATGTTAATAAAATGCAATAACGTTGATGATATTTCAGAGCGTAAATTTTAAAGCATTTCTTAAATTAATATGTAAATCGATTGAAATTGAATTAAATCGAATTAAAATTAATCGAGTTAATTTATCATGCATTATATATTGTAATAAGATTCGCGTGGAATTTTAAATAAATAATAATATAATAATAAATTCAGTAATACCAATCAATTTCCTTTGATTCTCATTTTTAATTTTTCCGCAAGTTTCAAAAGATACCGCTAACAGTATCAAAAATTTCGCAGCACTTTAAATATAGAATTTTTTTACAATCACAAAAGCTCAAGGTGTTTTGAGATAAATGTTCGCGGTAAAGGAAAAATGTGTAATGGGTGAATACGAAAAGGATATGCATACGTGTATAAACGGAATAAAGGCGATATAATCGATATATCGATTATATCGAACCTCTAGTACGACCAGTAACTGGCAAGATGAGAAGCGCGAAAGTACCTATGAAAGGAAAGAGAAAGAAAAAGCGGAGAAGAAAATCGTAAATCGTAATGGCCGCACCGAAGACCACTGAATTTCGGCAGACTATATTTTACGTTTTCGAGTTTCACCGGTGATGTATTTCCTCGCTATGGACCACCGTATTTCGCTGCTTTTAACGCGTTCTTAACGCTTTTCTAGCGTGAATATTTTTCACTTTAAAGATTAAAGTCTGTCGAACAAAGCACGAAAGAAAAGGAAGATCGAATTTTCCAAGATTAAATTTTTACGTTTCGAATTGCGTGCTTTTACTCTCTTGAATACAACCGTTCTCTTGATTCCATTAATCTCTTTGCAGTTTTTACATCTTTCTTGTCTCTATCGTCTGTTTAAAAACTTCAGTTTTGTTTCAGTTTTGATTCGTGGAAAAGTATAAAGGAAAACTGCTTTTCAAGGATGTAACGTTTCTCTAAACTCATTAAAGATATCAACCTTCGTATAACCTCGAGAATGACAGACGAAATTAACACGTTGTTCCGTGTGGGAGGTAAAATAAAGTTCTTTCTTTAAACAGACGAAAGATGTGTTTGTGAAGAGATAGAAACTGAAGACTGACAAGTCTCCGTTAAGATCGCCTCTCTAATAACTTCAATAGTGAGAGTGAAAATAAAAGAAAATACGAGAAGCACTTATCCTAACGATCTCGAGTTTGATCAGCGCAATGCTGGCCAATTGTCTTTAAAATAGACGTTGTATTATCCGCGATAGTCGTAGCATCGCGTAATCGTGGATTTTTCCGAACGACGCGACAACGATGTCACAGAGTCATAAATTATCGATAGAAAAACCAAGGAGGTCTAACAAACATTCCGCAGGCCATCGAAACAATAACGTAGAGAGCGTTCCAGTGTCGGAAAACAGTAACAGCATGGCCATTTCTGACCTGGACCCCGGCGACACCTTCGGCGACACCCTCTTCATAGGAGCCAAATTCATGGTATATAAACCTTCCCAAAATCAGCTTTCCAAACACTCCGTTCTAACATTCTTAACACATTGCGTACGGCACTCCCAGGGCCCGCACATTTTTGAACAGTCAGGGACACTGATCCAGAAACAGCAGCCACATTACTATAAAAGCACATCACAAAAATAGAAAACTGGCTACGAGATAAATAAATAAAAGCAAACCCTAATAAATGCAACCATGTTACATTTACACTAAGAAACGGAAACCATCGAATATCCAATTGAATGGCACGCATATAACACAAACTAGGCAAGTTAATAGGCATCTAGGCAGGTAGAAAAATAAATAAATAAATAAAGGAAACGAGATATATAAATAAAAGCAAAGCCCAGTAAATGCAACATATTACATTTACACTAAGAAAACGGAATCCACCAAAAATCCAATATAACATAAACAAGGCAAGTTAATACCTAGGACTCCACTTAGATACATAACTTACATGGAAGCAACATACTAAATCAATTATTGACAAAATACGTCACCGGTACATACAACATAAAAGATATAATTTAGAAAAAACGAAGCTGGCACCCCGCTGGGGGTAGCCACCCACATGCTATATTTATTTTTATTTTATTTTTTTTTTTCACCAATAAGATATAACACTTTACCAAATGTCCATAAGAATAAATTGTAAAAAACCAAAATAAAATAAAAAAAAAAAACCGGTACATACATCAGCTCTTGACATTCTTTGTTATAATTCTGTTGGATGTCACTCTGTTGGATTCTTACGATAAATTTTGCTACTGTATCTAAAGTTCGATTCTTTACCTTATTTGTGAAACGTTCGAACTGCGACGCGAGGAGATCGCCGATGATCTGTCAATTTCGTGATTTCTTGTGTTTCTTACGTGACACTGTCACAGATGCACAACTATAAGCAAAATTCACTGCAGTGGCACCGACAGTTTTTTGCAAATATCTTGGAAACTGAAACCGAGCGATGGTTACATGCAAAGGTACAAAATATAATAATAAATATATAATAAATACATAAAGTAGTAAATACAAAAATATTGTGTAAATATATATCTAATAAATATATAAAGGTTGATTCAAAATGTTGATTCTACAGCATATTAAAAGATTATTGAAGTCGATGAGAATGATATGATTCCGAACAATTACGCAAATTTTTAGCTCATGACATATTTGAGCCCAATAAATCAATGACGTGATTTCTTGTGTCTCCTACGTGACAACGACGACGATGCTACGATACGTTTCTAATAGAACGTAACGCGTGATTTCGATGTGTGGCAGCATCGAACGCTACAGATGCAATAACGAGTCGATATCAGCTTGCGTAGTGTGCGATTCAAGGTTTGCAATTTAGAGGCGCGAACGATTGGTATGGCAGTTGAGCGAATAAATCACGCTCGGTAGTTAGTCGCTGTTACAATGTAACAGTTATTACTACGGTGTACGTTGGATAATTTGCTCGGCCAACCGATGTAACAATAATAACAAGCCCGACGCTTTGCCTTGTTAACTATCATAGAGGCCATTGTAAGGAGACGGTACAGAAACTTGGATCGTAAGTCTCTGTTTTTCCAAACAATTCCACATCGATCTAGATTAGCTCGAAGTTTTCCAGTGCGAGCTTCGTTTGAACTTTTCCTTTCGCGATTACCGCGTGTCTCGGTGATTTCAATGGTAGAAAGTTGGAGCTTGTGAATGGGGCACAGATATGATAATGCTCATTATATTTTAATGTATCGTTGTTTCATGAGAAACGAGATCACGGTGTTTGCTGGCGTTCGTATCTGATCGTTTGGGAATCATATTCAAAGGATTTCTTCTCTCGTGGAAATTTCTATTAACTTCGTGTCTTTTCAAACGTTGGAAAGCGAAACTGTGATCGCGCCAAGGAGAACACGGCGTTTTCAGAAACGCAACGTTTGCTTGGAAGAAGTTGTTAATCGACACGGTAACGTGCTTTTTCTTTTCGTGCTTTTGTTATAGAGTCGCTACGTGTGCATTCGGCGTTGCGTTTTATCTCCAACGACTACGGAATTGGATTGCAGAAAGAAAAAGAAAAGATACGAAGTAGCGATGTTATATCCGTAAATCGATTCTCTTTGATCACGTCGCGAACTTGCATACATGTTCTTACGAAGACTTAAACTCGTTCTAAGCTGTCGGACGTAACTGTCGGTTAGTAGAAAATTATTCGAAGCGAACAAATTTGCGACCGCAACGCGGTCATAAAATATCAGCCAATGCTGCTGCTTTAGTATCGTATTATATTAGTATTATTATTAAATATTTAACGCAAATAGGATAGTGTGGGGAAAACGGTTCGTTAAATTTACCAAATAAATCTGATTACGTGTAATTACGTTAGTAAACGAAAAAGATACAATAACAAGAAATCAAGATAACTGAGGACTATTTGAAGACGCGATCTTTATCGTTTGTAATCCAAAAAATAATAAGAGATAAAGATAAGAGAAGACAATTTAGTAAATGATATTTGATATTAAACACGTGATTGCTTGAAACGAATGCATTTAATTACGTGTTAATTATTCGGCTAATCGTATCAATATCGTGCAACAATAACCACGGTGTGCGTAAGCACGTGCATTGTCCAAGTAACATAAATTTTTGCGTCGCTGTTATTTTCATTCAGATTGAATGACTTTATTTTTCCGCTGTAGTTCGAGTATCGTGTGGCGTTTTCAGATAAAGCGATGCTTTTGTCTCGCTGATATATAGTTCAAAATTGCACTGGTGTTAACTTCAAAATAACTTTTATTTTTCCACCCAACGTGTATTTTTTCTCCAGTTTCCGTGCGACCATCTTTCAGTACTGTGATCGCAATTAACAACGGGAACAACTACATCACGTTTATCACGAAATTATAGACGTAATGATATCTTTTTAACACTTTGACCAGGCACAGTCTCCTGTGACTCCGCGGTGGTCATTGGTGACCGGAGCGCTTGGACTTCTTACGATTGTAAAAATTGAATGAAAATTGACAGTTAGGGGATTTTGAATATAACCGATAAATAGAAGATACGTTGAAATAAAGTGTCCCATTGAACAATTAAACATTTTTATTAGAACATCAATAAAAAAAAAAAAGAGAGAACAAATCTTGCATCTAACGGTGCACTGTGTTAAAACACTTTAAACATAAATGTGGCTCATCAATACAATCTGGACAGTAGGTGGTCACCTTTTTGGTCCGATTCTTAGCAATTTTTGATCCTCACTGTTCAACATCTTTTTTATAGTACTCTCTGCAAAATTTTCGTACCAGATACGCTTGCCTTTTTTTCTTCTGCATTTCGTGTTGTGATCTTTGTCGAATAAGTATATTTGACAGCTCTGACGAATAACACTGTGTAAGGTGCATTGCGAGTGCCATTCTAAAATCTGATACCTTGATTTTTGTTGTTGTTGCTTGTTTATAGAGTATCATGGCGTTTGAAACTGATGTATTTAACAATAGCTCTAAAGCTAATTTTATACACCACTTGAGGTTTCTTTTATGTGGTGTAGAATATGCTACCATTTGATCTGATAAATCCACAGCACATTTTCTTCTGTTGTAATCTACCACTATCATTGGTTTATCACAAACATAAGTTTCTTTGCGGACCTCTACCACTTCAGCCTAATATCTTCTACACGTATCAACAATATATTCTGCACGTTTTGCTTACGACGAAATAACGAATGTGAATAGTTTGTTGAAATAAACGAAAGCTTATAATACGTCGCTATCAATTGTTACCAAGGCGCCACGGTGACCACCAATCAGATAAGCGGTCCACTGGGGAAGAATGTTATCTTACATCATCAATTTATTATTATCGTGCCATTATATGCTTTGAATAATAAAAATACTCCTGTGGCGTCCTGAGCGAAACGTGTTATTTCGACGTGGTAGTCAAAGTGTTAAAAGCTAAAGGTGGTGATCATTGGACGTTATTACCTGTCATCCATTATCAATCTATCGGTACATAATTTCTAATTCATCTTTTCGATGGAACTATGACTACTGAATTAATTAGTATCATCTTATTACACATTCAATTTTTGACTAATCTTATTCGTCGAAAAATATCGTCCATTCTTTCGTTGCATACTTTGTACTACTCTCTTTAAAGTAATAAAAACAAGTGAGTTGCAAAAATCCGAAGATTGGCCGAGCGATTAGACCATTAAGGAAAAGTAGCAAGCAACTTTGTCGTTGCGATTAAATAAACTAATTGCAGTGAAACGCGGCTAAACGAAGTTTCCAAGTTGCGTTACGTGTGACATATTAAAGGCGATGCATTAGGGCTGGCTTAATACCTGTTCTAACTTAATATCGAACTTAATTAATTTAGCTTGAAACTTATCGCCTCGCGTCTAATACAAACACGTTTGATTGAAAATCAAAACGTCAAAGATAAAGCACTTACATTTTTAATTCGATTGAAAAGTCAATTTATCTTGCTCGCGCTGTTCAATGCTGTTCCAAAATGGTCTTCAACTTGATAGGACATTCATATTTCAAGATAATATCCTCTTCAAAGAACTTATCTGGATTGCACTTTAGGTAGATGTTCAAATAGCAATCTTAAGCAAGATTGGGACGAGGGAGGGATTAATATTTTGTAAATTTATGGCCTATGGCGTTTTATGACTATACAGACTCGTGCAAACGTTCTGCCTCTCTGTGTATCAGCAGCAGTCAGTCAAACAACAGCAGACTGACTATTTGCGCTTCGGTAGAAAAAGATGTAGGACACGATCGAATCAAAGATGATTCATATTTCTAGTATCGTAAACGACGTGACATGACGCGATGCTTTTATTATTCATCAACATTCCTGCTGTGCAAATGTTCTTAGAAATATGAGCTTCGCTTCTTCTTTCTTTCGGTGTTTAATATTTCAGCGATTCGTAATTCGCATACTTAACCAGAGCAAGTTTTTCGAAAGTAAACTTTTCTTTTCCTAAGGCAAAGATCTATACTTTCCTATGATAATTCGATAATCTATGAAAATCCTCGAAACACTCTCGATCCAAGATTTCGGACAAATGCGGAAAGGAAAGGACAAATCGAGGGATTACGCCGAGGCCAAAAGTTTATCCCCGTTTCGCGAGAAGCATCCGAGCGCTTTTGCTCGATTTTCAAGCGTCGTTGTTCCATCAGGCTGACAGTAATTACTAATGTTTATCCCGCGTCCAACTCGAGATCGTTCGAGGGTGAAAGAATGCGAGATACGAAGAGATTAGGCGAAAGATTTACGAGGCAAACACTTAACGTTACGTTTCCTGTTTTTTTCTCTGTTTCAGGAACGCCATTTACAACATAAGCCTGCACGACCTAACGGAGATCGTCGATCAGGTAAGTGAAATGCTTAAAAACTCGAAACTCGATAAAGAACGAACGAACGAATTTGGATTACGTTGCTCTTCTTGAAATTCGCCGGCTACGAGAAGGGCGGATGATCATCGCAAAAGCTTCGTAGAGCGGTTTGTCAGAAACCGGAACAGATTCCTATTGCCAGATTCCAAATTACGGTTTTATCCGATTTATATGTAGCGAGTGTTTTTAGTACCGCGGAATAAATACGATCATCGCTATTCCTGCGCGACAAACGCGATCGATAGAACGTTATTCACGTGGAATAACGTCCATCTACTCACGTACTATCAACAATCGGAGCTTGGGAAAATTCGTTTCAACGAAGACTCGCTGATTTTCTTTATCGAAAATGGACAGAGTTCGAGATTTTGATAAAGTGTATGATACGGTGAGTCGCACGATTCATCGAACGCTCTTTTCAATCTTCCTGTTTGCAATTTTTCTATAACCATTAGATTCAGCTGGAGTGAAACATACGATAATCATTTATTATTCACGTTATAGTACCACGCCACGCCAGAATAATTTACTTATAATTCTCAATGAGAATTGATCGTAAACTACTTCCAAATAAAAAAACTTTTTCTATAAAAAAGAAAACGTTGCAACAATCGTGCGAGTCATTGTGTATCTTCGTAGAAGATCCTGGACATACAGAGCAAACGATAAGCCGCGAAGCAAACGATGGCACAGCCAATGCGAATTTTGCTACTTGTCGCTGTTTGTACATCCACTGGCTATGGCTAAAAAATTCCGCTCGTGAACATTGCGCGTTTGTACTCGCGGATGAAAATAGAGAAGAAAGAAAGAAGAAGATAGAAATACTTGGGGACGGGCGAAAAGAGGGAGTCTCCTCGTTTCGCTAAAAAATGTAAAATTAGCCGAACAAGAGCGCGAATAGAATTTGCATGATAATAGGTGTTTTTCAAATTGCGCGTGTAATCCGAGCAACTGGAATTCCTTTGCAAAGAGCGAAGGACCGTTGATCGACTTCCGCCACGACTAGACTTTCTATCGTCTTTCTATCGGCTTATTTTACCGATTTCGCGCGTCCTATCGATCAAACCGAGTCTTGCCATGGTGGAGAACAAGTGGATCGTCGTAATGTCTCCTGTGGCCGCCTGAAATCGATGTAACACCCGCACGGGAGGTGAAATGGAAGCTGCAATCGCAAACTGGATATCGGTTCCGCAGCGAGAGGCACGTGAGTTGCGAAACTGCTAAGGGAATCGAAAAAGTAGCTTGAGAGATAGAGAGATACATAGAAAAAAAAGGGAAGGATGGAAAGAAATCGATGCGACATGTTCGTTGGCCGTAAGATTTGGTCGTTTGGGAGAGAATAGTAAAAGTCAGCGAGTTCTTGAGCCACGATTCGTTTGCCTTTATAGCTCATTCGGTATATCGTGATCTCGAAACAGTGGCACGCTCGATAGTTTCTTCGATCCGCTAAATTTAAACGTTACGAAAATAACACAGTCGACGACGTGGCTATTTGCTCATAACGGATCTCGTATGTGAATTCTGAAATTCAGCAAGCATGTACTCGGTTATATCAATAAACGAAATGTAAATTGATCCACTCTATCCGTCTTTCGATAATGATCGATTCGATACACTTAGCTTACGACCACGAGCTTACGCGTCATCGTGCGGCTCGCTTGATAGAACGGTGACACGTATTAATCGACGTTTCTACCCGTGGACCGGAGGCCTCGTGCGCGCTGTAACAGATTGCAAGCGATTATTCTTACGCCGTGCTGATACTGGAGCCGCGAGATGCGTAAGCATTCCACGATCCACGCAATCGAATTTACTTTCATTGATGACGATGGAAAGTAAAAAGCTTTCCTTTCTAAAATTTCTCAGACAATTTTTCCTTTGGCAATTAATTTATAATTTTGTTGGAAGACTGATGGAAACGTTTCGCTTCCTCTTCCAAAGTAGACACAATTTCGCAAACGTGTTCAACTGTACTTTTTGTATTTTCGCCTTTTATATTTCTAATATTACTTTAATAAATTCTGTATGAATCATATTCCGAATCTTCTCAGAAAGAACGTCAAGTTAGTCGCGCAATCCAAGAATATACCATTTTTATCTATAATCGATGAATAGATAAAACAATGAAAGAAATGAGATGAACGGGGATATCTAATAAGGGAATCTGCATAAAATTGACGATCTCGATGCTCGAAACCATCTTGCGTGAGTGAAAATTACGATATCGAATTACCAAGAAGTGCTAATTAATATCTGAAAGCATAACGCCAACTATAAACTGCTTCGTTTCCGATACGTTTGGGAATTGTACGTCGATTATATCATATTCTCCTATAGTTGCTATAGGTCGACATTTTCGTGCTACGCTTTAGATTTCGCGGTTACGGTATTTACAGAAACAACTTCGTCTTACAGAAATGGATTTCCAGATAAATTCACACCGTTCGAAATATCGACGCACATTTCAATCTAATTTTCTATTTGCGCAATCCTAAATTTACTTCCATACTACTTGCTACGTTCGACCTATATTTCGAGAATTATCAATTCGAAAGAGCGAAGACAGTGAATATCTTCGTTCGACTTTTAATCGACTTTTTAATTCAGCACGCGATCTTCGAGATGTCGATACTATTTATTTAATACTTTTTATTAGTTTCTATCGTGCAAACGTATCATCCATTAGTGCAAGTATTAAAAAAAGCGTTGACCGACGTTGTTATTGATACCTGTCTCGGTTGTTTGACAACGACGACGAACGGTAATTGACACTTCCGTCTACGAGTTTCAATTACAATTATCCCTATCGTCGGATCAACTAACCGATCGATCGAATCATTTACGTTTCGTTTGAGCTGCTGTGTCAAGTCTATGATTGTCCTGTTTCTATGCGCGGCGATAAAACGAGTACGAGTATTTCGAGTACAATTATTTTGAGTAGACAGATTAAAGCCGAGCGTGGCTCTTCAAATTTAATTCGATGCGACACTACGGTTTGATCTTTCTGAGAGCTGATCATCTTTAACGCTGCAGCTACCACAACACTCAAAACGACTGCTTTTACAATTCTATTTTCAAATTCTTACTTCGTCTTACATTTCTTTTTCCGCAAACACCTTTTTCCGTAATCACTTTTGCAGCGATAATCAAAGCAATTATATAATTTTTTTTTATAGAAACAGCTTCGTATTAACTGTGGGTAGTTCTAGTGTTAAGTTGAATGCGAAGCACCGACAATCAGCACATTGAAATTACCCGAACTGTGGTCGGCGACTCGAATAAGGTAGAAATACAAAACGTTACGATTTGTAGCCTTTTTCTTTAAGTTCTTCCACGTTTACGTTGCACCTGCGCTGAACGACAAGATCGGCGATGAGCACGAACCGTAGAAATACATGGAATTGTTTTATAATAGAAGCGTATAACGGAATTGCATGTGTTTCTATGGTTCGCTCTCATCGCTGCTCTTATCGTTTATCGCAGCTCCAACGTAAACGTACCCTAACTTCGATAAAAAGTCTGCCGCTAGATGAAGCGAGCCGGCCGTTGTAGGAAAAACGGGCAACGGTTCGTTCGCTCAGTCTGTTCGTACCGATGTAATATTTCATGGAACGACACCAACGATGTTGACATTGTTCTATGAAACGCCGTAGAATATCTACCTATCCGTATACCTATATTCGACGCTATAAATGCCATTAGTTCTTTGCTTTCGAATTAACCGTTCTAGTGCCAGAGGGGGTAACACTAGAACTACCACACCGATCAAATTGACTGGTTTTACAATTTTATTTTAAAGTTCCTACTATTTTTTCTTTATTTGGAAGAATTTCATTCTCATTGAGAATTATAAGTAAATTACTCTGGCGTGATACTATAACGCGAATAATAATGATTATCGTATGTTTGATTCTAGCTGAATCTAATGTTTAAATCTAGAGGGTGATGTCTTTTTAGCCTACGGATCTCATCCATCGCGTCAAGTAATTATGTAACTAATGGGTTTTAGTGGTTGTTAACTCTTATGTTATATCTATTACTGAATTTGGATATTTCTTTTTTAACTGTAGGTATTTTAAGGTCGCGATTTATTGTTTCGTTGGTAACATACCAAGATGCATCTATTAAGGATCTTAGAGTTTTTGATTGGAATCGTTGAAGAATTTCTACGTTGGAATTACTCGCTGTTCCCCATAGTTGGATCCCATAGGTCCAAACAGGTTTAAAATTCCTACTTCATGCTATATTTTTTTCCCACAATGATGTAATGATTTTCACAGCGATAACTAAAAGAATGATATAATGAATTTTATTTTGTTTTTTATGTATTCAAAATAAAAATAAATTGTATCAAGGCTACTTATACCAACACCAGTCAAAATGAGTGGTATTTGTCAAAGTGTAAAAAGATTCTGCAATCTGTTTATCGAACCCCAATTAACCAGTTTCCTCGTTTTCTACAACTTCCCACACGTTTTTCAAATTTTTACTGCGTATCATTCTATATGATGATATCAGATATCAGGAAAATTTCGAATTGATCGCTAGATAGACATCAGAAATACCACACCAGTGAAAATGACTGGTTCTACAATTTTATAAATGTGTCAACCCTCATTTAGGCATCCCAGATGGATTAATAATGTCCTACATAATATGGAATTGCTTCTGTAAGAAAGTAACAAATCAATAAATATAAAAATATTCTATTATTACGTATTTTTTAAAGACCAGTCATTTTCACTGGTTTTGGTAGAAATAGCTTCGCGTTAACTATCGGCAGTTCTAGTGTTAAGAATCCGCGTTGGATTGAGCCATGCAGCGCGATAGCGCTCCGCTCATTCATTTGCGAGAAATGCCGATCGACGCAATCATGCTGCTCTTTTTTTCGTTTATGCAGGTGGTTTACGATTATTTGAAAAAAAAAGTAATTGCGAGAGGAAACTCTGATATGACTCGCAACGAGCTACATTCGGAACCGAGCGCGTTGCGAATTGATGATCGTAACCAAACATTGCGACACAATTCACCATATTACGCGAATAGCGCGATCGAGGTGGGTGGCGCTAAAACGGTTAAGGACGTTGGTATCCATCTTTCGTACAAAGGGATGGAAAAGTCAATCGAGTTACTACAGGAAAGCTCGCCTTTGGGTATTTAACGTTCATCCGTTAACCACCTGAAATGGAGTCAACGTTTCGCGAGCTGCAAGGCGAGTTTCTCTCAGAGAACATTTCACTCTTGTCTTTCTGGTTTCTCGTGTCTGCGTTTACAAACAATCGATTACAAGCAAAGTCCCTACGGCAGGTTTCTCCATTTGAATGGGCACACGCAAAGTTTCCTTTCCTTTTCAAAAATCTTATTCCAAGAAGTTGAAATAGCAGATGGAGTCGTAACGGAAACTAATACGACTTAAGAAGAATCTATTTATTCCAAGCTGTGTAATAAAATAATCTTCCTTCTTCTCTCTAAATATCGATAGGAACACGATTGGGAAATTTGAGAAATTATTTGGGTACTGGTAACATAAAAATGGCAACTGGCTAAAAAAGAAGAAATGATAACAATAATGGAAACTGGTAACATGAAAATACGTTCTTGTGTTTGTTCTATATTTCTTGTATACTTTCGTATCGCATTTTTCTTGCCTTCTTACAAATATAACAAACATACAGATGTTTACCCTCTTCTTCCTTCAATGCACGTTAATCATTTGCCAATGTTATTCCGTAACCGGTTCTTTTCGTTCGTATGGAGTCTCTGCCAGAGTTCGGTGTAAACTGTAAATTGCAAATAACGAGAGCGATCGCGAGGCCATGCGCAAAGACACTCCGATCCAACAAAGTGACAGAATCGCGAGAATTCTCGATCCAGCTTAGCTACGTGACTCTGTTATTCCGCCGATCTTCCGCGTTCCATGTCGCGTTGCGCTGTGGGGGAAATTTCTTTGGGAGAAGTCACCGCATCGAAGGCTCAACGAACAGGTGCAGTACAGAACAGCCAGAAGATCGAAGGCAGAAAGAAAGAGAGAACGCGAGAAGAAACGTTCGAAGGAACGTTGCCGAAAGATTCGATAATGAAAAATTGGTTAAACCAAGCAAGTTGCGCTGTTAATCGAGCTAATTGGACGAGAAAGTCTTAATATCAGGTTAATATCGAACGCTTTTTACAACGAAAGATCGCCTTGTATCGGTGTACGCCACTCTATTTCGAAATTCGAGCAGACCCGTGAAACGAGTAATCTGTAAAGATTTTACGTTACATTACATGAAAACGAATTAAAGTATCGTCGAATCTAATAAACGGTTCGCCGAAGATACGGTTTTGTCT
Organism: Bombus pascuorum; assembly: GCF_905332965.1. Lineage (NCBI taxonomy): Eukaryota > Metazoa > Arthropoda > Insecta > Hymenoptera > Apidae > Bombus > Bombus pascuorum. The sequence goes on from NC_083493.1 coordinate 5,474,665, forward strand.
CGAATTTACGCGATTAAAACGGAAGACAGACCAATTTTAAGATATTCTCAGTTTCATGAAATTTTAACTTATTTTTGTTATTGTTGCGAATTGTGGATCTTAATCGCCGAAATAAATGTATGGGAACACTTAGATGATACTTAGAATTGATATCAAAATAGTTTCAGATTTATTTAATATGTGATTTACAAGATATTCGTCGATACATATTTTCACGCGTCTCGGTACTCTCTTTGTCTCACCATCTTCTATACTACATTACCAACGGAACAGTTGCATTCTTCTGTTTGCGAGACGCTGTGCACGCACAAACTTCACACACTCATACTGATATATGCGTGTCACTACTACGCGGCTAATCTAGTGTAGCACATAAAATTACACATATCTATCTGTTATTTATATCGTTGAAAGACTTTTCTTATCGACCGGATCGTTTCACTTTCACATAATAAGAATGGATCTTTAAAAATGTGACGAACATTTCGAATAGATGTGGATGGTCGATAGAAGAAGCGCCGATGGACTCTGAGATAGGCAAGTGTATTTCAGCCGAAGATAATTCGCTTGAAAATTGGTCGAGCGTGGCAGAAGAGTCGTCGGCGTGGAAACGGTGGTGCGACAAACACGGAAACTTACTCGAAGTGAAAAAGATGCCGACGAGTCGAAGTCAGAAACGAGACGCTGCGGCGGAAGCTGGCACGGAGAAAGGAAACGCTGGCTGAAAACACCGGTTTGCCGTCGAGATCAGCGGACAACATGGTCTCGCGCTGTCTGCCGAGAGTCGAGAGAGAACGCCTTTTCGACGAACCGCAATTTCGCTGGTAGGCGCGGAACGTCGGTTGGCTAGGAACGACGTTGTTGACGTCGTAATCCCACAACGAAAGTTTTCCGCGGGGCTAATTGAGTCTAGCGACTCCTATCCCTCCACCCATCCTGGGCACGGCCTCCTTCTCTTCTCTTCTCTCCTCTTCATCTTTTTCCTCTATCTGTGACTGGAGCTGCAAGTTTCGTGACTCGAGTGTTACCTCCGAACTCGACGGTGCATCGTTATTTCTGACGACAATGAGGCAGAGATAAGAGAAGGATCGGATCTTACCGCGACTCGTCCTCCGTGGCTGTCTCCTTTTTCCTCTTCTTCATGTTCTTAGTATTCTCTTTCTCTTTTTGCAACGCGGCTCTTCAGCTTGTTTCTTTTGGCAACAGCTACTGCTGCAGGCTGTTGCGACGACTCGATTCGGTTTAGAGGCATTTCGCGACGTTTTAAGATTTCCTGGAGACGCTGCTCTATTATTTAGATAAGGAAGATGTTGTTCTGCATGGAAATTATACCTCGGTATGGATAGCGTTGCAAGCAGAACTTTATTCTACCAAAAGAATTCTTCTCCGAGGAATCGACGGTTAAGAAGATTACATTTATCGGTATATTGAATAATAATCAACTTTCAGATAGATTCGAATATTTATTAGATACTGGAAAAATAGCCTGTTATCATGTTGTTTTTTTTAACATTAGAACTACCATACCAGTCAAATTGGCTGCTTTTACAATTTTATTTTAAAATTCCTACTTCATGTTATATTTCTTTCGCAATGATATAATGACTTTCGCAACGATAACTAAGAGAATAATATAATGAATTTTATTTTGTTTTTTATGTATTCAAACTGAAAATAAATTGTATCAAGGCTACTTATACCAACACCAGTCAAAATGAGTGGTACTTGTCAAAGTGTAAAAGGGTCCTGCAATATGTTTATCGAACCCCAATTAACCAGTTTCCTCGTTTTCTACAACTTCCCACACGTTTTTCAAATTTTTACTGCGTATCATTCGATACGATGATATCAGTTATCAGGAAAATTCCGGATCGATCGTTAGATCAGAACGACTGGTTCTACAATTTTATAAACGTGTCAACCCTCGTTTAGGGATCATGGTTCTAGATGGATTAATAATACCAAAAACGTACTATATAACATGGAATTCCTTCTGTAAGAAAAGTAATAAATCAATAAATATAAAGATATTCTATTATTACGTATTTTTTTAAAGACCAGACATTTTGGCTGGTTTTGGTAGAAATGGCTTCGTGTTAACAATCGGTAGTTAGTTATCTAGTGTTAATATTCTATACAAGTTACTGTCACAGTCTGCAGAGATACAAAGTAGGCTTTGTCTGGAAAATCTTAGCGTTACATACAGTTGCTATGCTGCCTGGGAAAGTTCAAAGAAACAGTTGAATAGCGAACATGTCCCGCTATAACGTGAGCAAAATTGATATTGCTCACCATTGGCTGACCATTGTTGGCAATTATTATCTGTTTGTGAACATTACCAATTTTGATTTACAGCTGCGCTATAAGTTGTTCCTGTTTTATTCATCTCGCTCGTCGTGTCGCTCTTTTACAAACCAAGTATTCGGTTGAGCATAGAAAAATCTGCGGCTGGAGGAAGCTTTTTCAAACTCGTACTAAATAATTTTATTAAATAGTTGGAATTTTATTTTGTAAAATATTCGGATAATAGTTTTCGGACGTAGTTGTGGCCCCGTCCACGATTCGTCTCGCGTCGAAGCTGTTGGCGAAAAAGTTGTCAGGATTTTTACATTAGGTTGTCCGGAAAGTGTCTTTCTTTCGCAAACGTGTTTTTACAACAGTGTACCTTCATACGAACGTGAAACCAAGTCTGTGAAATGTCATAGTGTTTATCTCAACAGAACAAAATGGATCGTACGTAATTCGACAAAATAATATAAAACGGAAAATGTCGTGCATCCATTATTTCCTTATAAAACGAAAGGAACTTTTCAGACAACCTAATATAATACATATACGTGAAACAATACTCTTGATACTTCGTTTCAACAGGAACAACTTAGCACAGCGCTGCTCTCTTAGATTTATCTGTCATTATTCACAATGCCACTTAGTGGTAAACAATGTCGATTTTGCTTGGATTATATCGCTATTTGACTATTACTTTGGACTTTGCTAGAGAGTAACAGTAACATTTCTCTGACAAAACTGACTTCGTACGGTCTGCGGACTGCGTTCCTAACGTATACGCATGTTACGCGACTTCAAAATTGCTGGATCGAACGAGTCATTGGTTTTCTTATTTTCGATCTATCCTTCAACTTTTTTGTAAAGTTTATCCTATAGACTGTGCTTCTTTGACTATCTATCGACATCCATTTCTTTGCTATTTTCTCGTGGAAACGAGCAAGGTACGAAAACGTGGCAGAAGTTTGCAATTTCGATGATAGTTGGTTGTAAGTTCATGCGAATATTTGGAAAAATATAAGACAATTTTGCGTCTAATATTTCTTTGTATTGAGATTTACAAACCTCGATATTATATCGATAAAATATACAAATTGTCCTTGTTGATGCTAACGATATTTATTTGAAGATCGTACGAAACTAAAACCAGTTCTGCAAAGATTGGACGAAACGCGATGGAGGCTCTGAAGCGTTAAATCGCGTGCGAATACTTAAATAATTGAAATTTTAATAAAACGGCTATATTTGTGAAAAGAAAGAAAAAAAAGGAATAGTTTATATCGCAGGCTGTCAGAAAACCAATAGTTACGAACGCAATTCACCAGAATCGAATCTTGGGTAACCGAAGTTACGTGTATCCGAGCATTCGTATGCAGTCCCATACTTTTGAGATCCCGACCAGATTCCAATCAAAATATTCGATGCTATCTGACCCGAAATTTTCGGGTATCCGCATAACCCTGGTACGTAAATGGATTCTAGAATGCAACTAAGAAAGCGCAGATATAATAGTTTCCCAAGTGCACTGCAACCGTACAATTTCATTTTTGTCCAGACTTGATCAGAGTCGACGAGAAGTCAGTCAGTCGCACGATCGAACACTACGAACAAGCTGTAATCATTGTAAATAATATAATTCAACACCCCCCTTCCCTTCCCTCTCATCCCCCCCCCCAAATCCCACAACGCATAAAAGTAATACACCGAGGAGTCCTGTTTTGCGGCCAAGTTTCAGGACAAAATACAACACACACAAGAATACACAAAAATCACGCTCCAATGCGACTTAAACCCAAAAAACAAAAAAATAAACGCAAAAACCGAAAATCCACGACACATATTAGACCATGGCTACGTCGTACCGACGCGTATCGGTACTTTTTGCCTAAACACACTATACTCAAATTCATTGTTTATTGTGAATCTCAAAAATGTACAAAAAATCAAATATTGGCTAAATAAACTATTTAAAAAAAAAAAAAAAAAAAAAAAAAACACTACGAACAATGCACGACATTACGTGATTGCTAAAGTTAAAAGTAGCTAAGCGATTAAAGATGCAGAAAAAATTATCGAAAGGTAAAAACTGAAACGTAAAACGATCAATTTTTTATCGCGTCGTGACAAATCTGATTTATTTCCGATCGATCGATAAAAAATTCGTTAATAATCGTTATCGATGTGATATCTTTCAATAGTCTTTTTTGTTTCCTTCGTCCTTTTAAATCGCTCGATATAAAAAACGCAGTGATGTAGACAGCATATTTCGTACTGTTCTCATTACCATTTCATGCTTTTTTATCGATTCTCTTGCAGAGTACATATTAGGTTGTTCGAACAGTTTCTTTCGTTTTATGAGGAAATAATAAACGCACAATGTTTTTTGTTTTCTATTGTTTTGTCGAATTACGTACGATCCATTTTGTTCTGTTGAGATAAACACCGCGATATTTCACAGACTTGGTTTCACGTTTGTATGAAGGTGCACTGTTGTAAAAAACACGTTTGCGAAAGAAACATATTTTTCGGACAACCTAATATATCGTTATTTTCATTCCAAGCTACATGGTTCTAAATTGTTTTCAAACCAGTGGAATATTCGTTATGAAGTTAGATGGAATATATCGTTCTTTATAGAAAATCCTTCCAACTATACGTCTGTGTGGTAGATACCGTTTTGCCAAAATTCTATTGTCTTCTGAAAGCTTGCGACCGAGTAATGGGTTCGTTCGATGAATCGTTTGAAACGTTTACAGACGTAGAATTCATCGGACTGGGTGTAAAGGGTTGGCCGAGAATTATTTTCCCTTACGGTACAAAAGTAAAATTGTAATAACTACCCTGTATCTACCTAATTTTACTAGCAGAGAAACCTTGTTAAATTAATATTTAGAATGCTGTGTGTGTCTGGCTTCAATAAACTTTAACGAACAAATTAATTTTATTGTACACGATATGTTATTCGTTATAGATGTTGCAGATTTTAAAACGTTTTCACCTGTTCTCTTTGAACAATTTCATCTGCGAGCAGATGAACGGTCAGATTTCTTTTATATCTAGAGCCACTTGAAAATTAACGTATGATATTAAAAGCTGAGTTACTAATTTGAATTTTCCGTAAAAACTGCATGTTCTGTTGCTCCACGGTCATTAAACGGAAATGTCGGCATTTTCATTTTATCAGACGAGTAACATTTTTTGCAATTTCACCGTATGGTTGGAAGTTACGCGTACCTGTATTTATGCGACTGGTACACGTAATAGTATTATCCGCATGATCCGATAACACGATTGTCCTGCTGGAGCATAGTACGGAGGACCAGCCATTATCGTGCTAATATGTAAATACGTTGGAGATTCGATTTTCTGATCCACTCGCACGTTAAGATATTTCACCCTTTTTCGATTCTCTGATTTTTTAATCTCTAACTATCGGCATTTCGTTAGATGATTTTCTTCTCTTTCGACAAACATTCCCTATTTTTTCAATTGTTCAAATTGGTTAAAATTGGTTTTTTGTTTGTTAAATTACTACAGGATATCAAACAGCGATCCATAGAATAAAGAATACAGTTATTTGCGTGCAAAAATAAATCGAAAGTATGGAATAAAATGTATCGATTTGAAATTTAATTTTCGTGTCGATCGGAATTAATAATTGTTTACAATTCTTGATAAGTGAAAATAATTTCTGGTAGCGAAGGATGAGTCGAAGTGGATTACATATTTCAGTTGTAGGTAATAATTTACTTTTTCAGAGATCCTTTGTTTTTTAATACGTTATTACATTCGCATGAAAATTTCGTTATGTTATGTAGTATGCTTCCATTTTCTTGAATTAAATTCCGCGTAACTCAGTTTAATTCTTCTCTGTACATTTTTAAACTTACGCTTGTAGAAGTTTCCGATCAGCGAATAACTCGATTAAATCTACATTTAATTTAATTTGATGTATGATATTCATAAAATTAATATTGTATGATAAATATTTAATATTGAATATGTAATTGTGCGCTGGTTAAAATTCTTGTCGTTTCACCGTTCGTTATTTTGCTTATATATCGATTCAGTCGAAATTGTAAAAATTAATTTTGTTGCATATTCTCGATTACCGAACGTAGTTTCCAACTGTAACATTAATTGTCGTATAGCCTGTATTTCTTAGTTTTATTTTATTTTCATTTAATTTATTATTCCGTTTTAATTTATGTCACGTCGTTCAAAAATCAAAAATCGGAAGTTAAAAATAAAAAATAATAAAAAATCACATCGTTTAATATCTTTCTTATTTATTTTTTCCAGAAGATCATAGTTTAAAAGTAAAACAATTACATTTGTATGTTTCTACCAATGAAGCTCTTGATCTTGATGCATATCGCTAGAATCTGCATGTTTCTCGATGATTTTAGAAATTGTAAAAATAAGATCGGGAAGGAAAATTTGTTAAAATCTCCTTTAGAAAATTTACACAATTTTATTTCTCATGATTATTTCGAGAAAAAAAAATAAGAATATTTGATGGTACAGTGGTAGCTAGGTATTTTTTTCCTATCTATACGAAACTGTTCACAATTCCAGTTCTTTTATTCCTTCGTAGCTGTGTATTTATTACATTTAAACTTAAGCATTTCTTTGATTAAATCATGCTTTAATAAGTTGCTAACCGATCGATCGTGACACGATTAGCATGAAAGAAAATGAACGTGGCGGCAAGTTGCAGGGAATTTCACCGACAGCCCCGTTCTATTTGCGCGCGCTAATAATTCAAGTACCCTCGAGAGACAAGTTTTATCATCGCGTCGTAAGGGTCCAGCCGGTATAAAGAAACTTGCCTCGTACAAAGGCGGTCGTTTATCGGATGAATTTATTCATGATTCATCCAACTTCTTAATACTCCGCAACCGGCCATCGCGTCTGATAGCAGCAAAAGTTGAAACGAGTTCAAATTCCGTGGTTGACAACAAGCTGCTAAACCATCGATGCTTCTCATCCTTATCGATACTCTGACATTTTATTTCGCCAGCACAGTAAGTTAATAAGTAGCGTAAAGTACAGATGAAAAGGGTTTACTTTGAGATTAGATTAGATATCAAAGCAGCGTTCTTATTTTTTTTTCTTTTTTCTAATATAAGGAATATCTTTAAATGGCAAAGGTGATAAAAGAATTTCTGCGTATTTTTCGTATTTCTGCCTAGATAATTTGATAATATAAGAATGAAACAATATCTCTTTCTATTTTTCAAATGGGTAACATTTAGGTCGCGAGTAAATACGACGACTCGAAATAAAAAGCCATCACGATTCGAAAATAACAGGATTTTCAAGCGGCCATGCATCTTCGAGTTTCATCGGTGTACTATACGCGGAATTTTTCCTCCCATTCGAGCAAGATTGATATTACGAAGGAAATCTGCAAAGTAAATATATCAAGGTCTGGTCTAGTATCACGCAATGGCTGCACGCATTGCTTTGATAAGATTACCTGTCGATAGATAGAGAATCGCGTGTTTCTACCCACCGTAGACAGTACATAAATCTGGCGTGGCGGTCGTTGAAATTTATTTCACGAAGCAAAGGTGTCGACTTGCTATAGGCTGGCTCGTTCTCGTGCAAACCAACTAGATGAATCGTGGAGGATGTCCATTTTCTACGAATTTTTCAAATCGTCCAAATGATTTGTTTTCCTTCGTTACGATACGTTACGATTCGCCGGTTGAACATTGAAGCGGATAAAAGATATTCGTAGCGAATGTTCGTCTAATTGATAGAGAAAATCTTTGATCGTTTTTTAATCATTTGTAACGACACGATCGTATTTCTATGAGAAAATTACGGATTCCTCACGCGATACCATCTTTTTCTAAGGTTCGTGCGTACCGCAAATTGTTGCGAGTTTCGCACGGATGAGACTCTCGACCGGATACGTGGCTAAAACAGCCATTGTCTCGCATAATCAGCACGTAATGGCGCGTTGCACGATGTACTTGTGTTGCCGCGTACCGGAGATAAGGCGCCTCCGGAAACTGGCCGATCGTTCCTTCTCTCCAAACGTCTTCTCTCTCCATCTCGGACGTTGCGCGTTATTTCGTCCTGCTCGAGATCTTGACCCTAGAACTCTCCACGGTACTTGAGCCGCAAGGTGGTTCGCGATCACAGCTTCTTACGATTTTTCGATTCGTTCGTTAATTCTTCCGTTCGTTTGAACTTTCAGTAACACGCAGCTTTTTCTTTCAAATTAACAATCGATCTCTCTCTCTCTCTCTCTCTCTCTCTCTACAAATTGTTCGATCGATGCGCGGAATTTGTTCATTTCGTAGAAATTTTGCTGTAAAAACGAGCTTACACGTATCGAATTGGTGGAAAAATTTATAGCGGAAAATTTGGAACATTTTTCTAGAAGCAGCATTTTGTTAAGGATATGCAGGGCCGGCGCAAGGCAGGTTCAGCGCGTTCGCCGGAATCCAGCCCCGCGGTCTACGAAAATTACCCAATTAAAAAACACCGATTTTGATTAACTTTTCACAGAATGACGATACCATTAACACATGCAAGACATTTTTTTAGTAGCGATGATTCAGTTTAAAGGAGTGACAAAAATCATCAAAGTTCAGTGTAACTCCATAAAGTCCTCATATCCTGGAAACTACTTTAGATAAAAAAAAAAAGGCGCTTTCAGAGAAATATACTTTTTACAGAAATTAAACTACATCGATAGCTTTTTGCAAAAGTCATACATGATTACAGACTTTGTACTTTCATTGAATTTTTTGCTCCTTGAAAGCGAATTATGGATGCGAAAAAATATTACTTGGATTTGTTTAAAAAACTGCTTATAAAAGATATATAATATATGACAGCATTTATAAATAAATAATTCCTCGTTGTAAAATTTAAATGTAGGATTTGAATGTGCATTCAGACCCCGCAAAAGGTCACGTCGTCCCTGTGGATATGTATGCGCTTTTTCTTCAAACGATCCGTTTACTTGTTAATGTCGCAAGGATAATTTCTCTGGAAATGCAACTTTATCAAGGAACTACAGAGTTCGTAGAAGAAAAGACGATAATGAATTTACTTCTGACAGCAAACTTGCAGAAGATTGCTATGGAAATAGTCTTTGGTCAATGTCAGCTTTATATCGATCGACGTTCCAAAATCCCAAACGATTAAACAGAATATCGACGTACTCTGATCTTGTATCGCGCTAATACCAAATCGACTATCGTCTCGTTTATATTACGTTTTCGAATCATAACTTTTTAGCTGTGAGATGCCACAAAGTTACATACACGTAGATATTAGTTTCCGAAATTACATTCATTTTATTTTTCAACCTTTTTTTCATGATTCCTCTAATTGCGCGCGACTTCCTGAACCGTATCGCTCCTTGCGCTTTAGGACCAAAAACGAAATAAGACAGGTTGCTGTAAACTGGACAAGAAATTCTCAGTGTCAGCCTTTGTATTCGTACTCCTTCGGTTGTGAACTCTGTACACTGAAATATTAGCTTGAAATATTTCTTGTTAACATTTGGAAAGATCCAAGTACACGATTGGATTTTCTTTTTTCAATTTCGTAAGCGACAGGCTTCTTACCATATATTATACTTCGCGATCGAAGGAGTTTCTGGTGGAACCTGGTAGAATCGTCGTTTCTACGTATATTACGAAAAAAGCGATCGATTAATTAAAATGCTCGTTCCTTTGATCGTTTCATTCCCGCCAAACCTTTTCCGTTTCGTTTCCTTTTCGTACGATCGATCACAGCACGACGAGAAAAAGCTGCACGAAGTATCTGTAAGGAAGAAGTTACACTCCTGAGATTTGGAAAGAATTGGATTAAAAAGCGAAGGAAACGCGGAAATGTGTGTATCCACAACCGACTGGGCAAATTCGACGTACCGAAGTGGAAGCAAAACGCAGTTCACAGACGTACCGTATGGATCAACCTTAAGACACAGGATGCAAGCAAATTAAGTATGTGGCAGCAAAGTATGGTATTTGGTATCGCCGGAACCTTCGGTCTCTTTAGCGCTTAAGCTTTCCTGTTGTGGAATAGCCTTCAGGAATACATAGGATGCGCACTGAATCCTGAACCTTTGCAGGCAAAGAAAGAAAGACGGAGCACGTGAGAGTAGAGGGAAAACAAGCAATACGTTTCTTATGGTAACGCGCACGTTGAATACATATGGCGGTGGCGTTGAATGGAGCCGAAGGAAATTGAAAAATTTCGTCAAGGATGGAATAAATAAGAAATCCGTCGGAGGTTTAAGGGATATAAATGTGCCCCGTCTTGCGATGCTCAACGATAACAATATGGCCGTTTGTATTTTCTCGCGCGGCACAACTCTTCTCTCTTACTGTAAAACACCTCTTTTCCCTCTTTTTTTCTACCGTTTGTTTCCCATCTGCTTCTTCTCTAAGCGGTTTCATTCGTGCTGAAAGCGAGAATTGAGAATTTTGCAACAATTATAAAACGTCCGCGACGATGGTAGTACTAACGTAATCAACGAGATACGAGAAAGAAGGATAAGGAAACGTTGACAATGTTCTGAGTGAAAATTATCGCGAATCGTACGTCGGAAAAGAAAGGTTTTTTCCGCGAGAGCTTGTCGAATGACAAAAGCTTAAAGCTGAATTACGCGTACGAGCTATACGAACTGTAACGATATAGCTGTTCGTATTTCGCCATAGTATCCAAACAGTGAAAAACGATATACCGATCGTTCTGTCGATATAAAAATATCCGTGTACGATATCCGCGATACAAAAGTAAAACAGGAAGCACACATGTACCTATACGTATGCATGTGTGTACAGGTAAAAACGCAACGTGCGTTCGACGTCTTTCTACTTTCTAACGTTAAAGGCGTTTCGTCGCTTCGCTTCGCGTTGTCGTCTATCGGTGGAACTTGAACGATGAAACGGTGGCGAAAAGCTGGCGCTTCCATCACGACCGATGACAGCAGAAACAAACGAGACAAGAAATACGTGTCGCTGGCTAAAAGATTTTAATAACGCCGCGACATACATAATACGCTCGCGTCCCGCGCCATCGTCGTCATCGTTGTGGCCGAAAGGATCCGGGACGAGAGGCGCATCCGACAGCTCGGTATCTCGACGACGTGTCACGAATTAACAGCTACAACGGCTGGAAAAAAAAACAAAGAAAAAAATATGGACGAGGAAAGGCAGCGAAACCGTAGGAAACAAGAGAGAAAAAAGGGAGAAAAGAGGAGAAAATATAAAAGTAGGAGAAACAGGGGGAAGGCTGTTACGCGAAATATTGAAACGCGAAGACAATAGGTTTCCCGTAGGAGGCGAGGAAGCCTTGGTTAGTCGGCCGAGTTCCGACCGAGAGGATCCGTTTCGGTTTCGACGTGCAACACGTTTGTCTATGCAGCCTGTTGGCCGTTTTGTAGTGTGCACGTCGCCTAATGCACCGTCGCGCCGCGTGGCCACAGAAAGCCACAGAGAGGTACGTCGTACTCGACCAACTGCATCGGCTTGCTCGCGTCTCCTTCTGTCTACTCGTTTTCCCGTTCGATCTCCTTCTCCCTGTCCGTTTCTCCTCTCTCGAGTCGTGCTCTGTCGAGAGTCGACGCTCTCTCGAGAGGGAAAGAAACAGAACGAAAGAGAGACAAATGAATCGGAAGAGAGACGAGAGTGAGAGGCGGCTCTGACCGGTCATTCACTCGAGCTGCCCGCGTAAAAACTTGCCGCTACCTTCCATCCACTCTCCTCGTGTGTACTTTGTGTTCAACGTATATACATTCATACATTTACCTTCGCATATTACCTATCCTATATGTTATATATTTGCATGCATATAATAATATTGTAGCATCTTTACTACAATTAGTTTATTTACAGTAAGTGGATTAAACAGATGTTGATTAAACAGGAAACGATGGTTGTTTAACGTGAACTAGTCACAATAACGATATTATAATTAAGACAACTAGATAATTAATTTGGAACTTTCGTCACTACGCATCCAACGCTCTCTCTTACCAAACCAAACTCTCTCGACAACGCTAGCAACATTATCTCGACAACGTAATTCGCACCCTCTGACTTCTCAGCTCACAATGACTGTTAATTCGTTTATCGTCCCTTAGCAACCCCTTGTCTTTTGTCTTGGCCCCATCATGCACATGCTCCGCAAGCGCTTGTTTATAATTCGCCCGACACCCCCCAGGCCCCTCGTTCGCGATACTACAATATTTATATATCGACGTATTTTATATACATATAAATATACATTTTATATACGCGATAAGCGTAGAATGAAAGGAAGAAAAAGGAGAGTAGGAGAGAAGAAATAGGGGAAGATACGTACGACTAGCCGGTCGGTCGAGCTTTCGCGCGCGTTTCGCTACGAGACAAATCGTCCCACTCGAATATCGTCGACGACGACACCCTGCACGCCGCGCGCCTATCTTTCTCTCGTTTTTGCCCGTAACCGTGAGTCTGGCGGACAGGTTGTGACTGGCTTTGTACGGCGCATCGGCGCAGTCGTCACCGCTCTGGATCGAACGGAGAGAAGATAAAACGTGACAAAAAGAATAGAGAGTAAAAGGAAGAAAAAAAAGATAGAGGAGGCTGAAAAAGAAAGAAGAAGCGGTGGGAAAAAAGGGCAAAATGACCGCGTCACCGGTGTACCGGTGGATTTCCGCGTGCACTGGATTTAGGGGAGCCGTGGCGCGTCGCCGTATTCGCTCCATCGAATATAATGCCCTCCTCGTTAATCCTTTCATCCCAGTGAAACGGCGGCTCAAATTTTTGCCCCTTTTTCTCTCGCTGGATCGAAGGGTGATTGATACGTAATATTCGGATATCAAGTTACGATGTTTATCGCTTTGCCTTTTTTCCTCCCCTCGTGTCCTTCTTTTTCTTTTTCTTCTTAATCTGTTTCGAGGATAGAAACGGCGAGTATCCCTCCTTCATCGAATCATTTCGCGTGTTGTCGCGAAAGTGGTTAGTATTAGGTTGTCCGAGAAGTGTCTTTCTTTTACAGACACGTCTTTTACAACGACGCATCTTTGTACCTAATCTGTCGAACGTTGGAATCTTTATCTTTTTTTTTTTTATAGTTTATTTTGGTTTTTATAATTTGGTAAAGTGTTATATCTCATTGGTAATAAAAAGAAATAAAATAAAATAAATATAGCTTGTGGGTGGCTACCCCCAGCGGGGTGCCAACTTCGTGTTTTCTAAGTTATATCTTTTATGTGAATCTTTATTTTGATAGAACAAAACGGATCATACGTATGTAGCTGCACATAAGCTACAGGACAATTCGAATCATGTTGTTTTGTCTTGGAGTATGATCATCGTTAGGACATACATAGTGTAACAATAAATAAACTCCGGGAAAAACAATGTAGCCGCTAAACCGTCGAACAAAGATGAATTTCAATTTTCCGGTACTCCATCAACCAGTATAAATAAATAAACGAACGCGATCGTAAGGTGAGCAGTTTTTCCGTCTCGAGCGATTTTATTAGCGAGCAGTCTTTAGCAAATCAGTTAGCATCGAGCGTCTTAGTGAACATTCTCTGTATTTATTAATTATTTTTAAATACATTCGACGGTTTCAACATCGAGTTATCTCGTCATTTAAACCACACGACCAACCATCCTCTACACGTAATTCGATAATATAAAACGGAAAATGTTGTGCATCCATTATTTCCTTATAAGAAACTTTTCGGACGACCTGATATAACCAGCTATCGAAACCACGACGAATATACTCGTGCATGAGTAACGATTATGGCTTTATGAAAAGAGTTCATCACGTGTTGCAATAGTTTACATTATGTATGTCAAGTTATGTATATCAAGGTAAATAGGTATTTGGTATTATTATCTGGAGCATTGGGATAAAATGTAGTAGTAGTAGGGTGGTTAAAATTACGATGCGGAATGTACATATTATGAGATTAAATTATGCGTGTAGTGTATTATACGTGAGTTTTTAAATTGCGTAGCGCGTGTTATTCTTGTTCTCTTTTATACAAACTTCTTGCATTGTTTGTTTCGCTTAATAAAGTGCAAAGGCAAGCTTTTAAAAGAAAAAGAATTACGCGAAATATTTCAAATTTTTTAATGGAGTGGTTCTCAAAAAGTTGAAAAAAAAAGAAAGTGTGCGCGTAGCTGAATATTCCCGCGGAAGGCCTGAAAGCACGGATTGAAATGCACTCAACGAAAGTAAGTCTAGCGACTACCTCAATTTCGTAATGAAAGGTGCAAAGATACACGAAACGCTTGTTGCGCAATGATGAAACGGTTAAAAAAATACCCGGCCAAAACGTAATACTTTGTTATGCTGTTTCTTAAAACGTTCTAACCAAATATTTCACTTCTCGCTGTTCGATCGAAACTCTTTTTTAAAGTAGAATTTACGACGACGCTTAAATAATCGACAACTTGCTCTAATTTAATAATTCTTCGATCTTCCTAATTGACAAATTTCATCCAAGCATGTATCTCGTAACTAGTTTTTCTTCATTTACGATAAAACGAGAAGAGAGAGTACGACTGGAAAGTACAATGATATCGAACTACCTAAGTGACTTAGCGGACCGTCAGTGTTGGCGCTGGCTCCGCGTAGAGATCGACTTGGCAGGATTTCGTCGTAAAATAAAATTGACGAGAGCAATTTACATGTTCGTTCGCTTCATTTTCCAAAGAGATTTCGTCTCGAGACAAATTGGTCTTCCGTTGTTCTCAACTGTGCAACCCAGTTCAAGCAGGACAATAAGTCCAGCCAGTCAGACAGACCGACTAGCTTCGCGCTATTTCATACTCGTAAAGCAAACAAGAAGTCGAAAAGAAAAACGCAGAAGAAGGTAAAGAGGACGAAAAAGAGAGAAGTTGGAAAAAGAAAAAGAAAAACAACGCGATGCTATTTCTCGATATGGCAGTAAATTTCGCCGTGTTGAGTATTCGAGTTCCTATGGAAATCGAGAGCCAAGGCGAATCTGGCTGTCGCGTCCCTACATTTTCTTTTTTCTTTTCCTTTTTTTTTTTCTTCTGTTCCTTATTTTTCCACGACACGAAAATGGATTCGAGAACGATTGATATCAGAGCCCGTGTGTTTCTCGCGGCTTAGCAATTCAAATTGCCAGGTTTCCGTTCGTCACCTCTTACAGCGTCCTCGATTCGTCGTTTAATCGTTTTAACCGGCACCCAGCGGGTCTCCTGGTTTCTTTAAAAGCCAGTGTATTTTCATCTTTGCCGACTTCCGCAAAAATCGCGGATTCGGTGAAGCGAAATGCGACATCTCGATGCTAATGACGTTCTTTAATCCTCTTGAATGTTAGCTTAATCGGACTGAGTATTACGTAAGGAGTGTTTGCTCGCACAATTGTCCATCAGCCGAAAAAATAAGCCGTTCGAAAAATGAAAAGAAAACAATTTGCATTATTGCGCCACGCGTTTTTCAAGGATGTTTCCAAGCGAAGCAAATTCTTTCTGTACAGCGATCCCGGTGAAAGGATACTTTCTGTCTTTTCTTTTTTGCGTTCGTTAACTCGGTCGGTGAATAAGTGGACCGACATCCAGAATTTTAACGAAAAATTGCCGAATTTATTACGAACAGTAGCTGCAAGCAACCCTTCTCGGAGTAACATGCTTTCCAAACATCAACTTTATCGCGCTGCGATAATCCGCTATACCTAACTATGTGGTTAATAGAGGAGAACGTAATCGCGGCTCTTTTCGTCTATAATTTTCTAATTAAATTGCATCCTGTTAAAAGAAACAAACGTTCGGATGCTTTTGATAATAGGTGTATTGTAAAAAATGTTAAGAACCGCTGCACCATTTAGACGAACGATGTCAAAGTTGGTCATGCCAAACCGATTAACACAACTTGTATATTGTCAAATAGTTTTAGCCACAGCAATCACGTGCTCGTAGACGCGGTGTATATATTCGTTTAGACAAAGTCTGCGCGCTATTGATCCAAGTATAAACCTGAACCACGAGTCGCAACATGTAAATCACTTGAGAATAAAATAGAGGAAATTGGGAAAATGTTCGACTCGTGAAAACAGATGGAACAAACGTGAAGGTTAATTTTTATTATCCTTTTCGTTTTACTGATTTCTGAATGTATTTTTTAATTACCTTCTTTGAATCTGTACACGTTGGAATTATTTATAATCGCGTGTTGAAATCGATATTCGCTTGATTCATATTTCCTACATACTTTGATGCTTTTAATTCTTTTATTGCTTCCTTTTTTAACCGACAGCTATCGTTTCCTGAAGGTTAGGATCGCATCTATAACTGTTTATTAATTTACAAATTTTGTTAATGGTTTTATAATCTTACGTCGTTGTACAATGTTGATCCTGTTTGTAACAGAGTTGAGCGTCGATGTTTGTCGATAATTGCGAACGGTTGAACGCGCAAGTAGCAACGTAGTCGCAGGCATCGCAGCCTTCAGTAGCATTTTCCTGCATTAATGTAACGCCAAGTGCAAAAATAACAAATTCCATGACATCGATCTGTCGCTAGACAGATAACGAAAGTTGGATAATAATCGCTGTTAACTTTTACATTTTTGGTGGTAACAAACTGGCGACAAATCGCTATCATATTCTACAATTCTATCGGTTAAGCGATTCTCACTCGATGGATGAAAC
The DNA here is from genome assembly GCF_905332965.1 of Bombus pascuorum. NCBI lineage: Eukaryota > Metazoa > Arthropoda > Insecta > Hymenoptera > Apidae > Bombus > Bombus pascuorum. Next base: position 5,491,610 of record NC_083493.1, read on the forward strand.
TCAGATGAAGAAACAAAGTCGCTCCGTTTGTAACAACGACTATATACGTAACACGAACTGTATAAAAGTTAAAATTCTACTGTGTTTCAAATAAAATCGCATACCTTTCCCATAGATAAATAAATATCCTGGCTTATTTCGCGTATAAAAATACGAAACTCTGAAACATTCGTGAAGTAAATAATCTAGCAAACGCTGCGACTTTTGTCAGGAAAATAGTGGATATTTTGAAATCGCAATTTTCCATCTCGTTCTCGTCGAATAAGACACATGGAAACCCGAAAGAATTTCGGAGTGAAGTTAAATTGGCAAGAGGGAAATATCTAAAAATACGTATGAAAGTCGTTTCATCTGCATGTTTTGATCCGATATCAAGCAACGAATAGGGCAGATAGAAGGATTTACGGATAGCGACATTGAATTTCCAGGTGAATTGGTCGAGTTAAGAGTGACGCGGTGCTGTTCCTAGCGATCAAGAGGATATCTCGCGTGCAAACGCATGGTATACACAGAGTGTTCCTTTTAAAATTGCTCGTTTCAACGTCGTGTTGCGAAAGAAGAGAAGAGAGGAGAATTTATTCGAGGCGCGTTCTTCGCTTTACTCGCGCCGTGTCAGCGAGAATTGATCAGCTTTTCATTGGCCAAGAAAGCGGCTCAGCGCGGTGCAGCGCCGTGCCAGAACGTCGTTCAATGAATTAAGGGAAATTCATCGTGGGAAATTATGTAGATTTTTCAATTTTTCCCGCCTCGTAGCGCCGCTGCGACCTCGATTGCGACAGTCTTAATCGCGATTGTTCCCCGATGGTTTATCGTTTGGTTAAAAGTTTTCCCGATAAATGGATTTAAACTCCCATTAATCCGCAATAAGGGAGACGAGAATATTTTTAATAACGCGCGTAAGTTTCTCCCGGAGAAAGCAAATTTTAGAATGTGCGTCGCTTTTATCTGTTTATTTTATTTTTATCATTTTGAGGTGTGTACGTATGTTTGTATAATTTATCAAGCCAATCATTCGAAGAAATTGCAAGATGATATCGCTAAACGATTTCCTGAACTTTTTAAAACCTTTGAAATTGACAGTTTAGTATTTTATACTAATATTCAAAATAATTTTTTTGCCCGCTTTATCTTAAAGGGAAACTTTGTATTCGTCTCTTGGCGCTACAGAATGCATCGACGAACCGAGACGCAAAGACGTCTCGTTGCTTTACAGTCGGTGAAGGATGAAATCAAATTTAAAGAAAATTCGCATTGGAAAAGGACTTTGATCGATCTTTCTTACTTGAAACCTTCGAATAATGTCTCGACTATATTGCATTGTAAATTTTATTATAAAATAATACCATCTACTCGTTTATTCATTAGTCATTAGTAATTTCGAATAAGCAATAAAGGATGAAGCATTTAGTTGTTTCATTAACCAAGAACAACGAGTATAATCGAATGGAATTGAAATTGAATTTCGTTGTTTTTCCATTTACAGTTGGAAATAACTTTAGCGAAATAGAGTAGCAATGGCTAAAACTTTCTCGTAAATACACCGTTTGAAATATTGAAACAGCGGACCAAAATGGAACGAAAACTCGTCTTATCCGTCTATTCGAAAAGAATGTAAAATAACTTGGCTGTTGCAACGTACGTATATAGAAAAATAAAATTTACTACTATTTATGGTAAATTTAAATTAGAATAGAATCGTATTAACTTGACAAAGTTACACCTGTAGAGTACAAGGAAATTATGAAATGCATTTCATAATGATTAGAAAGGCGGTGCTCTGAAAGTCTGGCTAGCTGATAACATTAAACTCATGTGCTCTTAAAGAGCGCATAACGCTGAAACAAGTCTGCACTGTGTCATTTTTAAGATCTACCGCTGTGCAACGCAATAAACTCGAGCTCTGGCTCGAACAGGAAAACAGATTTTCTGAACCAGTGGTCTGCGAACTTGTGTACCTTTTTAACGTTACACCGCCACCTTTGCTGTTTTAAATGGAACATCCTAATTTTTTTCTTGTTTTGTTCGGTCATAATCTTGTCCTTGTGCGAACCTACAGCATATAACGATGAAACGATTAAAAGAATAGAGAATTTTCAGCGGTGCTATTTGCAAGGAAAAAGATTTTTAAGGCGAATGAAAAGCGTCAAAAAGTGTAGTCACCGGATTGCAGCAAAGCGAAAACGCCAGCCATCATTCGCTACACCGTTCGTGTTCTCGAAAAAAGAGGTTTCGAAAGTACGAAATCGCTAAACGTCATTAGGGTAATTTAGAGAAAGTACAATACGGTAAAATTGTAGAAGCAATTGCACACAATAGAAACAAATCGTTCGTGTACGGAATCTTCCTTTTTATTCTTTCCTCGAATGAAAGACCGAAATTTGTTAGAGAGTGCCATTATCTGTACAACTGGGGAAGGGGGAAAAAAGGCTGGCAAATATCGGGTAAATCAGACGTTCAGTTCTCTTGTGAACTATCGGCTGCAAAGGTAATGAAGACACTTTTCAAAGCGGTAATCCCTTTAGACGCAGCCGGTAACGATGTGCTTCTTCGATTAAAACGCCCGGAATTCCTTGGCGAAGTTCATCGACTAAGTTTCTCGAACCAGCTCTGATAGACCTGAAAATATTCGATTCCTGTTAATTATGTGGAAATAACTGGCTTAATCGCGGATCGGCCCGATGCTTTCGGACGATCGTCGACGAAACGTCTCGATCCTCGGATTTGGTTTAACACATATACACACACTATCTTTCTCTCTCTTCGAAATTAATACCCGGATTAACGTCTAATGCGACTTCGTTGAAATAAAAGCCTGCAGAAAAACTCGCAATAGCCACCTGTAGCTTTGAACTTGGGTGCGAGGCTTCGCGATCGAAAACTCGAATATACGCGTAATATTCGGAATATATTTCTCTAACCGCGTTTGTATTTCTCCATTGAATTTTTGATTTTGAAATACGCGTGTTCGTAAGAATGTAATTTCATGATGTAATGATAGATACATGTGTATAGATCGTTTTAATTAAGGCAGCTTTATCACTTTTCATCGAAATTTAATTAACTAATGGAGAAAGGATCGTACTAGTACTTGACACTTTGTTAAACGAATGGATATAATTTATCATTTTGCGTGGCTGGAACGGTTTATCCTGTTTGTAATTTCCCATTGATATAATTAAATCGAACATAAACGAAGTTATAAGCGAAGCGATAATTTACATTTTTACATGATTCAGCTTGTTTCAACTTGTACATATCTAATGGAAGATTCGCCTGCTTCTCTCCTCTTAGCAAGTTCGCTTGAATTTTTCATTCTGTGTTATTTATCCCTTAAGCAAGGATGACGAATAATTTTCCGACCGAAGTGAAAAAATACATCCAGGGGAGAATCCCATGAATTTCCCTGGTGTTTTAAGGTAACAGGAATCATTTGCATGTAAATTTGACCAGCGAGTTTCATTAATAAGGAATTCCAGAAACTATGCTACACCCGTGGTGTTCTCTTCTCGATCTTGGATAATATTAAAGGCTTTATAACGTAAACGAAAGTCCCTTTTCCATGATACGCTTTCGTTTACAAAAATAGTAGCAGACTGGAGAGCAAAGGAGATAAATATTACTTCGCTTTTGTGATCGCCTCTTCGAAATGGGTTGTTCCATTCCAAAGCCGGTTTCTTTTTTTTTTCTCCCTCTTCTCCTCCTCCTCCTCTTCCTCCTCCTCCTCCTACTCTTTCTTCTTCTCTCTGTATCCAGCTTCTTTTTCCATCTTCATAAGTGCATCTACAGGGTGAGGCGAAAGACAGGCATTGCTGGTCTATAGATATATCTAGAGTGATATTCTATAAACTTCCAGGAACTTTCACGGAATGGAATATAAAACTTATCTCCAGCTGTAATCCCTTTCGAACTTGTGATTAGTGTGCGCTTTCGAATTACGAAGTCGTTTCCCGTAGCTGGTCGTTTCTAACGTTTCCACCGGAATTTCATCGATCGATTATCCTTCGCATATATATATAACCTTTTCGTCATCTGCTTTCCAACTGTGTGCAAGAAGGTCTAGAAATTTAGCAGTATCATAATCGTGAAACTGTTTGTTGAAAGTAAACGGACAGAGCTTGCAGCAATCTCATCCATTTATATAACGCAGGTTCCAAAACGATATATATATTTGTCTATGTCAACTCTCTTAAAATCTCTCTTGAAACGTACATTTCATACGTTTGAACGGTGTACATAATTCGTTTAACGCAGGTTTATTTAACGATCGTTTAATATTTTATTCATTGATTTTGCGGACACATGGACGCGACGATAAATATAATTTAACTGCTTGGATAAATTTATCGCCGTACGTAACATTTTTGGAATTACGAACTGTAGTAGATTTGTAGTTTAATAAGAGACGTAAAAATTGACGACCACCAGGGTCGTTAACGCCTGGCCGAAAATATTCTAGCACTTGGTGAAACGATCTGAAACGAGATTAAGTCGTTAAGAAAAGAAGGAAGAAACGGAAGAATGCAGCGAACAGGAAAACGTAGCTGAAAACGTGAATTCTTCCGGGAAAATTAAAGTAAAATAGGGATTGTTTACCGCACCTGTGACGACTGAAACTCGCTGACTAACTTCTCATTTTTCCTCCCTCTTGCTTCTGCTCCTTTTTTTCTTCCCTTCTATCCTTTCCCCCTTTTCATCTCCGCTTTTTCCTTTCCCTTCTTTTTTTTTTATTATTATTTCAAGAAACCAGCTCATCCCGCAAAGTGACTTCCGTTCTTGCCCATCCGAGTTTCCGCTGGTCTTTCTGCCTCTGAAAAAATTGTTCCTCCCCATCGTCTTTTTCCTCCGCCATAAAACGTATCTTACATGTGCACACTTACAGGAACACGTACGTCTGCGGTTTAATGCAAAAACTGATCGTTTTCAACGAAATCCATTCAATATTTTACGAACTTGAAAGTCCGAGCTAGAAAGACTCGTGTTTCATCAAATTTCACTGATACCGACGAATCTTGCGTTCGTTTCTCTCGAAGAAAATTATGTTATCGTTAGAGTAGACTTGTAGCGAATCAATTCTCGAAAGTTATATATAGCGAATTTCTATGTCTTTCATTCTCACAAGTCGATTTATCGTTGTAAAATAAAATTTCTAATGAAATTTGATCGAGATTTAAAAACAATGTATATGTATACTTACGGCGAACATGACATTACGATATTAAAAATTAAAGCGTAACGCTAATTTTCCCGAATGAATCGTTTAACGATAAAACAATGGTAATTCGTAAACAATCAAATTGGCGATTATTATTCGTCGGTGAGGTATGAATTTTGCAAGCCATCGATTCCAACGAACGTTGAACCCGAAGTAGCCAACCTGACGATCCGATTGAAGCTTTCGCTTTAACGGGGATGATTTTAACATTTCGGATGTTTGTGAAATAAATCTTATCCAGTGCCGCTTAATGATTCAATCAACGTGTCCCGTTACCTTTGCTCGTCCCATATCTGTTGGACTTGAACGATGAAACAAACGCAGAATCGAGTTACCAGAGACAAAAAGTTTAATCGTTCCACTCCATTTTAATCTTCCTCCTTACGTTACATATAAAGGACGCTTGTGGACGTATCAGTTGCTTTAAACGCAGGTTATGGCACCGTGCAACGCGACTCGTTAAAATGATCATCCGAGCATTTTCGACTGGGAAAAGATTATGCATGTTATGTTTTTTCTCCACAATGATGTAATGACTTTCGCAACGATAACTAAAAGAATAATATAATGAATTTTATTTTCTTTTTTATGCAATCAAACTCAAAATAAATTATATCAAGGCTACTTATACCGATACCAGTGAAAACGACTGGTACTTGTCAAAGTGTAAAAGGGTCTTGCAATCTGTTTATCTAACCCCAATTAACCAGTTTCCTCGTTTTCTACAACTTCCCACACGTTTTTTAAATTTTAACTCTATCATGATATCAGTTATTAGGAAAATTCCGAATCGATCGCTAGATTGCTAGATGCTAACACTAGAAATACCACAACAGTCAAATTGATTCTACAATTTTATAAATGTGCCAACCCTCGTTTAGGGTTCGTGGTCCCAGATGAATTAATAATACCAAAAACGTACTACATAACATGCTATTCCTTCTGTAAGAAAGTAATAAGTCAATGAATATAAAATTATTCTATTATTACGTATTTTTTAAAGTCCAGTCATTTTCACTGGTTTTGGTAGAAATAGTTTCGTGTTAACTATCAGTAGTTCTCGTGTTAAACGCGCGTCAAATTTGTACGAACATATTATCTCGGATCAGAATAAATGGAAAGACTATTCCGTAAGAAACGTCAGCTGTGAAATTTCCTAGAAATTTGACTGGCGAAGATCCTGATCTCGTTTCTCTTTTCTTTTTAATTTAATAACGCGACCGTTTCCAGTCGAAGAAGCTTTCAACGTTTTTAATATCCCGTTTGGAAGATGCGTCTCCTCGCAGACGAAACACGTAGACTGTGCCTTTCCGCTTGGCTTTGCACGAGAAAAAAAACAATTGGCAGACGAACAAAGAAAGGGATTCGACGAAAATGGTCACTGTTCATCGTCGTTGGAAAGTTTGCGTTTCATCAAAAGTAACTTGCAGAATCGAGCGTACCGGTTTCCCATTGAAATTACCATGAGACTGACGTCGAAAACACTGAATCCATGAACTATATCCGTGAATTAAAAAAAAAAAAAAAAAAAAAAAAAAAAAAGAATAGAGTGATCGTAGCAACGCGAAGGAAATATGGACACGACGCGTTTCAGTTAAATTGAACTTTGATGAAGGATCCGTCTGTGACAATGAATTGTTACGTACGCCTGGATGTTCGCAAACGGCTGCTGTCGTGCGTGACTATGTATTGATTCTTTCGGTCGTGTTTCACGCGCACCGGTCAATTTCCAGGTGCGAAAGATGGCCATAAAACCGCCATGTTTTCCTTTCTATCGTTTCTATATATTTTAGATCCTCGTTTCGGATATCGTTTGTCCTTTATCTTTTACTCGGGAAATCCTTTTTTTTTTTTCGTTCTTACTTGATTTACTTAATTTCTCATCGACAAATCGTAGATATAAAGTAGATCATTGTTATTGCAGACGAAAGGTTGGATATCGATTTATCGAATCTATCTATCAAATTGAGGGGAGATAGACGCGTGAATAGGAAAATGTATTACGTTTAACCAAAGATTCTACAGACTGGTTTAGAGAATCGACGTAAACTATCATCGAATTTAACTGTGATAATGTCTGATGATTATCGCAATATGGATTGGATTTAACTGATTACGAACATTGAAATTAGTTTGATCATGACTTACGGATTCTATGTCATTTCTGAAAATGGATTTATTTGTTACCTGGCGAAAGATATCGGAGCCTGGTTACGTAAACGTATCGGGAACACGATTCGCTTCAGTTCAACAGATTATTCGAATTGCAGATCCGAAATATTTTATTTGTAGCTTGTTATTTTATTTCCTGTCGAAATAGAAACATCAATGGTGGTTTTGATCGCAGCAAACGTGTACATAATTTAATGCGAATCTAACAGGTTGTTATAATAGAATGAGTTTCGATTATCGATAACCGACGCTGTTGCACACGACGTGTTGTGAGTTTGGAGATTGCAACGAGATCGTATATGAAAATTATTATTAACTTTTTACCATTAGCTAATAATATGTTTTCTCCATCTTTTCTCTTTCAATTTCATAAAATAAAATAAAATAAAACAACTGTCGTTAATTTAGATAGTCGGTGATAGTCGAAATGAATTGATGAATGGAGAAAGAAATATAACGAAGATCATGAACACGAATGGAAATGGAATTGTGCGGAAAAGCAGTGGCAAACGGAATCGAATTCCTACAAAACAGAGATCGTTCCTCTTCAACGTACGCGACGGGTTAGACTCATTGTCCGACTGGCCGTAAGTCCGACAGACATGACAGGACCGTCTGGTGCGCCTTTACAATCGTTCCCGGGGGAGGGAAAAACGCGCGTTCGATTCGAGTCGAGTCGAGTCGAGTCGAGCGCTGTTGGTCGGCCGGTGACAGATCGAGCTTTAGGAAAATACAATTCGGGATCGGTCAGAACGAATCGGATAGAACGTCGAGTCGTTCTACCGTTAGAATGGAGATGTCCGTTCTATAGGCGGATGGCTAGACCTAAAGTCAGAGGATAGAAACTCCAACATCGCGAGCTTGCACACGACTTCTTCGATTCGTATTCACCGCGTCCCTCCAACTAACTCTCCGACACGACACGACACGACACGACGCGACGTCACCCGTCCCATTCTGGGTTACCTTTGTTTCTTTCTTTCTTTCTCCTGTCGTTGCACTTCCGTTTCGTTGCTGTGTCAGTCTGCAAGGCAACTCTTCATGCTGCATAATGGCGGGATATCGAACGCGAGGGACGAGGCGGGGATTAAGAGGATGAGGGGACGGAAGGCTAGGAGAAAGATTACGCTCCGTCGAGTTCGCTCGTTGTAGCTGATTGCGGTTCGACCTAACGGAAGTTCGATTCGAGTTAATACCGTCGCGATAACGTCACGACCTAACCAAGAACCTCCACTTTCCATCGGTGAACATGAGCAAAGGGAAATACTTTCCCGTGTTTCGTCTACGGTTCTCTTCTCTCTTTCCGTTCCGTTCTATTACTCTTCACTTCTTCCTGTCCTTTCTCCAACTCTGCTGTTTTGTTCGCCGTATCTGCTTGTTCTCCTCCTACGTAACGTGTCCTGGGTACCGCGATTGCTTTGCATTTACCTTTCTTCGCTTCTTACTTTTCTCACTTCTTCCTGCGTTTATCTGTCTCTCGTTCTTCATTTTTATGCGCGTCTTCGTTACCGTATCGGTTTGTTCTCGTTCTTCCTTCGTGCTTGGACGACCAACAAAAGGTTTCGCCAGACCACGGAGAGATCGCCAGCGACAGCAGTTCGTTGAGAATCGAGGGAAACGAGTTGTGCTGGACCGGCTGACGAGTGTCGTCGCTGCTCTCCTTGCGAGTGTCCGCACTCGATGCTTCTCGCTTTTAAGAAGAACGATACGCTCGCGCTCAGGCGCCAGATTATTTGCACGCGTATATATTAGGTTGTCGGAAAAGTTTCTTTCGTTTCATACGTGGAATAATAAATGCACAACATTTTTTGTTTTATATTATTTTATGGATTTATGTATGATCCATGGATCAAATATAATTCACTAAAATAACATAAAAGAAAAAATGTTGTGCATCTACTACTTCCTGATAAAACGAAAGGACCTTTTCGGACAACCTAATATCTATGTACACTCGACTCGAGCTTCTGCCACTGATATTGCCACTGACTGGAACGTTCACGATATATATGTCGTTTTATATCTCTTCGCGTCTCTTGGATTTAGGGACGTGGATGTTCGAACGATGATAGTAATGTGTTAGGAAATATATCTGTTCTGTACATGTCGTATGGCTAGGAAAACGATAGCCGAAGCTATCGTTTGTATACGTATGTACCTACAGGCTAATTACAATTAGTCGTATGTTTTCTTGTAGTAACATTTTAGGAGGGTTCTTGCCGTGTTTCTAAATTATTTTCATAGAAATTCTTAATCTTTAAATGCATCTTTACACCGATTTACGAGTTTACGACTAGATTCAAAATAATATCCGACTCTATCCCATTGTTGTTACGCTTTGACTGCCACGCCGAAATTACATGGAGCATTTTTATTATTCAAAGCATATAATGGCAAAATAATAATAAATTGATGATGTAGACAACATTCTTCCCCAATGGACCGATTATTTGATTGGTGGTCACGGGTGACCACCGTGGCGCCTTGGTAACAATTGATAGCGACGTATTATAACAAGGCTTCGTTTATTTCAACAAACCATTCGCATTCGTTATTTCGTCGTAAGCAAAACGTGCAGAATATATTGTTGAAACGTGTAGAAGATATTAGGCTGAAATGGTAGAGGTCCGCAAAGAAAATTATGCTTGTGATAAACCAATGATAGTGGCAGATTACAACAGAGGAATATGTGCTGTGGATTTATCAGATCAAATGATAGCATATTCTACACCACATAGAAGAAACCTCAAGTGCTATATAAAATTAGCTTTACAGTTATTGTTAAATACATCAATTACAAACGCGATGATGCTCTATAAACAAGGAACAAAAACAAAAATCAAGCTATCAAATTTTAGAATGGCACTCGCAATGCACCTTACACAGTGCCATTCACCAGAGCCGTCGAATATACTTATTCGACAAAGATTGCGACACGAAATGCAGAAGAAAGAAGGGCAAGCGTACCTGGCACGAAAATTTTGCAGAGAGTGTTATAAAAAAAATGTTAAACAGTTAGGATCAAAAATTCTAAGAATCGGACCAAAAAGGTGACCACCTATTGTCCAGTTTGTATTGATGAGCCACATTTATGTTTAAAGTGTTTTAACACAGTGCATCATTAGATGCAAGATTTGTTCTCATTTTTTTTTTTATTGATGTTCTAATAAAAATGTTTAGTTGTTCAATGGGTCACATTTTATTTCAAAGTATCTTCTATTTATCCGTCATATTCAAAATGCTCTAACTGTCAATTTTCGTTCAATTTTTACCAACCACCAATAAGTAACCAATTACCACTGTGCCATCACAGTAGCGTAATTACCATGGCGTAACTACTTCAAGAAAAACTCTACATCTTTATTTATCAGTGACCTGGAGACTGCTATTACACAGAAATGTTCTAAATAAAGAGAGGTGCATATTATTGTACCTGTATTATTGTATTGTATGGAATATACATTATGTTTTGGGTTGCAAGGTCTAAGAACAATGGAATTAATAAACAGATTTCTATTTCTGTTCTCTGTAACCTCTAGCCAAAGCTGTAAGCTTAACTTTTTTGGTAATGTCCTTTTGCTATAAATATATGAACGTCCTCCCTATCATTCCATTGTCTAGTAACATTAAGAGAGTAAGGATCTGAATCAGCATAAACTTATACATTATACTTATACCTTTAATTATTTCACTATACTTTTCTATTACAAATTCATCCACTCGTTCTTCAATCAGTCAACCTCAACCTCAACAAAAGTGCTAAGAAGAGAGTTCGTAAAACTGGATAACGAAAAGAATGGAAGATAGAGGGGTATGAGGAAATATTAAAACATTAACATGAGCGTATATTTTTATTAAGCATGCGAGCGTGTCTTTATCACGCGAAGCAACTTTTTCAATTTTCCGCTACAAGCTTCGTATCGAGGCAATTTCTTTCTTTAAACGTGAATTCTCATCCATCTTCTACGAGCTCGCACACTGTTCCCATTAGATTAAGCAGATCCTTTTGAAGCTGTTTAAGATGTCGGTCGTTTTAGGCTGAAGTACATTAGCAATTCTTTCCTAATCCTGCGACTTGCAACGCTCTCAAGAATTTTACGATGCTATTTCGTCATCGTACGATACGAGAAAACACGTACAGTATTTTACTCGTATATCATGCAGACACGTATATATATACATATCTTTTACCGAAATCGAAAATTTTTCACGAAATATATTTTCGCCGGTGTGGAAATATATTTGCCATTGAGTTTCGTTACTTTCGTAGAAAAAAAACGAGGAAGATCTAAAAAATTATTTAGTATGTTCTTATTTGGTATTTAATTAATATTAACTTGGAAGTAATTAAGGCGTAAGTATATATACGTATAACGAATTGATATAACTGATTCGTAAGGTAGTTCGTCATACTACATTTTCATTAACGTAAGTAAAGATTTCGACTGCCAACTTGTAAGTAAAATAAAGAATATTTTAATCCGACATAAACCAGAGATTATGGTACGTGCCAGGTACGTTCATTTTTTACATTCGCTCTGTGAAATTGCTGCGCACTTTCATGGTGGCCATGGGCAGATATATTCATACGGCGCAAAAAATAATTAGCAATCCACCTACTCCTACGACTTTATTACTCTGGCGGAGACTAGTTTTTTAAAACCTCCGTACGTTACACGACCAATATGATAAAACGCGAATGCTCGGAGGGAAATAACATCGCTGAAAAAAATGCAGGATATTTCGTTTACCTTTGATAAACGTTCAAAGTCGTAGTTCAACGCTGTTACGAAGCGATTAACATTGTTTTCGTTAGTTTCTGTGACGCAGTTTCATCATCAGCCTTTAATAATTTTTAAACCCCATTCGACGATATTTCTCGCGTACTTATCCTTAGTAATTATTTTACAATTACCGTTTCAATTCCTAAGCTATTTTTTGTAAAAATAGAACAAAGTTTTACATTAAATCTTAAGTTAAACGAAATCTTATGTAACTTAGAGAAGAATCGATGAAAAATCTTTCACCGACAGATCGAATCGATTACGAGTGCGCTTGAATATCGCGGAAATGATGCGAGTTCCTAAGGAGCGAATAGAATGTCCGTGAATTCGGGAAATTAAATTAGAGTTCCATTGTATCGCATATGGACCGGATATACGAAAATTAGAAAAATCGTTCACGTACGCCATTTTATTATTTTATTATTTTCGAATAACGTACATATTGCGCGAATAATTTCTATCTTCTTATAACGATCCTCGCCTAGAAATCGCGCACTTCAAAGGGATCGAGTAAATCGACGAGCGAGATCGATAATCTTCGATTAATTTGCCAGGTTGCGCTTGATTCTCGAAGAAATTGCGCAAAAATTGAGAAGATTTTCTTTCTATGTACAGAGTTTTTTCTTGAATATCCAACATCGTACGTCATCGCGTTACGACAGTCGTGGTGAATCTACGCCTCTCCTAATTCATCTATCACAATCACAAACCGAGAAATGCGAATCTACATTATTCATAATATAGGGAGAAGTTGGCGAAACGGAAAATCTGCGTGGAAAGGCGAATACAGCGTGTACGTATGCACATTGTTGTGCCATTATTCACGCGCCACTTTCTAAAATAATTTTAGATTTTCATCAGTTCCAGCGACTTCGTCTACCGTGGTTCCTCTGATCGCGTATGAAATTTGGATTTCACGCACTCGCGAGCATGCAAAATCCGGCAAAATATTCTACGAAGGATTTCCTATTGTTCTCGATAATTTCTTCAACTGAAAATTCAAGATTCCTTTCCCCATAACGTGTATTCGCTTTCACATATATAAATATTATCCTTGCGAAATTCCTGCTTAATTAGTTATTTCTCTTTGCTGATATCAACAGTCGCAGAACCGTTCGTTGATATTTCACAGATTCATCTTAAGATATTCTTTGAAATTTTGACGATACGTTATTTGGCATATTATCTATACACAATTCAATTTTTAGACAGCCTAACCTTACCTCTGAGAGCGATGAATCGAAATATTCGTCTTTAGCCGGTTGAAAAAATGATTTTTTCATTAATTACAGAAAACTCATAAAAGTTTTCTTAGAAGGTTGATAAAAAAGAAAAAAACTAATATGTTACTTAAAATGGTTGGAAGAATCTTTTTTTAAAGAGAAATTTAGTCCTGGCCTCGGGCAGGATTTTTCGCGTAGAAGTCACGTGAAATATGCAATATCGGTAATTAAATGATCATTCCTGAATGGTTGGTTAATGCGCGCACGTAGAAAGTACAAACGGCAAAGAAATATCTTGCTGGATGGAGAATCTCAGATATGCACGAAGATTATAACTTTCGAGTTTCGATGTATTTTATTTTTAAAGGATACTACCGCGCTATAAATACCTTGAATATATTACATATTAAGTATACCGTGTTATATTTTAATAGGACGTGTTTTTTGCAAATAGTTTAAAAAAACGTGCAAAGCATCGGTATTTCATAGTCTCGGAATGAGAAACGAACGAGCAACACGATGCAACTTTCGTTCCGCTTGCGATGATCCGCACTTAACCGCTAGTTCTCCCCTTTTTCTTGCGCTCGACGATTTTCTACGTTTTTCCTTCTCAATCACGACGGATATAAATGAACTATTTCACTCGAAAAGTGTTAATAATTCGCTTGTATTGGGGAAAGAATAGTTAAAGTGGTCGTGGAAAAAGATCGACGCGATATTTGTTACATAAAACACGTCGGAACGCTCTTGTTTACTTTCACATTCTTTTCTGCGGGATCTTGCACGCCCCAATCGTTCACCCACTTCGATCACTATAATTTCAGTGAAACTCGTCAACGCGTTTCAACGATCGAAAATGCATCGGTAGATATTTTTGCAGGAATGTTGCTTGTATAGAGAAAAGTTTAGCGAAACTGAAGTAGCCAAGTTGCGGAAGCACTCGACGATCGAGGGATTTTTCTGATCCCGTTTGAATCTTGTTACAGGAAATACATATGTAGATCGTTTTACAAAAGTTATCACGTATTTTTAATTTATATTTTTAATAAGTAACGTTTCCAGACTGATCTCTATTTTTTGCTAAACACGGGATAATTTTTGCAGTCGATGGGTAAACCAAAAATAATATTTATATAGGAAATTCTAGTACCGATAAATATATGGTAAGAATAAAAAAAAAAGAATTATTACCACGCAAGACTTGCTCCAACGTCCGCTAAAAGCTGACTCTTTCGAGTGTAATCTTCGCATCTCGCAAATCCGTTGGTCGATCTTCGTTCCCTTAAAAGCTTACGTTCACGTTCACATTCATCGCTTCCTGGGCGTTGCCCAACATACACGTTCCAACATACATATTGGCTTCTATATAACAGGGTTGCGTTATACTGCAATTTTTCCCCAAAGAAATAAATATGTCCTTGGAAATTGCTCAAAGATAACCACGACGCCGTTCATCTAATTGTCTATGTTACCACGATCATCTTCTTTTGTCCCTTATCTAGCCATAAAAATCTCTCAATTAACTTGAATCTATTATCGCGTGCATTCTCCGTCCTTTAGGCCAGAAACACGTTTACAGCAAGTCTTTGTTTATCGCAATATTTTAACAATAGAACTACCAGCCAAATTGACTGGTTTTACAATTTTATTTTAAAATTCCTACTTCGTGTTATATTTTTTTCCACAATGATGTAATGACTTTCGCAACGATAACAAAAGAATAATACAATGAATTTTATTTTGTTTTTATGTATTCAAACTGAAAATAGTTTTGTATCAAGGCTACCAGCACCAGTCAAGATGATTAGTACTTGTCAAAGTGTAAAAGGATTCTGCAATCTGTTTATCGATCCCCAATTAACCAGTTTTCTCGTTTTGTACAACTTCCCACACGTTTTTCAAATTTTTACTGTATCATTCGATATGATATCAGTTATCAGGAAAATTCCGGGATCGCTAGATCGCTAGATGCTAACACTAGAAATACCTCACCAGTCAAATTGGTTCTACAATTTTATAAATGTGCCAACCCTCGTTTAGGGATCATGGTCCCAGATGGAATGTACTGCATAACATGTAATTGCTTCTGTAAGAAATAAATCAATAAATATAAAAATATTCCATTGTTACGTATTTTTTAAAGGCCAGTCGGTAGTTCGGTAGTTCTAGTGCTGAAGACAGATGATCATCGAAGGTAGTGTTTCTAGATTTTTTACATCGTCCTCTAGGCTTTTAATTCTTTCTAAAAGCTGCTCGTTTATACCATCGTGCGATCGATATCACACTGCCAGATAGCTGGTCCGCAGATGCAAAAGTGTTAATAAACGGAGGATGCCCGATTCCGTTTTACCAGCAGAGCTAACAAAAGCATCTTCGATCGTACGACGGAAGCAGGCAACGTATCGGTGGAACGTTGCCGCGTTATCTCACAGCGGGATGACGTTCACGGTGAATCTATTCCAACGATCGTTTTAACGAGGCCCGTTAACTTATTATCAGACTTATAATTACGCGTATGTTGTCTGCTGGTTGCCGGAAATAAGTCACACGATCCGACTCTTCCTGGCCATATCTCGTTTCGCCGCGCGATATAACCTTGCGAGTACGATCGCCAGAGATTCGCGGAGGATAGCGTTCCGGGAGTGTGGCGGAGATATTGCGCTGCGAAATGCATCGCGGCTCGATTATTAGCGTGCCGACGGTGCGGTAATACCGGTCGCGTGCCATCCATCTATTTCCGTTGAACGCACCGTCAAAAGGGGGAGTCGAGGGGCAAATTTAATCTATTTATCGCAGGTTCCAAGCGGTTCCCCTTCCTCGTCGGCTCTCTTTCCACCACGGGCATATCCGTGATACACGTGTATTATATGCACGATCGAGCCTTTCTCCTTCCCTATCTGTTTCATTCTCGTTGTCACTGTTCAACGAACGCCATGACGCGTCTCTAGCTGTTTTCCGGTCCCATCTAAGGGGGTGTGCAGGCTACGTGCGCTAGCAGGCGGCACAATTAGCGCACGCCATTAGTCAGCAACCTTTTCCTCCTACGTTCAAAATCGTATGCCTTTGGTAAAGGCGCCTCTGTGTCTAGCGAAGGGTGGAACGGGCTAGATAATACGTACATATATGCGAGAGCCACCCCTTCTTTAAACTCTTCGCCAAGAGAGACTTTTATGGGTAGAAAGGGTTCGAGGTGTTCGACCAAACGTTGTCGGAGGTGTAGTACGTTTAGGCGTCTCCTTTCAACGAGACTTTGAGGTTCGAGTGCTTGAGATTTTTCTTCCCTTTCTCCTCTGCCTTCCTTCTCCTCTTCTCTCTCTTTCTCTCACTATGTCATCTTTCGTTTCTTTTCGCTCTATCCACAGACCTCTCTGTTTCTCTTTCCGGTTCTCCGGCGTTCTTTTTGTTCGCGAGAAACCAAGTGATACACGCGTTTGTCGCTCTTTTCATGCTGTATGCCTTTGTTCCTCGAGAACCCCATCCACGAGAACATTAACGCAGATCTCGTATTTGTCGCGCCTATTACGTCTGAGGATTCTCCCGGTGTTTCGTCCCGGCGAGAGTTAAAGTTGCGTGCATTAAGTTGCAGCGTTTCTTGAGTAGTTTGCGCGCAAGCTGCGAGAGGGTAGGGCCGAGCCACTTCCATAGACACGATGAAATTACGAATCAAT
The DNA here is from genome assembly GCF_905332965.1 of Bombus pascuorum. Taxonomy (NCBI): domain Eukaryota; kingdom Metazoa; phylum Arthropoda; class Insecta; order Hymenoptera; family Apidae; genus Bombus; species Bombus pascuorum. Next base: position 5,508,669 of record NC_083493.1, read on the forward strand.
AGAGACGATGGGAAATTCTAACCCAAAGAAGAGTGCCATTTATTCGCTCCTCCACGCTAAATACAGCTGTTTCCATGATCTTAGTAGATTCTTAATGGCAATACGCAGGTTCTACCGGCTGGTCGTTAAAACGCCATCGTAAGGAACGTTTCTTCAATTTCTTAATTTTGTCTTGCAATAAGATCGACTTGGACTTCTTCGTAAACTATCCAACGCAATTATCCAGATTGTTATCGCTGTTATTAAGAATACAGAAGAGTAAATTCGGTTACGAGTATCGGCACCGATCCCTTTTATGAAAGTTCTAATCGATGCTGAAATATTTACATTGCGTGGGAAATATATTTCCTGGTAAATAGTAGTAGAAAACCTTTCAATCTTTAGATGCAAATCAGAAATTACGTTGAAATCAAAGCTTTTGCAACGAGAGTTTGCGGAATAAACGCGTGCCCGTACATCTCGATCCTTCGCTACGCTCCTCGTAGCCATTACGAGCCTCATTATACCGAGTCGCTGCGGAACCCCTATTTTCTGTGCAAGGTTCGTTTTATGCAATTAATAAACATCGCAGTATCGCATTACGCGGCACGTTACACGCGGTTAGAGCGTCGAGGGTTGTAGAGGCTCTCTTCTCGGCCGAGAATCGTTGCGAAGAGCAGGCTGGTTTTTAAATCGCGAAGGCGAATTCCTACGAGCGTAAAAAGGGTGCTGACTCAACGTCCACGCGGAAGAGCAATTCTCTTTTTAACGCGGAGAAACAAATATCGCAGGAAAGAGTCGCGTTCCGTTCGCTCGAACGTTGAAAACACGCTCGTTGGTGTTTCCAGTGGCGCTCGATGCTTATTCTTTGCCTTCGGTTGGTGTGCCGTGCATCGTTAAATATTTTTTCTCTTAACAAAGGAATTCGATATTCGTGTCACGAAAGGATGAAAACGCGGACGGTGTTTTCGCGACAACTGTCGTTTTTCCCGCGACCGTTCGTTCGATTGTTAGCCACATAATACGGAGCGAGGCGCTTGAAATTACTAGCTAAATTTACAACGCTATTGATATTTCTGTAAAAAATTGGGTCGAGCGTAAATTGCGTGGCTTAAATTACACCTTTGCTTACTTTACTTACTTTTTATAATTGGATCGATGGAAAAGTCGATCTGTTTCAACTACAACCACATTTATGCGATGTTTCAAATTTTTATGATTTTCTTTTACATTACAGATATATCATTTCTGTATTTCAACATTCAAATGTACGTGTTACCTTTAGAAATCGAGAATATATAGGGTAGGTCGGAAAACAGAGGACGATCAAAGGGGCGTAACAGACATTTTGATTATCTTTTGAATTTAGACGTCACAGATAAGCTTATCCACCTAAACCACGTTGATTTGAAGCACGTACGTGCAGCGTGTAACGTCGGTTCGCTGTATCCGATTCTGCGAGAACAATGAGAAGACGAAGGAGAACTTCAAAAAATCGAAAGCAGGATAACTAAATTGTTGGTAACGTAACGAAACAAATAAATTCAGGGTAGATAACGTACGAATGTCATTCGATAACGAGATCAACTATAGAAATCCGCGACTGTATTCGGAAACTTTATTTCAAAAGGTTGGTTTGATTCGACGAGAAAAAGCATCACCGCGTGTCTTTCCCAGCTAAATACGAAACGATCGTTCATCGAAGGCACCTTGGTGTTTATCGCGATGGAAAACGCAAGAGGAATATCGTTTCTTTCGTGAGAGGAAAAGGAAAGAAACGGCGGGAGGATCGCGAAAATATCGCTTGATCGGCTCTTTTATAACGCCCGGCCGTCGTACCGTCGAGATAGCTGTCGCTGTCCGTGTGTATACGTTATACGCTACATACATATATCGACGTACATTGAAACATCGCAGGGATCAGTCGTCGATAGTCCGAGAAATATGAGAAATCTTAGTTTTATAAGAAATTGCGAAAGAGAATTGATCGGTGGATGCATTTAGATCTACCGACGACCGTGCGAATGTTAACGACATTGTTTCGTATCGTAACTTTATTATCACAGCAGCAAGTTTTCTAATTTTCCTGTTCGGCGAACAGCATATCTCGTGGCTTCACAACTTAACGCCCCTGTATTGTTCGTTACGCAACTTTTTTAAACCGAGCTATCTCCGATCGTTATTTCCCTAGAAGCATCACCACCATGCACGCGCTTTTCTTTGTGTAAAAAAGGAAACGATGATTTAATTACAGACCGTTCTCGCGATTCCGTGCGATTAAGTAGCGCGTTTGGACGCCGTAGTTTCGTTTATTAAGAAAGTTGCGGAAGCTGTTGGGAAGGACTCCCGCCAGTTTGTTTCGACGGTGCGAGAAGAAAAGTCGATAGAGAGAAGTTGGAAGAATTTTTATCGCAGGGATAAAATGTGGATTGAAAGTAAGAGAAAACGTCCGGGATGAATATGCAAACGCATTGCTTTCGTCCTTGTGTACCTCTCATAGATTCAACAGAATAGATTCTGGTAGTTCCGTGTGCGAATGGCTGCTGATATATTTTGTAGATTTTGTAACTTTCGTATGTTCGAGGGCGATACGGGATATTACGATGCAAAGCTCGCAGTGTCAAGGAAAACATCGCGTCGGTACACGTAGCATGTCGATAACTCATGGTTCAACGTGTACAACGTCTATTTATAGGGTCAATACGTTAGGCATTTTGATCAATGGACGATATTGATTTAGCGTATATAATTTAAATCTTGTCGCGAATAAACATGTAGTTGAATCAAATATATATCCATAATATAGCAATAGATAACATAATAAATATTATTACATGTATTATGTATGTATTTGTATTACGTAGAAATTCCGTACTTTCGTAACATACTTATTCGCATTTCTTTATCCAAAAATTGCTTCAAAAGCGTGGTTATCGAAGCAACGACAGAGAGCATATACGGTTGTATTTCCTGCTTCTAAATATACAGTCAAATATACGCGACTATCGTGGAAGCAAGAGGCTTAGCTGCACCCAAGACACATCCGGTAGAAATAAAGCGCTATGCCACTTTTTCGCGTCGGTGTTACTTTTCCCAAGACGTTTCTTCTCATCTGTGAAAGCGTACGATTATTCGAGACGACTCGTCTTCAGAGACCAACCCCGTATAATTTGATACAGGTCTTGGCTGGCTGGGATACCGCGAACCGATCAATACGATACGATGAATAATTTTGTAATACTCTTGGAGAAGAGCGACGCATAGTACTTCCGCGGTGGAATGACAATTGATCATGGCGAGACGTCGTTCAGAGAGACGGTACCCGTGCCAAGTTATACGTCAGGATAGTTGGAATTTTCATGGGAACGTCTTTGTTCGCGAATAAAGTGTTCCACGTACGTGTCCGCGTCGCGACTTTACCCTACGAATACATAGTGGTACGTACGCTTATCAATGGGAAAAGTTTATCGAGCCTTTGTAGCGGTGAATTTTTTCAAGATCAGTCGCGATCGATACGTGTGTTTGATCTAAAAAGCACGTGTTATGGTTGGCGGCGATCGGTGAGAGCGAGGAATATTTGCAAGTGACGGAAGATAGATCTCGTCGTGGGGATATATCGTGAAAAGTTGACCCGATAAACTTGTCCCCTCGTTGTCGAATCCCATTTTCGATTACACTTTTTGCCTTTCCATTTAATAGTCCGAGAGATAGTGTCGCGTCATTGTTGGCGAGCGTTGCTGTTGAATCGATAAGATCAGAACTCGTGGTTTCTATGATGCCAGGTAATTTAAAGTCCGAAATGTAGTTTGCCTTCTTTTCTACATAGTATGCATCTGAGGAAATATGAACGGTTTTGGAGATACGGTAGTAAGCAAAGTTTGAATCGACCAAATTTATTTTTAGTTAGTCGATGGAACTTTATCTATTCGATATAAATAACTTCAAATCTATCGATATTCTTCGTATCTATGTTAAATCTACGAACAAATTATTCGTCGGTACAGTGATTACTTTCTACAAACAGAACGCTTTGCCTGTGATTATTTCCTTTAATTTGAACGGATAATTGTAATAGATACGCTGCGCATCCTAAATTTGCACATGTAACTTTATATTTGCGCAATAGTAAATTTCTACAGACTTCTCCATGGCTTATAGTAGCTTACGTGTATTTCAGCGAACGTTTAGCATTCAAAACATTATTTTAACAAGCTTGTTATTAAGTTTAATAGTATTAAACTTTTTGCTATAAATCTAGCTGTAGCCGTTGAAACACGTATATAGAGAGGTAAAATAGTTTTGTCAACTCTCAGCTTAATGACCAACATCCCTGCATTATGATGTATATATTATAATGAATAGCTTCAATCCTCGTATCGAAGTTGTAATTACGAACATTGAATATTTCAGGGTAAACGTTGCTACAGTGAAATTTAATTCCACATTGTAAAGTTTGTTCTACGTTACGGTAAAATCTGATAAACGGACATTGTGCTCCTCCTATTTATCTTAACCGAATCGTTTTCTATTTGTTATCGATTCTATAAGTACGCAACCTCGTGTATAATACAACACGTGAAAAGAGAAACATTTAAATTGTTAAAATACTCCTGAAAATTTTAGTATGTTCTGCGTGTAATTTAAATACGTTACGTGTAATAGGACGATAAAAAATGTAAAATATAAAAAATATCGTGTCTAGACGAGGAATTGCCACCGATATCAAAGAGAGAAAGAAAGATATTGCATGAAACTTCATTTCCTGTTTCACAAGTACCGTTGCATTTATTATCGCTGGAATGTAAATTACGTGTAATTTTCAAATATTCCTGACATATCATATTATCTAATTTACATATGATACGTATGTAATTTATGTACTTCTGTCGTTTGTGACGAGCCAGTGAATCGAGTTCGTTAAGTAAGTAGAAAAACTGCGTTTCATCGAAAGTATTTTACGACCTATGTTGATTAAACTTCATTTCTTCATTGCTACGTATAAACAACTATAAACGTTCAGTTACGGTGATACTGAATTTCTACAACGCGATATTTGATAAAAGAAAAACATCGTTATTAAAGATAAAAATATAATACACGAAAGCGTTATTTAAATATTACAAAAATTCCGTTTACGCAATTTCACTTGCACGTTCGAAAAGACATTGAAACTATATGTGAAATTTATCGGTGAATTAATTTTTACGATCGTCGAACTAACGACTAAGAGAAATAAAATTTAAATTTTCCATAATAATAAATTTGTCTGCTTTTTTAAATTCTAATCAGCTCGCTGGTTATCGCGTAGGCCAATACTTATCCTACTTCTCGTAAGAACGGAAAAAAGTTTCTTTGCTCACTTCGCCCGTTTCAACGTAGAAATTCGTAAGTTGGCAGAAAACTTTGCGCTCATGGGGAAAGGGTTCATTTATGGTTACGGTAGGTAAGAGACACTTAGAACGGCATCGTAAATAAGGAGTGGATTATTACTGGTCGTAGCGTACACGTGGTAGGAATGTTAACGTCACCCAGTACGCAGCACGCGTAAACCTAAGGAACGTAACACACTCCTCTCTATGCACGGATTCTTTGTTTGTTTTCTCTGCCATGTCGTCGTACCTACGTTATTTTTACACTCGAATTTTCATTTTACTTTCATAGTATTCGCACACGTGTAATTGCAACATGAAATTCTTCACCGGAGTTTGAAATTTATTTTGTTGCTGCAAACTATAATTCGAACGTTGCTAGAAATACACAGGAAAAGTACAATTTTCTCGCGCTCTCGTTTCTGAATGGATTAAGAAGCGACGTCTCGTCGCAACGAGAAAGCACAAGTTGCTTGAAAACGTATTCAACTGGAAACTTCTCGATCGTGGAAAGCTTCGACGAGGGTAGTCCACCTAGGTCGCGATCGCGTTCATTATCCACGTTCACGCGGATAAGGAATCGCGTTCGTTTAATCTTGGCGAATGAAACGGAATGCAAAAGCAACGCGATGGAAGTTGCCAGCTGAGGGTGTTTAATTATTTCGCTGTTTAGAAAGTTTCTAATACATTCCGCCGTATCCTTCCTCGATTTTCTTCAATTTGCCCCGTCAACTTGGTTCCTTCCATTTTCGGTGTTCCATCGTGTACGTCAGCTTTTGCTTGATTTAAACGTCTGCGTCGGTCGCAGCGGGATACGGAACTACCTGGTTCAACGCACACACAAATATACGCGTTTAAAAGGGGCAAGGGGACTGTGCGTCGCGTCGCGTCGTTACACCTTCGTTTTTCCGTATGTTGTAGACACACTAAAGCCACCAGCGTGTGTCGTTACCGTTTCTGTGGTGTGCGGTGACAGGCCAAGAGTTGCACGTTGCGAAGCATCGAGTTTAAAGCGGAGGAACACTCGGACCTTTGCTTCAAAGTGGACTCGAAACTCGGGTTAAAATATTTGAAACGTCGTTTCGTACGTTATTTATGCCAGCTGCGAAGTATGTGTTTACCTTAAATAATTGTAATTCTCGTTCATTCGATAACCAAATTGTGTCGTGTTGTATCGGATATGAATTGCATCTTCTCGCGAATTCGAACTGAAATGGCGCAAGGACGCTGATCAAGCAATCTGCACGGTTCGACAATTTTGTGTATTCACTGCTGGATTCGACGTCCAGCGATTCATTTACAATTCAGTTTCTGCCGCGACATAGGCGACGAATGAACGTAGGTCCGAATATTAAAGCGATGCTGGATAATTGAGAGACTCGTTTGCTCCCTGTTTCTGTTACGAAGGACACAGGATGCCTAGTTTCCTCTCGCCGATGCTTGTCGCTTTCGTTTCACACAGCTACGGATACACTATATCGGATTGTCGGGAAAATCGTCAGCGAAATTTCAGAAAAGCTTGTAACAACGTATTCTCATAAAATCGATATTTCAGCGAATATCGCGTACATGTGTTGATAATTGTGGATCTTAATCGCCGAAATATATATATAGGAACACTTACATTACACTTAGAATTGATATCAAAATAGTTTCAGATTTATTTAATATGTGATGTACAAGATATTCGTCGATACACATTTACACGCGTCTCAGCACTCTCTTTGTCTCACCATCTTCTTTACCACACTACCAACGGAACAGTTGCACTCTTCTCTTTTGCGAGACGCTGTGCACGCACATACTCCCACATACTCATACTCATATATGTGAGTTACTACTACCCAGCTAATCTAACGTAGCACACAAAATTACACATATCTCAATAATATGCAATATCATGCAACACCTTTCCATGTCTCGGAATCTGACGCGTTGAAAAGCATCTTTATCTTAACCGGTTCTGGATTCCTCTTATTAAACATTGAATTTATTGTCCAACTCCGAGGCCCTATTCATCATATCCGAATTTAACGTTTCGTTACTTGATCGAAGTTTGCAATAAATAATTCTCTTCCAGTTCCGTGAATTATGCAACGAAATGTATTGATTGTCAAAAACAGCGCTACGAACCTCCCAAAATTTACTCTACGCTTAAATCAATCTCTTTCTTTTATTTCTTTGTAAGCGATGAAAAAGCCTTGACGGTTGATGTTTAATGGCGAAACCGAGTAACGTTTTTAAACGGTGTGAAATGTGAAATATTTAAACCGAATAGTCGATATACGAGCGCTTCTTGCCTGACTCTGATTCTGTCTCATCGTGTAACAGCAGGACGTGGTGTATCTGGGATAACGAAACGAAGTGGCCAGTCGACCACGGAGATTGTCGAATGGAAGAAAAATTGCCGTACACACCCTACGGTCGCGTGTCATTTCGAAACGGTTACGATCGGGTGATTCGTTTCGATTGACGATTTCGCGATCCTCGGTACACTCGTGCGCGACAGTCCATCGGACCGATGCAGATTAAATTAAAGTGGAAAGAACGTCTTCGAACTTCGATATATCGTATTTCAATTCTACTATCGTGCACGCACCGACCTGATCGCATATGCATTATACCACTGATCGATTCGCCTGTATGGCGAAGCGTGTCACTGATAGATAGCCAATTTACTATGAGAACCGTAACTCGTGTGTAAGCCTGTGCACGGCAGCCAGAGAGCTTTGTAAAGCGCGACTGCGTTGTTAAAAAGGGAAAGAAGTTAGCGTTCGAGGATACGCGTATATATAGGTATGTAGCTAGAAGTGGATTACTATCCCGACTCAGTGGTGAATGGAGGTATTTGTAAATCACTGTTACCATTTCTAGTCATGGTAAAAGTGAATAAAAGTGAGTATTGGAATGATATGGGAACGCAAATAGAAAAAAAAAAAAAAAAAAAAAGATATGATATCCTACGAGTCATGTATCTCTTCACGAATTAAACGACGGAAGGTAAATATTTTCGATGCTGTATAAAACGTATATTTAGTTGGAATGCGTGTAGAGTGTAGCTGATTGCATATGTATACGGATTGCACTGTTTCCATCACTCGAAATGCTGAACCTGGAGTATATTCCACGTTTCTCTTTATGTTAGTACGTATATACGTGTGCGGATGCGTGTATTTCGCATATATCCAGCAGCAAAGCAAAATATCGCGCTTGTAAACGTACGGATCCGGGGCGAATGATCGAACGTTTTCCTGTCGTTATTCTTACGTGTTTGTCGAGTGTTCCCTAGGTGCTCTCACTCTCTCTCTCTTTCTGTCTTTCTGTGTCTCTCTCTCTGCCTCTCTATTTCCGTTGCTCTTTCTCTCGAGTTGCAGCCCACGTTGGAATTAGGAAAGTTTGCAGCTAGAAGGAAGTTCCGCGGCCGGAAAAACTTTTCCACGGCGAGGCTAGGTGATGACCATCGCGAGCCCCATCCAGTCAAGGGCTAAAGCCAGCTGTCGCCACGGTGAAATTGAAAAATCTGCCGGTTCTTTCGTAGCTGCACTTGGCTCGGAAAAATCGGCACGAGGATTACGACATCTTTATTACGGGCACGTTGATACAGCGCGACTGCTATGCTGTGCTTTATGGTGATTACGTAGATAGCGATGATAAGGAAGCCTCGCTTGTTAGTAGTTGATTTCGCCGGGCGCAGATACGTTCTTCGTTGATTCGGACGTGTAATTGACCGGATGCTGGTTGATTAATTATTATCAATTCGTTGCACGATGTCTGTTTTGCGCAGTTACGCGCCAATTCCCGTATGAAACTGCTCGGGAATCCGGGAGTGCATCAGCTGACGACGATGTATAAACGGGCACGCTGTGCTTGCAAATTAATGAAATATACTCGCACGGCTGATAACTCGCGCGTTTATTGCTCGCCCGTACATTCCGAGGTTTATAGAATCGTGCGGATTAAAGCCTGATTTACAGTTCGACGGATCAAGCGATAATTACCGAGCGTGGTTACCAATTCAAGTTACGAGCTGAAGTTTTTCCGTGCGAGAAAAATTGATAACGCGTCGTCCCACCTTCCTCGATCTCAATCAAATCCCGTTAGACATTTTGTAAATGTTGAAAGTTCTCATGAATTTTACGTTTGTCGGGGCAAACTGTTAATTAGAATTTTGAGTAGCTTCGACCGATTCGATCATTTCAGTAGAATTTCCTTCGGTTAACGTCGTCTCTCGCTTTGTCGATGCCGCGTCGAATTTAAATACAATATAAATATACGGATTGCCGCAAAGGATTACGTAAGTAAAGATTAAAAGAACAACGTGGAAAGGTTCAAAGGCTGTGAAATCGTGGACAAGAGGAGGAAGGAATCCTTGATAAATAGCGCTACTTTCTGCGACTCCTTTCTGCCCATTAAAAATACGAATCTCCATTGAGTAATCTACGGAGCTTTGTCAGGCGAATCGTTCCCCGTCGGTTCAATCAGATTTTAAAACGCGCATGAGAATAAATTGAACTGGAATCTCCCGCGAGACTAATAATGGCAGAAGCATGAATATTAATACCATTTGAACTTCGTGGAAACTTTCAGTTCGGCTTGACAAGGAAGTTCGTCTGTAACCGAAGGGAGGTAGACGGGAAAGCAAAGAAAAGAGAAAAAAAAAACGGATTCTTGTTCGGTGGATCGTCGGTGGAATAGCTTGCATGGGCGTTCACGGAGAGTAAAACACGTTTCGTAGATATTTCATTGGAACCGACTTGAGATATTCTTTCAGTTTTAAACTCCGAAATTAACAAAGGAAATGGGAGAAAACAATGAAAAGAAAGGAGGGAAAGAATTCAAAAAGTACGAATGTTATAAATGAAGTCTATCTTTTACGCGTTTTGGTTGAAACACATGCGATTCAAAGGTCGAGAAAAGTCAAAGAGTCTCGGTTTCGAACAAGTTTTTCCAACAATTTCACAAGGTGGAGGGGTTAGGCAACAGCATGAATTAATTAAACGTTTAACGTTATCTTTTAAATGTAACAACGAAATTTATTGTATACAGGAAGTATGTTGCGAGATACGTAAATGCGAAAGCAACATCATTGCGGGACGAACGAAACGGTAATTCTTTGAACCCGTCCCTTCATTTTTCCATGTTTCGCTGTTTTTCCTTCCTCCGAAAAGCCGGAGGCTGCATAAACCTTTTCGATTAATTGCTTTATCTTACGAATATGCATGAAAGCGGACGCGGCGTTTAAACAAGCCTGGGATACGCGTTCCATCGATAATTTCAAAGTTCGTTTCTGGCCAAATATGGAAGGCAATGACCAACGGAGTCGCGCGCATATTTCACGTTTTCCGGTGGATTTATTTGAAGCACAGAATATCGACCGATGGGAAATTGAAAAATGCAGATCGCTTTCCCTCAACCTCGTGACAAGGAAGCCAATGCGGAGACTCGAGGGAGGAACAGAGGAACGGGGTGGGGACATGGTATCTTTGTTCGTTGTAGCAAGAGTGTTTTGCATTGCGAATACGTAATAGTTTCAACGAATGTTACGCGTTTGAATCGTGAATATCGTTTTATCACGTAACAGATGGCAAAACATGGAAGGCTATACCTTACTTTAATTAAAAATATCGGAAAGCTTTGTTCGTACGTGCGTTCTTAAGAAATCGAACAGATACTTTCATCGTTTGATCGTTAAAACACGTACAAAGATGTTTTGCTCAAATATTATTAACTATATCGACATTTTAAACTACCCAACCAGAGCAACGGCAAAGACACGGAACAGGCACACGGTGTTTCGATATTGAACGAGATTTAAAAAGATAATTTCATCGTAGACGGTGGCGTGTAGTCGTACAAAGACTAAAATCCCAGGAAACTTGGCGTTCCGATTCTAATTATGGCGCGGGACTGGCGATTCCGTGAATTCCAGCACATTCTCCCTGTTCCGATTAAACGAAAATGGAGCGACGTATGTGAGGTCGTGGAAAAAATGTTCTGTCGAGCGCGAATTGCTTGATTAACTGGTAATTCGTGGGCAGTGCGTTACGAGAGAGGACGTGACCCCGTGTCCTTCAGGTGTACACGTTAACCGGTCATGGGTTAATCCGCGGGTTCAAGCAGAGCTGCTAGTGGCGCGGAGAAATGGAAAAGAGGGATCCTCCGGTTTCATCTCTGTCGGGGAAATTAAACCACGTATCCAGCTGGCGTCTATTCATACGTACGCTTTCGCGGAAAATGTTTACGGGAAAGGAAAACGTATCGTTGCGTCTATTAAGGATCGGCTATGTAAACGGAGTAATTAAAATTTCATTTTACGCCTGGAGACGGACGAACTGTTCCGTGAACGATGCTCCACCGCGAAGATTCGTTAATCGCGCGGAGGCGCAATTAAACCGTGGCAAATGCGAATTAACACGGCGCTCGAATGGCTTTTTATCGCATGGAATCTCGTTGCACCGTCTCGTTGACACTTTTTACAATCCTTCGCTTTTGAACGCTCGCTTTTCATATTATCGAAATATTATCGACGTACGTGAATTACACTTTTTACGAAGGATATCGATGTAATTTTTCATTTTACTCTCCAACGTACGTTAGCGTGAACAGATTTGAGATCATACGTTGGTCCAGAGCAATGCTCGAGATTAGATTTCCCACTTCATCGCTGATATGTACGTAAATAAGCATCGGTGGAAAACCCGCTTCACAGGTATCAACGTTACTCCTAACTTTTTCTCGAAGCATCGATTACTGTTATACGGAGAATCGAATGTTTTCTATGGAAAAATCCAACAAATTTCAGTCGTGTAATGTTCACACTAAATACAACAATGAGGAAGTCGTAGGTTCTCTTAGAAAAAAATACACGCGTATTGTATACGTGTATTCGAGAGACTAAATTGCGCATGAAACTAAATATGAAATTTCATATTTCGCATAAACTCTGCATAATTAACCTATACCGTTGGAACTTTTTAAATATAAAAAATCTAGTTTAAATACGTTACTTTCTCGTTATTTCGGACAAGTTCATATCTTATTTGATATTTTCTCTATTCGCGTATTATAACATGTTGTATAACATACTCGTACATACACGTGTATCTACCTTTAAATACAATCGACGCGGTACGTTGCAACTACAGCTTACGTAAAAAGTATAAAGCAAAAGGAGCAAATGAAATGGAAGTAAAGACATGCTATCGAAGGTTTGCTTTGGATAGAAAGAAGAAAGGGCGGCTGGAAAAAGGTAGAGAAACGAACACGAAGGAATCTTCGTGAATCGTTCTTATCGCAGCAAGAAGTCCAAACAGAGCGGCTAACTTTTTTGATAGCCCAGCCAGGGGAATCGTTACCCTTTCAAATGCGAAAAGCGTTTGGTATGATCCATGCGCGGCCATTGCGGGGCGGCGCGGTCCTGGTCAAAGTAAAGGCGGAATCCGGCAGAATGTATGCAGTGCCCCAGAAAAAAAGTTTGGCTAGTGGATAGAGCTCGCGGAGGATTAGAGCCGTGTCCGGGGCCGAATTTATCCGCGAGGTTAGAGTGTGAAACCGGCTCGCAACCGGAGCCTCGAAACTGTGTGAAATCGTATTACCCGATGAATATGCAGCGCGATTTTGCGGTCGAAAGTTTTCGGTTCCGCTTGTAACTCGTAGGCGGTCTCCGGTAAGCGACGACGGAACTGTGGAACTCGAATCCTCTAGACGTATTCTAATTAGTACAAAAACCGGAGGAGAACAAGGTGACGGCATGGCGGCAACACGCGGAACCGGGAAAAGGAGATAGCAGGAGTATAGGGAGAACGCAGGGCTGTTCCTAAATCACACTCGACCGAAATCTGCGTTCGGCGGTTTAATTGGTTTTTGGCTAGTAGAAAGTGCGGCAAGAAATCACCGGCCAGCCAGGAATTAATTAGACATCGGCCCCGGAATAACGATTACATCAAATTTAATTGGACAATTCCATTTGTAGATTGGACAGTTTTGAATACGCGCCGCGTAAGAAGCGCCGTTTCCGTGGAAATAATTGGTTTTCTTCGACTACGGCCGAGGGAAGGGATGTGGCTCTCTTTGTCGTTTCTCGAATAGATCTTCGTTTCTTCCTAACCTTTCTACCATCTTTTCCTTTAGGATCTACTTTTCATGGTAAGCCAAACGGGAAATTGCATCGCGAATGTCTGATTGGCTGCCGATGTCTGAACGGATGATTAAAAGTTGATCGAATTATCGAATTGACACGGTTCGATAGATGATTTCGAGCAAATGTCTCTGTTGGTCGAGTTAGCTCAAGTTTCATCGTTCGCGAAATAATCGGTTTTCTTGTCACGATATCGTGCTATTCGTTGGTTGTCGAAGCTATCTATCTCTTTGGCTTCGATGCGATTGTTTTGATCATTGATCGAAAAGCTGTGAGCGAAAAAGGAAAATATTCCCGTGGTGGCGACGCGTTCATTCAGACGTTTCATCGTCAAATGTCATTTCTAATCGATTCGATGGTCGGATCGCGCGATTCCAATTCGATAATTCATTCGTATTCGAATTATTTCGTTTCATAGCGCGTTCAATACACGTGTTCGATGCAAACACATCGCAAGACGGTCCTAAAAAATCACAATGCTTTTGCAATTGCGATAGTGACCAAAGGAGCGAAAAGATTCGAGTTTGAAATGACAATATTGCTTTGTTCTACAACTCGTTCTGCCACGCCTTGTTTCATGTTTTCTCTTCCAACAGTATTGTTGTAGTAACAAATTGTTCTTTTGCAATTGTTCGATAAAACGGACTTCTGTGCGTAATCCATGTGTAAAGTTCTCTGCTACGCAGACGATGCAATTGTTGAAATATAAAGTTGCAGTAGTCGTCGTGATAGTATCGTTACTGGATCGGGTACTATTTAAAAAAAGAACGTTTTGTAATCTGTAACCACTGAGATATGTAAAATAGTCGACAGGTATGTACGTCTAGGAAGAAGAACGCGTAATAAAGAAAAAACTAATCGAGCAACGGTATTTCGTTATTTCGCTACTCCGTTAAAGGAAAAGGAAAGCAGTGTGGACAAAAGGAAGGAGGAAGCTACGTAACGCTAAATGATAAAATTGATTCTTACTTTCTATCGCTCGTGATACACTCGGGCCACGCGGAACTACGAGATAAAATGAAATTTCACGGTAGACAAAATTTCCGGGTCACAGAAAGGTATCAGAATAAATTTTCAAGTAATCTATTGAAACTTCACCGGTATATCGTAACGTCGAGGAGCGTAGCTAAGAGACCGTCTAAAGTAATACAAGAATATTAAAATGACAAAAGGAAATGTATAAGGCAGACAGAAAAGAATACAGGTATGGAAGCCACGTATATACATAAGACCACCCATGACGACATGTAGATTGTCAGAACAAAATACGATGTTAGATAATGCACCGTAACGAGATCGGCTAATGCCATTGGTCTACTCTACTCGGAAAAGTGCATCCACGAAGCAATCACGCTGATAAGATTTATCTTCCGTGGCGTGCAAGTATCCCTAACGGCCGGTAGGTCCGAAATTATCGAAGGAAAAAATTTCTAGGTCGACCACGAGAAGTCGTAAAAAAGATGGTACGAAATGCGTGTGGATACTCACGGAGAAAAAACGTGATCTAGAGATTCCTGGGGCTTCTGGGTAGCTTGCTCATGGATCTTTGGTCCGATAGTATGCAGCTGTAGTCCTTGTAACCTCGCTACCCTCTAACTTTTTCGCGATTTCCAGCTTCCGTTCCACCTTGATTCTCGTTGTTTCATACGCTGGATCTTTATGCATTCGCCTTGAGCGATCGTCGGTCCGTGCAAGGAAATCCAGAATTTCCAGTCAGGGTGAACGACGTTCGATTTTTCAACGTGTATAAGGCACGTGTATTGTATATCTGTATATACTTAGCTGGTAACTGCGTTTGCAACATTGTTCGTTCATTTGCTGGCAAATTATACTTCTTGATTTTTCTCGAGGCAATACTCGTTTGCATCGAGCTATTCTTTTCTTTTTTTTTTTTTTTTTTTGATCACGTTTAAATGGTATGCAATTACTAGCGCAGGCCAACAGCAATATTGTGATTTTGATATCTCGCGTTTGAGAAAAGAAAAAATGCTGTACGATAAGCATCTATTAGGAGAATGAGTTAAGATTTTTCAAAGGAAAGTTACGAATAAAAATTTCATCGTACGGCTTATTGAATTACGTTTGGCGAAATTTTGTAATTATGTTGTCCATGTACGTTTTACTTTGAAACATCGGAGGTTGCGCGGAACGAAAGAAATTATTTTACATTAACTCGTCAAGCGAATCTCATTTCTCCTTCTAAAGTACATTTTTTGAAACACGTGAAATTTTTCTAAAAACAGAATTCATTCGGTGGGATTTAATACGTCCCTTTGCTTCTCTTGAAATAACTGTTTGTACATATATTGCGTATTCTTTCGCTTATAACGAATATTTCACGAACGGCGTCGTGCAACGGATTGCACATTCTATTTTACTCGAAACTTTAGATACATTTTATTTTTAATTTGCTTCGAAATAAAATAAACTGCCTTTTTTTATTGAATGAATAAGTAAAAGTCTAATTTTTTATCTGAGATCGTATAATTTAATATCTTTTAAACTAATGTCTTTTCAAATATCTTGTTCGATGAATTTATTATAAATGTAGGATGGGAATACCATCTTTGACAATCTTTCAAATCGAAGTAAAATAGTTCAGTTAATAATAATTTAACGATTTCTATTTCGATAAATAGAAGTCAGTTAAATAATTGAAAGAAAGATGGTTGAAAGAATGTGAAAAAATAGTCTGGAAATGTCTAGCGATTTATTAATTACTGCTATTTACGTTCCTTTATCTGAAATAAAGGAAGACGTACTATATGACGTAATTCATCGCTACAGTACAATGTCGTAGATATACACACATACGTACGCTATACACAACTCAGTTACTACGCTTAATGAACGACAGGAATTTTTTGATTCGTCCGCTAGCAGTAAGCGTTTCAATCGTTGTATACGTTTAAACTGCGTATGTAACACGATCCTATACCTATATGGTCTATATCGTATACACGTCATAGAGGACTGTGCTTGAGTCAAAATTTGGCGCGCAATAGTTTTTCAATATGGCGTCTGAGCGTTGGATGTTTGTAACGCGTGCATCGTAATTCCGATATTAATTACTAATAATTAACGTCAACGTTACTCTTTAGTCTCTAACTATCGTTCCGTTGGATAAATCTTTATCGGTGATACGTTGTTATTAATAATAAACGCGTGTTTTTATAGAAAAGTGGCAAAAATCGTTTACTGATTGACGTTACTGTATTCGAAGAAGTGACACAAAGAAGAAAGTTTATCTCTGCTGTTCGTTAATGCTTTAGCAGTGTTATCATAATCAGAAATTACGACTTGGGAATTAGCACTTAGTAGGTAAATATGTATGTGTTCGGTGTTTCGATCCGCTCGGCAGAATTTCACTTACAATCGGATGTTTTGGCGTAGCTCGTAACTTAATACGAAATACTACGTTTTAGGAATTAGATTCTAAAGTAACTCTTGTTTGATCTGGTTTGTTATAGAGGTTGCAGTGGTCCAGCAGCGGGGCACATCGTGAACTTTGTTATCTGAAGGGACGTAGCGAGGACCAGTGTCAGAATTATGTACGAGTATTCGGCAGACAAGGGCCTGATCGATTTCTTGTTTGTGGAACGAACGCATACAAGCCGCTCTGCAGGCAATTCACCATCAAGGTAAGCGCTTTAGATCTTTTTTTTAATCGGCGGAAATATCAAGGTCGTTTGATAAGTAGCCCTTTGTTTCAAACCACCAGATTCCAGTCACTTTAATGTTCGACCACCACAGTTAACCGCGCATGCGAAAGCAAATCGTTAAATGAAATTGAGCTTTGTGGCAAACCATGCTTGCTTCTACTGTACAGCCTTTCTATTTCTATTGTTGGTATAAAAGCTATTATAACGCGATTATTTACAAATTACGTACCGGTAAAGTAGAAACCAAAAATATCAACTTTATATTTTCGAAAATTAGATTTTCGATCTTTACGTTCAAAAAATATTTAAATATATATTTTTAATCAAATTTGCCGGATGTTCACTCATATGTCGTTGACAAATATTCATTACTTCTATACCTTCTTAATGAAAGCTCGTAATTTTTAAATTTGATTATCCGATTCGATCGAAAGATCTCTACAAATCTATATTTTGACATTCCTGAAATAATCGATTAATTAGGGTACATCGACCCAGAGTGAAAAACTTTCAAAGAAAGTTCATAGCGCGTGTTTTTTTTTTTTGTATCGTAACAAATTGTATCACATGTTTTGAACATTAATTAATCGAAAAATGGTGATAAATAAAAAAAATACCTAAACGAATATGCAATATATTTTTCCGGCACAACGATAATAAACCATGTTTGTAAGAAAGATTTACTTATTATATATTATATTATATATATTTATTTATTAAATTTAAATATGTAATTGTTCAAAGCTTTCTGTTCTTCTTTCTATATATTATATTGTATAATATGCATTGAGTTTCGAATTACTTCTAACATTATCAAAGGAATTTTAGTCTTTGTTTTTCGGTCTTTGAATTTTTGCCTTTTGTCTCACTAATAAAGGAACGAGCTCAAAAATATCGTGACGCTTGGATATTTAAGCGATACTAGTTGGTTGCATACAAAAACTAATAAAAATACAGTATATATAGAGAATGTATAGTTATATCAGAGACAGACGCAATTCTATTTAATTTATGACAATTAAAATGAATAAATATTAACACCATTGTGATCGTTCGATTCGATAATTATTTAAATAATTTTTGGTTCTGGATAATTCAACATTCCCATAATTTTCTACTTATTGATATAACGATATCAGGCTTACGAATATCATCCATTAAAATATTGCTTATTTAATATTAATTGTACGATTGATGTATTGCGGTTTGTTTCCATTTTATCATAATGAGTAATTATTAAATCAATATCCATTAAAATTCTTACAAACGAGAATAGCAAATAACAATGATAATGGATGTAATAGGATCGAAACAATCAACTATGTGCACACAAATTGATCTAAATAATATCGAACTCTGATTAACGTTTATTATAAAATACCAAATAATACTAGGAATAATTATCTTCAGAAAGTACTCGTACGCGATAGGTTCCTTAAATTTCATAACAACGTATGCAACAAACGACTAAGAAGCTATACGAAGCAAGTTAAACATCTTAACTGGTATATGCGGACAACAGCTGTATATATAAAACGCTTTTGTATTGCAAAATCAAATAATCTATAATTTCATAACGTTAATCTATTTCAACAAGTAGATGCAGTAGGCCTATATTTCTACCTTTTTTACATTTAATTGGTTACACGATATATAAAAAATATTACCAGTCTTATCCTACATGGTAATGTACAAGGTAACACTGTTCGTATTAATTTACAACGTTTCATATTTTAATCCTTATAGATACATTAATGTATGTCGGTCGTTCTCGAAACAAAATTGATTATCTAGAACACAACATGGCACGGCCATACATGGATACTTAATGAGCAAGCGTTCAACAAAGGCGGACGATGGTCAGATTTTGGTTTTGCTTCGTTTGTTTATTTAATAATCAGGCGCACACAGCTGTGTACGCACACACATGTTTCAAGGCGAAGCGTAACGCGAGAGGAAAGGGTGGCATTTTAACAGCGTTACTGCAAAGTCAGACAGGGAGAGCAAACTAAACGGCAAATAACGTTAGAAACGTAGAATTTGCGGATAATTTATTGCTCGATGTTAAATATTAGCGCAACAAACAGAACGTGTAATACGTAATAAGCGAGAACGATATGAGAACTATAATCAGATTCTCGTCGATTCTACTTAATGATAACCGGAATCAAGTTGTTTGTAGATTGGTTTAACTTGCGTTAGGCTAATGAACTGTGGTGTTTGTCATTTTACATTAAGAAAGTAATAGAAATTAAAATCATACACTTGGTTTCATTCTCTTTTCCTTTTTAGTACCTACGCATTTTATAAATTTCCAGAGTCATAATTATCCTCACAAGTATATTATATTTGCATCATCGTTCGTTATTTCCAGCAGGCTTATAAATATAATTTTTATAATATCAATCAGTGAAAAAGTTTTTACTTGGAACAATTTTATACAATTTTACAAAGTTACAATTGCTCTTGCTTGATGATGATAAAATACGAAACATCTCATTGATCGTCTGTTATCTATCAAATTTCGGTGATAATTGTTGTAACGCGTGTTAATGTTCCGACGGGAAAGTCGATTAAAAAAGTTCTGATTAGAAAAAGAACGAAACTGTATCGGGTTGTTGACTCGGGAAAATACAAGCAGTAGAAGTTGGGGTTTTTATGGCATCTTTTACGAGGTTAGAGTAGACCGAAGTTCTTCCCAACTTTTTACTTTATCACGGTGCACTACTAATATCATATAATAACTCATAAAACACGGTTAATACTGTATCTATCTGTACTAGTTTACTCCTGCAAGCTATCGTATATTGCTCGCTTTCGTATTTTTCTTTTCCTTCTTTTCTTAGGAACAACGATCTTTCATAGTAGCATAATAATGTATTTTTCTAAATATATGTTCTATTAACCTTTATCGAGTATTTATCAAGCAAACACATAGCGTTGCTTTCTAATTTTCAATAGCTTAGATTAATACTTGAAACAATTGAAATAATAATTGAACGTCTTTGAGGAAGGTATCTATTTTACGGACGTTCGTATTAAATGTATCGTAAGTCTTTGCATTGAAATTTACGATAAAATAGAAAAGAAAGGAAGGGAGAAGGAATAAAAACCAGGAAACTAAAAAGTGAAGAAAATAATTCATAAAATGTTATTTATGAAATATTCAAGTATACCGAGCGAGCATAGACGTAAAAAGTAGAAAAATATAAAATATTATTTAAACTATGTAATAAAGAATAGAAAATTAAATAACTTCAGTTCGAAGATTTTTGAAGAATATCTTTCGAAAAATGTAAGAATTTTAATTATGTAGGTTGCACGAAAGTAATTTATTCGTAGGGAAACTTGATATTTTACGAAATCTACTTATGGTCTCGAGTTGTGATATAACATTTCGGCAATTATCCTTGTGAATTTAATACATTTCTGGAGAACGTTAGTCAGCTAAACGAGTTTGCTGTCGTTATCCTTTGCGATATATTAATTCTCTCGGTCATTAGCTCGATACATCTGTCAGATTAAACGGTCAAATTTTAATGCAAATTTCATATCGAAGTTGACGTTGTTCACGTACCAGTTGCGAAATTAATAATCTCGAGATTGACCTCGTTGATTTTCATAAAAGCCTTCATAAGTTGTGAATTTTATATCTTCTGAATTCACTGCTTTGATCATATGAGATATTGCTGATTATATTACCGGAATACTTGTACCTTATTTTCGTTAATTGTGTAACTTCAAAGCAACTGAAATATTTATGTCATTTCATTCTAAAAACGTTTCTTTGTAATAATATTGAAAACAGAAAGAAATATCTTGTGCGTTAAAATTCGTTTAAAATACAAATTGTCGAAAGTCAAAAGAATATTAAATTTCTATCTTTTAAGAGTTTTAAGCTTTGTTGTTCTTCATAGAATGCATGTTGCGTTCTTTTTTTACAATATTTAATTATTTGTCGAAACGACAATCGCTACGAATTTCCTAACGCTGATAAATCTTGAATTCAAACGGCTGTTGTATTTTAGCTGTAGAAACGATCCACTTGATCTGCATAGCTACTAAGTTTACTGTCACGTTTACATGTTCCTAACTGAATTAATTGCTACAAGTCAAGCGTGTAGCATAGCGTTCTAGATTTACTAAAAAAATTACTAACGAAAAATCCATTCATTCCGTTTCTATATTTAATTCAAATATCAATCTTATATTCGTGTAATGTGAAAGTTCGTATGTCGTATAAAGCATGCTCCAGTATAAAGAATAAGCTAGTAAGCTTGTAGAATCGTTCTTGACAACACATAACACCGGAATCTTTTAAATTTTGTCAGTGGTAAAAGGTTTATTTGAAAGTATACTTTATCGGTTTTCCATGTTGTAACTTTTAATCAAATTTATTGGATCGAGTGCACAACATTGCGCTTTAATATCATTTGTTGCATCGAATTTTCGCTCCGCTGCATTCCGGATATCCGCTAAGACCAAAGAAGTTTTAACAGAGAGGGGCTATAAGATTTTCAAAAGGACTTTTGAAACGCGCCGTTCTCTGAAGAACCGTAGGCAGAGAGATGGCGAGAGAAAGAGAGAGAACGATGAACAGCTTCCAGAAAAGCGCGCTTCAGCTTGTAATACACTTTTCCCCTCGCGTTTACAGCCGACGAATCGTTCCTCTTCTCTCCCTGTTCGCCTCTTTGTGTTGTTAGCTTCGCATGCTCTACACAACCTGCTATCGCTCCAAGGCACTATTTTTAATCAGGGATACAGATAAAAAGAGAAATTAACCGTCGATTTCGCCGATGGGCGTAACGACTTGTAGCGAATCTACATTCGGTTTCTAGTCGTCTGCTTTTAAGTCCGTGAGCCGAGTATATCCGCAGGACTCGTTAAACTCCGGTCTTCTTCTACGGACATGTCGCGAATGCACACTGCATACAAACCGATAAGAAAAGAGATCGTTAGATTTGTCGCAGTTTTACAACTACGATAGGTTCTTTGTTTCGGCCGCAATTCGTTTCGCGGCTCTAAAATAAATCAGGCAATTTTACTGGTTCTTTTGAAAATGATACAATCGTTTTTATCTCGTCCTTGTTTCTGATGCAGAATTTATCATGGAGCGGTTGTAGAAGCGGTATTCTTTACAAACTGGTTTGTCGTTATAACAACCGTATAATGGTTCTTACAGTCCTCTTAACAAAACATTGTAACTCGAGTCGTAGTTTTTACGTATGCACATAAATCCTTCGCGAATTGTTGTTATTAATTGAGTAAAGGCGTAGCTAATTCATTTATATATATCGAAAATAATCAGACGATTTTTAAGAGAAAAGAAAAATACAATTAAAGTAATGGAGTGCGGTTAAAAGTTAATCACATACTGTAGTTTCTTCGAGGTACTTTGTCTAAAAATATAGAAACCATACTATGTTTATACAGAAAGTTAGAGTCGATTGAAATAGTAACTCGAATCGATGTCTGAAAAGACATGTTATCCAAGGCCGTTTTATCTTGATCAAATCTTATACGTCGTTTTTCTAATCAACGCTCAGTTTATTCGTACAATATAATATAATAAGGTAAGACAATTTTTCTCGAATTTCGAGAACGAAGAAACGTTCCATCAATTTTACGTCAAATTAGATTGAGGTTAGGTTCGCGGAAACATCTTAGATCCAGCATAGACGTGTATATATATACTATATATGTATCTTTATAGCAGAATATATGGTTAAACAAGGAAATAATGAAAAAGCAATATCTGAACCAGTTTGGTATTTCATGGGAAAACGAACTTGCCTATTTTTATCGATATATAAATTGAGCGTAAACTTTGTAGCAAATAAATCGCAACGGTAAGATAACTTCTTTATGCGACCGTAGAGCGCGCGACAACGACTAAGGCTAAAACGCTGGAAGAAGCAATGTAAAGGGGCGCGGGAAGGAGGCGTCGCATCGTGGCGCCCAGCGTCTTAATAATGGCACGTCGTGGAAACGCGTCGTCATGCCGGCAAGGGCGGAGAATGAGAGAGCAAAAGAAGAAGACGAAAAGTGGCATGAACTCGTGATTTATCTGCTCGCATATCCCTCTCTCTTTCTCCTGATCTCGCCAGCAAATAGCACCGGTGTCTCCTTAGGACCTCGTTAAGTGACATTTTAGAGGAAAGGCAGATAAGAGCGTACGTACGTGCTTTGATGCATGTTTCGCGGCTATTACAGTCAGTTAAAATAGCTTCTGAGTAGGCCTCCAGAAAATAAACATATTTAGCCCGATTTTTCTTGCATAAATCAACGCCAACCAACTTGTTCCATTTATTTAGACACCGTCAATCTGAAAAATGCAATAATTCGTTCGATAATGTCATTATCTCTTGAATATTATTTTCATTGTGGTTGCGCGCGTTTACGTTTCATTGGTCGATGATAGAACGACAGTGGGGAAAGTCGGTACAAGTGACCGATATAAAGCTCGGTGGTTGCTAGCGGAACGTAATTACGGGAACGTAGTAATCGACATTTTAGAGAAAATCGAGATAAGGTAAAGAGAGAAAGAGAGAGAGACAGAGTGTGTGTGTGTGCACGTGTTACGATGCATGCTTTGCACTTATTACGCTGGATTATACCTTCGTAAACGAAAGGGTAAACGGATAAAGGTATTTACGACAACTTTTTCATTATAGGCCAATACACGACAAAAACCAGCTGTTTGCGGGGGAGGGGGAGAATCGACGCGAACCAGTTCCTTTGCCTTTCTCATGTCAAACGATACTTTCAACGGTTCGCTCGTGATCTATTCTCTTTTTTTGGCGAAAAGGTCGTGGATTCAAAATAATATTCGTTTATCGCAGTGTCTTTGGTATCCGTTTACAATTCGACAGCGACATTAACACTATCGATACAAAAAATGAAAATTTCTCTCCTTACATCGTTGGCAAGCCTATCGCTTTACGTGCGTCAATAATCCGAATTTGTATTAAAGACAGTCGACGGTAAAGTTGGAGTTGCAGTTGGATGAGTGAGAGACGGAAAGAAATGGGATGGGAATGATGTCGAGCGTTGGATGTGTAGGATATCGTGTTACACAATTACCGCGCGGAAGGCAAACTTGTCGGCATGTGAGAAGAGAAGCGATCGCACGTGAACCGATATCCGCGAGAGTAGCGAGAATGGACCGATCGAAGGGACAGAATGGAACGTCTGATTCTCACGTGAGCGTCAAAGTGTCACGTATCGGTCGTTTGCTCGAGTGCTTGGTGAAGTCTTGGTGTAATCAATCGAGGTCGGTTCTCTGTCTTGACACGAAAGTCTTATCGAAGGACTTGGTCGGGGCGAAGACGTCGTCGGTGTCTCCTTTCCACGACATCGATACCCTATCATCTCTTGGCCGTCCTAAAACATCTATCTTGCACGCACAAGATTCGCGACTCTTATGAGAAAACTCGAGCGCTTTAGTCTATGGGGAATTCGATCCTGTCGTCCGAACGCGAAACTCGTCAATTTTATTTCCGCCGCACTAACGTCCTTCGGCTCTTGTCCATTGGCTCAGACAAATTGAGCCTGAGGGCTGGAAATTTCGTAAAATTGATTAATTAAGCCAATAAGGGTGCGAATAGTGGAAGAACATGGGAACAGAGAAAGGAGGAGGGAGGGAGGAGAAGAAAAACTGAGTGATAGAATAGTAAAGAAATTGTTGAATGGAAAACGATTGAAAAAAGTTCTCTGGGAAAAGTGGAATTATATTCGACGGCGGCATAATATCGCGGTAGATCCGCACGCGAAGAATGAGAACTGGTTCAAAATTTAGATGAAGTTTAATCTGATCGATTCTGTCGCTGCCTCTGTCTCGCGGATTTTAACTTGCACATCATTATCAACCGAGTTTTCAGACTTTCTTTTTCTCCTTGCGAACTTTTATTTTTATATTTTGGATAGACTTGGATGTAGAAATGTAAACTTTCAAATATTCAAATATTCTCGGTACGTACATTGAAAATTAACAAGCAGATCTGACGATTTTAAAAATGTTTCAAACGAAATCTATTCACTGGAAAATGTTTGACAGTTGCAGCAATCGGGTGAAACGCGAAGGCGAATCGGATGATCCGTATAGAAATAAACTGGCAATTCAAATTTAAAAAATGGAAAGATCCGTATCGAAAAACCCATAGATTCGAGATATTGGCTGGCGAGTAAGTCATGTATCAGGGACTCGCTCCTCTCTTGATATTGTATATCCTCGAAGGAAAAGGTGAAGTTCCATTTCATCTCAACAGCGACTTCCTATTGTCGAAGAATTCCGTAGCCACTTTACTCGCCAGTTATTCCACTGAATCGCAAAATTCGCAGTTCGCCGATCTTTTTATGAAAAACCCAATTTTCGCGGTTAAAGACGAACCTCTATAATAACTTCGTTATAATAAATTGATACGTTTCTCTAATATCTATGAAATTTAATATAAACAAAATATAATAAAACGGGAGACGGATATTTCGAGAGAAGCATGTTAATTATCAAGTTAAGTAACCGAGGTTTATTGCGTACTCCGATTCGAAGTATCCGAAACAGTCTGTTCGCAGCGAACGGAGCGAAATGTTTGAAATTCCATCGGCGACAGGGATAGACGGAATTCTCAAAATCGTGGATGACTCGGTATCGTTTTTGTCGAAGTTTATCGGAAATATTTTCTCCTCTATCCGAAGAATGGAGAGCGTATCCTTTCGTCCGCTTGCAGACTACATCCGAAAGCCACAGAGCATCAGGTACTGATCCGAGCTGTCGTTTGACGCTTTATCGGAAGCCTAATTCTCACGTCCAGCTGAAGAAAAATTCGAGTAGCCGACTTTATTCAGGTCACGTGGCCTGATATGGCTTCCGAATGCGAGCCCGTACCTTTGGTCCATCTTCTTTCAACTCCTTTTCCTTCTATTTCCCCTTTCTTTCATCGTTTCCGTCGAGTCCTTTGCTAGAAGGAGTCGAGTTCCTCCTGAAGCTATGGGGCCACGTTTCTCCCTCTACTTTTTAGCTGCTTCCTTCCTCTGCTCGTAGGTTGAGTACTCTGGAGTTGGTCCAACGTTTCTTCCTACCTGGCCAGGCTTCCTTTTCTGAAATTCACCTCTTGTTCATCGAAAGACGAGTCCTATGCACCCCTCTAAGTGGCCACTCTGAAATCATCAATTTCATAGGACCTGCCGAACCACGGTTGACGCTTTCTCTTTTTCATTTTGTTTTTCTCAGTAACATTCCATTTAACCGTCCAACTCGTTCCCTTCGAAACGGTCTTTTTCTCATTTGGATCTTCTACATCGATTCTCCGTTATTGGTCCTCTTTTCTTCCCCTCGTTCAAGATTCTTCGACTTTCTTCGTCCATATTTGTTCCATGCTGTCATTTCCCGGGGTAATTCGCCCACGCTATTCCTCGCCCACGGGTAAAACTTCATCGATGTTCATTTTCGTATGTCTTCTGATCGAAAGTTTTTGACATCCTCGCCGGTTGCCCGGGTAATATCTCATGCGTTTTATACAAAGTTTTCAGGCGATCCAGTTACTCGAAGATTCTCCTCCCACTTGTTCTCTGGCTCGATGGTGAATTTTTAGCGCTGTTTGCCATTCGCTCATTTTCTTCTAAATTCGCCCGAGGATTTTCGGAATCTTCGTCCGAGACTTCGGCAGGCTACAGTATTTTCTCATAAACAGCCTCTTCGTGTAACTCAGTTACCAGGGAAGCGCGCGACGCAACATCTAGCCTTACGTTTCTTCGAGTTTCTCTCTGATATTTCTCAACCTTAGATCGCTGATTGATTTTTACATCGCATTGAATTTAAACAGAAATTCTTCTGTTCGATACGGGAAAAGTTTTTAAAGTTCTCGCAGCAATCCTTTCGTTGGAACACGGTACACGGTTTCATTAGCTTGCTATACGATACGCAGTTTTAAAACAGCACCGTTAGATTTCCTCTGATTATTCATATCTCGTTTCGTTACATTGTTTCCGCTTTACCGCGTTCCCGCTCCTCGAGTCACCCTTTTAGGTTAGTCTTTTGCCTTGTTTACTCAACGCTCCTCTTTTATGCGGTTATGAGCTTCAACTTATTTTTCCCTGTTACTTCTGTTGCCTCCCTCCTCTCTTGAGAGAAGGAGCATCAAGGAAACTTGTAGCGATGTCTCTTACCGCGACTACGCGATCTTCCGTTTCGGAATTACTGCTTCGTTTCAACTCGACTCTCCTGCGTTTTACATATTCCCTCGACTTTCATCCTCTTTCAGTTTCTTTTGCGTCAATTCGATATCGTTACTCCATGAGATCCAAGGGGAAGAGAATTGTTTAGCTTAAGAGTACCT
This sequence comes from Bombus pascuorum, assembly GCF_905332965.1. Lineage (NCBI taxonomy): Eukaryota > Metazoa > Arthropoda > Insecta > Hymenoptera > Apidae > Bombus > Bombus pascuorum. Next base: position 5,536,150 of record NC_083493.1, read on the forward strand.
ACCCCGTGTTGGGTGTACGAGTTCAACGAACTATTCGGCATACAGGTATGTATATCACAAGTTGTTGTTACTTTAGTGTTACGACGTTTCTACGCGCAATGTTCTGACCTGTTTTCCGGTTTGGCCTGCAAATCGCGCGTGCTGTGCACCGCGGTACTCCTTTCTCAGTTTCTCCAAGTTTTCCACACGCTGGTATTATGTTACCCTGCAGGCTTCTAGTTAAAACGTGAGATTTTTACGATTATTCTTTCTTCTCTTATTTCCTAGAAATCTAGTATCTACGAAAACATAGATCTGGGCATCTTTTTTAGGTATGTCTAACTCAGTAACTCTGATATATAAATAATAATTATAGCTCTTGTAATTGTGTACTGCAGAAGATACCGAATAATACAGCCCGAAAGAATTATATAAATTTCTATCTATTTATAACAAAACGTATCTTCCATTGCAAACATATCTTTCGCTCAGCCACGGTGTGACTGTAGACAACTACTGAGAACTTACGTCACCACGGCCGAGTATCGACCAAAGACATTAAAGTTTTGATATCGCATCAACTACGAGGTTATTAGCAACACCATGAGTGGAGAGGGTGTCAGATAATTCGCTTTCCTGGTAAATCTCAACAGATCGTGCCTTTTCTGTCTTCCAAATTATCCCGAAGAAACTGCTTCTGTGTACGTTTCTCACAGAGCTTATATTAGGTTGTTCGAAAAGTTTCTTTCGTTTCATAAAGTGATAATAGATGAACAACAATTCCTGTTTTATATTATTTTATTGAATTAGGTATGATCCATTTCGTTATATTTCTATTATTATGTTCGTGCATAATTCAATAAACTAATATAAAACAAAAAACATTGTACGTCTATTATTTCCTTATAAAACGAAAGAAATCTGATTTTTTACTGACTACCTGATATATCGATTATATATATGTATGTAATAATTTAAACATACAAATCTTGTGTTAATCTGAAAAGGGAAGTAAAGTTTCTTGCTTCGTTATGTCCATAACTCCTAAACTCGTTTCAGTTTCTTGCAAATGTGTAAAATTACAAATTGCCCTGAAAAACTAGTTTCTTTCTTTCAATTATTAATTTTATCGTAGGAATGTCATTTTGTTTTTCTAGTCGTTTCTTAATCAATGTATATTATTACGCATTTATTAATTCGTGATATTTTTGATAAGAATCTTGCTCCGTGATCCGTTTTTGTTTTCCTGTATTTGTTATTTTAATGCAACGAGTATTCGTCCCGGCATATACTGTACCCCTTTTCCTCGATTCGTAACTCGACTCTCCTCCTTCCCTCTGCCAATATTTGACACTAAAACCGTCCCTTCGTTCGACCTTTTCTCGTCTCTCGTTTGCTACCTGATCTCATATTCCCGAGGGAGTTGTCAATCAACATCCCCGCCACTCTCGTGGCTCGTATATCAGCAACCAGAAGCATGTAACCATGTACCGTAATTATTGTCCCGTATGCAGGATCATTGTTCGATTCTTCCTTCACGAATCTGACGAATTAATTTTTCCTATCTAGTTTTTCATCTCACAGATATCTCTGACACCTTTAGTTAGGTATTTAAAGCTCTTTAGATATTTTCCATACTATACAATACGCGAATTAAATCAAACTGCAGGAAAATTAGTTTAAAATAGCAGCGTATATCGTGGACACGGTAAACGTAACTCTTTTTCATCGTTTCGATGTCAAAACCGTAAAGGATAGTTGGAAAGAAAATCTCAGGCTCTACCTTGTTCAAGATATTCTTAGCATCGTGTTGTCTCGTGAGGAACGCCATCATGTTTGCTTAAGATAATCGCTGAATCGAATTAACACGAAGCCGAATCTGAGGCGAAATCTCATTTAGTTTAACGATAGATTCACCCTATATATATATGAGTTATTGTTTTCTGCTTTACAGTTATCTCAACTCGATAGGTATCGTCTGTGAGAAAATGGGAAGCCATTAGATGCCGTAATGACCTTCCGATATCGACTATTAATAAGGAGAAAATTAAACACGATTTGAGCACAATGTAGAATCGTACAGCAGTTAATAGGCGTATAGGATGAAAGCGTTGCGGAAAGTGGAATAGAGTATAGAGAACTCGTCGATTGGAAAATCAAAGGAACGTATTGAATGGTAGAGACGCGAGATGAATTGGAAAACAGTGTATGAATGAGAGTGGACGGTGTATCGTTGTTACGGTGTCTCGAATCTTTTCCCGAGGTTGCGGACCGAGTTGTTGATCGAATAAATCCGTTTTCCATCATATGGCGCCTATGTACTGCGGTGCTTGGATTCTCGGTTTCTATCTTACAGGTCATCCGTGCTTCCATTCTTGCACTGTATTGCCTTCTATTTCATTCGCTGTATAAGGCGAGCCCCGGTACAACGACGATCGTTCCACTTCCGTTTCCCTGATTTTCATTTTCAATCTTGGTTTTTTGCAATTCAAAACCGTTGGCCTGGACGACAGGCAATAACTTACGATTCTCGAGCCAACCGATTGGCCTTTATTCGGATCTATTTTCAATCTTGAAATCCTGCCGAAGTAGTTGTCCGACGAACAACTTGCTGCTTTCCGAATGTATTTACCGAGGCTATCAGATCAGGCATGTTGATATACGAACAGAAGGATAAACGTACGATACAGACCTAGATTCTCGTGTGTACAAGTATCAAAGCTAATACCCAAGTTGCAGTTGCAACTTTCAAGGGAATATGTAAACCGATGGCCGTAATCGCCTCGTTTGCCACTGTTTTCCATCTAACCTTTACCTGTTTCCTATTTATTGTTCCACGAAGAAGAACTCCCCGCGAGCAGTCTACTCTTTTAACCGTGATTGGAAAATATATGTGCATATTTACGTAACATGAAAGTTTAACATTTTGCACGAATTGGAAATTTGATAAAAAATGACGAAGAATCTTTTACTACGATGTTTCCATCAACTATATCAAAATATAATTACCATTTCTAGCTGTTGTTCCAGCTTTTGTCATACGGTTTTCCGTTTAAAATTTCAAATAAATACAATAGCTGTGGAGAGTTTATTTCGCTTTAAATCATACGTTAATACGGATGATTCGTCCGATAAAAATTTAGTAACGTTATATTTTGTAAGCTTACGGTACTCTCTTCTATTATACTCGTTCGATAAATCTTCGTTTCACTACCAACGCCTCCACTTGTATCTCTGTATGCGTGTTTATTGTAATCCACGTTAACATCCTCATAATGTACTTTTCATATTCCATAATTTTGTGCAATTCTCTTATCGAATGACAACCATGTAACGTTAAAAAATATAATTTCCGTACTTCGTATTTCGTGAATTTATCGAACGCTATAACAAGATAGCGCGACACAGCGCGTACTAATCACCTTTATTCTTTGAAATCGCAGCTCAGAAGCTGAATGTCAATATCCCGACTCTATTACTCTATCCTCTTCTTCCTTTTGTTCCATTCTCTTCTATTCTTATCACCCGTTCCTGTGGGAGCCACCGAGAGAATAGGAAAGCGTCGTGTGGCGAAGGTTACGTACACACTTTTCATTGTCCTGGCGTATCAACGCACATCAATGGAGTTCTTCTAATATTTTTCTCTCATTTCCTTGCTCCAATGTCGGCAATCCTATCGAATATTCGTTTGAAGTTAACCAGTTTCCATTGTTCCAATTCTTGGTTCAAAGGAACCCATGTAAGCGTTCTCTCTCTCTCTCCCTCTCTCTTTTCTCGCGTGTATCCTTCCCTTCCCTTCCCACGCTTGTTCCAACTTGTACCATAGTCTTCCTGAGGGAGTTGTCGGGACGAATACTGCTCGTGCTCCCTTCTTCGCCCGATGTATACGTACATGAATGGTGCAGCGAAGATTTTTCATACCGTCATGCCGTATTTCCAGAGATACAACCGAAGAATATTGCTTTCTTTCATGTTGCACCGAAACGCGCAACTATTCCGACGTCTACTTTAATTTTTTTTTTTTATTTTCAAACACGCCGGTTATCTTCTCGCTCGAATTAAAAATCATCGTGATAACCATTTTACCTTTGGTATTTACTATACGTCTCTTTCTTTGAACGAGGATAAATCTACTGCAACACGTTCGATCGAGATAAGAATTAGCAATTGGAGTTCATTCGATAGCAAGTAATTGCGATTAATAATTAGAAGAAAGAAAATTTGTTCCTGCAATGTGATTTCTTCTTTCGAATAAACTGCAAACGTAACACGATAGTTCGCTTGTTGCTCGATATTATATGTTAATAAAATTGATTTGAAAAGTTACCCGCGCTTCGTTACCTCGGCATTGTTCGCGTAAAATTGCCGCACTGAGTTTTAATTCGCCGCTTTTATTTTTATTCCGCGCAGTTGCCGTACGTCTTGCAGCGAGTTCCTTGCTCCCTTGCATTCCTGTGGGAATTATCGTGCGAACACCACACCTCTTTCTCGTTCGCGTGAAATGTAGACGCGAAATTCTCCCTTAGCGGTTGTTCTCCGGCGCTCATTGTTGCTCCGCACTTACAGACCCAGCCTTTCCGCTCGCTGAATTTTACTTTCTTTAATTTTGTATTAAAAACTTCATCAAATATTCGTGGTTTCATATTTTATTCACTTTCCGCCGCGTTCCATGCTTTTTCTCCCCTTAATGCCTTAACTCTCCCTTAATCTTGGTCCGTACTGCCGCGGCAATGTTCTCGCTTTTCACGCGGAAAACACACGTACATCAGCCTGTCTTTATCGATTCCGTACCTTTTATTTTAATATGCAGGACAAATCAGGTAACTGGAAGTAGATGCACTCTGTGTTCGTTTCAAAGCCGGTAAAGCTGGTGCTGGAAAATCGAGTGCCGCACTATCCCCCACTCTGATCTCGTTCGTGTTTCCAGTGAAATTGTGTTTTTGTTTCTCGTACAGAAATTTCATCGAAACGAATACTTCTCCTCAAATCCTCTTCTGAAAACGACAAGCACGCAGAGACAAAAGCGACGACGGAATTCGTTGATCTTCTATCGGTCGTGTCTTTTACATGCAACACCTTAAGTAACGTTATTAATACCAAATTTGAGGCGTTTGTTAGCTCTTTTTAACTATATCGAATCCGACATACCTCTCAAAATGCAGGTCTCTCAAAGGAAGAGAAAAGAAAACTGAAACATCTCTTAAAATATACAACTGTGGAGCAAGTTGGTCCGAAGGTTTTGCTGCATTTTGGAGAGAGAACGTGTATGACTTTCGTGTAAAGAAAGGTGGAATTGCAGGTTGCGGGTGTGTTGTTATTCTTATGAAAGACCGAGGCCACGAAAACACAAAACCTTGTTATACTGTTCAGCTTTTTGTGGCAATTACGTGACTCGTTTCGTATACAGGGATGTGCGATTACCTCTGTTTCCAGCGACATTAAAAATTCGACTAAATATCGTTGCTCGCGATTTTCCTCTATTCTTCTTTTCAATCTCTCCAGCCCGCTGTTCTTATCTTCTCGTTAGTAGAAGACCCTCGTATTCTCAGGGGAAGCTGCGAGAAAACCGCCCTCACTACCTTCATAAAACACATACAAAGACAGAATACCTTTCGTTATTGTAGCTGCAATGAATTCCATTGTTACATTCGTACGTTTTCAATTTTTTATCGGCGACAATACGGATGCCGCGGAACGTTTTTCCATCGATTCGCAATTGCATCCAGATTCCCCATTTCCTCAATTAATATTTTCTCCGTTCTTCCCGTCCTTTCTTTCCCTTTGTTCGATACCTACACCGCGCCAACTTCCGCTCAAGATTTACATCCTCTTTGTTATCATGAGACAGCGGTCTGTGATTTCTGGGTTATTAAACGGTCGAGAAATGTGCTTGAAAAAAAGACATACATCGCTAAAAATTGCAGAAGTTCCGGATAGAGAATCGTTGTCTTTCTTATTTAGGTGTTTAAAGATTTTCTATGCTCCGAGTAATTGTTCGAATTTAACAGCTAACTACTGTTTTATCTGCTTTCTCCTATCGTTAATAATCCCCATTTAGCGGAGAAGTTTGAAATTGCAGAGAAAATTTTCTGCGTTTCTGTTTGACTAATCGTTTAAAAATATTGAAACGTAACGAAAGTAGGGGAAAGCTTTCCGTTTCCTGATACGAGTATATTTTTTATCGGTACGCGGTAGAAAGCGATCGTTTTTTAAAAGACAGACTGGACATTTCAAGCTTTATAAACAGAACCCATTTGCGATTCGTACGCGTATGCACGTAATGTGTGAAAATACGTTTCAGAATATTGCGTGCACGCGTATTCAAGCTTAATTTAAACAAGCTACATTATATTCGAGAGAGCTGCATTCGACGGATAGAGGTGCAAATCAAATTTAACCAAATATCGAGATTTTAAAAGCAGCGCAGGTGTACGCAGAAACTTCGCGACACCGCGTTGAAACGAAATTCCCACTTGCTATCTGGTTGTTTGTTTTCGTCGCAAAGAGAAAATCTTATTACGCAGACCGAAATAACAAAGTCTTTTCCCTTATGACTTCTTCCTACACGTAAATTAGACGCTTTTAAAATTTCGTCCAGACGTTGACATTTTAGGGACGATAGTGGCTTTCGCGGATGTCATCTTATATTGCGCCGCGCCATTATAGTAGCTCACTCTACTACTCATTCGTCCATCGTTTCAACTAAACGATATTTTTCATTTCTCTTGCTTCACACTTTTCTTGTCCTCGCAATGTTTTATAACAATGTTAACAATACACAGACAAAATATATGTCTTTGTTTTTGATACGCCAGTGTCGGATATCAATTGTTGCTTTCCGTTAACACTTTGTCTGCCACGTTGGTCATATGTGACCGGAACTTCTTACAATTGTAAAAATTGGATGAAAATTGACTGTTGGGGCATTTTGAATATAACCGATAAATAGAAGATACTTTGAAATAAAAAGTGCCCCATTGAACAATTAAACATTTTTATTAGAATATCAATAAAAAAAATGAGAAATGTAATCTACGAATATTATTATAAACACAGCTTAGAAAATAATTGTAAATGCTACTTCATAATAATATATATAATTGAAGTTAAAAGTGTGCACATACCTTACTATTATATATAGAATGAGCAAATACTATTTACTAATATCTTTTACACGTTTCAACAATATATTCTGTACGTTTTGCTTACGACGAAATAATGCGAATGGTTTGTTGAAATAAACGAAGACTTGTTATAATACGTCGCTATCAAATGTTACCAAGGCGCCACGGTGGTCACCTGTGACCACCAATAAGATAAGCGGTCCATTGGGGAAGAATCTTGTCTTACATCATCAATTTAGTATTATTTTGCCATTATGTGCTTTGAATAATAAAAATACTCCCGTGGCGTCCTGAACGAAACATGTGATTTCGGCGTGGCAGTCAAAGTGTTAAAATAAACATACCATTATTAGATGCTCTTTTTAACATGCCGATCCGTATCCTTATAATTGTTTAGAATCTTCAATCTCAAAATGTCGCTTCAAAATAGAAAACGAAGAGCAAATAAAATGTTTTACTATATTCTTTAAATGCATGATTTCATAGTATACTATTGCTACAAAAGGATTGATTTGGAAAGTTTTGCTTTGGAAAATTTGAGCCAAATTAAAGATTTCAATTATTTTTAATCCTACGAAAAAGATTGAAATAATACCGCACAAAAAGTATTACGGTAATCGTGGCGAATAACGTGATACGAACATAACCTATACAGATAGAAAATATGAAGTAGATGGTGCTATTATGTACTACTCAAAAGGCTGGGTATGCTAATAAAGGGATGAGAGACGTAAAGGAACTTTTTACCTGCTTGTTGTGCACCGTTATGTAGCTCTTTAATGTAGTAAATAATAAATATTCTTGCATTTGTAGTACATCGATGCGCCGCTAGGTGGCGTATAGAATATATGCTTTCTCGCTAGTTGTCGCAATGGTAGTACGTTGCTTTATATTCGGGAAACAAACCATATATATTACTTCAGTAGTACTTGAAGTGTTGTAAGGTACACCCGGATCGGTGGTGCACTAGTGAAATACATGTAATTGTTATCTATATATTGTAAATGTTAATAAATAAATATAATTTTTTTTATATTATTTATTTATTATATTTTATTATAATTTAATAAATAAATATAATTTTTTTTATATTATTTATTTATTATATTTTATTATAATCGCTACATGTAATGAAAGTGTTCTTACATATTTATTTCGGCGATTACGATTCACAATTCTAAAAATCTAATATGACAAAGAGTTAATGTTTTATTTGAGACGACTCAAGTTTTGTGAAAGAGGCAGTCATATAGGTCTTTCGTCTTTCTGCAACTACGAGGTTTTTCGGAGCGAAATATTTTTTTCGCGAGTACCCCGCATTGTACCTCGGCGACTTATATCGGGTTTCCACGCTTTTGTATCGTAGAAATATCGGTCCCAGTAAGTATATCGGTATAGCAAACTACGCGTAATACGTTAAACAACTTGATAATAACTTGCGGTCTCGAGTTTCAGATGACCAAATTTATTCTGCGCCGATCGCCAGTGTCGAATATCAATTGTCTTTCGTTAAAATTAATATACCATTATTAGATGCTCCTTTTAACATGCCGATCCGTATCCTTATAATTGTTTAGAATCTTCAATCTCAAAATGTCGCTTCAAAATAGAAAACGAAGAGCAAATAAAATGTTTTACTATATTCTTTAAATGCATGATTTCATAGTATACTATTGCTACAAAAGGATTGATTTGGAAAGTTTTGCTTTGGAAAATTTGAGCCAAATTAAAGATTTCAATTATTTTTAATCCTACGAAAAAGATTGAAATAATACCGCACAAAAAGTATTACGGTAATCGTGGCGAATAACGTGATACGAACATAACCTATACAGATAGAAAATATGAAGTAGATGGTGCTATTATGTACTACTCAAAAGGCTGGGTATGCTAATAAAGGGATGAGAGACGTAAAGGAACTTTTTACCTGCTTGTTGTGCACCGTTATGTAGCTCTTTAATGTAGTAAATAATAAATATTCTTGCATTTGTAGTACATCGATGCGCCGCTAGGTGGCGTATAGAATATATGCTTTCTCGCTAGTTGTCGCAATGGTAGTACGTTGCTTTATATTCGGGAAACAAACCATATATATTACTTCAGTAGTACTTGAAGTGTTGTAAGGTACACCCGGATCGGTGGTGCACTAGTGAAATACATGTAATTGTTATCTATATATTGTAAATGTTAATAAATAAATATAATTTTTTTTATATTATTTATTTATTATATTTTATTATAATTTAATAAATAAATATAATTTTTTTTATATTATTTATTTATTATATTTTATTATAATCGCTACATGTAATGAAAGTGTTCTTACATATTTATTTCGGCGATTACGATTCACAATTCTAAAAATCTAATATGACAAAGAGTTAATGTTTTATTTGAGACGACTCAAGTTTTGTGAAAGAGGCAGTCATATAGGTCTTTCGTCTTTCTGCAACTACGAGGTTTTTCGGAGCGAAATATTTTTTTCGCGAGTACCCCGCATTGTACCTCGGCGACTTATATCGGGTTTCCACGCTTTTGTATCGTAGAAATATCGGTCCCAGTAAGTATATCGGTATAGCAAACTACGCGTAATACGTTAAACAACTTGATAATAACTTGCGGTCTCGAGTTTCAGATGACCAAATTTATTCTGCGCCGATCGCCAGTGTCGAATATCAATTGTCTTTCGTTAAAATTAATATACCATTATTAGATGCTCCTTTTAACATGCCGATCCGTATCCTTATAATTGTTTAGAATCTTCAATCTCAAAATGTCGCTTCAAAATAGAAAACGAAGAGCAAATAAAATGTTTTACTATATTCTTTAAATGCATGATTTCATAGTATACTATTGCTACAAAAGGATTGATTTGGAAAGTTTTGCTTTGGAAAATTTGAGCCAAATTAAAGATTTCAATTATTTTTAATCCTACGAAAAAGATTGAAATAATACCGCACAAAAAGTATTACGGTAATCGTGGCGAATAACGTGATACGAACATAACCTATACAGATAGAAAATATGAAGTAGATGGTGCTATTATGTACTACTCAAAAGGCTGGGTATGCTAATAAAGGGATGAGAGACGTAAAGGAACTTTTTACCTGCTTGTTGTGCACCGTTATGTAGCTCTTTAATGTAGTAAATAATAAATATTCTTGCATTTGTAGTACATCGATGCGCCGCTAGGTGGCGTATAGAATATATGCTTTCTCGCTAGTTGTCGCAATGGTAGTACGTTGCTTTATATTCGGGAAACAAACCATATATATTACTTCAGTAGTACTTGAAGTGTTGTAAGGTACACCCGGATCGGTGGTGCACTAGTGAAATACATGTAATTGTTATCTATATATTGTAAATGTTAATAAATAAATATAATTTTTTTTATATTATTTATTTATTATATTTTATTATAATTTAATAAATAAATATAATTTTTTTTATATTATTTATTTATTATATTTTATTATAATCGCTACATGTAATGAAAGTGTTCTTACATATTTATTTCGGCGATTACGATTCACAATTCTAAAAATCTAATATGACAAAGAGTTAATGTTTTATTTGAGACGACTCAAGTTTTGTGAAAGAGGCAGTCATATAGGTCTTTCGTCTTTCTGCAACTACGAGGTTTTTCGGAGCGAAATATTTTTTTCGCGAGTACCCCGCATTGTACCTCGGCGACTTATATCGGGTTTCCACGCTTTTGTATCGTAGAAATATCGGTCCCAGTAAGTATATCGGTATAGCAAACTACGCGTAATACGTTAAACAACTTGATAATAACTTGCGGTCTCGAGTTTCAGATGACCAAATTTATTCTGCGCCGATCGCCAGTGTCGAATATCAATTGTCTTTCGTTAAAATTAATATACCATTATTAGATGCTCCTTTTAACATGCCGATCCGTATCCTTATAATTGTTTAGAATCTTCAATCTCAAAATGTCGCTTCAAAATAGAAAACGAAGAGCAAATAAAATGTTTTACTATATTCTTTAAATGCATGATTTCATAGTATACTATTGCTACAAAAGGATTGATTTGGAAAGTTTTGCTTTGGAAAATTTGAGCCAAATTAAAGATTTCAATTATTTTTAATCCTACGAAAAAGATTGAAATAATACCGCACAAAAAGTATTACGGTAATCGTGGCGAATAACGTGATACGAACATAACCTATACAGATAGAAAATATGAAGTAGATGGTGCTATTATGTACTACTCAAAAGGCTGGGTATGCTAATAAAGGGATGAGAGACGTAAAGGAACTTTTTACCTGCTTGTTGTGCACCGTTATGTAGCTCTTTAATGTAGTAAATAATAAATATTCTTGCATTTGTAGTACATCGATGCGCCGCTAGGTGGCGTATAGAATATATGCTTTCTCGCTAGTTGTCGCAATGGTAGTACGTTGCTTTATATTCGGGAAACAAACCATATATATTACTTCAGTAGTACTTGAAGTGTTGTAAGGTACACCCGGATCGGTGGTGCACTAGTGAAATACATGTAATTGTTATCTATATATTGTAAATGTTAATAAATAAATATAATTTTTTTTATATTATTTATTTATTATATTTTATTATAATTTAATAAATAAATATAATTTTTTTTATATTATTTATTTATTATATTTTATTATAATCGCTACATGTAATGAAAGTGTTCTTACATATTTATTTCGGCGATTACGATTCACAATTCTAAAAATCTAATATGACAAAGAGTTAATGTTTTATTTGAGACGACTCAAGTTTTGTGAAAGAGGCAGTCATATAGGTCTTTCGTATTTCTGCAATTACGAGGTTTTTCGGAGCGAAATATTTTTTTCGCGAGTACCCCGCATTGTACCTCGGCGACTTATATCGGGGTTCCACGCTTTTGTATCGTAGAAATATCGGTCCCAGTAAGTATATCGGTATAGCAAACTACGCGTAATACGTTAAACAATTTGATAATAACTTGCGGTCTCGAGTTTCAGATGACCAAATTTATTCTGCGCCGATCGCCAGTGTCGAATATCAATTGTCTTTCGTTAAAATTAATATACCATTATTAGATGCTCCTTTTAACATGCCGATCCGTATCCTTATAATTGTTTAGAATCTTCAATCTCAAAATGTCGCTTCAAAATAGAAAACGAAGAGCAAATAAAATGTTTTACTATATTCTTTAAATGCATGATTTCATAGTATACTATTGCTACAAAAGGATTGATTTGGAAAGTTTTGCTTTGGAAAATTTGAGCCAAATTAAAGATTTCAATTATTTTTAATCCTACGAAAAAGATTGAAATAATACCGCACAAAAAGTATTACGGTAATCGTGGCGAATAACGTGATACGAACATAACCTATACAGATAGAAAATATGAAGTAGATGGTGCTATTATGTACTACTCAAAAGGCTGGGTATGCTAATAAAGGGATGAGAGACGTAAAGGAACTTTTTACCTGCTTGTTGTGCACCGTTATGTAGCTCTTTAATGTAGTAAATAATAAATATTCTTGCATTTGTAGTACATCGATGCGCCGCTAGGTGGCGTATAGAATATATGCTTTCTCGCTAGTTGTCGCAATGGTAGTACGTTGCTTTATATTCGGGAAACAAACCATATATATTACTTCAGTAGTACTTGAAGTGTTGTAAGGTACACCCGGATCGGTGGTGCACTAGTGAAATACATGTAATTGTTATCTATATATTGTAAATGTTAATAAATAAATATAATTTTTTTTATATTATTTATTTATTATATTTTATTATAATTTAATAAATAAATATAATTTTTTTTATATTATTTATTTATTATATTTTATTATAATCGCTACATGTAATGAAAGTGTTCTTACATATTTATTTCGGCGATTACGATTCACAATTCTAAAAATCTAATATGACAAAGAGTTAATGTTTTATTTGAGACGACTCAAGTTTTGTGAAAGAGGCAGTCATATAGGTCTTTCGTCTTTCTGCAACTACGAGGTTTTTCGGAGCGAAATATTTTTTTCGCGAGTACCCCGCATTGTACCTCGGCGACTTATATCGGGTTTCCACGCTTTTGTATCGTAGAAATATCGGTCCCAGTAAGTATATCGGTATAGCAAACTACGCGTAATACGTTAAACAACTTGATAATAACTTGCGGTCTCGAGTTTCAGATGACCAAATTTATTCTGCGCCGATCGCCAGTGTCGAATATCAATTGTCTTTCGTTAAAATTAATATACCATTATTAGATGCTCCTTTTAACATGCCGATCCGTATCCTTATAATTGTTTAGAATCTTCAATCTCAAAATGTCGCTTCAAAATAGAAAACAAAGAGCGATTTGAAAAACACTTTCGCGTTATGAGTGTGAAAATTGTGACGTGGGTGTATGTGTCGTACCGTGCTAATATATCACACTCAATTGTATTGTTAATTATTAAAGTAAATTATTAAAGTTCAAGTATACGCATGATATCTTTAAGAAGAATTATAATTTAATTATCAAAAACATCATTTCAATGTGTTTGCGTAAAGAACAGCTTTATCCGTCACACATTACAGTGCTGTATCGTTTACGCGCAATTCGCGTGAAAATCTGCCGTACAGAGGAACAGTCCCGCGCAAAATTCAACCGTAACTAAGAGATTAATCCAACGGAACGAAAGTACTTGCGCGTTCCTAGCTGTTAGACCTGCTAAATTCTCAAACTCCGTTTTGCCATCGAGTTATCCTGCCTCACCTCTAATAGCCTCGTATCGGGTGTTTCACGCGATCCGTCAATAACGTGGTTACCGAGCAAGATATAAAATGCAAATTGGAAATAAACAGCATCATGACCACCTACTCTACGGTACAATGATATTGGTTGAGAGGGCGAAGAACGTAGCCGTGACCAAACCTCTTTTCCATTAATTATTATCAGCTTGACAAGCAAAACCTTTCACTCGTTGGAAATAAAGTACAGCAGTTCGCTCGTTTACAATGCCATTCACAATTTCCTTTATTATCCAGCCTGTATCGAATTTTCTATCGGCTGCAAAGAAAAACACCGAGAACGTATTCGAATTATTCTGTTTCGAATTACGCGCAGCGAGAGACGATCCCCCTCGCAGGCTGTGTATGGAGAAGGGTAGGTTCTCCGCTTGCACAGGATCTATGGGTTATTGTCGCAACGTATCTATCCGCGTTACGCTTGAATCCATGTGTTGCCGCAGTTAGTGTCGAGTTTCGTTGCTGCACATCCCGCCACATAGGTGCAACTGTGAGTGACCTCCCCAAGCAGTTGCATGCAAGTTATACGGCTAATGCGAAATGGTAAGTGATAGGACCTCATCGAAACTCCACCATAGACGCTTGCTCGTAATGATAAACAGACGCTCGTACGAGTAGAAATTATCGACCGGAGATGGTCTGTTGACTTTTACCGAGACGGAGGCTGTAGGATGTATACGATGACTTAAGAGCTCATTTTCCCATAGCTATCCGAGGGTTGCGATATTTTCGAGTTCGGACTTGTTCACGTACCGCACATATTGTTCATTTCGATATTTAAACACGACGCGAGACTCGATAAAGTTTCGCATTTGTAAATTTTGCGATACTGGTACGTTGCCCTTTGCGCTCCTCTTCTCTTCCTTCCGTCGAGAACCTTAGCTTTTATTGAAACACATTTTCGTTACGAAAACAAAGTTTCAGACTAACAGACTGCACGCAGCTACGTACGCAGTTAATTTGTAGAAATTGAAACCTGAAGCTTTTCAAATTCTAGATGTCTATTGGTTTGCTTATTCTGTTCGAACTGTGTTTGCCAAAGCGATACGCGGCTTCGTTGCGTGATTACAGAAACTTCTCTAATGGAATATCTTTCTTGGCAATTGTCTCTTTTATATGATTTATCTAGCTTCTGAGCAAATTTATTCAATTTGTGGAAAACAGCTTGAATTTCGTCAAACAACAACTGCGGATAATAAAGTGATTTGAAGGATTGTCAGCGTTCGACTTGTGACAATCGGGACAGTTCTTTGCTCGATTCGTTAGGTGCGAGCCAGTTTTTCTATTTTTGGTAACTCGTGTAACGTGTTTCGATGCAGTACAAGGATACAATATGTAGAAAAACTAGCAATCTGCGCTGCTTGTTCCATAGAAAATGCACAATGGTACCTGCATAGCAAATGCTGAAGCAAGTTGGAAAATCTGCATTTATGCAACACAATGCTAGACGTTAATACCACACAGTGTGTTTCAAAGCTGATTTGGCGATATTTAAATTTGGTTAATTAATACATTCATTTAATCAATTGATAAACCGAACGATAATTTCATTCCGTTCTAATATCATTCTATTGTTATATCTATCGTTATATTTCATCGTACATAGTACTTATTTAAACAATATTAAAAAAGTATTTTCTTTAAAGATCCATTGAACCTTTCCTTACTTTTATCTTTTGTGATTTACGTCTAATTTTATTGTATATTAACTGAAAGAAGGTCACTTTTTTAGATTATCAACTCGTACTTATAATACAAAAGAACGCAAAATAAGATGAAACGAATCACGCACCTACTCTGTTGCCTCACATACTCTAAGCCTAAGCTTTGCTTGGTTATGAATTGCTACAATGTGTCAGATGTTTTAGAAATTCTTTTAGAAATCTTCTCGCAAACGGTTAGCAGAGTGTAACGTTCGTTGCTGCGGTATAACGCTCCAACAACGATCGCGTGCGGTAATTGGCAGCAAATCGCCCATTGGGAAAGTTGAGGTCGCTCGTTCATTGGTAGAATATATCGCGACCGATTTTCAAAAGCTTCTCTAGAGGCAGGCGCATTCGCGGATCGCGAGATCGTTGTTGATTCTCTCTGTCGCCCGGCCACGAATAGGACAAAGATTGACAAAGATTTACAGAATATTTTACAATTGTGTTACCGCGGTTGCGAAATTCGCTCGCGAACTCTTCAGTAAAATTATAATCTACGCGTTTGTCACCGAATAGCCACGCGGAATATCAAACATAGCAGCCAGCACTTGGCAACTTAATCAAGCCCCGAGCCTCTTCCTTTTCATCGTCGAATAGTTACCCTTTGTCGTATAATAAGTAGATTCAAGAGCAGCAAGACCACCCCTCGCGGTGTAACATCGCCCGATACGTGGTGCACGGTCGAAGGTTTTCAAATGATTTTATTAGCCGGTTGGTAATTGGCCCGATATGATTTCCTGGCTGCACCGTTCGCGTTTTATTATCATTGTATTTCCTCGTTTCAAAGGATACACTTTCGATTGCTCGCCCCCTGAGGCGTGCCGATTACCTGCGTCATTTCTATGTAACATCGTGCTTTATTTTTATAGGCAGATTAAAAATCTCTCTTCCCGCGATGAACTCGCTAGTGTGTTCTTTCCAATTAACCGTATATTTTCTTTTTCGATATTCTTGAGAATTGTGGATCTTAGTTGTCAAAATAAATATATGCGAACACTCACATTACACGTAGAAATGATAGTAAAATGGTTTCAGATTTATTGAATATGTGATTTACAAGATATCCGTGGATACGCATTCTCAGCATTCTTTTTGTCTCACCATCCTCTTTACCACCATACGTATGGAACAGTTGTATTTTTCTATTTTACGAGGCGCTGCGCGATACCCACACACTCCCACACACACTCATACTCATATATGTGTGTCACTACTACGCGGCTAATTTTCTAGCACACAAAATTACACATATCTCAATAGATATATATTAGGTTGTCCGAAAAGTGTCTTTCTTTTACAGACACGTCTTTTACAACAGAGCACCTTCATACAAACGTGAAGCCAAGTCTGTGAAATGTCACGGTGTTTATCTCAACAGAACAAAATGGATCATACGTAATTCGGTAAAATAATATAAAACGAAAAATGTTGTGCATCCACTGTTTCCTTATAAAATAAAAGAAACTTTTCGGACGAACTAATACCTTCGTTATCTTCAATAAGTTTATTGCTATCACTGTTTCTTCCGTTACATCGTCGCGTCATATCTGCCTTTTGTTTTTAGCAGCAATGCTGTGTCGTTTCTTTTATCTTTCTCTTCCTTGTTTGCTTAACTCGTGCAATTTTAAAAATTGCAGCCTATTGGTTGGCAACTAATGACAAAATCCGCAATCACTTAGTTGCCAAGCTAATATTTCACAGAGTCGCAGGCGATCTCCGTGCAACAATTTAACAACAATTTAATATTTTATCGAGCAAATAAATATATTTTATCGATAATAACAGGTGACCATTGGACGTTGAATAGACGATGGGAAAAAGTTTTCAGGGCGCTGAGGTGAGCACGATTCTAAGCAGACATTCGCCGGAACTGTGATGCGGGATATCGATCGCCATTATCGCAGACTTAATGAACCTCGAGGCCCACACCTTACTCGCTGAATATGACTGTTCTGTGCAATAAATAGACAAGTGGCACACTCGATTCGCGTCCAACTGTCGTCCTTCCAACAGCGCTTATAAGTTCGTTCTCGGTAATTTCGATATCGAGTGTCTCTATTGACAATCGGATCGTGCGCCGGAGATATGATCAAACATCCAACCAAGTTCGTGCAACAATCGTTGGCGACAACGATGCTCGTTAGACTGCTGTGAATATTACATCGATGCAAAGGTTATTAATACCGAGACGGTTTTAAAAGACATTTCGCGTTATTAATTTAGGTTGGAAAGAGGAACACGGATCACCGTTAACACGGATTTAACGAGTCCATTTGAAAGTTGCCGCTTTCTTATTCGTTATAAGCTTGTCTCGTTCGAAAAGTGGCTCTCCGTTCACTTTGTCTCGCGGTTTTCAGCTCTCGACGCTTGTTCGTTTCTTCTTTCATATCGAGAGCCGATTGCCGATCGTCGTTCCGCGAATTATATACCTACCTCTTTAAGAAAGTTATCCTCGTTAATTTCAACTTTGTGCTCGTAAGTTGGATTCCGACAAGCAGCAGGAAATTCTCTGGTGATATTTTGGCATGCTTGTCAATGACTTTTCTTTTTTTATCAGTTCCTCTGATTAATTAACTATTTCAAACGATCGAAGAATTCTTTTCAGTCAAGTCTGTCATGAGTCGTTACAAATGGACCGTTTCCATAGTCGTGTCCTGCCAAGTAATTAACTCGGAGCTCTGGTTCATCAAAGTTGAATAGACATCGGGCGGAAACTTTGATCGCGTAAATTCTCGTCGAAACCGCTACCGGGCCAACCAATTCTAATTGCAGAAAGCCACGTCTAACGTCGCGTTCCTGAGGCCTTACCATTCGTTTCGAGAAACATTCTCGCCGAGAGCGACGTGGAGGATATTAGAGGAAATCTTGAGAAAATTTCTGGGCACAGAATCAAACGTTCGATGAAAATTATGGTTAACGAAGAAATCGATATCGCAACGGGAGGTGCCTGGCTGACTTTGGCACGGAACGTTCGTAAGCTGAAACGTAGGATCGATTCTAAAGAACACGAGTACACCAGATCGCTGCGAAATATAAATTACCATTAGCACGACTATAATAAATTAACCATCATCGCAGAAACTATGCGTTGAACGGTGGAAAAGGAGCGCGGAGGCCCACCGACTAACTGCGTCTCTCTCGCGGTCAGCTGGATTAATTCCACGAGGTATGTCGGCGATTTGTATAGGAATGAAGGAAATCAGCGTTGGCGGTCACGGAGTGATCTCCAGGAAACGCCGCGCCGTGCCGCTACCTCGCCAGTTTTTGCTCGCGTGACTCGCTTTGAAACTATGTTTGATTTTAAACGATATTTACAACACAATTCGAACAAAATATCGACTACACGAACCGTCGACTCCGAATGAATCCGAGCACATCAGACTTTTCAACGCTCCAAGTCCAAATCTCATCGAACGCAATCGGATCTCTAAGATGTCACGCTACGTTAACACTGGAACTACCACGCAGGTCAAATTGACTGGTTTTACAATTTTATTTTAAAATTCCTACTTCATGTTATATTATTTTCCGCAATGATGTAATGACTTTCGCAACGATAACTAAAAGAATAATATAATGAATTTTATTTTCTTTTTTATGTATT
Organism: Bombus pascuorum; assembly: GCF_905332965.1. Taxonomy (NCBI): domain Eukaryota; kingdom Metazoa; phylum Arthropoda; class Insecta; order Hymenoptera; family Apidae; genus Bombus; species Bombus pascuorum. Next base: position 5,555,339 of record NC_083493.1, read on the forward strand.
CAAACCGAAAATAATTTTGTATCAGGGCTACTTATAACAATATCAGTTAAAATGACTGGTACTTGTCAAAGTGCAAAAGGGTCCTGCGATCTGTTTATCGAACCCCAATTAATTAGAGTCCTCGTTTTGTACAACTTGCCACACGTTTTTAAAATTATGACTGCGTATCATTCGATACGATGATATCAGTTATCAGGAAAATTCCGGATCGATCGCTAGATCGCTAGATGATAACACTAGAAATACCACATCAGTCTAAATGACTGGTTCGACAATATTGTAAATGTGCCAACCCTCGTTTAGGGTTCGTGGTCCCAGATGGATTAATAATACCAAAAACGTACTACGTAACATGGAATTCCTTCTGTAAGAAAAGTAATAAATCAATAAATGTAAAGATATTCTATTATTACGTATTTTTTAAAGACCAGTCACTTTTCCTGGTTTTGGTAGAAATAGCTTCGTGTTAACTATCGGCAGTTCTAGTGTTAACTAATTTATTTTGGTCTACTTGGGCAAGCCCACGTGCCAGAAAACACGGTCATCTCGTGTTTTGGTATAGCGATTTTACAATTTGCTTTTTGTTCGTGCGCTCACACGTTTTTCACGAACTTCCTCGACTTCGAGGTCGAATTTATGCCGCAGGAGGAACGGCGGAAATGTACTATTTTGGAAGAATTTGATTCGTTCGCTCTGTGACCGCGTTAGTCGATATAAATAATTTCTAAAACTATACCGTAGCCTACAGAATCGTAACGTCAAGGATAGCCACAGGGGTATGGGAATCAGCGTGTAAAAGTATCTGTTTAGAGAACTCGTTCGAGAGATTTCGTTCATTTTTCAACGAAAACGCGAAGTACGAGTATTCATGAGCTGCGATGAGCTTTAACTCTCGATTTGTTACGAACGTTAAAGTCAGGTTTGTTGCGAGCATCGAACTCATCAGCCTCAAGTAAGATGCATCTAGTTTCTACGATTAAATTGCAAACGAGGAGCAACGAGGTTTTCCGGTAACTTTGTAATTTGTTGCACATAGATATGATTTTCTTGCAAAGCGTATAATTTTAGACGATACTTGGAATGTCAGTGCGCGAAACGGTAGGGCATGATGCGAAATGAATATTACATCAAGCGTTACGAAGACGATAATAGATAATAGAATTGAAATTTTCAAACTACTCGCGCTATTACGCTCGACTAAACCTTCCTTACTTTCTAAGCGTCGATAATAGTAATGTAATTCCGTCTATTCAAGTTGCACTGATTAACCAAGTAACCAAGTTAAAACTGATCGACCACTTCATTAAGAAATGCGCAATTATGCTGAAATAATCGCTTAAGTTTGATTGATATCTAAATGCGTATATCTGTAGTTGCCAGTTCAAGACAGGCGCACAGAAAATCGTATTTAGAACAGCGTAATACGTATTCAATTCTGTACCAACCGAAATAGACGTTAACCGCTACCGTTCTGCGGAATATCGATCATCATTAGCGTGAACGCAGTCTCTTCTCTGCTGGTAGCTAAGCAGAAACTAGCGGTGCGACCCTAAATTGATTCGAGATCAACCAACATAAAGAAAGTTAATTTATCTAGATTCCAACGGAATTTACGGTTAAATGAAATTTCTATTCCGGAAGACTGCAAACCTACCTCGCAAGTCTTCTTGGAGTTTGTCGGATTCGCGAAAGTCGCCTGATTAATCGATAGAAAATAAATCACTCGTAATTTCCAGGAATTATTAGCGTTGCGCGATTAAATGAACCACGCTATTTTTACTTTTCAAACTCGTGTAACGATTCCAACGATTAGGAGGAATGTCTATCGTCATTACCAAGAAATAGCTGGCTCTTGCTGGCTCTTGACGATTATTCGCGAACCTTCTTATTGATATAATTACATACGTACAAGGTTGCGGAATAGTTCACACCAGCGTCGAGCTCTCGTTACGACCATAATTTCCGACGACGATACCACAGGCACGGCCCATTCCAACGTAATTCCAAGTTGACAAATGGTTTTCAGTTTTTCGTATTTCGCGCGAACGCTTGCGTTTGCTTTGGTCAACTTAATCCGGTTTATGCATTTCACTGACGTGTTTACTGCGTGCTATTTCCCACGCGAACGTAGCGTGCCTGTTAATCGCTTTTAAATATTATTATTGTTCTACCGTTAACATTTCCATTTAATAATGTCGACTGATTTATTAGCTGACTTTTTGATCCGCGTAACATTTTCGTAATTTCGATGTTGCACACTCGCTTTCGTCCTTTATCAATCTATTAAATTCATCGTTTTAACGGACACGGGGTGGGGGCTGGTCTTTCATCTTTTATAAATCGCTACGGGAAATATTAATACTATAAGAGGCTTGTTGCAAACATAAATTGTAACATTGATAAATTCTCGCGTAATATCGTTCGCGATTATTCGATTCCACACGAACCAGGCAAAACATTTTATTCGTTTAACACTTGAACTACCACACAGGTCGAATTGACTGGTTTTACAATTTTATTTTAAAATTCCTACTTCGTGTTATATTTTTTCCCACAATGATGTAATGACTTTCGCAACGATAAAAGAATAATATATTGAATTTTATTTCCTCTTTTATGTATTCAAACCGAAAATAATTTTATATCAAGGCTACTTATAACAATATCAGTTAAAATGACTGGTACTTGTCAAAGTGCAAAAGGGTCCTGCGATCTGTTTATCGAATCCCAATTAACTAGATTCCTCGTTTTGTACAACTTGCCATACGTTTTTAAAATTATGACTGCGTATCATTCGATACGATGATATCAGTTATCAGGAAAATTCCGGATCGATCGCTAGATCGCTAGATGATAACACTAGAAATACCACATCAGTCTAAATAATTAGTTCTACAATGTCATAAATGTGCCAACCCTCGTTTAGGGTTCCATCTGGTCCCAGATGGATTAATAATACTAAAAATGTACTACATAACATGGAATTCCTTCCGTAAGAAGGTAATAAATTAATAAATATAAAAATATGCCATTATTACGTATTTTTTAAAGACCAGTCATTTTTATTGGTTTTGGTAGAAATAATGTGTTACTTCGTGTTAATTCTAATGTTAACACTTATTTATAGATATTTTGATAGCTATAAAGTTATAGAAATTATATATAGCTAGCGTAATTGTTTGGTAAATCTGAAGGTTAACTAGTCGAAGGATTGAACGAGAACGCCGGTTCCGAGGAGACACACGATACAGTCTCCCCATTGTGTACTCGACATAGCGTTCTAAATGGACACCTCCCTCGACAGCGGTTCGCGATATAGGGCACTATTACCTCAAACTTGCTGAACCCTGAATTCTACCTCTTTATCAACGAACGAGAACCGCCACATCGCAATAAACACGCGAGGCTACAAATTGACTCTCTAGCCGAGTTTCCTTTCGAGCGCAACTATCAGGTTCCTGTCTGGTATGTAAGAATTCGTAATTTTAAATGGCACAATTTCCCTCCAAGACCGCATCATTCCAACTTTCCAACGATATTTGAATTTTTACAGACGTATTGTCTCTCGTAAGATTGTAACCTCATTTTCGTCGAATTAGAGTATTATGAAATTGAAAGTTGAAATTGCCTCAATTACGAAGTACATATTTGCTTTTAAAGTCAATTGGAAACTATCGCAACGAAAGCCTGTCAAATCATCAAACCTACGATCTCGCTTTTATTTTATAATATTAGGTTGTCCCAAAAGTTGCTTTCGTTTTATAAGGAAATAATAGATGCGCAACATTTTTTGTTTTATATTATTTTATTGAGTTATGCACGATACATTTTGTTCTATTACTACACAGTGGGTCATACATAATTCAATAAGTAATATAAAACAAAAAATATTATGCATCTATTATTTCCTTATAAAACAAACGGAACTTTTGGGACAATCTAACAGTTAGCCCTAGATGTAACAAGCAGCTAGATATTTTCTATCGGAACGTCGAGCAAAAGCAATGCAAAGAACGTTTGTAATTCTTCCGCTGCAGGGAATGTTACCGCCGCGCAAAACGGTTCAATTTATGACGCGATTCCAATGTATTCGAAATTGAGCGAAATTGGCTGCGTTTGTTCGCCGGCAAGTGCGTCGATTGAACATACGCGTGACGTCGCGATATCAGCGTAATGAAGTTAATCAGCGAACGATCTCTTTGCGAGCAGTACACGTGTAACGATCGATGAATCAGACCCATTGAGAAGATTTTATAACGTCGTTCCGGCTGATTCTCTAAGTCACCGGATGGAACACGCTGGCCTATAGACCACGTTGTGTTCTACGTTTGATTCTAAACAGGCGTCTCAAGCGTGTTTCGCAAGAATACCAAGCAGTTTTTCATCGCTGCACGTGCAACGCTCACCAGTTTAACAATCTGGTCACGTAAAATAATCCTTCGAATAGCTATTAATGTACGCCATTTTCTGCAGTTCCGTATAAACAGAACCTTTGGAATTTGCTCCAACAGTATACGCTCGATTCAGTCTTCAGATTCTATATAATAACGATACGACGTGTTATATTTGAAATTGACAATGTTGGGCGTCGAACGGTACAGAAATGTTTTCTGCTCGCGAGAATTTTGAAACTCGTATACCTCGAATCGATATTGTACAGTTTATTAGAAAATATTTATTTGAAAAGAAGAAATTTAGTCACATTTTTCATGAAACTGTTCAACGCGACGCAAAATTGATTTCTATTTGCGCGTTTGATCCATGTGAAACTGTACTGACATTTTACGGTTGACGCGTTACTATTTACGTTTCTTGGAATTTTCGAGGCAAATAAGTCTTCGAATCATCTTTTCAATTTGCGGCTCTAATGCTACTTTTCCAATTCGTTTCTATCGAAGGCAAAGAAGATTTTACGTTTCCTCGTGAATTCAGGTTTGATGCAATAAAACGCCGCCCCGGAATGTCTCTTCGGATTCTCTGAATTCCCGCAACATAACGTCCTACGTTTATGTGTATCTGGAAAATTGCTTTGTTTCTCGGTCGTTAGTATTGGCCGGCAGTCAAGAAAAGATCAAACACTTCGACCATAGCTGAACGTATCCTCGCATATAACGGGTGGCACGTGCAGTCACGTTCACCCGCGTGTGTATCTCTGGTTTCTATATTTTCTCGACGCATTCCAAGTTGTCACGTTGCCAAGAATTTGCAGAGCAACTTTGTCGGTAAATGAAATTCTAAACAAAGCCGTGAAATCTAGCGTGCAACTAGCCCCTGCTCTTTCCTGAAACGAAACAAGACGAAACGCGAGGTGAAAGTTGAAAAACCAATCCGATGCTTCGACTTGCTAAAAACTTTATCGATGTCTTTTTAACCAGAATAATTTTTTGTGTTTATAAATAAATAAATAAATAAAAAGACACTAGCGGGTGACCGCTAAACGATGAGAAAGGGTTTAAACTTTGATATAGCTCTTTACGCCGGAAGGATAGTGATCCAGAGTCACGTATTTGTCACAATTCTTGTCTTCTTCGGGAACTTCGCGAAACGTACTATAAGATTTATTTATTTAAAAATATTAGAAATTAGGGTTTCCAATGATTTCTATCCTAAATGATAAGTTTACTGATAGATGGATCTATTTATTAGGTTGTCCAAAAAGTTTCTTTCATTTTATGAGGAAATAATAGACGCACAACGTATTTTATTTTGTATTATTCTGTCGAATTACGATCCATTTTGTTCTGTTGAAATAAACACCGCGACATTTCACAGACCTGGTTTCACGTTTGTATAAAGGTGCACTGTTGTAAAAAGCACGTTTGCGAAAGAAAGACACTTTTCGGACAACCTAATACAATGGATTAAACAGGAAACGACGGTTATTTAACGTGAACTAAATACAGCAATGTGCTATAACTAAGAGAACTAAATAAATAATTCACAATTCACAATTAATAGTTTACGACTGATAACAACTTGGCAACTCAACTCTTGACTCCTCACAACTCGACTCTTAGTCAACGATTAATTCGTCTTTCTCCCTTAAGCACCCCTTTGTCTTTTCTCGTACCCGTATTCTGTAATTGTCTGCGATTATGATCACATACACCTTTTTCCGCGTAACTATTCGACTGAAAGACCGACGACACATTCAAGTTTCCCGACCCTTTCGGCCTGTCAGCACTTAGGCTTTCTCGTAATATTGTTTATAGTTCACCCGATATTTCTTAGGCAGTTTGTTCACGATACTAATTTGGATATTTCCAATATTTATATGATCCATCCTACACTCGATATTGTGTCAAAAAGCAAATCATTTCTTTGGCAATGGTTCGGAATGCTTGGTACCATCATGAAAATCGCTCGGAGAAGCCCGTGCAATCATTGCCATAATTTCGCATATTTACGAGACCATGGACAAAAGCTGACCATTTGTGAAATTACGCGGATACGCGTACAGGTACGTGTGTGTATAAGTTGAATATGACCTACATACATATATATATGTTAACTCTATAAATGACTGGAGTTTCATCTGAATTTTCATATCCTCTGTTTCCTGAAAAAATTCTTGTTCGTCATCGTAGCGTTTTTATTCGAGCTACGAATAAGTTTCTTTTTTCTGAATAACAGGCTACTCGTATTTTGTAACGATCCTTCATCTATTATTGCTGGTCGAAAAGAAAACGTTTATATTAGGTGATGGTTATAGGTAAAAGAAAACTACGCATCCGGGATGCAAGTGATATCAAAATTTCATTAAGCATCAGTTTTTTGCGGATACAGACAAACAGTTTTCTATTTTTACGTCGGCAAATCTTTCAGTTCCCGGACGCATTACGTGTAAGCAGCGTATATTGCGCGCAAGTTGCTCTAATCGTACCGCGATTATCTTCCTGCCGTAAAGATCGTGCAAAGTTTTTCTTTTTTTCTCTTGGAAGGATCTCGTTATAGTCGTTCATTTGCTGAATGAGCCGTTTGATCGAGAATGATGTTCACTGGCGTTTCGAGCTATAATATTTTTCCACGAGATTCCATGAATATCATCGAACGAAGTCAGATTTTCCGAACATCGTCGACGATGACTCGTTCCGTTCTGTCTTCTTTTTCCTTTGGAATCCTTGAACGAGCGTATTCAGTCACAATGATCAAACTGTTATTTCTACCAAGAAAGAATAAATTAGCGCGCTATCTGGAAAATCCAAACAGTCGAATCTATTTTAACGAAGCATCGTCGTTGACTCGTCTCGTTCCAGCATTGATATGCTTTAGCACGCTTCGTTATACTCTCGATCTATCATTCCACTTACGAACGGAAGCAAGATAATTGTATTATCGTGACAATGGCGATTCAAGTTTTCTCACGCCATGCAACGATACGGATGATGCATTGTGCGAATGACAAACACGTGGCCGTCATACCGTAAGGGGACAATACGAGAAAGCACGATAATACCAATTATAAAATATCTCGTGTGTAATTACAACGGGAAATTCACCGACGATGAAGTTCCTTTTTGATTCGCGTGTGGAAGTTTCGCGATATGCTACGCTCAGAGATGGGAACAGAAAGACAGAGAGAGACGAGACAGACAGACGGATAGACAGGGAGAATAAAAGGGAGAAAACTCTCGCGTAGAACCGAGTTTTTTCTCGAAGCACCATCGCCTCTTCCTTTAACCTTCATTTACGAACTGAAAAGAATTTGGCTGAAACGCAAAACAGCAGCTGGTCTGACGTATCGCGAAGGATGGCGGCCTTTGTTCGCTCGTTACATTCTTCTATAATTTACATTAGAGCCTGTTTACTAAGTACTTTCGGCTAAGGCAAGCTAATTAAGTCGCAGTACGTTAATTAACGTACACGTTCCTCGATATCATCTATACCGGCTCGTGCGATCTTTCGCTTTTGCGATTGCCCGCCTCTAACGTGTCTTAAGCACGATACTTGGTCTTTTGTAACTAGAATTTCCTACGGATTGAAAAATTAGTTTTTGTTCCTACAATGATGCGAGCACGGACAGATTGCGAGTCGCGTACACGATACCGCAAAAAGTTGCGGTTATTAATTTTCACTGCGGCTCCTCTTCCGTTCGGAATAACCGGAGATTCGACCCATCGTCTCTTCCCTCCTGGTAAAATTGCGCGGATAGCTATCATTACGAACGCATATCCGAGTTCTTGCATCGTAATATCTTCCGCGTGTCTAGCAGCGCGTGTTGCCAATGGGTTGAAAGGTTTTCACTATACGGCACGTTCGGTGGCTTTCACAGAGTCGTAGGGTGCTTAATATTCGCGTTTCTTTTTGTATTCGGTTGAATTTATACGAGGTTTAGTGGCAGGTGAATTATCCTGCGAATTTATACTTGTGGTTTATCAAAGTACCATCTGTTGATAATTACGTGCATACGTATATGGTACTTTTTTCAAGTGTTTTAATTTCGCAAAATTATTAAGATTCCTCGAATATCAATATTGGGGAAATTTGTGCGGTTATTATTCGAAATGGTGAGGGTTTTTAAAATCAGCGATTCTTATTAATTCTGGGCCGTACAAAACCGCGATGCAGGTGACAGGGAAATCGGACCGCCTGCTGTGTGTGTCTATTAATGTGACCGACTGCATGTAGGTACTCCGTCATAGGTTCATGGCAGGTCAATCGCTATCGAGAACAAAGCAGCAGCAAGCCGGAAGTGGATAATCAACAGAAAGTACGAAAATTACGACAAGCCATTTGTTCGAACTCGCTTTTTTATTTTTCGTTGTACCATAGGCATACATGTGTGTATATTGCATCTACATTTTCTATAGAAATGGACGATTTATTTTTGATTTTATCGAGCCACAAAGAAATTTCATAATTATGTTAGTACGATAACTTGAGGATTATTCTATCGGCGGAATATTGGGTACACGGAATGATAATGGTAATTATCGACGATATTAGATTGTCCGGAAAGTGTCTTTCTATCACAAATATGTGTTTTACAACCTTCATATAAACGTGAAAGTCTGTGAAATGTCGCGGTGTTAATTTGACAAAATAAGATAAACCAAGAAACGTTGTGCGTCTATTATTTTCTCATAAAACGAAAGAAACTTTTCGGTCAACCTAATATTTGCTACTACTATATTTATATTATACACAGTATTATATTACTTGCCGTAAAAATGTATGTTTCGCCGGCGTTGTCAGAACAACCAAAGGCTGTCTCCAAAAATTTTTTGAAAGATGTCGTGCTCGAAACGTGTGGCAAGCTTCTAACAACGGTTGCTCCGCGAGATATTGGTTAAACGAAGTACAGGAAGATTTAAGCGGGTAACCTGTCTCGGTTAAATAAAGAATCGCGGAAGAGACACTGGCGGTTAATTGGAATAATTAATAAGGTCGTTTCATTGTCCATTTTCCCCGGCAGTTCCGTTGTTAGCTTGAAAGGAACGTGTTGAGCCATTGAAGATGAACCACAGGGACATCCGCGGTTCCCAATTGAATTCCGTAGAATTTGCTGGCTTGTGGACATTGCCTTTTACCCAGCAAATCTTCCATCTTTATCTCTTCACAGGGATATCGTGAATATTCCACTTGAATAGCTTAAATCTTGAGACTTCAAAGATATATGCGGTCGCGAGAATGTCGTTGTACCATGAACAGGTTCGTAGGATTTCTGTGATTCAGCGCGATGCTTCGTATACATGCAAATGGCAAAACTGTTATATATAAATTCAGCATTATTTAAGAGCAACTTAAAACAGTAATATTTGTTCTTCATTAGAGAGAAATTTGAGTTTGTCGTTTAATTGTTGCTACTTACGTGATTTACGTGTTACTATGGTTTTGAACTGTAAAGGAAGGAAAACTAATCGAGCCGATAAGTAGCGTTCGATGTCGAGGTGTTGAAAGTTGGAATTCAAGCAAAACTTTGCTTAATTATGGAAAAAATAATATCGCAAGAACTACGGTACAGTGGTAGCGTTGTGCGTCGAAACTGATCGGAAGGTAGGCAGACGTGGAAGATGGGTCACGGAAGACCCGTCGGTGACAAATCGTATCCAACGAACAAACATTTGTATTTTTTGTTGGAAGATCGGCGAGAAACGAGCTTCATTCGGCGAACTTAAACTTCAACCACAATGGTTATCACCGTGTCTTTACCCGAGCAGAACTTCACATCGAGGACATTTCCCGAAGAAAAAGTGAAAAGATGATTTGCAAAACTAGAAAGGTAAACATAAATATTGTACACGGCAGTATTTTGCAATGAAAATTTACGCCACGAAACGACGTTGCCTGTCGAACGACCCTATATTTCAAGCCAAACCACTCGTAACACGTTTCGTTGCCGATCGAATAATCGCGTTCACGAAAGACTGGAACGCGATCGTACAGTGGCATTGTCCGTATGCGAGTCCCGACCCTGTTCCTGCAGGTACCGACGCGTGTCGAGCAGTTAAATCGACACTGCTATTTCATCTATTCGAAATGCATCGAACTTAACTGGAGAACTAGGGAGGCATTGGTCGCGAGTCGATTCTCTTGGTCGTTGCAATTAGCAACTAGCACACCGAGGGACGTTAATTACTAAATCGACGTCTCTTCTAAATTTCACCGGAATCCGCCACGAAATCCACGGCTAGCCTTAAATCCAGGTGATTCCAGCGTGGATTGCCGATAACAATCCGGGCAGCGGATTGCGGCCGTGCCGCGTTCGAATTGAACAGGGTGCGCGAAACTTGTCTCGCTCTCTCGCGTGGTTCCGCAGGCAAAGCTCGCGTGTACGCGCGCACCACACGCCAACCGCGGCTGATCGATCGATTGGCTGTTTACCGGAAAGCCCGGTGACTCGTATTTTTCCGTCATTTGCTCCGGTTTCCAGCGAGATCCTGACACCGCTATCGCGCGTAATCGCGCGCGTATAATCGCCATCTCCCGACGTCCCTGCAAATCCGACGCGTTCCATTCGGCGAGCGACCCTCGTCGATTGTTTACCCTCGTGTATTGCTGTCACTGGCCGAAATTCGAACGATGCGGTCGTTCGGTGATTGCTAATTGGCCATGCTGTTCCAACCGATGAAATCAAATTCTCACGAAATTTCACTTCCTAAGATCACACTGTGGATCCTGTGTATCGACTCTAACACGGGTGAAATGTGATGTGATTTATGTGAGCTAAAAAATACACGTTTTATTTGCACGTTTCGTTGAGGTAAAGTCCTTTTTTGGTCGAATACAATCGTTATTCCCATGTAAAAATCTTTCATTTGTCATTTTTAAATGGTGACCGTAACGAAGGTAAGATAATGGAAAGCAAGCAGTTTGAGAACCACTGCTGCGGCTTTGTAACATGCTGTGATTTCAATTAGCGATGATGCATTTTACGGGAGTGTCAAACAGGTGTTACCCGAGTGGATAGAGGAAGGTTCGATAGGTTGATCGGGATGCTATTTTGAGTGAAAGATGTTGTACGAACAAGAGTTTCGTTGAACGGTTTAACAAAGTTTAATCGAACTCGTAATAAAATTACCTGATGCTTTATCGCACGCATTTTTACAACGACTATTTCCTTTTTCATTTTGATCCTGACAAATATTACGTAACGTAAATCGACAAATATTAGCCGCAGGGTAACGAATCGTTAGAAACGTATATACACTTATATTTTATCGTAATATTAATAACAGTCTACCTGCTACTAGAGCTGCGATTTTTTCCAATTTTAAATACAACTTGAAAATACATATGTATCGTTTAAAACTTTTGAACAAATGTTTACGCCTATTTTTAACAAGGTATTTGTCTTTTTGACACATAAGATCGAAGAAAAAATGTACGTACCATTTTTCATAAAAAATTCATCCAATTGTGGAATGATTAACATTAGTCGTTTGTTCCGTACAATGACTCGAGTTGTTTCTTACTTGGATCCAGGCGATATTTGCTTGCGTTGTATTCTCTCGCGATGAAATAATTTTTCAGACCGCAAATGACATTTCCGTGGTAACGCGTCTTGACGAATTGCAAAACTGGAAATAAAATTCGATCGATTCGTACTCGTTACTTGTTGATGCGGTGAAATTACTTTAAAACTAAAATTTCAATCGACGCAATATTCGTTAACTGTCTTATATTTTACGCAGGCGAAGAGCGAAACCGAAGCAAACACGTTACATGTAAGTGGTTTTCAAGGCAAGCAAAACGTAACGTCGTGATAAACGTTGAAAATTATCCAGGCGATGTTTCTTTAATCGCAAGTCAAAGACTTTGCTAGATTCGATTACGAGCTGAGTTTTGTTTACGAATAGTCGCAATTCTATAAATTAATTTCCCGAAAATGCTGGAACAACGTTTGATGTTACGAACATGATCGCCGCGATAGCCGTTGACACACGTAGAATTTCAGAGGCAATATTCATGCAATCTGACCGATGGATTTTGCTGCAACACCGCTGTACCACGCTGTGTTCATACAGTTGCATAAAGTTGTATGTACAGCGAATGAATCATCGACATTAACAACGTTACGTATTTCTTCCATCTTGTTTAAAGACAGATTACAACTAACCAAAATTTGTATTCCTGTGAATTTGTATATCGTATGAGAATTTCCATTTATTAAAAACTTGACTGTTTCTAAACAATAGAAACTTCTATTTTATATATATACACGCGCAAGGATATGCGTGTATTTTTAATAGCGAGCATTGATCGCGGCGTACGAAAATCTTTTTGCCACGCAATTTTATCATAAAACAGGCGAGATCATCATTTCGGACATTTCGTTTTAATTGCACGTTGAGAAAGAAGCAACACGCATAGATTTCTGAGAAAAAAATATTTGCATAGATGCACAGGATAGATTGCGAACATTGGTCGTCGCGCTGCATTCTATTTTCAAAGCTGACGGTAACGAGGTTTTCTATCGTGTTCGCCGTTAAAACATTAAATCGATCAACGACGACTAATAGATGTATCGTTGTTGCATGCGAGATGCATCGTCTTCGACGGGGCGAGTGTGCGATTAATTTAAGGACGGTGCGGTGGTCGCGTTAGCGAATAAGACGGAGCACGTGGTTTCTCCGTTATAACGACAGAATCGCGTGAGCCCACCAACGAATAATTGCGATTTATTTGCCTGAATTAACCGATACATTTGACGTGGCCGCTACTAGCACGCGCTTCGCTAACTTTCTATGACATCGACTGATCGTATTCGGGGAATATTCTTGCACCATCCAGTCGTGCCTATCTATTATTCACAAACGTCGCTCCACCTATTCGAAATCGCACGTGCTGCGCTCAAATTTATTTATGGGTTATACCAGAGATTAGAATAGAACATTTTAACAGTTGACAGACTGTTGAAGCGCGGATCGATGTTTAGCATACCGATTGGAATACTCTATTAATTGAGAAATAATACGAATCGTTATAAAATTAGTGGAAGGCCGACGTGGTTTCAACGTGTTTCAATGTAAAAAGACGGTCCGTTAAATTTCGTAGGTAAATTGGTGTAGTAAGGGATGGATTACACAGGGGTAAAACCGGTTCGAAAAATATCGTGATACACGAGGTTAGATTTTGTGGAACGATAGCATCGCAGGATGCGGGGAACACGAGTCATAATGATTTATTTCCACGAATCGGCGAACGCATTTGGCGCGGCAACACCTGTGCACGTGGTTAATTTATATACCATGCATCGTTCATTGGTTGGATTTAAGAGAGGATTTTTTCGCTATTCTGTGAAACCAACGTGTGTCCAAATAACGTTGCAACATTAATCGGCTATTATCTTTACGCGTATATAGCTTAATTAAAGCGTAAATGTGCGACGATAATGCTCCGGTTAATTTCGCAAACACAATACGGCCGATTTGCACGATCCCACGCTCTTGTTTCGAAACTTTCGATGCAGATAGTCGATCACTGGATCGTTTCTCCTCGTAACTCGTTCGTATTATCTAGCGTTGGTGTTTAAAGAACATCTGGAATATCACAAGTCGGCGTATGGCAAAAGTTGCACGCTAGAAACGATGAACTTATTAACTTAAGCGATATACCGTCGTATTTAATAAACAACCACAGCAAAAATGATAATATTTTTGTTATTAATTTTATCTCTACGATATTCGAAAGATTATTATTGTTATCGGTCGTTAATTTAATCACGGATTATGTTCCCAGGACCACCAGGAGAATTTATTTTATTTACAAAGCCGATGATATATGACATGCTGAAAATTTATCATCCCTCTTTAATCTAAAATAATACGTTTATTACAAGTGTCGTCGAGCTGCCAACGAGTGAAACTTCCTACCTTCCATCCCCTGTCTATCCCTCTTTTGTTCTCTCTCTCTCTCTCTCTCTCTCTCTGTCTCTGCATCTCTGCCTCTGACCCTGTTTTTTATGATAGAGTTGTCGCCCGACAGAATGATAGAATAATCCCAATTTATTCGGGAAATCGGCCGACACAGTTGGCTCGGTTACAACTTCGAACTTCGTTAACTTATGCGCATCGTCACCATTTCGGATAACATACCGTCTCGAATATTACACACCGTTAAAACGTCGACGACCTCGTTTTTAATATACACCGATTTATGCACCGATTCACACGCCACGAAATAACAATTGATCGCTTCACACACTTGTTTTGCCGTATAATTTAAAAATTGAAAATTTATTTCCCTGTTATTGCGCGCGTTCTGCGTCGAGTAGAACTTTAAATTGAATATATCGTCGTTTAAACCAATTGCTGTTGTTGGTCGTTCAATTAGTTTTTGTTAGTTTAAATTCTACGATCAAGTTCCGGTATAAAACAATAATAGCGAAATCATTTTTATGCAGCGTTTCGATTGAAATTTTAGCCCTGATTACTGACATTGGACGTAAATCTTAATTACTAGAACAAATTGCGGCCATTCGACGGCAAAATTGAATTAGTTAAGTAAATATCGGGATTATCGAGACCGAAAGTTTGTTAGTGCAATTTTCATTTGCATTTTAGATGGAATATCGGAGAAAATTTCGTGATAGCAATAATATCACAGCCTCTTTTCACGATTTCTTTACTAGGGCGCAAAGTTTTAAGTTTCGTAAGTTTCTACATTTTATGACTCGCTGTATTTTTCCCATGTGTCGAGTTTCTTCGTTATAAAAGCGTAATTTTACATCTGAAACTGATCAATTATAAGTTATATCCTATAATATTCCTATAATAAAATAATATAATAATTTTAAAATAAAAATATATTTCTAATATAATATATAAAATGTAATATAACTATTAATATAAAAAATACAATAATAAAATAAATTTCCTGCAATAAAATAATATAATAATTTCCTATAATATAATATAATCACTACGAAGGGGATGTAATTCGTACACACACACGAACGTTTCTCTTCTATTTCTTAAGAAAGCTCGGTACACGCAAAATCTTTCGCTGTGAAATTGAAATCGTTTCGATTGAATGATCAGATCGGCAGCATCAAATAGAAGGAAGCAAAGGAATCCGCACGAACACATCGATTCTAACCGTATACATATATAGACGTACGTGTCTACCTACGAATCGCATAGCGTTTATCCAACGAAACTCGGTGAGCACGTTGAAAACACGAAATAAGGGGACCGATGCGCATTAATCGTCGGACAAGTGCGATCGGTTTTTCATTGTCACAGATAGACCAGCCATAATGGCGGATTTATAATCGTAATTTATTTGCATGCATTATGGTCGATGTGTTTTCCACTGGCTGGGATTCACACGGGTCTCGTTTGTTTGCTCGTTCATGACCGATCGATCGTTAACGGGGAAAACGCGATTATAAAAATTAATCGACGGCTTCGTGTTCACGTCTGTGTACACAAGTTTTTGTTCCGGTATCGCCTTGTTTCATATTGTACGTATTATACGCGAAGACTACGCTAGCTATTCTCTTTCGAAACAGACGTTTATACATCTGACGTGTTTGTCCAGTTTGCACGATGCGCACGTTATCTTGATTTCATTCGTGCGAACCTGTGTGCCACGTTCCAATTTAACGAAGATCGTTAATGTGATCGGAGTACGCGAGAACGCACGTCTCGCTGCAAAAATATAATTAATACATCTGCCAACTAATTTTTTCTCGCCGCTTTTAGCATCCGGAAATTTCGAAATGCGAGTCATATGCACACCGTGAGCTTTCAGTTTTCCTTTCATGCGTTTCGAAACATCAAATGATCATGTTTTTTCAACGAATTTCCCCCTGATACTCTGTATCGAGTATAATATTTCTCAGGCAATTCGAACACATCGGAATTGTATTTCCCGTTTATGCGAATCTATACAGTTTTCTTGTTAATGGTATGAATGCATTGTACGCAGCATTGTAAAAAGAGATACAATGTGCGAAATGTTTAAATCACGGACTGTTTCCATAACGATATGCGTCTGGAAATGATAGATTCTCATAATTCAGATTCTGAAACAATTTTATTATAAGACGCGTGACATTCGGACTGCTCTGTGTTATCACTAACAGAGATTTAAACGTAGAATACGGCCAGAGTATAGAAGCAGCATTTAGATTTAATTCCTGACGTTGATCATTCTCTTGTTCTCGTTTTAAATACGTTAAATATTATTAAACGTCGTGAATATCACTAAACCACGAGAAAAGTATGAAAGATATATTTTTCAGTGTAATGATAGAATGATCAGCTGGAACAATTGTTTAAAAATGTATTCTTATATAAATGCGTAATTTCTCAGCTATTATTTATCACAGTTGAATAATATAACCATCGTTGTAACTGCTAATTATTGTGCCATGAATGAACGATTTGTGTAATTTAAGAGCAGGCTTTAAAAGCCCTGCTTCGTACTGCATCGAATAATTAAGTTTCGACGTAACGATATCGCAGAAATATTTTTTAATCGTAGCAGATTTATTCGGCGTATTACTCGAATAAACAGGGAACCGCGAAAATTAACGTGGTCGTGGATGCACGAGCACGGTCGCCGACCAATTTTCGAATCTTACAGTGAGAAAACACCGGTGGCGCGGCCGAGTTCTCGTATTAATCTCGCCTGTCGAATTTTTTAACCTGCCGAAAATGAGTTTCTCATTGTAACGCCGATATCTACGGGGTGGCGCGTTTCGTTCGCGTGTTGCTTCAACCTTCTTTCTCCGCTTTCCTTCTTTTCCTTTGTCCATATTTTTTCTGTTTTATTCCGTAGAGAAACTTAATGCTTTGTGACAGATGTATTCGGTAATTTGGCTACGGGAACTGGATCGTCCGTGTAACTTTCGTTTAACGTTGCTGTTACATTCAATTACACGTTTCGACGAATAAACGTCGAAGCAGTGAACTCGAGCTCAGGCGTTACCTTGACATTTTACGTTTATGTTTCTCCACGATCCTCTCTTGTTAGAGATTTCTCTTTTCTTTCCTGCGTACATTTTTTTCTTCTCCTACAACGAATATTTAAACTAGAAATTGTCCACTATAAGAATTTAATATGCGAAGAATCTGCGGGAATAGTGGAGGAATGTCAAGTTTTGGTATTTATTGGAAAAGGAATATTTATTTTTCAAGATACAATGTCAACAATTCGTATATTCTATATGTCAAAATAAAATATCATTTTATTCTCCATTTTATTCCACATCAATTTTACTTTCTTACAATTTTACTTTTCTTTACTTTTTCTTACAATTTTAGATAACATATAGGACATGAAATTCTAACAGATGAAAAGTATCGAGTTTTCGTTGAACACCTAAATTTCTTAACGCTATTGTAATACTCGGGAAATTTTAATTCGTAACGCGACATAGTAATATACAGAGCATACACGAGCATACGAAAAAATGTTAAACTCAAAATTCGTTAAAAATTGCCGTTCTCCTTTTTCCTCCCTTTCCATATACTAAAAATTCTCGACTAGCAATTTTATGAACAAACTATGTCGGCTTTACGGGCAGGGAGTATGAAATTGTAAATTTAACTTTCAATTTTATTTCACCTTTCGTTGTGCTAACCATTCTGTATATTTTTGATAAATACTTGCAGCATAAGATGTAAATTATCAGATTCGTGGAAATGGTACTGTAATATTGACGTTATCAACTTTTGACCAACGATGATAAATTAAAAAGTGTGTATTCGCGTTTGAAATTGAGTAATCACCGTAATTTTTCGCTGCAATGCACAGCCTTAAAATAGCTTTCTACCCTTCAAACTGTGCACATTTACAAATCTTTTTTTCACAAAACGTACCTCTGTAGATAGAAATTAAAATTTTTAATTATGTCATTTAAAGATACAAACTTTACGATTATTCCATTATTATCGTTATTATTGTATCATATCATGTTAGCAATTAAATGCAAATCGATACATCGTGTGCTGCTATTAAAAACAAACGCGATAGCTTTTTAACATAGTCGAATTTAAACGAACACGTTAAACTATGATCGTTGCTTTCGAAGGCTGTCGTGTACACCTGTGCAGGGATCATAGACTGTTGCGAGCTTATGATATCAACGAGTGTGCGAATCATTTTCTCGTTTTCAACCGTGTAACGAAGAAACATGGTTCGCGTTTGTTACAGGTTTTGTTTCGCGTTCACGTAACCGGAGAAAAAGGTTTGCAAGCTGCAGTTTTGCTCACATCCGATCGCGGAAACGAATTTACAGCAACGAAATTATCAGCTTCGATTGAGCGGCGAGAATATGCCTCGAACTCGCTATAATTTGCCAGCTAACATTCGAATATTTTATTTCCTCTTTTTGTTCTCGTTCCTTTGTTCTTTGCTTTTATTCTCTCGCGTGCACGTCTCAACTGATATGTAATATAGGCTACCGGGTAATAACGCGAACTTCCATGTCTGTTGAACACTCTCCGACCCGAAACGAGTTAAACGGTCTGCAACGTGTCTGTACCTGAAACTCTTTTCTGCCTGGGGTTCGATGAGAAATTACATTTCGATGGACCGTACGCGACTTCTTATAAATATCGTATACGAATTTGCAGAATACCGGAATATATTTCTTTTTGCAAAGCAAACTTTCCAATTGGTAGAACGATGTCTCTGTAAGCGTTATTGAGCACGATAATTACAATAATGGCAGAAACGAGAATACTAAGTTACGTTCCGCTAGAGTTAATGAGGTTCTGAACCAAAGGACTTTTATAAATGAGAATATCGAATTCAAGGCAAAATATCGAATGACAAATATTTAGCGTTTTTTTTTTAAAGTATTTTAAGGGAATTTTTGGGTCTATAGAGTACATTTTTATGGATTAAAAGGAACTTGTGTGGAATTGTAGCTACATAAATAAATTAATTAGTGAAATTACATCCATAGCTGCATGGAAGCTTTCGTTATTCTCTTTGATCGCTTATTCTGTTTGAAATGTGATATGATTTTGCGAAGAAAACCTATGTTGCCATTTGCCTTTTTTAAATAAAATATTGAAACCACGAAACAAATACATAATACAAAGGATTTCAAACCAAAATCCAATCGGCGTGCCGAAGTATACAAGCAGAATTTGCTTTTGATTAATCGCGGTAGCCGCGGTGAATTTTCTATAATATTTCAGTTCCAAGCTGTCTCTCATAATCTCGTTTCGGTTTGCTCTCGATATACATCGATCGTGTTATCGGCAAATAATAAACGCGTCGAAAAATTAACCGTATCGAGATACAGCAAAAATACTAGCAAATTGCAAACAAATTTGCAAACGGACGATCGTTCTTTTATTCGATTGTATGAGCGCAATCGAATTCCTCGCTCGCCCAGCGAGTAAACAGCCGTTCTGAGCCGACCTATTTGTCTTGAAATTCCACGTTCCAAAATGTTAATCGGAAATCCGCAGGTTATTATAACGGACCAGGGGACGCGTTGTAAACGTCACCCCATTGTCGAGTATGCGTACCGTTCATAATTAACTAATTGTAATTTAATTAAGCGATCCGTTACGCGGCCGATTCACTGCTTATGCATATTTGTTATCGGCAGCAAATTAGTACGGTCATTTCTAAATATCTCTGAAAGTGACGGGTTGCGTGCGTGTGTATATATGATATATATGAAATATCTTGTTCGCACAGATGAAATATATATTTATATATATTGGGTTGGCAACCCAACCTTTTGTCATTAGGTGGTAATGACAAAATCCGCAATCACTTAGTTGCCAATCCAATATATACAAACGTCAGGCCGTATAATTCGCCTTAAATCTTTCACCAGCACGAGCAAGATATTTCACGACGAGAGAAATGCCGGCCGGGGGATTAAGGGATTACATATTGAGCGAGGGTTGAGCCAAATTCGGGAAATAAGCAAATATCGGTTTTCTCTTTGCCTGTTCCGTACGAAATGCTTAAATGAGGCACGGAATAACGCGTTCTAACTAAAATCTTTCGGGTCTTTCTCTTTCTTCGTGCCCGATGCGGGATAGTTGTACTATAAACCATCATTACACCATGCTGGTCGACTCTCTTTGTAAGTAACGTACAGACGAGTATATTGAAAGAGGAGAAGATAAATAGATATCGAGCATGACGAAATTAGGAAGAAGCACAGAGAGACACGACGACGCCAGTAGGCGATCATACAACGAATCGGTATCAACGATTAATGAAAATGCTCCTCCGTTGTGCGCGTACGTATACACATTGTTCCCGGGTTTTTCGGTAAATATCCCACGTGATGCGAAACCAATAACGTCAGAATCTCCACGACGAAGAAATTACGCGTTTTCGGCGTGTCCTTTCTTATTTCGCCTTGTACGTTATGCTACCACGGAATGATTTAGCAGGAAAATCGGGGACACCCTGTATACGGGTGTAAGAAGGAAACCTCGCAATATTAGCAGGCTCGTTCTCAGCGATAAGTAATGCACCGATAACCAGCCGGTTTCACGGTTAACTTGAACGTTGTTGCTGTTGGAGTATCGTTAACAGCAACGCCACTGCCACTCGGTTACCGCTGTTCTTGCTGACGCTGACTCCGTTATTGGCTGTAGTTTGCCACCGTTAATACGCAATCGCGTAGCCCCTTCTTAATTAACCGGCCGTTAGTTATCGACCAGGGATCGGGACACAGGACACGGGACACGGGACATGGGAGCCAGGCCAGAACAGAGGCGTGGCGAGGCGAAAACCGTCTCGTGCTCACGCTAATGACGATCGGTTCCATGGGTCTCTAAATTTCGACGGAAACGACAGTCCGGATGTAAGGGTAGATAATACGGGTTACATTGCCCGGGGGAGGGTAAGCGCAGCACGAAGCAATATCGCGCGCTTCTCTCCGCGAGCCAAGCTGCTACGAGATGCCAGATAGGGGGCGTACGGCATGGTGTTTTGGAGCGTAGCCAGCTAACCTGGCTGGCTATCGTACGCTACCTCCGTAAAGGGTCGCAGACCCGAGCCACCCTTCCGCTTCTCACCGCTATATACGGCTATCTCTTTCTCTATGTACGCCAGTCGGAACATACGGGGTGGCCTGATTTACCTTCATCGCGAGCATCTAATTTCTATTTTTTCTTTTCTTTTCATTTTTCCTATGACATTACTCAGTCGTTTGTCTTAGAATTGGCTGTTTACGCCGGAAGAGAATAAAACGGGTCTCAGAATTTGGCGATACGTTGTCGGGAGTCCAGCGTTAAATTTAACTCGCGTGCTTCGAAGCGACGAAAGTAGAAAGTTTAGATGCGTTGTATGTTTATCGGATGATTGTAAAAATAGCGGTAGCAGTTTCGTATTCTGTCGAGATGTTTGATTAGGGACTTTAAATGGGGTGGAAACAATTGAAACGGATCGTTCTCTGTTCGATATGAAGTTATCGTTGGCCAAACCACCCAGTATGTACATCGGACTATATACTCGTATATAGACATGTATAGACACTGTACTTAGATGCTAAACGCTCTATCGCCTACAACCTACGAATTATGCTATATACTTTATCACGAGAGTACCCTAGTTAATATACCGCTTGATCTTTCCACTAATGCTGTCGTTGGCTATGATTCGTGCACGCTTGCATAGGTGTATCTTGATTAACCGCCTTGGGATACGTAATTCTTTCGACGTTTTTCCTCTCTACGTGATAAATTACCGATCGTTCGCCGTACATTTTCTTTCTCAAGTCTTTCTTTACAGACACTTGTTTTACAACGACGCATATTTATACAAACATGAAACCTAATCTGTCAAACGTTGTGATTTTTATCTTGATAGAACGAAATGGATCACACGTAATTCGATAAAATAATCTAAAACGGGAAATGTTGTGCATCCAGTATTTCCTTATGAAACGAAAGAAACTTTTCGGACGACCTATACATATTTTTGCAACTTTCGGAAAATATCACAGTTTATCGTTTTTATGGCGGAAATAAGTAAAAAGCCTACCGTCGGTTGCTTTCAGAGAAAAATTTTACCTTACGATTGCCACTACGAAATTAGATTTACGATTTGATCGATATAAATGGAAAGCAATTGGCCGGTCGACATCGTTGCTCGTCTTTTCTTATTTTCCGTTTACTCGAGAATATTTGAGAAATTGCAACTTCAAAACTCAAGAAAACCGACTCACAATTAGTCCCTTAATTCCCCGTTTTACTCGTTTACTTTCTCCTCTTCCAAGTAGATATGTACTTACGTTAGACGACTCATTTCGAAGGTTCGTCCTCTTTGCTCGGTCGAGGCTTCTAATAAATACGGGCACCAGGAAGGAAACGAAGACAAAGCGCAGCAAAGGTTAAAGGATCGTCGAGACAGCGTCGAGTCTAAATTTTTACTTACAGTTCACTGTTAACTGTCAGTTGTATTTCCTCGAGGACGTTCACTCGCAGGACTCCAGTTTTCCATGGTTGCGGAAGAGGATTGGTAAAGGACAACTTCGCGAGCTCTCGTATCTTTCCTTCCGACCAGGTCGATCCGTTTCCTTCTAAATTCGATGTTGTGATACCAACTGGAAACTTCCGCCTCCAGAGACAAAAGAGCAAGGTAACAAAGGAAACAGAATCGTACGTCTCTTTACTTGCGACGCACAATGTCAGTTAATCGGTTTTAATTCGAGCCTCGTGTCGTTTCGTTTTACGAACGACTCGATCGATCCTCGTACAGTGAGAAAATTATTATCGAGATCTATGAAGGTCTTTGAAGTCGATAAGTAAGAAACCGATTGCAAGCAAAATAAGTGCAACGTGGTTCGTAGCAATGCTTGGTTATTGCAGGGTTTGAATCGAATCGACAATGAGTCGACATTGGACATGCAAAAAATTGACTATGGAAATTCCTATGTAGAGACTACTTGACTTTTTACGCCTTACGAAATCGAAGATTCGCTCAAGAATTGAAAATTTACGCGATGAATATGTGGAGAATAGTTGGTCGTATGGTTTAAATGACGAGATATCTTGATATTGAAAACCGTCAAATATATTTTAAAATAATTAATAGATACAAAGAAGGTTCGCTGAAACGCTCGGTACTAACTGATTCGCTAAGACAGTGTATAGATCGCTATTAAAATCGCTGGAGACTGAAACTGAAAAACTGATCACCTTACGACCGCGTTCGTTTATTTATACTCGTCGAGGGAGTGCCGGCAAGTTTTCAATCGTCTTTGTTTGACGGTTACACGTAGCGGCGACATTGTTTTTGCCCGGAGTTTACTTACTATTACAGTATGTATGACCTAACGATGTTGATACTCCGAGGCAAGACAACAACGTGATTTGAATTGTCCTGTAGCTGATGTGCCGCTACAAATATTTTTGTTGGGATAAGACAGATATCTTGGTATTGAAGCGCGCGCCGTATTAGTTTCAGTGTAATGAAATCAAGTAAACTTTATCGAGAACTAACTCTCCGGTATAGCGGAAACGAACGTTTCATTGAACTATCATAGAGTATATCATAGAGTAGGTACAAGTTAGCGAGTGCAAAGCGAGCGGAAATCTCAAAAGTAAACATTCCATTGAAACTATCATAAAGCGTGATAGTTCCGTGATAATTAAACAAGTAGAAATTGCGACGACCGAGCGTCGTTTCGCTTTAAACTGCGCTCTAAGCGAGCTTGGTACGACGAGTCGTTTCACCGGACACGTCATTTTGTCATTTTCCATATTATTTCTTGTAACCTCGCGGATTCCAGAAGAAACGAGTGAAAAGCATCGCACCGCTTCCACCACCACACAACTTCAAATGCGTTCTCATTATAAATTTCCCTTTGTTAAAAGCTTCCACGGAATTCCCTGGTTTTCCCACGGGGCAACGAAGCAACAAGCTTCAATCTTTCGATTCATGTGAAACAGAGACAGGAATTTGCGCAAACAATAGCGAGTTGGTTATTTCGCATTAGATTATGAACGTGCTTTCTACCTTGTCAGCGTGTCTATGCGCATTCATAAGGACAAAATCTGTTTTCTTGCTTTATAAACTTTTATGCGCGTAATATTAAACAAATGTCCGATTTTAAAGACTCGCTGAAGCTAGAGCAATAGAAACATACGTTCTCTTTCTTTTTCTTTTTTTAAAGAATTCGATAGTTTAGTATCGGATGGAGGAAAATATTCGAAACGGAAATGGTACGAAATCGTTTATCACCAAACGGCCTCGAACTCTCGTGCAGCGATTAATCGGCACCGGGTGTATTTAAGCCGCGCCGAATAAATCTTCATTAGAAGCGGAGAGAAGTTTCTAACCCATTCGCGCTTCGCCCAAGGACTTCCTCTTTCATTCCGCCTGACAGGTTCCTAGAGTTTTGAAAGGAGGGTTTAAAGTCGAAGCAAAAGTTCGCTCTCTCGAGCACATTTCTTTTTCAGATAATCCGTTTGGATAATCTGTTTTAATTTGTGATTATTCCTGAAGCTTACGTTACAGGATAACTGTACTAGCTTTTCCGAAGAAAAATCAAAAATTGATAAGCGGTATTCTGTCCTCGATTTTCATACGAACGATCGATTTCTAATTACGGCAAGCGTCTGTACGACAAGGTAAGGCTGGACTTCCTTGTGTTTGCTATGAATACGAGAAACGATTCGTAGCATTTAACAAGCATTAGGTTGTCCGAAAAGTGTCTTTCTTTCGCACACGTGTTTTTTTACAACAAACCAAGTCTGTGAAATATCGCGGTGTTTATCTCAACAGAACAAAATGGATCGCACGTAATTCGACAAAATAATATAAAACAATTATTTGCTCATAAAACGAAAGAAACTTTTCGGACAACCTAGTACCTACTTTCGGCTAAGAGAACGAGCATTAAGGAACGAAGGATGGCGGCAGCGCGTAGCAAACGAGAAAAAATTCCTTATTAAAATTGATTCGCCAGAGTCGAAGGCAAGTTTAACAACTGAGAATGAAGGTTGCAGAAACGGCAGTTACGGTTAATTCTAGCGAAACGCGTATCTCGTAACCGGGTTTTAATCGTTTCATTTTCCTGTGAAACGAAGCTCGATCTTAGAGGACGACGATAAGAAGCAAAAAGCAGCAGCAAGGCAGAAAGAAGAGAAGCAGGCAGAAAGCAAAGGTACTCTTCCTTGCAGCACTTTACCTTTAAACTCACGTTTGTAGCGCAACCAAGTAATTTCATGGTCGGCGATTTTATGCGTTAACGTAATCCTGAATTCACAATGATGAAAATACAGGTATTCTCGTCAACTTCTGTCGATTGGGAAATAGCGACGTCGGCAAAGACAGAAATATGTCGGTCGTCTGTTTCATTTTTCTTTTTTTCTCTTGCCCCCTCCCTCGCACAGTCTTCTCTTTTTATCCAAGAGCTTGAAATTCACGTACCGGGATTTCCTTCGAGATAATTTCACCGCAATTTGCGCGCCAACCTTGGAATGTTTCTTTGCAGACGCCGCATGCTGATTACTTTCCTTCCTATTTTGCATTCTTCGCCAAACACATTGTGCGTCGACCGACATTCGAATGGATGCGTGAAATATAGGGGCGACTTTTACGCTGTCGCGCACCATCAATTGTCCACGATGATTCGACGAAATCCTGCTTTCAACGTTGACTTTGAACGACCGCGTGAACGCTGCTCGAAATTGCTGTACGTTTTAGTCGGAAATAACCGAGTAAAATTCAGGCCAAATATTAGTCCTGCACTTGCCTTTACAAATCATTTACGCGATTGGTAAATTTGAAATACGTATTTTTTTTATATCTAGTCGTTTATAGATAGATAATCGAGCATCGAGTAACCGAACGCGAATCATCAAGCAATTTGGCAGGAAAAGGAAGATCGCTAACGTTGAAAGTGACTCTGAATGGTATTCTCAGTTAGTCAAAATTTGGCTAACTGTCATAAATTGGCTTTAATCGGCACCTTTCTCAGATTAAGAGCACCTGGACGAAATTAGCTTTAAACGAGAAGCTTACCTTTCGTTCGGATTAAGCGCACCTGCGTTCCCGGCGTTCAGCAAGTTGCGTCGTTGAAATGGAAATAAAATTCCAGAAGACCAAAGTCCAATTTAGCGCTAACCCCATTTTGTATAATTTCCAACTCGTCCCCTTCTAGAACTGGAAACCACAAAAGCGACCATAAACGACCATAAACGACCGGATATGTGACTATTAAGATCCGAGCAAACATCGAGCATAGTTCCTTTTCACCACAATTAATATTCCTGTTCGCGTATGAGAAATGTTAGTTGAAATTTAATTGAAGGTGTCTCGAAAGAAAAATGTCAAAGATCATCGATCGACAAATTCTAACAATAAATATTCGCGGATTTGGTCGATTTCGTACCCAAACAATTGATCGAGGATTTCAGCCGATGTTTCCATCGAACGTGAATCGTGAAATTTCACAATGAGTGTTCCGGTTCGGTCGAAATCGGCAAATTTCATTCTACTCGAATTTCAAACTATCCGAATATTTCGAGTATCTCGAACAACTCTGTCAACTTGGTGCGCGTAAATCGTTGTCACTTTCATGTCCATAGCACTATATCTTTTATCTCTAAAAATTGCATCGAACGAAGTGTCAACGCTCGGTCGACGGATACATTCACCGATTCCACTGATCAAAACAGACTTTTTGTCAAAGCTAATCATATCCCATGCAAGCACAAAATCACGATAAAAGCGGTTTTTTATCAAGAGACCGAGAAATTTCAATTAGAAATGGAAACCAGCCACGAACAATTCAGGAAACGGTACGCCGTATATCAAAAACATTGGAATAATTCACGATCGATTTTTCTTTTAAGTATAACATGTAAAGTAGCGACGAATTTATCGACGAACGTTTGCTTCTGACAATAATCTGTTCGGTAATAAAGTTGAAAAATTAATAGAGTATTAATATAAATAGTATCAATATCAGTATAATATAAACAAGAATTTCTGTTTTATATTATTTTACTGAATTAAGTATGATCCATTTCTATTATTATGTTTGTGCATAATTCAACAAACTAATATAAAACAAAAAACATAGCACGCCTATTATTTTCTTCTAAAACGAAAGAAACTTATCGGTCAACCTAATAATTTCATACGATTGTGTGTGTTCGATCGCTTGTTTCGTACTATCATAAATAAATTTAATTACTATAACAAATGCGTCACTAGTATATGTCTCCATAAATCCAAACAATGTATTGGGTAAAATTTGCGTTAGAACATTATTACGGAAAATATGTGACATAAAATCAGTATCCTTTAAACTTTGCATTAGGCGAGATATGTACTTCGTTAAATGTTAGTCGCTATATCGCACAGATAAAGTGCAATATAATGTTCAAATGAAAGTAAAGTAACAGTCGAACGGCAAGTTTATTACGTTCATATGCAAATACATTGCTGTGCTAATTTTTTATTACCGTTACGCAGGAAACGTGAAATATAAAATTTTGACTATGTTGTAAAACAGCGACACGGGAATAATATAACGTTATCAGTATAGAACATATTTTGTCGGAAAATGTCGCTTATTAAAATAGAAATAATTGAATTTTAATTGATTCGTTAGCTACTAACGAAGCAAAGTTTAAACGAGCCAAATTTTTCAACAAAAAAAAAAAAAAAGAAGAAAAAAGAAAGGAAATCGTATCTGACTGTAATAATAAAAAGAAGTTATCGTTCAAATATTACGTTATGCCAACGTAAAACCAGCAACAATTCTAATTATGATATATCTTGAACAGTATGGACAAACCAATCTGAAATCTCGTCGAAACGATGCATTCGAACAAACATAGTGTCGCTACCTTGGATGATACTCATTCGTCGTTATTCAGACGCGAATAGTAAAAAACGAGAATTATATAGTAGCAAAGTGGCAGTCCTCGAAACTAGCCGGTTCGGTTCGTTATACGAGTAATTGCCAGGAAACCGGTCGTCACGGACGAAAACTCGATGTTCTTTTCTTATCACATGCTTCGTACCGATCGTTCGTCCAGGCTGTTTATGCGGGTTCGTATGCAAATCTCTATGTAATAAATTAAAGAAGCCTACGCGTACCTGTTACACGAGCGATCGCGATTCGAAGGATCAGCCAACCTGTGTTGCTCTAAAAATATTTCTCACGTAAATCGTACTACGCGCTGCGTTCAATTTCAGATATTCCGGTGACACGCAGAAAATGTTTCCGATATTCTACGTTGCACCGAATTTACGATAAATACAGACCTATGGTGCGATGTAATTTCGGGAAATGTCGAACTTTCAATTAAGAGAATATACGTATTGTTTTACGAAGGAACGCGATAGTAACTGGTTAAAAATTCCGTAGAAATCGCATGTTGAGAGAATTGGATTTGCCTATATCTAAGTACGTTTGTCACAAGGACGATACTGGACAAACTAGTGTTCGCATTCACCGACTCGGTAAACTCTTCGGAATTTCCACGGAAAGTCCGATCGTCACGGTAATCCTCGAATACGTCGTCCTTCTATCCGATCACGAACGTCCTTGACTAGCCGAAGCTTCGCAAGGGCTCTCAAAAACCGCGCTTCAAGATATCGAACGGTCTAGATTCGTTCTTTCCACACGATGTCCTTCTATCGGACCATACTCTCTATCTTGTAACGTTGAAAGATTTCTTTTCTCCTCGACTTTTCTCGTTAATCATATTTCCTTCAAGCGAATTCATATGCTCGAAGAAAGAATACAAATGTATTAGATTCTCCGAAAAGTATGTTTCTTTCGCAAACGTGTTTTTTAAAAAAACAGTGCACTTTCATACAAACCAAATCTATGAAATGTCGCGGTGTTTATCTCAACAGAATAAAATGGACTGTACGTAATTCGACAAACTAATATCAAACAAAAAACGTTGTGCGTCTATTATTTCCCCATAAAACTAAAGAAACTTTTCGGACTACCTAATAATTGATTCGTAAACGACGTACGAATAAGTAAAGCAGCCTGAAACCGACGAATTTCCAAAAGCCATTTCGACTAATATCAGCGGATAGGAACGAAGGACCGCTAATATTCAATTCCCATTGGCTTCGCTAACAATTTAGGTTGTTTAACGTTACTCGTCAGCTCGTGCTGCTTTAATTATTTTACACATAGCAAATTCCAACCACCCGTTTCTAACTTTAATACACTCGTCATAAAACAAACGAGCAAGTGGCTACTGTCTACGTTCGTACTTTCTCATCGAAGATTTTGATTTCGATTTCGTGTGTCAATAGCGAATACAAATTATCGATGCACAACAGGTGGCTGAACGATTATAATTTTTCAAAGCTGACCACGCTGTGATTTTGAACGTCGTAATCTCGAAACCGAGTCATCGAATAGCACGCTAGTAATCCCTGGCAATATTCCGATCGGCCAGGTAATCCAGCGACGTATCGGCTTTTCGCTCCGACCACGAAAATCCTGCTTCGATTTTAACGCCAAGAATGTACTCGTCGAGGACGCGATTGAGATTGAGTCGGTTGATCGGGTCAATTTTTTCTCCGCTTTCACCATCTTTGTTTGTTCAACGAAATCGCGTGATGAATTGGCCATAATAAAAGAAGAAATAATTAATCCGTAGAGAGAGAAGCGAAGAGCTATCATCTTGGAACGACGGTGAAAGTTGCAAGCAGAGCTTTTAATGTTTTACGACGAGCGTAAACACTCGAACGTTGCACGCTATTTAACGATACAGCAAATAATACAGCGTTTGTTAAACGTTGAAGAGTTTCAATTTATACCACACTCGGTCGTAAATCTATCTCCGTATTTTCCCCAGGTTTTTCAGCTAATTTTCGCTTAAACAATTATTTGTTCGCTGTTGTCCAGGTTAAATGTTTCTAAACATTCCCAATAGAGTATTTCGTGCGATGGCTAATTCCTAATTAACAACTTTTCCAGCCCGCAAATTTGCTCACTAGCCATTCGTAGAAATAACTTTCTACCGTTCGTGTAACTTTCATGCAGAAACGCGTTGTATAGATGTAGTTTTATGACGACGTTAGTTTGTCACGGAATATGCTAGCATTTATAACATCCGCTAAGCTTTGGTTCTTTAATTAATTCAACGATGCTCTATTGCCATCGTAAAACGTTGTAGAGCGTTTTCTACGTAACAAAGTTGTACAAAGTAACATAATGTTTTTATAATGGTTTTCTGAATATTACTGTAAGAAAGTTCTGCTCTTCCCTCCCCCCCCTCTCTCTCTCTCTTTCTCTTTCTCTACTCTTCTTTTGCAAAATAATTTTAATTGAAATTTGAGATAATAACCACTTTTCTAGAGAATGTGGCTTACATTTCGGAAGTGGCTAATAGCCTTTGCTTTCATGCACTCGGACGTTCTCATTTATTCGTTTACGACGATGGAAACTCTAAACTTTAATTAGGACATGGAAGACTCGCAGCTTCTTTCTGTTTTTCCATAGCGAGTGCCGTAGTAACAGAACTGCGAAAACTCTGGATTTTAGACAAAATTGAAATGTACTGAATCGCTTGCTCTCTTCGCGGATTAAAAACATGTGTATCCTTGTAACTACTGTAACTATTGTATATGTAAAAAGTACACCTAAAGACTCTGAACTTTGTTCGAACTTTGAACTTCTCATCACGGTATCCTCAACTTGTACAGTTATCGAGCAAAATTCTCCGATCTAGAAAATCAGTCGCTCTTCGAACTCCTAATCTTCCAAACCCGTTTTTCTCGACGAAATCGTACGATGGGATTTTCCTTCAAGTTTCACCATTACCGAAGACAACGATTACACTTTGCGTGGAAATGTGTGCGCGGAAAACAAATTGCGAATACATTTCAGCATCGTTTCGAAGCTAGAGAATTCGAGAAATCTACATCTGTATACACATACGTAATGTACGTACGAGTATTTTTACGTTATAGTGCAATTTTCTTCCGTAGACTACGCGACGCGACGCTTCGTTTAACGTCGCGCAAGTTGGCGAACTCATAACCGAATTTAGATAAATATCAAAAAGTTGGTCTGCGCGACGTCATTGTAATTTTGAAAACTTCGCCATTTTAGAAAATCCTCTGAGTACGGCGAAACGAGTCTTGCTAGCTACTTTCTCAAGTGTCGAACGTTTCGATTTTCCGACGATGAACCAGAAACTGTTACTAGTCCCGAAAACTACTGGTGGTTTGCGTGGTATCAGCTGCAATTTCGATTCGAAGAAAGTTCGTGAAACTGATTAGTTCGCGGTTAAAATTCGATCTTCGTGCAGCAAAATTACACTACGAAATTGTACGAGTATCGTCAGGCTGGAGATGATTGTTTAGGCAAAAACGAAAGTTAGCAAATGGCAACCTTTGGTGGCTCGAAAGAGTCGCCAGGCGTTTCGGGTCGACGTACGAACGACGTTTTATCTCTGGACACAAAACGAAAAATGCTTCCGACGCTTCTTTGTAAAAGGAAGGGTTCACAAAGACGGCTGAAATTTATCAAAATAACGTAGGATCGGACATTCGATGTGTTTTACGTTGTTTCCGCGGTGTTTTACAGCACGGCGTGACGCGGACGCGGCGAAGGAACGAACAGGGATTAAGAAACGATAAAACCTGCTGCTAGTCGCTGGAAACGTAGGCTCAGCTAATGCTTCTTTATTCCTTCTGATTTAATAATGCTCCGTTCTTTCTTCTCCTCCGATTTAACGATCCTCCCTCTTTGTGTGCCGGCTTGAAGAATGCAGATTCTGTTTGCAAACTGTTGCCGTATATCTTGCCGCTTTTGAGGAATCGCGGGTTTAAAAGAGAACAAGAAACACGAGGATTTATGGTGCTTTTGGTGAGAAATAGAAGGTCCTTACTTTCTTCTTTAAATCTTTCGATCTGTTCTTTACTTAATGAATATTTTTCTTTATTCTTCTATTTTAAAAAAAAGCTTGTGCCTGTGATCTTTGTCATGTTCTTTTCAATTATTTTTATTCGGACGGCGTGGGTGTAGAGTTAATTAAAAACGTTCGAGTCGAAGAATAATCGATTTCTGAG
The DNA here is from genome assembly GCF_905332965.1 of Bombus pascuorum. Taxonomy (NCBI): domain Eukaryota; kingdom Metazoa; phylum Arthropoda; class Insecta; order Hymenoptera; family Apidae; genus Bombus; species Bombus pascuorum. The sequence continues at coordinate 5,587,787 of NC_083493.1, forward strand.
CAGAAATTGCGTAAAAGCTGCCTAAACTGTGAAAACGGCTGCAATAATTTTGAACGTGAGAGGGAAAAAAGTAAACGAGGCACGATACCATAGAAGCAAATGGAATTTCCCGAAACGAGAGACATTCGTCGGTATTGTAACTCTTTCAAGCTTACACTGGATCCACGTCTATCGGACAACTATTCAAATTTCGTGGAACTCGATTCCGCGAATACAACGCCTGTACGTATGTCGCGTAGTTTGTATCACAGCAAAGAACTGGCGGCGAGCTGGAACCGAAATTTGTTCGTTCCATGCTGACGTTCCACGCGACTTTCTCGAAAATTATCCAGTTTTATTGGAATTTCATTGGAACCGATTGAAACAAACGCGAAAGAAGATTTTCGTAGTATCGTGCGAAAAGTTTCAAATATCTGGAACGAATTGGCTACTGAACAAAATCGCAGCAGCGACGGCAAACACGGGAAAGATGCGAATGGAAGCCGATAAACCACGCTGCATTCTTGCTGGACGATAGAACGCGAAAATTGAAGAAACGTCGCGTCGCGTCCGCGCCACTGACACCGCGAAATTTCTTCTTAGAAATCGAAGAAGAAGAAGAAAAAGGAGAGGAGAAATATTCGAAGCGGTTGAACGCGACCGAACGTCTCGAAAAGCGGCGACTGGTCTCCTCTGTTGGTCAGCCAACGGCCGGAAAAAGGAAGCTGAGAAAAAGCGCGGAGAAGAGACCGAAGACTAGACGGGATTTAGCGATTTATGTCCCAGCCACGCCCGCTTTTCGTTCCTCGCGTAAGGAGAAGAACGAAATTGCCAGACAGAAAAGTGGCGCTGACCAGGAGGGGTGGCGAGGGGACGGATGAGGTGACTCGACGTTCGAACAGAAACCGTTTCTCGTGTAGACACTGGTATACATACGTACGTACTTCCGGTGCACGCGGACCTTTCGCGTAAATCTCACGCCGGAAAAACTCTCTTTCCAGCCGGCTCTTTTCTGTTCGTCTTCCACCTTCGTTCCTACCTCTGTCCGTTTCGTTCCCTCCGCAACCCCTTTCCTTACCACCCACCCACCCTCTCGTTCGCTTTTCTCGCGTTCGTCCGTCCGGCTTTTAGCTTTTAGCGAGCCATTTCGGCGGCCAATTCGCGTGGCAAGAAGAGCCTCGTTCACGATCGCTCGATTCTACGCTGCCCGACGAGTATAAACTGATTCGTTTTTCAGCGTCACAAGTCTATGGAACCCTTTTTCATACGTTCGTTTGATTTACTAGATAATGTCTTTCTGATGTAAAGTGAAACGAAACGTAATCTGAAATTTATTGCGAAAGGAGAAACAATGAATGAGAATTCGTTAATCGTATTTTTAACAGACTAAATAAATCTATTAGGTTGTCGGAAAAGTTCCTTTCGTTTCATAAGTTGATAATTGATGAACAACAATTTCTGTTTTATATTATTTTATTAAATTACCTATGATCCATTTCGTTCTATTTCTATTACTATGTTCGTGCATAATTCAATAAATTAATATAAAACAAACAACATTGTGCGTCTATTATTTCCTTATGAAACGAAAGAAACTTTTCCGACAACCTAATATTTTGGACAGATCTGTCCAAAGCAAGTGATCTATCGTAATTTGTGTGTAACATTTTGTACGCATCGTGAGGCTGATTCTTGCAACAGAAGGTGGACACGTGAGTAATCTTTCGTAGGGAACTCCTTCGTACGATTGAAAGGATTAGAAAAAATTAACTTAAATGTACGTCTTAAAAATATCACGATAGTCGATGAGAACTTGTACTAAACGTATTCCCATCGGTCGTGCGAGTCTGAAATTCATGTGCGATAGGTAAATTATTGCGAGTTGACTCGCAACATCGTGGTATTCTTATTATTTAGAAACTTAGGTCTAATTAAAGTTTTGACAGGCCAGATGCCTGAATTCGTTCGGCAAGTCGAGCATCTGTAAACTTTGCAACGTTTCACGATCGAAGGTCTATCTGATGCAACAGCATCTGACGATAGCGCTGTCTTATTTAAATGCAACGAAGCAATACCGCACGTACGATCTTAGATTGCAGATTAACGCGTGGCAAACAAACCAATTGAACGATCAATTACTTGGACGTTGGATTTGATGACCAATGCTATTGACGAGCGACGATTGCTTACGTTCTTTAAGCGACTAAAGATATTCTTCAATTGCGTCTGTTATCAAACTACCTCCTATCAAAACGAACTATATCTTAGCGTTAGTAGAATAACGAGTGATTGTATTTAGTTACACTAATGACAAGTAACAGTTTGGAAAAGAGGACAACTCGGGCTAAATATTAATCCCAATGCGAATATTTCAGCTGCGTTGTTAAAAATTGCATTACCCAACAACACCTGCAACCCCGAAGCCGAAGATTTAAACTGTCACGGGGAATGATTTATTCAAAATTCAACGTCTGCAGAACATGGCATAAATCTCCATTGGTCGAATTTTCCGCCCAACCATTTTCTCTCTCTAAACAAGAGATCGCTTTCCTTCGCTCCTTTTCTCTCCTCTGCCGCCTTTCCAACCCCCGCTGTTCGGATTACACAGCGCACGCAATTTTCCACAGAAATTCCAAGCAAGAAGGAATCGAAGAGCGACAAAGACACGAAAAAATATCGTAGCTGCGTAGAATCGTTCACCCCGTGGCAGATGCCTGTTCTCGTCGTTGGTTCGTATCTTCTTTCCCCCGGTTCCCTCTGCCCCTTTCCTCCTGGTTAGTTTCACGATGCTCGTTTCTGGCGAAGCACGATAAGCTCGGAGGATATTTGTCGCGACGCTCGTAGAAGGATCGCTGAAAGAGGCCCAGTCGTATCAGCAATGCAAATAAATACGTGCGCGCAATATAATTCGAGCCGAGCAGTCAAGGTAATTCGACGACGATGTATAAATTGGCACGATGGCGCGTAAGGAATTCGAAGGAATCGATCGCGTTTATTTAAAAGGAAACGCGCCTCTGATCCAGGAAGGAAGAAACGCTGGGAATTTATTTCCTACGTTATACTTGTTGTCGCGAACGTGATTCCTATATTGTGTAATAATGCGATTCAACTGATGGCAGGATATTGCTAGCTCACGGTTCGCTGTCAATTGCGATTTCAGCTTGTCCACAAGTGGAATCCTTAAATCACAGCTGACCCAATAATTGCTACGATTCTGTTTATTCAACTGTTAACAGCGGTTTAATTAAATATTAGAAATTAAATTGACCGTCTATGTACAGCATTTTTTACCAGATTTACTTGCATGACGAATGTACGGAATTATGCTTGGTTGTTAAATGTACGTTTAGGTTTATTGCATTATATATGACATTGATATCTTATAGAAATATCATTGATACATGCTGAATGTGGAATATGCCTGATGGCATATCATTGGAATAAGTACAGTATTATAAGGAATACGATGATGATACATTAATGATGCTTCCGGGGTAGAAGTGTGATAAAATCGAAAAATAAGAAAGTAATTGATCAGAGAATAGAATTACATATAAGTCACTTGGTAATATTATGACTTTAACATCGTAATCTTCTTTGTGATCGGTTTAAGCGACCATTTGTTTGGCGACCAACGTATTTTTACGATTAAAAATTAATTAAAAGTAACTCTGATATATAAATAATAATTATAGCTCTTGTAATTGTGTACTGCAGAAGATACCGAATAATACAGCCCGAAAGAATTATATAAATTTCTATCTATTTATAATAAAACGTATCTTCCATTGCAAACATATCTTTCGCTCAGCCTCGGTGTGAATGTAGACAACTACTGAGAACTTACGTCACCACGGCCGAGTATCGACCAAAGACATTAAAGTTTTGATATCGCATCAACTACGAGGTTATTAGCAACACCATGAGTGGAGAGGGTGTCAGATAATTCGCTTTCCTGGTAAATCTCAACAGATCGTGTCTTTTCTGTCTTCCAAATTATCCCGAAGAAACTGCTTCTGTGTACGTTTCTCACAGAGCTTATATTAGGTTGTCCGAAAAGTTTCTTTCGTTTCATAAGGTGATAATAGATGAGCAACAATTCCTGTTTTATATTATTTTATTGAATTAGGTATGATCCATTTCGTTATATTTCTATTATTATATTCGTACATAATTCAATAAATTAATATAAAACAAAAACATTGTGAATCTATTATTTACTTATAAAACGAAAGAAACATTTCGGACAACCTAATATTTTGGACAAATCTGTCCAAAGCAAGTGATCTATCATAATTTGTATGTAACATTTTGTACGCATCGTGAGGCTGATTCTTTTGACAGAAAGTGGACACGTGGGTAATCTTGGTGTGTCCTATTCGAATTCGACTGCTAACTATTTTTATTTCATGGCCGTTATGTTATGGTCGCTACGCGATGGATAACGACGTGCAGAGAAGGTTAAGAAATTTTATACCTTTCTTCGAGCTTACGCTACTGTTCGTAACTTTGAACTCGATACCTTGAACTTGTTCTTATTCCGTCGTATCTTATAGTATCCGAAGTGTATAGACTTCGTGTTGCGATCTTAAATATTCGATAGCGATAGTTCCAGGTTTTCTTGTTTACTGTTGATAGTTTGCAAACGAATTACAATTGTACGCATAATTTGATTAACTGTACAACGATAACGATTGAAGTTAAATGCAAGATTGTATCTTCGTTTCGATAACTTTTGCAACGTTATTCACGATAAAACTTTGAAATTCATTTTGAAGTTTAAATGTAATCGGATGGAATTATTTCATCGTGGGATCATTAGCGTCGAACCATGTCTTTCACACGTCATGCGTTTTCCATAATAGGATGTACAATAACGTGGCAAGAATGTCAGATGTAAAACAGTTAAGCAACTTTTTATGGTTATGGTTAAATACGCTCGATAGTTAAATATACTTTAATTTTTAAACGTTAAATGTAGAATCTAACCGCTATATGGTTTTAGTTATTCGTTGTGGTCGGTTGATGAGCTTCTAGTTGAAATACAATATACCCGTCACGAAACGTGCTGATGTAGTAGTATGTGTGTTCGATGTTTTACATTGATATTACAGTATAGTATAGCACGTAATCTACAACTTGACGTAGTTTTGCAAAGCGTAATCTTCGGCTATCGGTTATAAAAAGATGCCTGTACAAGCAGCTTAGTTCGTATCAAAAGACTACTACTAACTTACTTTCTTTAGCAAAAAGTACCACTACATTGGAACTCCGCGTATACGAATTGCATTTATACGAACGAAATTTTAGTCCTACCTGATTAACAGAACTTTAACTGAGTTTCTATTATCTGAAGTAACGCTGTGCGTCAGTCGATCCATTTGTAATAATACGAACATCTAAAGGACCGCTTAGACGAACAATATTATTGCCGATATTCAACGTTCTCATATCTATTTATAATATGAGTATATCGATCGTCTATACGGTCTCTTACGTACCATAATGTTGAGAACCCAACGATCATTTATAATCATATTGATAATAGCACTGATCCTCTGAACGTTTCTTAACAATAAGATGTAAACGGTAGGGACACGCGTTATGTAACACACTATTATGTTTCGCAGTCGCTACAAATGTGCAGCACTATTATGTATTTAACAACGAATGTTTCGTGAAATCCTCTTATATAAACATAAACTCCTACTACATGAACGAAAAGTTATAAATGGACTTCTATTGTATTGCATTAGGTCGTCCGAAAACTTTCTTTCGTTTTATAAGGAAATAATGGATGATCAACATTTTCCATTTTATATTATTTTATCGAATTATGTATGATCCATTTTGTTCTATCAAAATAGAGATCACAACGTTCGACAGATTAGGTTTCATGTTTGTATTGTGGTGGACGGTGTGACGTATTGTTGATTAAATTAATAACGAGGCGAGTTAATTTAATTAACTATATTTACAGATATTTTAAAATGTAGAATACAAAGTTAATCGCAAGCATTATTCACTTGATCATAATCGTTATACGATTGCGCGATACTGCGGTACTGATACTAATTGTTATGCTTATGTTGTTCGCTAGGCTGACTCGTTATATTTGTTTGCTCGACTGACTGACTTACTGACTCGATACTGATGTTCATTCGCACTACTGACTGACTGATTCACTGACTGACTGACTGACTAATTGACTGACTTACTGACTCGACACTCATATTCATTCGCACTACTGTCTGACTGATTGACTGACTGACTGACTGATTGACTGACTGACTGATTGACTGACTGACTGATTAACTGACTGACTGACTGATTGACTGACTGACTGATTGACTGAATGACTGACTGACTGAATGACTGACTGACTGACTGACTGACTGACTGACTGACTGACTGACTGACTGACTGACTGACATGATACTGATATTAATTCGTGCAACTGACAGTGTCTGGGGAAGGGGACTGGTCGAGGGGGGTACCGAAAGTCTTGTCGCAGGTTGTCGGTTGCAAATTGCTTGTCCAGAGTTTGTTTATCGCATTATGTGCGTCGTACAGTGTTAATCCTCTATGGCAAAACAGCTACGTGAGGTATCTTCGAATCGAAATGTCCTAAGACGCATATGCCGCTACAGTATAAAGATGTGTAAAAGACGTGTCTGTAAAAGAAAGACACTTTTCGGACAACCCAATAACTCGTCCTCCGACAGGTTCATATAAACACGGTATTTGTGATTAAATTCAGACGACTAAATGCGTTATATTTTATAAATTATTCGTAATTTTGTAATACTTCCTCGCGCTGCTGTTTGTCAATTTTTTTACACCTAGCTATAGTAAAATACCTTTTTTTTCTTTTGTTTCAGGTAAGAGCAAATAGCAGTTATCAGCCTGACTTGTTGTTTACTTCCAAGTAGGTATAGTATCGTACTAATATTATACGATAAATGTTATTTAGTAGTGAATGAAAAGTTAGTAGGAAAAAGTTATCTCCAACCCTGTTATAGAAATAGAATTAAATAATACAACTTTACAACTTTATTCAAATTACACGGAGCTGTACTCGTCGAATTGCTAGAATCAGTCGTATAGTTTCAGAAAAATATTTTCAAAAAAATCTCTCGAATCTCAGCTCGGACTAAAACAAGAGTAGAACTTTCAACGCGTCAAGTATGTAATTAACACAACGTGTCTTCTTGAGAACGCGAGAATGTACGCGGCTAATTCGCGGTCTCTCCTCCATATTTCATCGGAATGAAAATGATCGAGACGCCCAGAAGGTGCTCTATTAAATTGTCGATAAGAGGCTACACGACAGAAGATGGTGGCGCGATGTAGCACAGCGCGGTATAGCTAACGCCAGAGTTCGACGAGAGAGAAGCCAGTTTCGTCGACTAGTCTCGGTCTCGGCTGCTAGCCAGAAATCTGGTTCGAGAGTTGGAAATTGGTATTGACGAGCGACGACTATGAGACCGGGCATAATTTATTCATTCGGTAAAAGCCATTCCATATTTACACGGAATATTATCTAATAGTGAACTGTTCGCCTAACCGTTGGCTTTCTACCTCGGTTTCCCTAATTCGGTCAAATGACGCTATAAAATATTTTTTTTTTTTTTTTTTTGTTTGACAAAAGAGTCGACGAAACGGTCCAACGCACGTTAAAACGTTTCTACGTCCCTTTTGCAAAGTTTCAAATGATTTTGTTCGTCGAATGATTGATCGGTTGAAATGAAAATGTTACGATTTAACATCGAAGAAGTTTCCATAGGAGAAATTTGATCCGCATTCTCCGGATCGCTGCTCGTGAAAATTTCAAAGTTACTCGCCTTTTTCATCGGTCCCATTATTCCGCTATGAACGCGATCTACAAAATGACGTTATTTATGAAACAAGGAATGAACGTACTTTTAGAATATTCTAATTCGAAGTTACGTATTATATTTGACATTCGCTGCCAACGTTACCTAGGTAGGAACGATGTTTGTATGATTAATTAGGGATATTTGAATAATGTATTTTATCAGAAATTATATGCGTTTCTATAATTATTTAACAATAACTTGATTATTCATAATTATGTAATAGGATTAAATTAATCCAACATCGCATAGTGCGCGTTTATTATTAAATTTCAATTTTATCATTACACGAGTCTATCTAAATCAAATCTTTCGTTTAGATTTATCGATTTCGTATCATTGCTCAATTGCAACACTCGCAATAAAAATCACGATTAAATTTCCAAACCTTGAACTATTATTGCAAATACCATAATTTTCGTTCCTTAGACTATAGTCTTTTATATCTACGTTAACAAAGGACGCGTTTATTATTTCTTCAATTCCAGTTCGAACTTATCGATAAAATAAAATGTTGTTCTATCGTCTCTATTTGAAGGATAAGATTAGCCGATAAATCACTGGAAAGTATTCTACAGTATTTCCGAGCGGTGTGACGTGAGATATTTTCCGCGCTCGCGCATACTGCATTTCGTTTATTTATTTACGATAAAATCGCATGACTTTGGTTGTCAAGTCTTTTTTCATTCCTCGATTTCTCTCCGCGGAAGCAAACTTCCTCACGGCGCTTGCGACACAAAGAATTCTTCTTGTCTCACAAAGTACCTTCTTTCTGTGTATCTCTAATATGATATGCACTCGAAAACAATTCTTCCAAAACAAATAGAAGGATCTCTTCAAACGATGCAAGTTCTTTCTACGCTCAGTCTATCAGCTGAATTTAGTTGAACGTACAGCGAAATAAGGGGGGGGGGAAGAATGAGAAAGGGAAAAAAAGAACGACAAGAGTTTAAATTAATTTAAAAGAACGTTTGAATGTATTTTCACAATATTATTAAGGAATTATTAATAGAAGAATTATTTATTAAATTATTGGATCAATGTAGAAAAACAGGCCGAATTACGCGAAAATGTTCCGCGAGGATACGTTATAGTCGAATTGTGGATTTTCGTTTGTCGTGTGCCTGCATTTCCGTGAAATTCTATTAATCAGTATATAGAAAGTCAACTTTCTACAATTTCTACAACACTTTTCTAATTTTCAAGGGAAAGCGAATCAATCGAACAAATATTTGACCACTTTTGCAACTCGGTGTGATGCCGTGTCAAAACAACCAAACTAACCAAGTGGCCCTTGATTCTGCGTTTTAAAGAGAGGATTGCATCATTGGAAACCTTTTAACAGAATAACGTTTTCTGCCTCGCGTTTCAACGACAAACAAGTTCTCGTAACGACGGACAACAATTTTTCGGTGAAGCCAATTTTTCCACATTCTACACCGAAACGTCCGTGTAACGTTTTTTCACGTCAAACGTTTTTCCACGAGATTAATAAATTTAAATTTACGAATAATTCTCAACTCCTGAAAGCCTGTAAATTCTCTAACGCTCTCTCTTTCTCTCTCTCTCAAACTCTCAAACTCAACACAGATCTCGATGAAATGATGCATACTCGTAAATGCAAAAATCTGACGCTAAAGAGAAGAGGATCGATGCGGTGTTCCGATGAGAACCAGAGGCCACTTATTATGAGTAACTGCGACGAAATAGCTGCGCATAGAAGCGACGTTTAGCCACGAAAGGCAGTCTATCGAGAGAAACACAGGGAATCAGAGAGAAAGAGGAAGCACACGACAGAGGATAGGCTAATTTGGAGGGTAAGCCTCGGTTTCCAGGTAGCACGCCAGACTGCAACTATAGATTGGTATCAAGACACATCGGCGAGAAGCTCGTGGAAGTGGTTGAGGGTGGGGTCGGCAATGTACAGCAAGTATATTCGTTAACTCGATTAGCCTTAATTAAGCGCCGGAGCTTATTTCGATCTGTCGGTTAATCGGGTCGTCTGTGTCGTGCGGCGAGCTTGTCGTGACTTTGAAATAGACTCGAGATGCGGTTTCCATCGTGTGTGCGCGCTCGCGCTCGCGTTCGTCCTCCGAGTCGTGAAAGAGACGAGGACCGACCGCTTCCGGAGAAACAGACGGTAACTTCCGCGGAGAATCTCCATGGATTCGACGCTGTGCCAAAATTACGAATTAATTAACCAACGTTTGGACCAACACATCCACTACGTGTATTCCGTGAAAAGGGAAGATCGAGTGATTTCGCCTGTGCGAGGCAACCAAAGTGCAATATAATACACTTTGCGTAGAAAACAGCAGCAACTTCGACATCGAAACGTGAAAGTGAGAAAAAGAAAAGCGTCGTGGTATTCGCTCATCGTCGAGTCGATAAACAATTAATCGTTGTTGAGAATTGTGGATCTTAATTGCCGAAATATAAGTAAAGGAACTCTAAGATTACACTTAGAATTCATATCAAGATAGTTTCAGATTTATTTAATATGTGATTTACAAGATATTAGTCGATACACATTTACACGCGTCTCAGCATTCTCTTCGTCTCACCATCTTTCGTACCACACTGCCAACGGAATAGTTACATTCATCTGTTTTTCGAGACACACATACTTCCACACACTCATATTCACATACGTGTGTCACTAATACGCGGCCAATCTAGTCTAGCACACAAAATTATACATATCTCAATAATCTTAATTGCGAATGAAATTATAAAGTTACTCGGATAATGGCAGCAGGTAGAGAAACTATTCTGCTATCGGTAAAAAGAAATCTTATTACCGAAGGAACAGGCTCATTACGCTCTTGTAGTCCTGTGAAAATAGCTATAATATTGATGCTATTGTATAATTCATTTGTTAAAGCAAAGCAGTTTATATACGGAAACTCTAGTTAACATTAGATGGAAGGACACAGATTTCTAAAGAAAGTCTTCAAGTTTTCCAACAAATTGATTCTTACTACATTAAAAAAAAAATACTCGTTCTCTGATTTATGTTTTATTTCGATCATTTTTACGAGCTAAATGCATGGGTACAAGTATTTCTTTTCATTAAATGAATATTTCTTTTCCTCTCGTTTTACCATACTATAGACTTGATATTAGGTTGTCCGAAAAGTTTCTTTCGTTTTATAAGGAAATAATAGACGTACAATGTTTTTTGTTTTATATTAATTTATTGAATTATGCACGAACATAATAATAGAAATAGAACAAAGTGGATCATACGTAATTTAATAAAATAATATAAAACAGAAATTGTAGTTCATTTATTATGAAACGAAAGGAACTTTTCGGACAACCTAATATTAACGCTTTATTAGAGTTCACAGATACTTCAAGTTCGCTGTTAGTTTTCCCGTTGTCACTAAGCTACTTCGCGATGATATCTTGGGAAGTTTGTGAAGGCATATTTTACCGTTGTCTTTCTCCCCGTAAACAACCGTGTTTTGCCGCTGCGTGCCTCCACATAAGCGTATTATCTTTCATCGACGAAATACTAACAATTGCTGTCCATTTATCAATGGACTAATATATCCATCGTTATTTCAAAAATACAACCAGGTTGGTCTAATCTGTTCAGCCAATTCACGGCGCGTATATCGTGCATACAACAACGCTGGGCTTGATTTAAATGTTTAACTTGGCGACAATTCGTCGGGATTTGCCGGTCCATTAAACTTTCGAAGATGATTCGCCATCGCGATACTTTGAACATTTTCTCCGGAAAGTGAAAAAAGACAACAGGAAATCTTGTCGTAATGAGAAACAAGAAAAAGGGAACATAAAATCGGAATGTCGGTGTTGAACTTGGTTTCACGTTTGTTTGAAGGTGCACTGTTGTAAAAAACACGTTTGCGAAAGAAAGTTTTCGGACAACCTAATATGTACATTAATTTACACTACGAACATGATTTGGAGAACTATGAAATGCAGGTGCAAGGAAAGCAAATTATATTTGAACTGCAGCTGTAGAATAAAGAGATACGGTGGAACATAGTGGAAATTCTCATTGAATTTTTACGGAAATTTCAAATTTCAGGGCTATAAAGCTAGGAAAAAGAGAAAGAATTATTTACATATAATTACATATAATTAGAAATTGCGATGATGTAGAACGTTCTTTCCACTGATCGAGGATGAGAAGAAATGAAAGAATGTAGACTTAAATCACGATTAAAGGAAAAGCGTTAAAACGAAGCGTTATAGAGTGTAAAACGTACTCGAGCGTACGTAGAGAAGAAAATTGCGTCCGTCTAATAAATCGTGCCTAACTAGAAAGAATGTGAAGTTTCGCTTTAACCAATTTCGTGGCACGAACATCAGCTGCGAGGTTGTTACAGTTCGTTCATGAGGAACTTTCGAAATGCTTTCGAGCTAAGAAGAAGAAGAAGGAAAAGCGCGAATGCGTGACAAACGCTTCGTAGCAATTAAACAACCTTAAACCCGTTACAGGAAAATTACCGAGAATTATAGCAGGTGTTTGCGACTGGCGTTCAGTTGTATTTGCAACGAGACTTTCCACTCTCTTTTTGGACGACTGTCTTTCATGGCCGTCTTTACGATACGACGTCAGACGACGTCAATCGCCCATGAACGTTAAACTGGCCGAATTAGATTGGCTCTAAATTTAAAATACCTGCTCCTTTTGATGCTTTTAGCGATGTCGAAGATTTATAAATTTATAAGGTGAATTATATGTATAAAACATAGTCGATGGAATAAGACTTGGAAAGTCAATTTCTCGTTTCGATAATGCGTTCCAACGAAACTTGAAAATAACGTGAAACGTTCATGCGCGCAAATTTCCTCTATATCTTATTATCATTTCTAAACGATGAACTCACCTTTGAAACTCGATACGTTTACGCATTTATTATTTACGCGCGCATTTCTATGCATTTTCTAAAGATATCGATCGTAGGTTATCGCGTCAGTGTTTATATTCATCGGCACGCGTACCGAATTGCTTTGCCTTTTGGTCAAACGTTTTCGCTAAACGTTGTTCAATTTATAACCTTTTGATAATCTTTCATTTTCTCCGAGGCTTCTAAATAGAAACCACACGGCTGTTACTATATTTTCGACATTTGGGGAAGGGGCAGCGTTTTTCGAATCAATGAATCGTATTTCATGGAAAATTGAATTTCAATCCCGCAGTGATGAACGACATGAAAGCGAAATTACACAATTGTTGCAAAAAGTTCGTTTTTCACCGAGTAAATGTTCATATGCGAACATACCGGCGAACTTTCGTTATTTTATCAGTGGATGGAATATAGCGGATGGAAATTAATGTTTGAAAGGATGCGAGATATCGAATGCCAGCCCTAGGAATTTATTGCGTTCGATAATTACTGCTTAAAAAATGAATTACCTATCGTTCGATATCGAGGCAGACGAGACAACAGCGAAGCGATAAATCTCTGATGTTATGAGAACGATTAGGTGGCTAGTGAAATATTTGCCGAAGGCTAATTTCTGTGACAGTATGTTCACTGTTGACGTGTCAAATCCACTGGATACTAGATATTTCGAATGCATGAGAACGCAAGGATAATCTCGAAAACACATGATATCTCGAACAATCTAAACGCAGAGACGTGCATGCTCCGGTCTTGAGCTCGCGCAACCATTGTACGTCGCGATATTGTTCTTTCCTTTTGTGTGCTAATTTGACACGCCGCATCCTCGATCCGGCAGCCAGTTATTAACAATAAGTTAGCAAGCGGAGGTGCGGTTAGCCGGGAGCGTGGTCGCTTTGATCGCCACGTAACAATAGCGCGAGTAAGCGCGACGCGACGTTGCACGCTCGAGTTTTCCCGCTGGCCGCGAATTATGTCCGAAAACAGAAGACCCTGCGGCTATTCGCCAACGGACGATTATTGTTTCATCATAGAATTTATCGTGTGCCGCGCAACTTTTCCATGGCTCGCAACTTTATCGCCACACAACACGATTATGCACGTTCGCGATTTAACGCGGCCGCCTCGCCCGTTGTTTCATTAATTTAATTTAATTAGCCGAACGAGGGGGCGGTGCGGCGTGAAACGCGTGTAGCGTTTGCCAATCGAGCTGCGGGCACGCGTGCAATACGTTTGAGGAAAAGCGATAAAAGAGCTTCGTAATTGTACTGAGTGACATGAAGAAATAATGATTCGCCCTGCTGCTGGTTTGTTTGACGATTTTTCAACCCCGTAGCATGCGAAAATGGAACACAATGAACGTTTGGAAATTTTGCAGGACGTTTCTTCCTTTGGTTATTCCGGCTTTGATATCATAATTCAAGAAAGAAAGGCAAATTGTTGTATCGTAATTGTAAAGTTCGATTACAAATTAAAATTCGATAGAAATGAAATTGAAATTCTGATATGCGAGGATATCAGTGAGATATAAAACGTTTTGTTAAAAGCTTCGAAGGTACGCGCGTAACCGGCCAAAACGTATTACCGTCAATTATAACAAATATCGAAAAGAGGAGCAACGTTGCGTGTGTTCGTTCCGATTCACGAAGATCGTTTAACGTTCGAAGCGTGGCAACCTTATCTTCGTCTAACAGCAGTGATAAAGCAAATTCTACTTCAAACAAGCTACGGTAGATCATTGGAATACTTGGCACGCAAGTAAATGGATTCTACGTTTACAAGCGTACCTAATACAGAATGAAGTGTTCCGTCGGCTAATTACTTTCTACCAATTAACGTCTTAGAATGCGATGGTAATAGAGTATTAGAAACATGGCAATCATCGTCGCGTTAGAAACGATTTTCTGTTATAATTGAAAAATAGATGAAAGAATGGATTTTGCTGGAAAAAAAATCAGCAAAGCGACGGTTAAACCTTAATAACCTCTTTGTTTTATATCGACTGTGGACCGCGTAATAGAAAACTGAGGAGAAAGGAGGGCAAAAGGAGAATATCAGCTCGTTGAAATTCCGAGAATTACCGCGGTTTATCGAGACATTATAATTCCCAGCACCTAAAGCGAGTATAATTACTTGGACCGTGGTGCGTAAAGCAGAAGAAGGTATATTAACTGCTATTTGAATTATATTTTGCAATTAAAGCCGGCCTCCTCGCTGCCGCCGGCAGGAATTTAATTAGACGCATTAGATGACATAATACTTGATTCTACTTCATTGTGCTTATTACAACTCCCCTCGGGTTTAACAAAGGACCGACAATTCCAGCGGTGCTGGGCTTTTGCAATTGTACCCACGCGCAGTTCCTCCCTCGTTCCTATAATTCTCCAGCAGGTTTCCGTAATTTTGAGAGTGGAATCAGACTCGCATGACACATGGCATGAATCTCCGAGTTAATCGTTATTAGTGCCCACTTCGTTTGATTAATCATACGAATGAAACATGGATACAAATAGCGAGCATATTTTTCAAACGAAGAGGATAACAGAGAGAGGGAGAGAGAGAGAACGAAAGTACATTTATGAGCATTGTAAATAGCGATTACGACTAACAATAAGCCGCGACGTTAATAAAGACGAACAAGAGGCGTAAGGAGATTGAAGTTTCAATTGGCCGCAGGTGAATGTCGGCTATCGATCGATTGTGTATAATCGATGGAAACGGGTGACTTGCGGCTGTTTGAGTGACGTGTTTCAAAACTCTTTGTTCACGAACGCAACATCGGGTACACGTAGCGAAATGAAATTTTAGTTACAAGTTACAATAAATGCTGCCTATGCATCTATACATATAGTATGTGATATATTTATCGAATTATTTGCCTACAAAAGTCGAAGCCTGGTTTGTAATATTTTGTCCTAAAGAACCTTTGCAAAACTGCTTTATGCCAGCAACAACGCACCTATACGAATTCTGTCTATCGTACATACATAACAAGAGCGAGGCAAACCACTTTGCGCTCGTGCGGCAATCGCGTTTAATCAAATTAGCTCGTGACGCGCAGCCGGATGTCTGTTCGCAACGAAACAGAGCGAAGGTTCGATAGCTTCTCGAGGCATTTCGATCGTATTTTTTGATACACGCAGAGCAATTGATAACTCTTGATATATCTCGAAAGATGTAAACAATTCTGCATCGCAGCATTTTCGCTTCGATCGCTAACAATAACAGGAAGAGCACACGGTCTTCGCTGGCTGATGCGCGCGAGGACACGCCAGGCCTTGGACCTTTATATCTCCGGATGTGTTCTATAATTATTGTTTTAACGCGAAAATTTATCACGCGGCACAACTAAAATCGTATGCGTCGCCTCCGCAAACTGCTCGGATATTGTAATCTGCCATTGCACCGACCACGATCGTTCTACACAGACACACACACGCGCGCACATGCAGACACGTATGTACATTATGTTGTACATATATCGTACTGGTATATCTGGGGTAGCAGATAACGGTGCCTGTTGTTTCGACAGAAGGAGATTTAGGGTTGTTGAAGTAACTACTTCAAGAAAAACTCTATATCTTTATTTATGTATATCCGTGACCTGGAGACTGCTATAATGCTACATATAATGGCAAAATAATAATAAATTGATGATGTAAGACAAAATTCTTCCCCAATGGACCGTTTATCTTATTGGCGCCTTGGTAACAATTAATAGCGACATATTATAAATTCGTTTATTTCAAAAAACCTTTCGCATTATTTCGTCGTAAGCAAAACGTGCAAAATATATTGTTGAAACGTGTAGAAGATATTAGTGAACAGTATTTGCTCATTCTATATATAATAGTAAGGTATGTGCACACTTCTAACTTCAATTATATTAATTACAAAGCAGCATTTACGATTATTTTCTAAGTTGTGTTTATAATAATATTCGTAGATTACACCTCAAAGATATGATTGCAAACACAGTGCACCGTTAGATGCAAGATTTGTTCTCATTCTTTATTTTTTATTGATGTTCTAATAAAAATGTTTAATTGTTCAATGGGGCACTTTTTATTTCAAAGTATCTTTTATTTATCGGTTATATTCAAAATGCCCTAACTCTCAATTTTCATTAAATTTTTACAATTGCAAGGAGTTCAAGCACTCGGGTCAGCAATGACCAACGTGGTAGTCAAAGTTGTTGAAGTAACTACTTCAAGAAAAACTCTACATCTTTATTTATGTATATTGGTGACCTGGAGACTGCTATTATTCAGAAATATTCTAAAAAAGAAGAGGTGCATATTGTTGTACCCTTGAATATACATTATGTTTTAGGTTGCAAAGTGTAGGAACAAAGGAACTAATAAACAGATTTCTATCTGTGTTCCCTGTAGCCCCTAGCCAAAGCTATAAGCTTAACATTTTTGGTAATGTCCTTTTGTTATAAATATATGAACGTGCTCCCTATCTTTCCATTGTGTAGTAACACTAAGAAAGTAATGATCTGAATCAGCACAAACTTATACATTATACTTATACCTTTAATTATTTCAATATACTTTTCTATTACAAATTCATCTACTCGTTCTTCAATCAGTCAACCTCAAACTCAACAAGAGTAAAGATAGATCGCCAAGTATAAATTACTTGAAATTCATGAAATTTCCTATTTTGCCTATTTTGAAATTTCGTTTCCAAAATAAAGTCTAGGATTTATAGATAACGAAGAAATTAATACAAATAGAGATATTTAGAAAAACGAATGATTATTCTCAGACTCTTGCGACTTCCATCAAGCTTTCTTCCAACTCTTGCAGATATTAAGATATTAATGATTAGTGAACGACGCTGCATAAAGATTCATATATGTATATGCAAAGTGTAGAGTGCATAACTTATAATATATGTCACAAAGAATGCGCACAATATCAAGTATAAAATGCACGGAAGGTAATGCGAAACTATTTTATATCTCGCGTCTGCTACTGTACATTAGCGTGTTATTTCACCCCTACTCTACGGTGCTTAGAAATTGTTTTATTGCAGATTTTTTCAATTTTAGTATGGTGAATTTTTGTAAAAGTATAAGAATCGAGATCATTTACTTTACGATTTAATTACATTTTACTTGCACAACTTTGTGCGGGAAACTTGTAAGGTGTTAGGAAATTAATCACAGACTGTTCAGCATTAAGTGTCCTCCTTTGGTATTCTGACACGTGAAATGGGGTGAAATTAAATAGAATGATTCTGTACGCTTGCTAAAGTTATTTATCACGCGTATACACGTGTACATAATTATATAGTAGAAATAATAGAAAATGGAATACGCAAAACGTAAATAAGGCAAATTAATATCTTAAATATTATCTGCGTGTCATAATGTACGTAATAGATAATGTAAAATAATTTTGTTAAACGATTCCATTTCGTTTGTTAAATATGTTATTTATTTTCAAATGACGTGAGAATTCATTTAATAGGAAAGTTTAATTTCAAATATCAGTAACTGATTAAACAAATGCCTACAGCATATTATTATGATCTACCTGTAATTAATTCCAAACTCGTGATCTTCTCGTTAAATCGTAATTACGACCTCAAACGATCGGCTGAACGTTCAATTTATATTCTCGTTGAAGAATATCTAGGAATTTTGACACACTATATTCTTAGCGCGATACTGCACTGATAGATAGCAAGTAGTCGCTTCTTCAAAAGGAATCAAAGAACACGTTTGTAAACTTTTGACGAGCGTCGATCAAAGTCGAGGATGATATCGGAAAGATAAATTTTCACTCCTCTCGATTCAGACGATCTCCCTCGAGTCTTTCTGGTAATCGTCTTTCATAGGCGACGAAACTGGTTTCCAGGCTAATGAAACGTATCAGTCCCTGTTGGTCATACATCATCGCATGGTCATAACAGCGTATGCAACCGTCCTCTGACCGTTTACGAATTTAAAGGGCCACATAGTTGAATTTCCAAAGGGAAACCCCGCTCCGGGGGTTATTAATGATATGTTATCACGCAGGCTCGTGTTGTCGCTTTGATCGTCGCGAAACAAAGCCGTAGGGTGGCTCGTTGTGCAATTTGTAACCGAGTTTTCGTACTTGGCAGAAATTGCCAGAGAAGATGGTCCCTGTCTCTCGCAGCACACCCTCCCTTTCAACCCCACTGCCTGCCACCCTATCTCTTTTGAAATAATTATCGTTTTATCGGGAGATTTATGAGGCCGAGGCTTGAATACCAGCCATTCAAATTTTCAGGCTGTAGCTGGAATAATTGCAACATTGTTTACAAAGACAACGACGAATTATTGTTCGCGTTGGTGTTCACGCGTGCGCGCGCTCACGGGACACCCCTATAATTTGCACTGGCCGTTTACTGATTTCGGGCAAATTAGAGAAGACAGCGGTCGTGACGCGGGTAATTTGTTACAGCTCCCCCGGTGAAACTCGTTTCCAAACGTTTTTCCTCTCTCTCTCTCGCTCGCTCTCTTCCCTTCTTCGTCGAACGAACGTGGCAAGAGTTTAATACTACGAGCGTTTTCACAGAAAAGATTTCGAAGTTTACTGACGGTTATGAGCAAAACAGTCAATGGATAAAGACGAGTGTCTTCGTCTTGTTTTCTTTTTCTGTTTTGGTTTTATTGATTTAACTATACCGCTCTTTTTAAACTCTTTATAAACGCGGCAGGATTTAAAATTACGTACAGATAGAGCGAGGCTGTGTTTGGCAAAGTATACGTCTGTCTCTGGTGATGGTCGGATTTTTGGCGAGATCAAAGTAGCCTCGCAGCAATCGCAGCTCTTCTTATCGTTGTTGTTTGCCTCGCGTAATCTTCTCTGCCTGGTTATTAAGTTATAGATGGAATTGTTTTTAGAGTTTGGAGATCAATTTCTTCGCCAGGTAGTTACTTTTTCTTATTTTCAAGTAGCTGTACTTTTTTTTAGAAAAGAAAAAAGAAATTTTTGTTTAGATTATCAACGTATAGGATCGTTGTCAATGTTTATGGTGAAAGTGAATAAATTCTAACAGCACGTGGATTAAAATCGAATCTCTTAGCGAAGAGAGATTCAGTGGTGTTGGATTACGTCGAAGCGCGAAAATGAAAAAAGTTATAATATAATAGCTGCCTTGTAATTGCAAGAATTCACAGGTTCTATACAGAATTGGGAAAAAATTGATGTTGAAGTCATTTAGAATTTTCAGAGATTCGATATAGGTTTTTCAAGAATCACACTCGATTAGTTTTAAGTAATTTTGTCATAAATAATTGCCTTTATTTTGTATTATGTTTACACGCCAATAATTTATATTCACATTTATCGTCAGTTCGAAACGAGTACATGTATGATAACTAATTGCACTCGTTAACCTTTGAATTAAGCGTTTATTAAACACAACGTTACAAACGCGACATCAAATATTGGTAATATATTGATCATATATTTATCTATTAACCGATATTGCGATGGCTTCTATTTATATCGTCTTTATATCGTCACGAGAGTAATTACTTTTTTTATTTCGACAGATAATATGCCAGTAAAAAAAGGAAAAAATTGATCTTTCAATGTATTATGACCTATTACCTTTTGCCATTCATGTTGCTTAACAATATGAAACTCGCTCTATTAAAAATTCACACATTTGAGAAAAATTTCATAGAAATTGTTTAAATAAGGTAATTGAATTTACATAAAATAAAAAAATCATCATGTTCGAAGTTGAAAATCTATTTAAGAGGACAAAGAGCGGAAGGTTGAAAGATGTAAGATAAATCATCGTTAGAGATTATTTTGTGAAAAGACTGAAAGATTTCGTTTCAACCTACTGGAAGAAACAAAAATAATCGCTGCGTATAAAACTCGATAGTGCGATCCAACTGCATCTTCGCTATTTTCTCTCCTTTTATTCTGTGTTTTTCATCTTTATATAGCAGGGGAATATTTTTCTTGATAGAAACGCGAATATTCCTATATTTTGATAGTCTGCTTTTCGAGGCGAAATTGTCGACAGCAGTCATCTGGTGCGTGCAGCGTCGTGTCAGTTTCATTCGCAACGAAAACCACAGTGGCGCATTCAGGTATTTTTATTTCTATTTTTATGTTTTCTCGCTTATTCTTCCCATTTATTTTTCTCACTTGAAACGCAAATGGAACGCTATTGCGAAAGTACACAGATTCGCGATTATCTACCGGTACTATCGATATTGGTTTATCACAAAATTTGTAACAGAATCGCTGCCTATCGATGACTACAAATTAATCGGCTATCAACGTAAATACGGTTTATGTTACATGCGATTTTAAGTGGAACATTGTTGGTAAATTTTACCAAATTACGAAATTATTGGTCGAATCCAATGGAAAGCCACGATAAACCCGGATTGACACTGTTCCGAATAACCAAACGAATATTAATTGAATCGAATCTCTAGAACATGATGGTAAATGTTACAAATGTAATTTATTATTTCTCGTTAATATAATTCTTCTTCTGATAAAACTTGAAGCGACGTATACTTTGTTTTTACTGTTACAGTTCCTACAAATTACCTTTCTTTCCGATAACTTGATCAATTTGTGATACCGCGTTAAAGGTTTACAGATAGCAAGAGTTATACGCATTTAACTACGTCTTTTCACAATTTTATACAACGTTTTAGGTAAACAGATATTAGGATTTTAAGGGAATAAATTTGACGATGTAATTACTTTCCACGTATCCTTCTTCATAATGTTACGGTAATTTTTTAAATTTCCCGTTATCTCGCTTTCGGGACCATTGCTCTGTAAACTGATAACTCTCGTATCTGTTCGTGTATGTTCAACGTTTTTCGTAAACGGATGACCTAAACGTACGTTCAAAAATTGGTCATTCGAAAAATATTCGAGCTTTCAGTTTGCAAATCATTCAATCTCTATGCGATTACAGATAGCGTAGATTGCATTGCAGGTATTGCATACAAAGCAGTCCATTTTTTCCCATGAATTTCGTGTGTACAAACATTTTTCCTGCCTAACATCTTCGTTTAAATTTCGATAGAATGTCGGCTATCGACAACACTGAATTTCATATTAAATTCAAGGCGACATATGTACGTCGTATCGTTAATTAGTATTTTGTTCGCTTTTATCGTCGGTCCGATGATATATCCTCGACGCAAACACCGTGTTTACAAAATTCCACGACCGATTGTCCACCGATTTCGAGATCGAAGCTCACCGATAACTGAGAAATCAAGAAAGTGGAAAGCACGGTACGCACGGGCGCAGAAAGAAAATGAGAAAAACGTGGCTTCCGTTGGCTGCCGTTTTCCTACGGCGTCTAAAACGCCAGAATTAAATCCACGGTGAACACGGAATGCAGAAGCATATTTAGCATCGTTAATCACGGCCGTGTTTATCGTTCGCGAAACGGTACCGAAAAGAAACCGCGATGTAAATGCGCATTGGCTTGTGCTCTTTTTCTTTTCGCCTTGTTTCTCCCTGTTTTTCTCTTTTGCCCCCTCCCGCCATGGGGCGGCGTTGCTCGAGCAATACAAATTGCATCGTTCACGGCCGTGGCGAACCTCCAGCGGCTATCTCCGCTGGCGTTTGCAATTATTGTTTCACAATGAAATTTATCACGAGCCCTCTCGCCGCGAAAGTTTTAAGGCCACGCGAAAAGCGAACGGCCCGCCCTTTCTTCTTGTTCTTATTTTTGCCAGCGCGCACGAGCAAAACTTTTCTAATTAATGATAATTAGCCGGTCGCGAGAGGAACTTTTTAAGACCGCGATAAGAAACGGATCGTACGTAAACGGGATTTATACGCAGCCATTGTTCCAATGCCATCATTCTGATTTGCGATCATCCGCCTGATTTCCTCTTCCTTCATTTTTTTAACTTTAACTCGCTCATATATCTAACCTTGGGATTTTATTCCAAACATTTTATTTCTCGTATCTTCGTTTCCATTCTTCGTTAATATCCGACGAGATTCTTATTTATCGAATATAAACAGAGAAATAAATTCAGATTCGATTCGTCGTCTTTTTTTCTATTTTATTTGTCTTATTGACTCGTTGTAGAACGCAAAGAGCTAATGACTGGCATCAGTGTGTTGCAGCTCTTTAAACGTCTAATTATACACACGACGTCGGGTTACGGTATCGTAGCCATCGTTTAACGTCGAAACGAGCCATGAAACAAACTACTCCATGACGTATTACCGCGAGATGTTTACGCTTTTATCGCCTGCAAACGGTGACAAAAGAGTTGCAGTCTTATTTTCCAACTTAGAAACTCTAATCACACTCTCGTTGCGAACTTTTCTTCGACGCGACGTTGCGTCTTCACCTTATCTCGGCTTGTATGCAGTTTAATTTAAAAAAAAACCGTGCGCATCCTCTAATTAGCGTTTTCGTGTTTTCTCAGAAACAACCAGGGCCAGCGTGACATTTTGCGGGGCCGGGTTCAAAAATTTTGCGAGGCCTGAATACACATTCAAATCCTACACTTAAATTTTACAACGAGGAACTATTTATTTACGAATGCTGTTACATATTATGTATTTTTTATAAACAGTTTTTTAAACAAATCCAAGTAATATTTTTTCGCATCCATAGTTCATTTTCAAGGGGCAAAAAATTCAATGAAAGTACAAAGTCTGTAATCATGTATGACTTTTGAAAAAAACTATTGATGTAGTTTAATTCCTCTAAAAAGTACATTTCTCTGGAAGCGCCTGGTTTTTTTATCTAAAGTAGTTTCCAGGATATGAGGACTTTATGGAGTTACACTGAAATTTAATGATTTTTGTCACTCCTTTAAACTGAATCATCGCTACTAAAAAAATGTCTTGCATGTGTTAATGGTATCATCATTCTGTAAAAAGTTAATCAAAATCAAGCAACATTTCTGGATGATAATTTTTCCTCGGGTCATCCGTAAAATTGTCGTCGATTTTCGTCGCCGAGAAAGAAACGCAGCTTTGCCGTTGTTGTTGTGTTATGAAATTCTTCTGTCGGTAGCCCGTTTGAACTGTCGTCATAGCCAACGGTGTTTGTAAAATTTTCAATAGAAGAATCGGTGAAAAGGAAAGACGAAGCAGGAAGCAGATTAATTAGTAGGACAATCGTGTAATAAATAAAGAATTCTTTCTAGAAAGGATAAAGGGAGGTTTAAATATCCTCGGCTTTATTAAGAAATGCAATTTAAAGGACTCTCGAAGCTAGTACTCGCAGCTTTGATTAGTTCCAAGTTATGTTGAAAAGCTCCGTTTAGTTCGGTGCATTTGTTGGTGGAATAAGTGAAGTGGTAAGTAGTGGATTCGAGAAGACAATTGAAAGCGAGGGAAAACGATGGAAGAAGAAGTTGCAGGGAATTTTCTTACTGCCAGCGTTATAGCTCTAACGAAATGTCTGCCTTAATCAAGTCCGTAAATTGATGTTTGCCAACGCTTCGATGATCCTGTTATGGGAAAATTTCGTCGAATAACAAAGCGATTCTTTCACTGCGTTAAAACGTTCGATACGACGAATTCACCGAATAGCGAGAAAAATCCAGGAACACAAAGATACGAAACCCTGTCATTTTCAACGTAAACAATTTTTACGTAAAATACGTTGCCGGCAAATGCCAAAGTGCGTGTCATAACGCAGGCACCCAAAACAAATCGCAGACATTCGCATAGAACAATTAGATGAACGGACATTACAGCGTTAATCGTTCAAACGATTGATGCAAAGTAAGAAAATAGAAAATCTAAGGTAAACGTTCCTTACGCGCAAGCTGATTCGGTTCTTAAGGCAGAAAATCGAAAAGACGTAACAAGTGTGTCGGTTACGCGGAATTAGCGCGCAACGTGACACACACGCCGTTTTTATCTCAGATCGCCGCTCGTTTCTTCTAGCTAGTAGCATCCGTTTGCTCGTTTACCTTCTGGATAGTGTTTCTTGAACTGGTCGCAATTACACGGTTCCTGCTAAAGTGGTTGGCGATGCCTGGTGCACGAACCAACTGAGAAAAGTATTCTCATGAAAAGCGGCGCAGGGAAATGAAAGAAAGCGGATCGAGCCTTTTTTAAACTAGCTGCTCGCACGAATACCTGCAATACGAAGTCTGGTTGGCTGAGTTGGGAAAGGAAAACACAGCGACTGCTTTCGAGGGACTATGGTTACCGGCTTAGCTGGTTAATAGAATTCATAAAGGAGAATACAAGGCTTGATAAACATGGGATTGCTAGACGATCGTTGGTGAAGTAGATCGCTCATTTTAAGTGGAAATTTTAAGTGGAAGTTGCCATTGTTGGAGTTGTCGTTTGTATAATATAAGCAGAGCGTACGGCGATTTAGCCAGTTGCTTATTTCCAGTTGGATATTTAAAAAGTAACGGCGCATGATCGATCGATTTAAAGTAGTCGAAAAATATGCCAGTGATTAGTAAATAGTAATCAGATAAAACTTTAATTGCATTGTCGGATAATGTTCTGTGTTGGCCGCAGTGGTTTTACACGTCGTAATAATTATTTTAATATTACCTTTCGTGACACGAATGATTTAATAAATAACTTTATAAGCAAGTTTGTAAAACGCTCTGAGTTTCGTATATTAAGCTGGTAAATAACTTGCTTTGCTACATTTTATTTCTATTGATATTTCGTAAAATAAATGTCCATGAATAGGTTGAACCAGTTTTATCGGCACTTTCTTAAATAACTCGAGTTAGAAACGTTACTTTGGAGCAAGAGCTAGTAAAATTTGTCACGGGAAATATATTTATAGTTCATTTCAAAAGATGTTTATCATCTTGTTTGTCCGGAAATTTTAATGAAATCTGTTTCATCGGAGAAAGAACATGTTTTAGAATAGTCGAGATTATCGATATGTTCGTAAATGACATCCATAGAAGTATAGAGCTGAACAATACTCGATGCTTTAACACCTTATTACTAAATTAATTCGTGAAATATTTAGATTAACTAGTTCCACAATTCACTCGTTTCGTTAAGAACAGTCAGACTTCACCGTCGATGAATTATAACGGATAACATGATGTTAAATATCAACCAATTTTATAAACAAACCATGCGTGCTGTGCAACACTGTACGATATTATTAAATTTGAAAATCTTGGAAAAAATATTTAGCGTCTGATACAGTCTAAAAGAAGATTAATAGAAAATTTCTCAATATGCGAATAATAAAATAAACTATTTAAAATTAGCGTATTCTTAGCTTTATTTTCTCTTCCACAAGAAAAGAAAGAAAATTTCTACAACATGTAGACCTTCTCAGCTGAAAGCGAAACGAAGAATAGCAAGCCATCGCGAAAACCAAGCCCGTGTCCGCAATGGCGTTGGTGATTTCGCGCAGCGAAGAAAAGAGAACGATGTTCCTGAACCGCACCACAAGCGAGCAGAAAATTTTGCATTCGCCTCACGCGATTGCCTTTCGTCATTCGTACGCCCGTGGACAGCACGCGCTCGTGCTCGTAGAACAAAGCCACGATACAGATGAAATGTTCGAATAATTAATGTTTCTCGTCATAGGCGAATCGTAGGTTTTTTCCACGCTGATTGGCCTTAACGATCAAATTCACATGGAATTTGAAATAAATTCGGTTATCGCGATATTTCATTAGGCTACGATAAATAGAAAATCAAGTTGTTACGCGTTTTCTTACCACGTTTTACAGTTTACGATGGTTCGTCGATAATGAACAGATGACGGGTGCGAAAGACTTTTTTATATCGAATGTATTCATTTTTAATTGGACAAAGCTGAGAAGAGAGTCCATAAAATAACGACGATGAGGGTGAAGAGGAGAAGGGTGGTATCGCAACGAACAATGGTTGTTCCACCATTGAACTAGTGGCTCGACCGATCGACAACGCGTTGAAATTATAATTGAAATTTTTTAACCTGATCCATTATGACCAGCGTGAATGAATTTTCTCCCTCCCGGGGAATTACGATCGAATCGATGAGCCAAGTGTCCGTTGATTCATTAAGTTCTCGAATCGCGTTTCACTCGGATGCCAGCAGAGTCTAACAAATGAAATTTTCTACGTTCGATCGATTAGCCTGAACGGATAATAATATAACGAAGTCTGGCTTCGGAAATGGAATCTGTTGTCAGATAATTTGGGATGGATGATGGAGCTTAAGATTAAGCGGTAATTATTGAATCCTGTTTCATTTCTATTACGAATTTTGACGCAGAAATTGTATTAAACGTTGAAACCTATTGTTATTCGATATAAAGGAATTTTTCTTTTCTATAGCTGGAAAGTGCTGTTTTATTCTGTTAGGAAATGAAAGAACGCTTTCGTATCGAAGAAAGGATTAGCTAAGCTTACTGAAAAAACGTCCGAAAATACGCGTTGACATTTTCAGTTCTCATTTATGGCCTGGTGAATTCTTTAAAATAAGGTCAGAAAGAAAAGCGTTATATTTATATCGTTCGTGTATGTATATCTTTGAAGATTGCTTGGCAGAGATATTATGCGATGTATTAGGGTTGGCAACTAAGTGATTACGGATTTTGACATTGCCACCTAATGACAAAATCCGCAACCACTTAGTTGCCAATAACACGTTCAGGAACAATCAACTTCTTCGTTCTACGTACATTAAAAAAATTATTTTCATAATTTCAAAATTTGTCTTCCTTCGCAATGAAACAGGTATTAGCTACGTAACAATTTTCCTACCGTTTCACCCGTTGTAACGATACAATTTTTTCGTATCCGTCCGTGATTAATTATTAATATTAATAGGATTCGTATATGAAAAGCGATACGACAAGCCAGATCTGATCTGTGACATACGATAGAACAGAGAAATACGTTAAAATATGTATATAAAGGGCATAGACATTGTTTCTGAAAATGGTTTATGGTTTGAAACGAAAGGACAAATAATTACCAGTGCGTATCAATCACTAATGTCACCAAGCCGACACTCTCTTTGTTTCGATGCCAGTTTTCTGAACGCAAACCGGCCGTGATATAATTCGATTATTCCAAAGAGTAGCATTCCTGACAGTTTTTGCGCCGCGTCATGGATTAACGAATGACGTCGCTGTGGTGAAATGAATCAAACGATAATATTGTGACGGCAAATTAGTGGAAAACCGTACTCGACGAAGAACGTGGTCGCTGGCTCATGACGAGACAACGACGTTAATCGTACGTAATTCTTTTACGGAAATTTAGTAGACTGTGAGGAAAATTTCATTGTTTCAAGCATCGAGAAAATAGCTGTTTTATCTGTGCACAATCGCCATCACTGATACACTTCGTTTTCCTGAGTATTATGAAAAGTTGTTTCTCTATTCCAGCTCTTTGTAACAAACTCTGTGTAACACGTACTTCTGAGCCATTTAATTGTTACTTCTGACAATTGAGATGAAATGAAATTTTAGGGAAATTTAACAAAATTACATGCATATTGCTCGATTTACCTTGTGAAATTATATATCTACTGAATATTTCGAAAAACTGTTCAAAAGGGGTTTGAAAAAGTCCACGGACGTTAATATATTTTACTTCATTCCTTCAACTCTAATTCGTTGCATCCACTCTTATGAAACCTGAATAAATCTGTATATATTATCTCGCGAGATTCCCTCACGATCTATCCATGCGATTACATTTCCGCATTTGCTTCTTTCCACTTTTTTCATTTTCTCGAATGCCTGAAATCTTTTGTATTTTCAACCGTTAACATTTTTCTCTATCTGTGCAATACCAATCCAGGTATATAATGCAAATTAAAACTCGCGACAGTTTGAAACAATCTGTCAAAATAATTTCCAAACCTATCACATATGCTGTTTTATTTACCGTTCATGGAGAGACGCGATCTCAAGGAAGCGCGTCAACAGGAGCCGTAAATTCCCGTTGCGATATACAATCGATGCCACGAAACTGATCGATCCCCTGTTTCGTTTAAGATAATAGAGGTAGTTGAATGGATTATAACGTAACAGGTTATAATTTACTCTTTATTCAACAACTTGTGGACAAGATGATTACGCTCGTTGCGTAGATATATATATGTTAATTAGATGAGTGATTAAAAGTGGATATAGTTAATGAATAGATGTTGACTGAGTAGCGAACCCAATGCAGAGATCTTGACTGTTCTGTGGTCGTAGAAGGAGTAAAGTTCGGTGACGATGCTGTCACAGAGGAAAACTCTTGCTGGGTGTTAGCCTCACCACCGGTTGCTTGCGGGTGAAAATCCCGGGAAATATGGGAAACCCACGTTTTACCTGATGGAGCAATAACCATAAGGAACATCTTGACTCGAAGATGTTTTATACCACTCAACGGTCAAATCGAAATGCTTAGTTTTACGACAGTTCTTTATGATTATTACGGTCCAATTAATTATATTGACGTAGCAAGTGGCCGCCTCGACCGAGGGATGGATTCCGTGCTACGCGAAGAG
The DNA here is from genome assembly GCF_905332965.1 of Bombus pascuorum. NCBI lineage: Eukaryota > Metazoa > Arthropoda > Insecta > Hymenoptera > Apidae > Bombus > Bombus pascuorum. Next base: position 5,616,975 of record NC_083493.1, read on the forward strand.
TCATCGGACGAAACATATGCAAAGACTTGCTATATTAAAAAAAAGAACATTTTGCATGAAAATTATTTTTTACCATATAGATAGCAGAAGGAAGGTAGAATATTATAAAACGAAAGTCGTTGAAACGCAATCGTCCCAGGAACGAAGTCATCCAACCGAAGTCAATGACTGAAGAACAAGATTTCCCATACGAAAACCTGGTCTATGTAGAACATGGAGTATCGGTGGAGCCAAGTAAATTTTGCGAAAAGCTGGAAGAAACGACGTTGAATTTCCGGCATGGGAACACGCCAGAGACCGTGTTCCTGTAGCGTAACACAGGCACGTTGCAAATTAACAATCGCATGAAAGAGACGCTTAATAGCGGCTAATGAATTCCTGAAAGCCGGTGGTCGTGGCGTTGCCAGTATTCCCGGCGTTTTCCCATTTTAGACGAGCGACTAAAAGCAAGCAAGAAAGAAAGCTGGAAGAGTGGTAGGAAGTGGAGAAAGGGGAGGCTACAACGGGGCAAACAGGCGCCAAGAGAAATCCGTGGCACGGCGCGACAAAGGTGGAAAAAGCTCGTGATATCACGTATTCATCGGCCTTCGTCTCGTTCGAGGCCGTTCGCAGCAACCGTCCGATTTTACGAGCGATTCGCGTATACAGCGACCCATCGCGAGCTCGGCTAACTCAATCAGGGACAGGCGAAGCGAACCTTGCGCGAGACCGGCATACGAATTCCTCCTAAAATGCTTCTATTGCCCTTTCGTTCCGTTGCGTCGGTTACACCGAGTTACACGCCGCGCTATCTCGATCTTTTCTCCTATCCTCTTTTCTTCTCTTCGTTCCTTTGCGAGCTACGACGTTGCGTTCCGAACGGAGGATGCGCCAGCAGGAAATCGCGAACGTTATACCCTGGCGTGCGAGTCAAATACGTCGTTGCCGAAACTTTCGAATGATAACGAAATGGTTTGGATTGCAGCGAGCTGATGGCAGGTTTGATCGTAGGCTGTTTGAGCAGATGGTAAAGTATCAAGTACGGTGGGTCGAATTTTAACATCTTTAGACGTTGCAAAGTATTAGGTTGGCAACTAAGTGATTGCGGGTTTTGTCATTAGGTGGTATTCACACAATCTGCAATCACTTAGTTGCCAGGCCAATAGTGTCGGTTTTATGTAGTCTATTGTGCGTTTCGAAGAAAAATACGAAAGTTGTATAGAAATTTTATCGGTAAGTATTAGGTTGTCCGAAAAGTGTCTTTCTTTTACAACGACGCATCATTATACAAACATGAAACCTAATTTGCCGAACGTTGTCATCTTTATTTTGATAAAACAAAAATTCGATAAAATAATATAAAACGGAAAATGTGCATCCATTATTTCCTTATAAAACGAAAGAAACTTCTCGGACGACCTAATAAAATAGGCGAATTATTAGCGGAAGGAACCGGCGTACGTTTGATTCGTTATTCCTATATCTACTGATCCACGATTTTCGTTGGTAAAAATACATACTCGGCGATAGTAAACGGTTAATAATATTTAGAATCTTCGATCGATATCGTACTTCTTATACTGTATTTTTTATAAGTTGTAAATCTTCTACTTGGTCTATTAACCGTGCTTCTTTAATATAATGATATGTGTTTTAGACTGTGGAAGTTAAGGGTCATGGAGGTAGTTCTACACGATTTCACGTAGCCAAGTTAAAGCCAAGAGTACTCGACGCACTCTATTACAACCTTTGAAATGCGAAAATTAGAAGCTCTCTCGGTGTAGGTACAGCGTTTCTTAGTTGTGAAAATTAGAAGTTCTCGGCGTAGCGCTAGATCTCTTAGTTTGCGGAAGTTAAAAGCTGTTGACGTAACGTCGCTTCATAAGTTAAATCTAAAGAGCACTTCAAGTACCGTTGTGTTCTTCAACTTTTGAACGCCTGCGAGTCTTCCTGTTCTTCATTTTCAAAGTTCCATGCCTTAATGTAACCCTGTGTCTTTGAAATTGTAAAAGTCGGGAACAATTAGTTTAGCGCTAAATCGATTGATGAGACAAGCGCATCTATAACGTAACGATACGTCTCTTAGGTCGCATAGCGAGGTCGTATAACATCGTACATCGCGAGTCTCGATTTATAAAAACTGTAAAATATCGTAGGGATATTTTTGTAAAGAAAGAAAGAAACATATAGTTCCAAGAGAATTGGAATATTGGAAAGTTTGACAGCGTAAATTTATTTAGCTGTATTCTCCTTCTGTTCTCTGATTAATCTATTTTCGTTTTCCGGTCATTGCTTTTTCAAAAGCATATCAGCACACCAACAATCACCAAACTCGTCGTATCCATGCAAACCAAACTTAAATAGCTTTAACAATTAAAAATAAAATGGACGAATAAATTAATGGTCCACAACATCCAAACACGACAACAGTCGTATTTTTTCGCTATTGTCATGTTATCATCGTCTTATTCGATAGCCAGCGAAAATGACTGTTCCAATATCCTCGGTGTATTAAAATTTTAATTTAATAGTAATTTGCTCTAAATTTTTGAAAAGTTTTTAACAGAATGTTGGAGATTGAAACGATTATTCAATTTGTTTGAAAAGGAACATTTCGTGGGGATTATTACTTTCGCTTAATGTAGTTGAAGATAACATCCCTGACCATTCGCGGGGGAAAAAGTATTTAAAGTTGGAGCTCTAATTTATAGTATTAGTCGGAAAAGTTTCGAAAGGAACTTTTCTCGCAAGAATGAGAAAGAAAAGCGAAACAAAGAATGCCTCACCGAAGGATTACGTATGACAGAGATGAGAACCGTGAAAGGAACTGTAACGAATTTATCATCAAACGAACAAGTATGTTTTTTATTTAATATATTTTAAAATCGTAAAAATTCATGAAACAGCCTGATAACAAACATTGTTGATCGTATCTATCGCTATAATCCTGTGTTCTATTATAAATGTATTTCAACTTCATATCGCCTTAACGTCTACGAACCCTGGCAAATCCCATTTTCTATTACGCACCTGTTATTATTTCCTGTTTCCCCCTTTTCGTGCATCGAATTGAAGTGATGCACGGCGTTTCGCATTGCATGCTTCTATCAGCTTTCCTAATTGGAGTTAGTTGGATGAGAACACGGCAATTTTCTAGGCTTCGTGGGGTAGGCTTCGTGGATAAAGCCTGATCCGAATACGCGAATTTTCAACGTTAATGTCAGTCGGCGAATTGCGAGATAATTAATAATATCGCGTGATACTCAGGAATTATTTTTCCTCCGCGTTTCACTGAAGTATACGTTTACAACACGAAAAGATCATTTTTCTTACACACCTCGATATCCAAGTTTTAAGATCGATGCAACGCGATCCAATCGAATAAAAATTTATTCCTACACTCTTATTTGTTGTAATAAAAAGTATACGGTTACTCGTGAGATAAAATAATTTTTAGATTATATTACGCAAAATAATACGATATCTTATCGCGAATAGAATTTCTTCAACAATATTATTCCTCTATTTAAAAAAACCGAATAACACGGTCGATATATCAAATTATTATAATTTGCTAGGTAAATACATTTTCGTTCGTGATTTTTCCTCGTCTAACTTTTTATATTTCAAACGTATGTACGTACTGTTTCCATAGTCGCTTATCATTCGACTACGAGCTCCGGTCGTCTAATTTAACTGGCCTTCTCGTCGAAAATAATCTAATTGCCATAGAGTATTACTCTAATACGTTGTTCGTTAAAATTCCTTTATTTATATCAGACTCATCTGCAATTCGCGTAAACGATCGAAAGAAACGAATTCAACCAATTTCCAACGAATGTTCGTCTACTTTTCCTTCTTCTCTCTTTTAAAACTGTTTCGCATTTCTCAACGGAAGCAGGCGCGTTTGCTATAGCAGGCTGCATTTCTCGAAAGCTTGTCGCAAAGATGATTCGAAAAATTTCACGTACATACCAGAGAGATATCAGGGTGGACAAGCCCGCAGTAACGGCGCGGATGCGAATGTAGCCGCGTTCTAAGCGTCATGCATATAAAGAAATTGGAACGGCAGACCGTGGCGTGTTGCGATGCGACAGTTCCCTTTTCGTGCATCCAGCAACGTTGTCGCGGGTCTCACGTACCAACCCAGGATCAACTTTTCTCCTCGTGTTCGCTTATATCTCGTTTATACCTTTTCCCCTGCATCGTGTTCTATGCTTTCCAAGCCAAAGTCCTGTGTTTCCGCGTTTTCAGCGGCTTCTTCTTCGCCATCCTCTTTTTGTCGTTGCCGTCCGACGTCCCTTGTTTCTAATGTTTGTAACGCTCTTCCGTTTGTTTCTCTGTATGTGGATTTGCAAGATAATTTGCTTCGAGAAACTCAGGCTTCCGTGACACCCATAAATAAGTCCAAACCCAAACCTAAGTGACGTATAACGCACATCGAAGTAAAAAGATGTCAAGAATATGTTGGTGAATATATCGGAAACTAAGGCCGAGGGGAGGTTATATGTATAGGAAAAAATTGTTCAGAATGCTTATTTCTACGATATATTAAAAAAATCGTGGAAATTAAATATCTCGGAATAATTACCGAAACATCCGTCAAATTGCTTATTTAAATTTCGTACCTAAAAGTTATTGCGCTAATTTCTTTTTCTTTGTAATATGTACGTGTGTAGCGTTCAAATACTTTTCTGAATCACTTACAATGCGTGTTTCTAATAAATGTATCATATCTCCTATCTACGTTGTTAAATCCTTTTCAAATTTCACTGACAATTTTAACACTTCCATCTTTCTATTGGCATCTACTTGTCTAAGCAAATTACCTTAATGTACATTATTTCGGCCATTCAAGTTTGCATATTTAAGCGTTGGAATACTTTCGTGAGCCATTGTATATTACACGATAGTCGACTTTCGTTGATAGTCTTTACGTATAGGAAAATTAAACTCTTAGAAATTCTTCTCTCCCTCCTTCGTCTAACATAACTGTTGAGAATTGTGGATCTTAATTGCCGAAATAAAAGTAAAGGAACACTAAGGTTACACTTAGAATTCATATTAAAATAGTTTTAGATTTATTTAATAGACGATTTCCAGGATCTTCGTCGATATACATTTGCACGAGTCTCAGCAATCTCTTTGTCTCACCATCTTCCATACCACACTGCCAATGGAACAATTACATTCATCTGTTTTTCGAGACGCCGCGCATACACATACTTCCACACACTCATATTCACATATGTGTGTCACTACTACTCTGCCAATCTGGTGTAGCACATAAAATTATACATATCTCAATAATAACAAATGCGCAGAATTCGATTTGTAAATACGTTCATATTTGAAAGTTGAAGGAGCACGATAGACGAATGACCTCTGTTCGATAAATACAAGCGTAATCACGCGACGTTAATTAAGGAGAGGATGGTGCGGTCGAGGCAAACGTACAAGCTTAGTAAATATTGAATCCTCGAAGGAGTTTAGTGCAGACAACACGATTTGCTCTTATTGTTGGACTGCTATCGCGGTAGACGCGTATCCGATACACGTGTCTCCGCGTGAAATCGACCTGGTCGACCGTCCTCGTTAATACACTTTGTATTAAGCACTTTTTAAGTACGTACGTTGCTGATAATTAAAGCATATTGCATAATATCGAACCACGTAGAATCTTCATTCATTCGATGAATTTTTGTCGCTGAAATTCCAGGACAGGGCCAGCGCAAGGCAGATTCAGCGCGTTCACCGGAACCCGACCCCGCGTTTTGAGAGGCCCCGTGGTCTACGAAAATTACCCAATTAAAAAACACCGATTTTGATTAACTTTTTATAGAATGGTGATACCATTAACAGACGCAAGACATTTTTTAGTAGCGCTGATTCAGTTTAAAGGAGAGACAAAAATCATGAAAGTTCAGTGTAACTCCATAAAGTCCTCATATCCTGGAAACTACTTTAGATAAAAAATCCAGGCGCTTTCAGAGAAATGTACTTTTTAGAGAAATTAAACTACATCAATAGTTTTTTTCAAAAGTCATACATGATTACAGACTTTGTACTTTCATTGAATTTTTTGCCCCTTGAAAGCGAATTATGGATGCGAAAAAATATTATTTGGATTTGTTTAAAAAACTGCTTATAAAAAATACATAATATGTAACAGCATTTGTAAATAAATAGTTCCTCGTTATAAAATTTAAATGTAGGATTTGAATGTGTATTCAGGCCTCGCAAAATTTTTGAACCCGGCCCCGCAAAATGTCACGCTGTCCCTGTTCCAGGATGAAACTTTGCTTTCTCTATATACAAGCGAAATTTTGATCGAAGAACAACCCCGTCGTTCGATATTTGTGATAACCGACAACGGTAATTTATAACATCAAATTCATATCGTTAACCCTTTGCACTCCGAATTTTATTTCAATTTCGTTAGCAACAGTTCTCAGCGCTTTTAAGAATTTTATTTGAAATTTACTGTAACTAAAAAATAAGACGATTGAAATAAATAAAGGAAGAAACAAATTCACTTAAATACCAGTTTTATTCACATTATTGTATTTTGCGGTTTTTAAGTGTATGATATATCTTGAAACAATTTCCAGGATACAATCGTGGTTTTCTTTTCACAAAAAAGGTGGGATTGAGAGGATGTCGAGTGGGATTCGACAAAGGAACTGTTGAGATAAAAACTGATGTCGAGTCACTCTCGACTTAGGAGTGCAAAGGGTTAATATCATATTGTGATTCGACATTGCGATTGAACGAAGCCCCTTTTTCTACGATGCGATCTTTCGAACAATCGATTAATCGCCAGATGTATTCCGTATATACGTACATATGTATACACATGTACGCGTTAGAATAGAATAACGATTGTCTTGCTCCATATACCGCGAGTGTTTTTAGATTTAAGGGTGTCGCTATGAAAGGAGTAACGATGCTACTCCAATTTTCTCATGCATTCCTCTAGTATGCACTTCTCTCTGACTTTGTTTTTTCCTCGTTGGTATACGTACTTGTTTCCTTATTTTCTTGCGCGTGTTACCTTTCGCGCTATGTCTTTCAATTTTTTTTTTTTTTCTTTTATATACTGCCAAGTTTGCGATTAATTTGTTATTTGCAGAAGGTTACAAGCAAACGTGATATAGGTATGGTGTTTTGGCAGGAGCAATACACAATGTGTTCCTCTATGTTTTCTGGCTACAAATATTGGGTTGGCAACTAAGTGATTGCGGACTTTGTCATTACCATCTAATGACAAAATCCGCAATCACTTAGTGTACGATGCAAGGGTGTGTTTGGCTGATTTGAAAAACAGCGGGATGATCAGACGCGTGGTACCTTTTAACGCTGCGTATTTGTCGAGCTATTGTCAAGCAGATTAGCGCAAAATACTCAGACATATTAGAGATTCGTGAAAATCTAATATGTCCGAGTATTTTCTGCAAAATCTCGCCATTTCCTCTTTCACTGCTCGTGTTCCGAGGAATATTCGTGTTAGAATATCTCATTTGCGATATACTATGGCGAGTGTGCGATAATTCTTAGTGCTTTAAACCGAAACGCTTGTACTATTCCTATGTTCAAATTACCAGCAGAATCCGAAACTTGTATCTCATACAGGTCCACACTGGTTTAATTATAACTTTATTATAACATATTAGAATCTTATTGCACATAGATTGTCAACTGAGATTCTTTTCCCTAGCAACCAGTACAATTTTTCTCATCCTAAGACTACGTTGTTTCCATTTAGCTCTGATATGTTTCTTCCAGATGAGCCGCCTATCGAGATGAACGGCCATGTAGATATTTTACATGGTCCGATGGCGAAATTTCCTTTCTATTGAGCTTAACCATACGCCAGGTTGTGCTTCTAGTGAAAGTAACGCGAGTTGATTTCGTTCCATTTACTTTTATTCGCCATCCATTACACCGTTTAATTGTGATATGGTGTTACACTCTTTAATTACCGATATCGATACTTGTATGCAATTTTCATTATACGTTATATGTAAAGTGAGTCGCTTTTGTTCCCTCGTTTGTTCTCCTGAATAACTCATTATCTACTTATTAACTTTCTTTTCCTCTCGTTAATCTAGCGGACTGGGCCTTTGTAAGGGTTCTTTCAAGCATAAGAGTAATTGATCAAGTGTTATTAGGAAAATTTTACAACTTGCAAAGTATTAGTATCGATAAATTCTTCGCTCTAAGGCTAACAAGTTTGATAACGAACAAAGTGAAGTTCAATAAGTAAATTTTACAAATTATGAGACAACTAGTATACACAGACAATTGGTATATTATCGTGTGCGAGATGGATGAACGTTTTTGCCCAGAGCAAGAAAACAAATGTCCATTGGACGTTTTCTTGTAATTACAAATTCGCATGTATCTTTTCGTCCGCCCGTGCGAATATTCCGTTAAACTCTAAATTATAACGGATAAATAGAAAATCAATTAGAAGTTCGTTAAATCGGTAACTTTCTTAGACTTTAAAGCAATGCTCGTAAAATTTCTCACCAACCCTAATAATCGCTAAAATATGCATTTACTCGTGGCTCGTGTGTGTTTAACGCGAATGATTCGTGACTGTAAAAGAAACAATCGAAGCAGTTCGATAGCGTTCGACTTTCGCCAAAATTATCCCAACCTTTCCAACAAAAGGGACGAATTATTGGCCGAACGTGCGGATTTTCTCTCAACTCGCCGGTTCACCGGTGCTCGGTATACGTCACCGGAAATACAAATACGAAAAAGGTCGAAGCGAGATGGGAATAAAGCGCTTGGCGAAACGGGCCAATCTCGACAACGCTTCTTCACGTGCACACAATGTATCGATTGTGCGCAGCTAAGCAGTGCCACTGGATGTCGGCGATTTTTCCCATTTTCTCCTTCTTTTTTTTTTCTTTTTGTTTTTCGGACCATGTATTAGTAGTAGCTGGTAGCTACGTGTACGTATACGTGTCCATGTGTATCTTACTAGACAAGTGGAGAATTGGGAAACGGGGCGATGAGAGTGGTCTGGAACTGTTTCGTGTACACAATTTGACTCGATCTCTTTACAATCGTTTTCTATGAGATTTTTACAATTCGTTTCCCATTATTTGATGATATCGACGAAATAGCGCTATTCGTCCTTAGCTCTCGATATAAATAATAAATAGTAAAATAAATACAACGATAATTTATATCAAACCACGTTATAACAAATAGACAAATTAAACAGTGGATCAAGTAAGCACAAACATGGCTAGTTATGTGTAACTATTAGGTTGTCCGAAAAGTGTCTTTCTTTTACAGACGCGACTTTTACAACGATGCATCATTATACAAACATGAAACCTAATTTTCCGAACGTTGTCATCTTTATTTTGATAGAACGAAATGGATCATACGTAATTCGATAAAATAATATAAAACGGGAAATGTTGCGCATCCATTATTTCCTTATAAAACGAAAGAAACTTTTCAGACGACCTAATATCTATAGATCAATTAAACGGAATATATTGGGTTGGCAACTAAATGATTGCGGATTTTGTTATTAAGTGGTATTGACAAAATCCGCAATCACTTATTTGCCAACCCAATACACATATGTATCGTGTAAAAATTGAAAACAAACATTTAATATTCATGATTATCGTTCGGAGGAATAAATATTTACTGCACGATTCAATATTTAAAGCGAAAAATATTCCTTCTGGTCAGGTAGCAAAATAACTCGGTGAGAAAATGATTCCCCGAGAGAAAGGCGGACAATGAATAATAGAATAATCCTGTTTTCTATGCTGAGAATGTATGATTTCGATAATAGCAGTTTTGAATTCGACAAGCTCCTACATATTCATTTACCTATTCTCAATTACTATTCTTGCATTTCGTTAAAGGAATTATTTACGAATACGAACCGAAGAAACGATATTCGAATAACAAAAACAGTTACTTCGACGTTCTATCATTCGTGTCAAAGTAAATGCATTACACTTGATCAAACGATCCAGTAATTTTTCAACTTTCGCTATGGTGCATAAGTTAACAAAATAATTTCGAGATTCTATTATCGCTTAGGGATTTTATCGCACAATGCTTTGTCAAATTTAGCGACGACTCGCGATATTTTCATTATTTGACGCACGGTTTCACCTCTTAAAGCATAGATGTTCAAGATACTGTTGTTCTAGTACTCTCAAGTGCTGTATTTTCCTGAGTCTGCATGTCCTATAAAAATATAACACATTGTAGAGCAATCATAAACGCTCTTCTTACTCAACACTGTAAATTACGTTGAAATTACATTAAATTCTCCATAGAAACAATAATATCTATACAGGATATAACTAAAATTGACGATGAACATTCGCCACTGTACTTTATTCGTTTTAACACTTTGACTGCCACGCCGAAATCACATGTTTCGCTCGAGACGCCACGAGAGTATTTTTATTATTCGAAGCATATAATGGCAAGATAATAATAAATTGAAGATATAAGACAACATTCTTCCCCAATGGACCGTTTATCTGATTGGTGGTCACGGATGACCACCGTGGCGCCTTGGTAACAATTGATAGCGACGTATTATAACAAGGCTTCGTTTATTTCAACAAACCATTCGCATTTGTTATTTCGTCGTAAGCAAAACGTGCAGAATATATTGTTGAAACGTGTAGAAGATATTACTCTGAAATAGTAGAGGTCCGCAAAGAAAATTATGTTTGTGATAAACCAATGATAGTGGTAGATTACAACAGAAGAAAATGTGCTGTGGATTTATCAGATCAAATGATAGCATATTCTACACCACATAAAAGAACCCTCAAGTGGTATATAAAATTAGCTTTAGAGTTATTGTTAAATACATCAATTTCTAACGCGATGATATTCTATAAACAAGCAACAAAAGCAAAAATCAAGGTATCAGATTTTAGAATGGCACTCGCAATGCACCTTACACAGTGCCATTCACCAGAGCCGTTAAATATACTTATTCGACAAAGATTGCAACACGAAATGCAGAAGAAAGAAGGGAAAGCGTACCTGGCACGAAAATTTTGCAGAGAGTGCTATAAAAAAATGTTAAATAGTTAGGATCAAAAATTGCTAAGAATCGGACCAAAAAGGTGACCACCTATCGTCCAGATTGTATTGATGAGCCACATTTATGTTTAAAGTGTTTTAACACAGTGCATCATTAGATGCAGGATTTGTTCTCATTTTTTTTTTTATTGATGTTCTAATAAAAATATTTAATTGTTCAATGGGGCACTTTTTGTTTCAAAGTATCTTCTACTTATCGGTTATATTCAAAATCCCCTAACTGTCAATTTTCGTTCAATTTTTACAATCGTAAGAAGTTCAAGTGCTCCAGTCACCAATGACCAACGTGACAGTTAAAGTGTTAAGGACAAGGGAATGTCGCACACTAACTCGAAACCGTACAAATCTGCACTAAATTCTTGTTTTCCATTTCCTTGAAAACCTATGAAATTCCGGTCATAGATTCTTCAATGTATAGATTAACTTATGATAAGCATAAATCTTATTATATTTATATTATAATGAATTAGATTCTATAATTGCAGAAACTCCTAAAACTGTACTGTTTCCAATTCTAACAGATTATTGACTATCAGGTTTTTAACAATTTCAGGCTACTGTGCCACTCGTACGAACATAACTTCTTTAAATGATATAAACGCCTCTTATTCGCGTTGAAATTTTATTGGCTGTCACGGGTTGAAATATATTTTCACATAATCAAATTATCGAATGTTACATGTTTCAGAACAGAATTTTTGAACGTTTTCAACAAGAGCAATCTGTGAAACGTCGGTACGAATCGTATATTTGTACGAAATGAAATCATTCCTATCAATTTTAAACGTTTTCACGATACTCGGACACGAACAAAGAGTTATCTATACGGTGTAAAAAAAATTTGTTTTTTCACGAATCACCGCGAAGATAAGTTAAAAACTTCACGCGTTTTTTTTCAGCACTCTACGTTTATAGAAACAAATGTAATAACATTCGCTCTGAGTTAAATTATAAATGTATCAACGGCCAAAATGGCACGTGGAAACGTTTGAATTCTTCGACCGTGAACTGTCATCGCGTGTTAACTGTGCGTTGCTTTCGTAAGGATAATAAGATGTAAATTATTCCAAACAATAATTCCGTGTATTATCGTCGAAATAACGCGTATCTCTAATATCATTTATACGTATAATATCCAATGTTCATTGCGATATTTCGCGTTTATTTGCTCGTTCTAATCGCAGTCGTATTGTATTGTAACTTCTGACGTTTAATAGCGCACCGTCGCGTCGCGTCACGTTGCGTTGCCTCGTGGCAACCAATAATTCAATGAGAGAAGAGCTATACAAAATTACCTTCGTTTCGTTATAACAAAATGTGCAAGAACGTTAAAAGACAAATATCTAAAGAAAATTTTGAAAAGTGTAAGATTCTCTCTTTCGCCGACGTTCGCGAGAAGAAGAAGCGATCTTATAATGGCAAAAAGTTCACGAACGGTCTAACGCTAGAGAAGAAACGCGCATAACGAGATAATCCTTTTGCGAGGCAGCGTGATGGTGAAAGAAACGTAGTTACAGAGTAAATTGCAAGGTGAAATTTGAAGCCAGTGGGGGAATTCGCGTCGTGAAGTTGTAATTGCGCGATATTGTTCCTTCAAATTAAAAAGATTCGGATGCGAAAGGTAAACAAATTTAATCTTTGCGCTGTCTTCTCTCTTTCCCCTTTTGCGGTGTTCTCTGTAGATTCGTTTCTCTCGATGGATATCTTCCTGCAAAGTTTTATTAATATTTCTACTGTACGAATAATAACAGAGTTATGCGTTAAAACGAAGTAGGACGATAGTCGAATCGAGTTTCATACGAATATCGTCGTTCTTTATTGGTTGATTTTTTTTTTATTAGAAATCAGATTGGGAAAGGCCACTTTACTAGAGAAAATTTCTGTCAAAGAAATTTCCCTGGGGTATTAACCAAGGTATGTAGCTTGGACCAGAGTTAACTACATGAAACACTTCATATACTGTGCGCTCGACTTCGATTAATAGTTAGGTGGTACATTGAATCGAATTGATCGAATTGGCGTTAACTAATACGATTGTGCTCATAGTATAGAATTCCAGGCAGCTGGTAAGTTGGTTTCTCCAGCTTAATCGAATTCGGTTCTTAAAACGTTGTTACGCGGTATACGTTGCGAACAATTCTACAAAAGTGCATTGCCTTTCGATTCTTCCCGCGTTCCCTAAAAGCTAGATCGATGTTAATAGATTAAACTTTCCGTAATAATATAATAAACAACGTGTACGAAAGAACCGAAGATAATTAGGAAATATTCAAAGTCGAACACATAGTCGTATATTTGAAAACTTGCAAAAGCTTGAAAACAAGCCACTGTTTTTTGTATATTCCATACTAACGAACTAACGAACAAACAATAAAACTGTACGAAACAAGCTCTTTACGCTTCATTAGGAAGTTGGAAATGCTGCATGAAATATTCATTTCTCCGGGCCAGCATCCTAATTTCTTGATATGCAAAACAGAGCGACTTCGTTAAAAGAAAACGGAAAAAAAAAAGAAATGAAAGGGAAGGAAGACAGGAACCGTGGATAAACATTGTACGCGCGTTGCTGCACCTCGCCGAAAAATAAGGTCGTTTTCTAAACAGGAAATACGATTCCTTGGAATTGCGTGACTCGCCCTCTATCTTCATTTTTCTATTCCTCGCCGCTTGCTTCCGATCGCGGCGTAAGCATGGAACGACTATGAAAATCTGTAAAATGTAATAAGAACGCTGATCCGTAACCTTCATCGCGAACGTTTCTGTACAAAGGAAAAAAGATTTTTGAAGCGGCTAGTGCAAGTTAATGAAGCGATCAAGACGTTAAGTCGTCGTAGAAGTTGGCGCACATGCAACGCTGTTAACTACCGCGAAATACGATTGTTGACCACCGAACGAAAAGGTGCGAGTTTCTCACGCGATTTCTAACGTTGATACTTGCGATTCGTGTTTCAGGATGGAGCGTACGCGCAGGAAAGCGATATGGATGGGCTGGGACTGTGCCCTTACGATCCACGGCACAACAGCACTGCGGTGTTCGTCGGTGAGTTAGAATCTAATATATCTTCTTATTTATTTGCAGTGAAATATCGCGTAAAAATGTCTGCTCGAATGAAATGCGATAGGTGGTTGCGGAAAATCCTTGTCCGTATTGTTATCTAGCAATGGAATTTATTTTACGAATCTGCCTACGTAATGTGCCTTCTGCGTATGTATATTCTTTCGAGCTTATTCGAGAATTTCAAGGGTTTTGCAAAGCGTAACAAGAATTTTGACAAAATGTCTATAAGTTTACCGGGAACGATTCATGGAAAATTGTGGTAGAGGCAAGCGAACGACGAGAAACGAAGGTTAGCATCGAAAATGAATATGGAAATCAGCAGTTGTCCGAGAAGGGAACGGTTGAACTATTTTAGGGTTGCCGTGCGACGATACGATCGTTTTGCGTAACAATTTCGCTGGGTTTCGCGATCACGGAGAACGATAAGAAAATACCTTTTTATGCATAAAAGGGGGGCACGTTTTAAAGGAGTTTGTTCTTCTGGGAATTTCAAGAGCTTACAGCAAAGTAGGTAACTTTCTTTCCGTTGAATCGCGTTTCGTACGAGAAGGCATACATCCCCTTTCTAAACGTCCACCGAATTAAAAAGATTATCGTATCGTCGATATTAGAATTATGCTTTCCTAGGCTCAGTTTAGGATGTCGTCTACTCTATGAAAATTTCAATGAAAAATCTCTCTATACCTGTACGTTGATCCTATCGTTTGCTCCAAACCAAACCAAAACCAAATGCCTAGTATCGTAACAAAGATTAGAGTTAACATGCGAGAGATAAAAAGTAACAAACTTTTGATTTTATCGGTAAGTGTTCGTCAAACGCTTAGCTTCCGTTCGAACTGTCTGTTTTGCAAACGGTTAAAGAAGTCGAATGTTCTTTAGCCAAGGATTTCAGATGGCGACAGAGTCCTTCGAGTCTGAAGCGATTTCTTTGAGAAGAATGTTTCGATGTTTCACCAGCATCGTACTTATTGTTAGTTTCGTCAGGACTCTGAGAATTCGCCGATACTGTATAATGTATAAGATCCCTTGGATCCCTAACGAAGTTAGCTACGATACTGGCGAAACTTGGAAACAGTGTTCCAAAAGGGTATAGGGTTTACACCCGTAAACCTCTAACAGTTTTAACTACAAGAACACTAAGGATCTCGTTTAAAGAAAATTCGATTCTACCATCGAATAGCTATATTCTGTCGAATCGTGTTAGTTGCAGTTCGCTCGCTGTATAAATAAGTATCTTTCTCGCGATACTTACTCTATGACCTGAGAGACGATCCAGCGTCTACGACATTTCAAAATTCCATGGTTATTGCGATTTTTATTGCAATTATTTTACTGCAAACAAGAGAAACTATGAAAAACTGTACACGGTGACGTACAAAGTAATTTTGTTCTCGAAAATATGTTTTAGAAAAATCGTTTGCTTTTAGAGAAATCACTCGACATGACGCGTTACGAAACCAACAAAACGTTTTTGCCTCGTAGTGCATAGGCAAAAGTTGCTGCAAAACTTTCTGATTACCGATTGCATATTTGACGAAACACGTAGTCGCGAATTTGAGAAGCGGACGGTCGCATGGCTTTGACGACAGAAGCAAAGAGCCACGGTTGCTCTCTCTCTCTCTTTCTCTTTCTCTTTCGAGTGACCCGATCGCTCTCCACGTGCATACATACGTATAAATACGTGGATGGAGCACAGTGACCGAGTCACGAATCACTTTTGGCTTTTGACACATGTACGCGTGCAACCCGCTGCTGCCACGCGGCATATGCAACAACACGCTGCCTCTTCGCGAGTTTGATAAACACGCTGGACTCGTCATCTCTGCCGTCACCCCAAATTTCCCTGAAACAGCGTACGATCGTTTACGAAATGGTCTACAACGCTCTGCTTTACGGATTTTTCGCGTGATTATGAACGTCGGGTCCTATCGGCAGATATAACATCATGGTTAGACTACGGTATGGAAATCATGGTTAAAAACGAGTTTCGCTGGAGCACAGACATATCGAATATACAAAAAATGTTTAATAACTCTTGCTAGCTTTAATAATTTTGAAGTTGGTGAAAGAGAAACGTATTTTGCTTATAATGCACGAAAGGACGGAAATAAAAATTGCGTTAAAAGAGTAGGTATGCGGTAGAAATAATCGGTGATTTTACGTAAGTAATGTTTTATTGGAAAAGAGGATTGGTCATTGCTTCATTACCGCAGAGATGATGCATCTGATTCGAGAATGTGTTCATGCCATGACGTAGGTGGTATAACGCGTGTAAAACGAACTGGAATTAAATGTAATTTATTATTAAATCGTTTAAAGAGAATTCTTCTGCGTCGATTGGAATATTTTTCTAACAGTGATTCTTTAATTAACCTTGTTACAAGGAAATCCTATCATTTATTTCGAAATTCAAGGAGTTGATTTTTTCTTGACGCGCAAATTTTCATCGACTTTTGCCGATATTTTTTTCGAGAAAAAACAATAGATATTTTAACAAAATATATATTACTTAATAAAGTAGTAATTCTACAGAAATGTACTTTAACTTCTGC
Organism: Bombus pascuorum; assembly: GCF_905332965.1. Classification (NCBI taxonomy): domain Eukaryota; kingdom Metazoa; phylum Arthropoda; class Insecta; order Hymenoptera; family Apidae; genus Bombus; species Bombus pascuorum. Next base: position 5,633,676 of record NC_083493.1, read on the forward strand.
TTAAATCTCGTCATGAGCTTCCCAACAGCTCGATAGTTTTCCCAATACGGTGGAAGTTGTTAATATTAATACGATTCTTATCTTTCGTTTAAGCTGGGGATATTCTCTGTAGCGAAGCTGGCATAAAAAAATTCGTTAATATCTAAACGCCAAGAATTCTTCTTCTCCAGCGAATCTTCAACGTTACGTAATCGATTGAATTAATCTGATAATGATTTTAATCAATTCTAATAAATAATTTTAATAAAAAAAACTCGCATATAGCGACTGGCATTTGGAGCGACGATTAAATTAAGAGAAATAAAAAGACTCGGAATTTTTGACAGTTATTTGAACAACACAGAAATGCATAATACGCGTATGCGACGCTTGGACGTAATCGACAGCCGTCCATCACGCGCTACCACCGTTTTGTTTAACAAGTTGCGTAGCCCGCGTTTGGCTAATTTATGCTAAACGAACTGTTCTTATCGCTGTGAATAAATAACGCGTCTCGACGCTGCCTACATTTTCCGAATCTACAACGATTCGTTCTCGTCGGAGCGCGATCGCGACTGCAACTGAGTTTTCAGAGCGTAACAAATACCGCGATTATCCCTTTTTTCTTGCTGTTCGCTTGTTATTCTCGATATTTCTCTAAATCACGTATTTACTTTTTCTCTTTGATATATCATACACACAGGAAAAAGAGAAACTTTTATGTTAAATAGAGAATATATCGTATAAAAATACAGCGCGTTATTTTCGTAGTTTTATTCAGAGGCGATGATATCTCTTCTTTAAACGAAGATAAATCTTAACAGCTTGATTCTTCGGTTTCGTTATCAAACGATATTTCGTGGCATAGGTTGTGTGTAATTCGCTTATAAAATTATATTAGGTTGTCCGAGAAGATTCTTTCGTTTAATAAGATGATAATAGATGAACAACAATTTCCGTTTTATATTATTTTATTGAATTAGGTGTGATGCATTTCGTCCTATTTCTACTATTATGTGCGTACACAATTCAATAAACTGATATAAAACAAAAAACATTGTGCGTCTATTATTTCCTTATAAAACGAAAGGAACTTTTCGGAGAACCTAATAATATCTTCTCTAGATCTTGTGAATAGAAAGTTATATAAAAGCGGCGATGAAGAATGCGAAATTGATAGTAATAATTATAATTAATAAATAGTCACATATATAAATATATATAATTATAGGTAATAACAAATATTAGTAATAATCGGACAAATTCGGTTTGAAAAACACGTAGTTTTGCTTGGAAATTATTATAGCAGATATTATAATAGAAGATACTACGGTAGAAGCGATTGCGTTATTTACGCGTTCAGTCTTTTCTATCGTTAATAAGGCAAACGTGTATGCGAATGTGTCGGCCATATCGAACATGTGGCGTCAATGAGCTCCAACAAAGGAGAAATATGCGGAAGTACAGTGCGGTTACATCGTTCGTGGCATATCGATATCTTGCGTGAAAGTCATGTCACGAACGAACACGTATGAAGAAGTCGCTGACTGTGAGGCTTTTATAAAGAAACATAGGAAAATGGTGAAAGAGATGAGCCGAATTCATTAAATTTATCAAGTTACGTTCGTTGGACGTAGAATTCTTTTTAACCGTAACAACGTCTCTTTAAAACACGGCTGCAAAATCTAATTTATCTCTGCTGTCTTATACTACGATGCTTTGTAGTTCGTACGCGGTAAGTCCTGTTTGTAGACATACGAAGATAGTCACGAACGAAGCTTCAGAGTTTCCACTTTCTTCCCTGAAATATATCTTACTTTATGGCTGTAAAATTAACCTACGCGATTACCTCGATTCGACCACCCGCCATTATTTCAACCACAAGGAAAGAGCCTCGAATTTTTAACACTAGAACTACTGATATTTGAGACGTAGCTATCTCTATGAAAACCAGTAAAAATGACTTTAAAAAATACTTCATAGTAGAATTTTTTATATTTATTGATTTATTATTATCTTACAAAAGGAATTGCATGTTCTAAGATCGTAAGAATTATATAATAACAACTGTAATAACGATATTTAGTATCAAAATCTTTGAATATTAAAATAAATTTTCATTGGTAAATGTAAGAAGTATAATATAATAATAAGCATAATAAGCGTAATAGAATAAATAAAATACAAATGTAATTTAAATTATTAGGTACAAAAGTTATCATTCGTCACATTTCTCACAAACGTAAAGGTTCTTCTGCGTACATTTTCCGCATATATACTTTTTACAAAGATTGCAAATGATGGTGATCGTATTATTATTACAGTACCCTATCTGACACCATTTGCGTGAATAAGGTGAGTTCTTTGACGTACTTTGGACCTCAGATGCTCTTTGTTCTATCCGTGATTTTTCATTGTCAGCGAAAAATTCATTTGCTAATTGAAACATAAAATCTTTTCTGGATATCTGCTCACCTGTGATTTCCTTATATAAAATCCAGGAATCTGTGTCAGCTAAATCTAAAATATTAAAGCTATGTTCTTGCCGTGCGTTTAGTGTCCTTATCTCACAGGAATACAAAATGCCCATCAATTAATTGTTTCCTTGATCATCTGGGTCAGTTATCACGTTTTGTATGAAACCAGCTGCAGTCTTAGTACGTATGAACGAGCGTGTACATGCAGCATAGTGATTGAGGATTATTTACAAGGATGTTGTCTCTCAGGAAAAATCGAACACGAAAGGAAATATGAATCGGCGCAACGTACATCGCTATCGATATTACCATCCGAAAATGATAAGAATTATACCAACTTCGATAATTTGACGGATAATATTATTTTGTTACTTGCGTTCACTAAACATTTGCAATTTGTTGGTGTCTGTAAAAATGTTGTAAATATTCCGGTGGACCAAAAGATCGTGCCATGTTGTACACTATGGTAAGAGATACGAGAATACATGTGATCGTAAGTTACGAACGATATGAAAAAGACGAAGACAATTGGGAGGGAAATGAAAAAGCAATTTGTATGATAGGCATTAACCGAAAACGAACGTTTGTGATAAATGAACCAGGTAGCATGTACGTACGTGTAGAGTATGCATACTTTCGATAGTATCATTAATACAAAATATGCAGAAATATTATGCGGTTGCATCTTGTATCCGATACAACGAAAATATTGGGCTGGGTCATTACCACCTAATGACAAAATCCACGATCACTTAGTTGCCAACCCAATACTAACGATGTAACAATCGATATCGCGTGCAATGAATTAGACCTTTAACGAACGAAATCTATATGATATGATACGATCTTTTGTTTTCTAGAAAATTGTCCACGATTTCGATATTTTCACGCCGTATACGAAGAGTTCGAAGGAAAATCACAAAATCTTTAATTTGAAAAAATTTTGGACGAGATTAAACTCGCTAGAGAAATATATCTGACATCTACAATGTATTATACCACACATATTTGTAAAGGTTTAAAAATTTATAACGAAATCCTCTACGTAAATACAGATGGCACAAATAGATACAGTTCCCTGGATCTATGAGAGTTTTAGGCAAAAATTACACTCGTACTATCTTGCATCGGATTCTTAGGATAAATACGTTGTTCGAATCTCGACTGTTTGCCCATAACATAAATACATATATGAAATTTCACAAGCGGAATCGATAATTCTTGTAGATGTGAATCTGGTACGTTTAATGAAAATTAGACTATTTTTTCAGCTCATTCGAATCGCGTGCAAACGGCGAACGCGAGCGGGAAATTTAAATATTATTCCAAATGTAAGTGAAGTTTTCACGGTAACGAAGTTATTCACGGCCAACAATTACGAGTTTTCGCGTGGAAAATTCGGAAAAGCCTAGAAAGCGTTGCTTTAAACCGGAGGACCGCGAACTTCCGCCGAGAGACGCGATGATATTTTGTAAAGCGCTCGAGTCTACTAGACTAAAAGTTTTTCCACTGTCTTTTTTCTCTTTTTTACCTGTTTCAATCTAATTTTTAAGATTAAGGTATTCTTAACCGCGCGCTCTTTCGTTCGTACGCGATAGATGAACGACGAGCCGTCGTATAACCAAATCTGAAAAATACAACTTCACAGTAACTACAAATACAAAGGAAAAGATATCTAAAGTCTCTGGACGCGGATAATGGCCTAATGCTAGTTTTCATTTCGATAGTTCTGTATCGTGTATATCTTGTTTACAAGTAATACATCTTAATTTTTGCATTTAACCAACGCGATAGGCGGAGGCTGGCGCACATAAAACTAGCTTGCGTGACTGAATCGCATGTTAGGCGACCTACTCCAGAAAAAGAAAAGATACGGAGCCCAGTGTAATTCAGCCGCAATGTACGACAAAGAAATATGCAGAAGCGTGACGCGGTTGTATCATCGTCGCACGATATGTAGTTCGTCACGCGGGATACCCGCGAATTTTTCCATCTTCTTCACAGGCCAACGTCTTCTGAGATTATTAAATTACCCTTCGAAAATTTCCCTGCTATTTACCCCTGTGCTCTGTTTTCCTACGGTCGCTTTAAACATCGTTCTCATATCAATGAGAAAATCGAAGATAGGAAGAAAAATGCAAATTCTACGAAACTGTATGGAATTACCTTCATTTTTGTCCTCATGTTCCATTTACGGTTTCCTACATACACGTGTACGTGCAAACACGTTATTAAACAATTTGAATATGTATACGGTAACTCGCATAATTACATATATTTCTAGGAAACCTCAACTATCTTAAAATAATGTTGCGCCCGAGATACGAGATGATAGTGGAATTTAGATGATAAGACAAAAATCTTGAGATACGTGTACGTTTAGCGAAATGAACGCTATTGTACAATATTGTTTAACATTGAATAAATTTTGAAGATTTTTCTGGTGATTCGTGGTCGAGGCTAGTGGCTATCGCTTCGAACGAAGCTACTTTTCATATTGATTTATTATGTTAATTAATTAACCTTGTCGTTCTTCTACATTATTTTTACGTACTTTGGTTAATTACACTGCGATGAATATTCCAGTTAATAACATGTTAATATGGATTTTATTATAATATTTTTAGAGGAATACTGTATATTTATTACTACATTTTCATATACGGTGATAGAGCGAACTGATTTATGAATATACGATATACGATGATGGATTTGCTCTCAAAAAATCTGTACTATTACACAGGAAAAGACGTATGGTTTCACTTAGAGAGATACAGGTAATCTTGATTGGCTGGAAGAAAAATTACTTTTAAAAAAGATTATCGCTAAACCTCATTCGGCGCCGTACGGAACTGCCAACTTTCGCCTACAATGTTTTCTTGTATTTTTAGTAGCAAAGAAGATAATTAGATGTCCTGATTTTGATGGATCGCTCTTTATATAGGATTGTTGGAAAATATGATAAACCGAAGCTATTTTCAAGGTATAAATTGCAAATGCAGACTTTCTCTGCAAGGTGAGAGGTAACTTTCGTTAGAAATAGTCCCCAGACTCGAGTACAGAGCGTGTAAATTATGGATTATGCAGAGTCAGATAATTTGTCTATCCGTGTCAACGTAATTTAGACATTTCATTTTTTAAACTTACTACCAAGCACGGTGATATCATCTTTAATCGTAAGCTACCGCTTCAGTTCATTTCATAAAACGACGATATAACGACGTTTATTAAACTTCGTCCAAGATTCCACCAACGTATCCTAATTTCTTCCGCGAAGCTTATCCCGAAAATAGACGTTCAATTAACTCGACTATCGAGTGATTTTTTTTTTCCAACTCTTATCTAACTGACGTATTTTTAATCCGTTTTTCGAATGAAAATCACCAACATCGTAGACTATACATTATTTGCAATAAAGAACACGGTATTTAGAACGCGAGTTGAAGAACCGTCCAAACATGACGCGTTCAACGTAATCTTGATATGACGTAAATTTCAAACGTTCCAGAAACGGTAAATAGCAGATAAATTCGAAAATTACAGTTGGAAAAACTCGGCGACCACAAAGTGACGCTAATTTCATCACAAGCCGCGAGAGAAGTCATCCTACGCGTCCTAAAACTCCGTTTGACCGCGTAACCAAACGAACGTTCACCGTCAGCGTTTCGATATGCCTGTCACCAGGTTTTCTTATTTCATTTTGTCATACGAAAGAAGAGAAATAATCTCGCTTGCGCTGTCTCTATTTCCTGGTTTAGTTTCGTACGACGAGCCAAGAATGGAAGAGAGTGCGTATTTTCTGCGTAAATTTTCATTATTCGATTTATTTTCCCAAAATGAAAGAGGTGATTTAGATTAAAGCGATATAAACAAACTGGCATTTTGATCAAAAGTACATACGCGTCCAGCGATGGTTTTTCGCCTGTTAATAAATGAAATAAACGCGCGCAAACAATAGACTGCAGTTATCGATGATTTAATCGATGCACGTTGCTAACTATAGTCATTCGAAGCTACGAAATTGCCAAAAAAAGAAAAAAAGAAAAAGAGGACATTATTGTCGAGTTATAAATGAACACAAAACGACTAACCGGATAGCGCGTTCTATCTTCCGATAAAACTCATTCTGAAACATTAGGGTACAAGTGTACACGCGTGAAATAAACGGTGAAATATGCCATTTCGCGAAATAAGTGAATATACCGACAACTTATACGCGATATTTGTAATAATTTCTTTGCATAATATCTCCTTATCTTGTAAATAATAACCAGCGCTGCTTTTCAACGTAAGTGTACAATTTCGACGAGCAACGTTTCATTAGAAATTCGCGATTGCCCTCGCTGTTCGAGCATCAAGGGTGGAGAGTAAGAGGCCGAAAACTCAAACAATAGCGGCCATAGTTGTTAAAAGTTCGGTAGAATCCCTCGGTCATAATCCCTTTAATATATATTAAAACAGAAGAGAAAGAAAAGGGGATGGCGAAATGGACGACGCTGCTCTTGCCGTGTTTCGCGCTATTTAAATTTGAAATCATTTGTTATTCTCGAAACTTGAACTTGACGAGTCAAGAACGTCCGTTAAATCTCCAATAGGCGAATAGTATCGATGAATAGTCAGATTTTTCTGAGCGTTGCTTGAGAAAAGTATTAGAGATTAGAAGTTAGAGGAGGCAATTGTATAAATGTTAAATGGTAATACAACGTGAGAAAATTAAATCTACGTTCGTTATAGACGTCTTCGAGATACATACGCTATTATTATGTTGTCCGAAAAGTGTCTTTCTTTTACAGACGTCTTTTACAACGATGCATCTTTATACAAACATGAAACTTAATCTGTCGAACGTTGTGATCTCTATTTTGAGAGAACAAAATGGATCGTGCGTAATTCGATAAAATATAAAACGGAAAATGTGCATCCATTATTTCCTTATAAAACAAAAAACTTTTCAAATAACCTAATATATAAGAATTTATGAAATTTCCTGTCTGGAAAAATTGTAAAGATTTTAGGATATAAAAAAAAAGATATTCGTATGGAATATTTACGTATAAATACGTACTATAGATCAATAGTTACGATAGCGTAATATCGAACATTGTTCATAATCAGGCTTTTTGCTCCGAACAAAATATTATCTTTATTCCACGTACTGAGACAAGTATTGGGTTGGCAACTAAGTGATTGCTGATTTTGTCAATACCACCCAATGGCAAAATCCGCAATCACTTAGTTGCCAACCCAATACATCGATATCCCGAAACCTGATAGATAGCAAAACCCTGTCGTCCGCGATGAATACATCATATTCTACGAACGTTTGATCGATTCGACTGACAAAAAGTTTCACGTTGAAATTTAATAAAAATTATCGCACGAATGGAACGCGATCGGTTAGAGAGGAAGATGAGGAAGGAAAAGAGTTTGCATGCCAAGACCAACGCTATCTCGGCTTCGTGACAAAAGGGAATAGAAGACGAACAGGGTCCAAGCACGTTTTATAACGTCGTAACCGATACTTTTCCTGTCTGTTGCCTGTCGTTTTCATCTTTTTACTCCATACGTCGGAAACTGTTGGAAATATAGTGGAACGTTAGATCGCACTTCGATCACGTACTACATACGCGATAGCTTCTGCTTCTTCACGTTGCGTTCATACGGTGAAACATGCTTGGATTTTCGTCGCGGCTGAAAACTTCCGGCGTACAAGGTCGACGCGCAAGAAATCGTTTCGGAAATCGAAAACGAGAAATTTATTAGAGCAGAGATCTGTACTTTTGACAGTCAGCCTTTCCACCGAAATATCTGTCTCGCTGCGTCAGATGTCATAACGGCGTGCAAGTTATATTCTCTCCTCTTTCTCCCTCTTACCCCTCCCTCTTTCCCTTTTCTTTTTTTCTTTTCCCTTCGTGTCATATCAATCTCGCGGCTATTATACACGAGCGACGCGTTTGTCCGTGGCGAATATCGATTTCGGTGCATCGATATCTGACCAAGCCGTCTGTTGGTCGTCGATGAAGTTGTACGGGTATCAACATCAAACGATGTAAAAACGCGCGTAAGCAGGAAGATACGATTCGCGGGTTCCCCGGCTCTCGTTATCGCAAACACGTTGATGAATGACGCGTGCAATGGGCCTTCATAAATCAAGTTCCGCGCGAACATGTTAACGGAATCATAAATATTCACCATGCACGCTCTCGTGTTGCTGGTACGTTTTAATCGCCTCGGTAGTGGTACGCTCGCAAGAGAAACGGCGGCCGACTCTTCGAACAAAGAAGAGACCTCTGAAACCAATGATCCGATTGATTGTACCTCGAGTAACTTACGTGTGATGCGTGCCGTTCGAATGTGCAATACGATTACTCAGCTAATATAAAAACAGCAATGAGCGATCGCTGGATCGTGTTGTTGGTACGCCAGGATACATTCAGTGAAATAAATTTCCCTGAGATAATCTATCGCAGCCACATAAAATATGTATGTAATTTAAAACAATTAAGAGACTGTTTAGAACGCGGTTGTTCGGTAATCCTGTGAAATATGTTATATTTACATTAGGGCATTTACATTTATTTCTGAAATTATAGTTATTCGTAAATACCTATATGAATTATATTTTCTACAATCTTATTAGCGAATGCTTATGTTATATAAAATAATCGAATCGTGTATCGAAATATATATCGAATATAATTTCGCTGTAAAGCTTGCCATGAACGTGTTATCGATATCCAGATAATTCTTTTGTAAAATTTACTGGCAGCAGGACGCTTTTCTTTATCGAAGGAAAGAAATTCTGTGCGTTAATTTTCAACGATGTAACTGAATAATCTGTAACAGAATGCACACAAAGTTAGAAACAATTAAAAATTGCAAACTTTCCCTGTTAGGAAGAATCTAATACTTGTTTGTACGATAAATAAAACAAGTGTGAAGATTGTAATTATATCCGATAAGATTAGTAATTAGATGAGATCCTTGATGCTTACAAACTTAATTCTTCAGTCATGTAAAACGAAGTTTAATTCGAATAAATTATTGCAAGTTATTAAATAAAGAAAAATTATATCCGATAAGATTATTAATTAGATGAGATCCTTGATACTTACAAACTTAATTCTTCGGTTATTTAAAACGAAGTTTAATTCGAATAAATTATTGCAAGTTATTAAATAAAGGAAAATCAATGTTTAACTAATTAATTCGACGTACTTGCAGAAGATAAAGATGTTATACTAACTTTACGAAAACACATATCATCGCAGAATTGTACGCGTCCTTGACAAATTGGACAATTACATGCACATAACTCGCAATTAATTCATATAACTGACATCGTGTTAGTAATTATCACATTTCATGGTATGTGGGTCACGGGTAAGCCACGACATTAACCGGAAACGTAGGAGTTTCCACTAAGCGAGGAAGGACAATAGATACTCAAGTAAAATAAAAAGAAGAATAGTTAGTGACATAATACGAGTTTCATATTACGATAAGAAATATTAAATATTATTACGTGTTACAATTGAAATTTTTTTCACAGTAAAGAGCAGTCAAATATCGAATACAGAAATAAATTATTTATTGCACATTCTCAGAATCTGCAACATCGTTGAATCCCCTATCGTTCAAACGGATAGAAAAGGGGAATTAAAGTGATATCTACGTATCAGTATCGATATTAAACATGAACAGAAATGAAACTTGCACCAAAAAAGATTTAATCCATTTACAAAATTATTACAAAAGGGAATTAATTTTACCGATCCACATCTATGCTATCTCGTGTCGTTGTTCGAATCATAAAACGATTGAATATATCGTTGTCTGACAAACGTTTGATCAAAATTCTCACGAGCAGAAGAAAAACATAAGAAATGAAATTCAAAAAGTTGAACCACGAGTCCTAACAAAACATTGTTAAAGGGAAGTTTATCGCGGGCGAATCAATCGCGAAAAAGTTTTCAATTTTCTAATTGCAAAAATTCGATTACGGTGTACGAAGAAAACACGTGTTATCGTTTAGGTTGAATTAACAAGTTTCATTATTTAACGAGAGAAAAATAATGGCAGGTAGGTGGAGAAGGTTTAGAGACTGCGATTCCCAGCGTCAAAGTTATTGCCTTGGATTAATTGCATCAATGACGCGATATATCGAAGAATAGACCATGGAATTATCGTTTTGCGACAAAACAAGGTTTGAAATGCAAGCAAGATCGATATACCTGGTGGATAAATAGCGCTGTGCTATAGAAATTGGTATATGGTCCGATAAAGTGGTCTCGGCCACATTGTAATACATGGGGAAATATTTGTCAGCCGTTTTCCTGTGTCATAAATCAAGCTTCTCTCTGCCGTTTGGGATTTCGGGAAACATTTTGATTGATCGTTAATTAGAGAACGGAAGGTGCGTGCTAGAAGTGGATTTTAGCGTGGTAGATAGTAACGTTCGATTATTAATTGTATTATACGTAGAAGAAGGATGTACAGATTGAGTTAGATTCGAATTTTCGGATATTTCGATTGTATCGTCGTCAATATCGTGGGGTTTCGCGTATGGAGCAAATTATGAATCGGACGTGATAAACGCGAATTGGAATATGATTTAGTTTTGATTTTCTTTCGATCTTCAATTTTGAAAACGAAAGCGTGAAATATGATGCATTAGACGTGTTTTAATATTTTTCATTCGCCAAGGTGCTCGAATTTAATCGAATAATAAAATGTTACACGCGCGGTTATTAAAAATATCGTACGGTAAATGGCAGATAATCGAGAATGACAGAGACAATTGAGAATAAAATATCTTCGACTTTAAAGTTAAATTTCAACTGCTCGTCTTCAAAAGAATGTTTAACTTGACGATAGTTAAAGACATGCTTTCCCTGGTAAAATTATTATCGCTCGCTGGCTAAACCACTAAATATCACTAAATATCTTATAAAATTCCAATATGAATAGGATGAATGTATAATGTGATAAAATAAAGAAGGTAAAAGTTACGAGGTAAAAGATAGGCAAAAGTATATCTATTAAACGCGGAAGGTAATGTTTGCGCAAGATTATTCGATCTAAACCAAAAAACGGTGGTGCTGTTCGTTTAAACGACGGTTTAGATTAGAACCAAGAACTTTTTGTCTGTTCGTAAATCTTCTATCAGATTCTGTTTAACCTTAATCAGCTGTAGTCTCTTTCTGATACGGTGTATCGGTCGTCGAATCGTTTAATAGGGGTGTGGTTAATCCTGGAAATCTTGGACAAACTTGACGCGAAAGTTCATTCGAGACTTGGCTGGAATCCGATTTAAAAGGCAAAGAGTCTCTCGGCTTGATCTCTCGGTTAAAGCTTCCTTTTCAATCATGAACCAGACTTTTTCCGTCCCGGGTCGATCAGAATTCACGTAAATTTTTGATCTCACCACCACGCAAATTTTTTATCTCACTACCACACGACCGTGGCAAATATTTATGTTGTTCCGTAAATATTAAAAGAACGAGTTGGTCCTCGCCGTTTTGGCAAAGGAACTCCCGTTGGCTTTGTTTGCTCCACGGACTCCCCTGGCGCATCAAGGATATTATTTCCTTGTTAATTTACAAAGGACACAGAGTAACGAACAAGAACAGGCAGTGGCATCTTGTCCTATGCGGAGTTTGCTACAACACTGTCCGCTACATACTCGTCGAGACAGCGTCATCTCTTTTATGTTAAACGTTTCTTAAAAATTTCAGGAATAACCAGTAGCTTGCTATCGGGGAAGATGGTTTTAATTGAAAACAGACGCGTACAAAATTGATAATTGAATTTAAGGCTGTTCCATTAACAGGATAAATATCCATCCGCTGTGCAAACCCTTGATGATCAAATGGCAAACTGATCTGAATAAAACCTAATGGTCGGAGTAGGTATTTGCCAGATGACGACTAGTCACATTCCGCGTGCGTAGCGAGTTGAATAAAACACAAAGGGATTTTACGATGCCCGAAGCAGCATTGTAGCAACGTTGTAGCAACGTTCTGCCGTCGTAACCAATAACCGATCATTCGATAACTATTAGATTACGCATATCATATATCCAACGGGCAAACGTGCAAATTTATAATCCGACTGTTCGCCAGTCTTGACGCATAATCGTTAGTAAACAATGCAATAGTTCAATAGAAAACAACGCGATTAAATAAAATAACTGTGTTGAGAATTGTGAATCTTAATCGCCGAAATAAAAGTAAAGGAACACTAAGGTTACACTTAGAATTCATATTAAAATAGTTTTAGATTTATTTAATAAACGATTTCCAGGATCTTCGTCGATATACATTTGCACGCGTCTCAGCACTCTCTTTGTCTTACCATCTTCCACACCACACTGCCAACGGAACAGTTACATTCATCTGTTTCTCGAGGCACACATACTTTCACACACTCATATTCACATACGTGTGTCACTAACACGCGGTTAATCTAGTCTAGCATACAAAATTATACATATCTCAATAAACTGTACTGTAGAAAAGCGAATATGTCAGGTATCAATGGACAGTATACGACTCACACTCAGATGACTATAATTACCTTTGGTAACGAAAGAATTTGTCCGTACAGTATAGAATCTCTGTCTCTCACCCCTGTCGCTCCTAATGTCAAAATCGATAATCAGACTTTTTTGAAACTTTGCTTTCCAAACTCCGTTGAGCATGATTTTTCCTACCAGAGCCGCGAACATCCGCTCTAGGAGAAATTTAAGAGACTCTACAAGGATCCGTTCGATCGTAGGATCGCAACGTGCATTCTGCCGGAACGAACGGTTGTATTTCGTAGACGCGAATCCACCATGAAATCCAGCAAACCGCAGAAGCTTATTTACCGGAACGATTGCTCGCTTTCCACCCTCGTGCTCCGCCTCTGCAAGACAACGCGCCGCGTCCGTTCAGTTCGTTCGAATCTGGAATCTAATCGCGGCTGTGGCCAAGTCCGCGGTTCAATTTTTCCTTGAAAATTAACGCTAACATTCCGATCCGCTGAAAACAACCAACGGTTCTCGTGATCGTTATTTTCGTTTGTTGGAAAGAACGAGCGCTGCGATATTTTGAGTGATTGCTCGAGTAGTATCACTGTCTTGTAAACTTTCCTTGTTCAACTCAATGGTGCTTTTATGTTTTCTTTGCGAGTATCGAAAGAATGGTTTGCAGATTTTAAAGAGAGTCTTTTGCCAATGACCAAGAAAAAGAGAAAACGAAAGGAGCAAAGTTTCTTGTTGTTCTTTCGTAGAGCGAAGTAGTTGGAGCTAATTTTGAGAGATTGCAAGAAGTTTGATGTTAGGAAAGAAGTTACGTAGGAAATTAGAAGAAGGTGCTTTAAATACTGTTTATTAGCGTTTTATTAGGAAGGTTTTACTTAGTTTGTATTACTAAAGTTTATTAAACCACGAAACTCGCTAACAATACTTGGTTACATGCTGATCGAGGCATTGTTCGAGCGTCTGATTTACAAGTATCTTTTAATTCTGTAACATAAACGTTCTCCACTTTGTACGTCGTTTTACTATCAAGTATGAAAACTCGAGAGAGGAAGTTTGAAAATATGATTCCCCTTGGAACGTCGAGAATTTTTCAAACGAATTCCGTTTGTTTAAAACGAAGTAAAATATACGCCCTTGTGCATTCTGACTGAGAGCTCGGAGTAGCATCATCGCCGGGTCGAAGTTCCAGCGATTTTTAAACAAAAAGCGTGACTCGAAAGAGCTCTCGAACCGAGTTGCTGTTCCAAATCGATTGAATTTTCCCCGTCGAGAAAGTTTTATGGAGTTGGAAATAAATGATACTCGGTGAACCGACCGTCTGACGTGTTCTAAATAAACGAGGGAATTCCGTTTCCGTTTCTTTCGAGCTTCTTCCTTGATCATAATTGCGATATACACGCTCAAGTATTAATCGAAACATCGCCGACTAGTTTTTAATCAACTAATTCACGACGAATCAAACTTTTTCCGAGCCCCAGTCGTCCAATGCGTTATACTTCTCTAAACTGTCAGAGGTGTAATTTTTCTCCACTTTGTCTTATGTACTTAGAATTCAAAACCGTTTTGCTCTACTAAAAATCTCGAAACGTCTCGTTGCAACAAGTCCGACCAATTTATCATTATCGTACGTCGATATTTTCTATGTGCAAAAAAAATACGTAAAATAGAAAGAATGAAGGAAAAAGAAAGAAAGAGAAGTGGAAGATGTATGTGTATATTTCAGTAGTAACGTAGTATCTGGAAGCAAGACAAAATATACGAGTATATAAATGTATGAGTAAATAAACTATGGTCGTAAATATCTCTATCAAACGTTCCTTTTCTGCGAAAGCCTATAGTTTATGAACATAGGCGTGTTCGGTTAACGAAGATCGTTCGCAATGAATTTACTTAACAATTCATTCATTCATAATTCGTTATCCGATGACAGCTACCGTGCGACATCCGTTCACGATGCGGAAAATCCAGGAAGTCTGTGTTACGATTTTATGGCCAAGAAATTCGTAATTAATCGTTTGGCATTACGTTCGATGTTTATATCGATGTTGAGAAAAACTGGAGAGAAAAGTACGTGAGTTTTATGGCTAAAAAGTTGTGAGAAAGTCTTGCAACAAGCGTACGTTCTACACGGATGTGGAACGTTTTTATTCATTTTGCACGATGTGTTCGTATTTCGTAGAAACTTTTTTCTCCTATTTTTTCTATCTCATTATTTGTTTCATTGTTATCATTAATTGGTCGATACCGAAACAGCGTATATTACTGGAAAATGAAACTCCAACAATCGGCGACTGAAGATCGATCAAGGAATCGAGTAGAAGCGAGCTACTTACGATTTTCGTTGTCTCGACGGAAGAACTTTCGCCTGTCGAGTTTGGCCTGATTCCCGTGCGCTTCGATGACGAGCTCCGTATTCAGGAAGTTTAATTAACCTTCGACCGCGACAACGTTATCCTTGGAAATCACGTTTCATCCCGTGTCGAAAGAAGAAATTCCACGCGAACTAGCAACGTGTTTGTCACGGTCAATGCGATCAGTGTGTAACACAGCTTGTGTACACGTATATGTAGTATGTCCTGTGTGTGCCGTAAGCAGTGACAGCGAAGTATAAAATCTAACAAGCCCGCGCCTTTCGTCGCGCGCGAGATTGGTTATCCATATTTCATGGACGTGTAGATTTATCGTGCAAGTTGCGGCCAACAGCTTGCTTTTTACTACGTGGCCGCGTGTACCTGAAAATGGCTAATTTTATAACGAAGCCGGTTACGAGCATGCTAAATCGTTCGCACTCGTTGCACACGGAAAATTCGTTGAACGTAACGTTCCTTGGATTTTCGTATTGCGGATAATGCGAGATATGCCTACTAGATTAATAAATTTCTTCGGAGGCTAGGAAAGAAGTTAAGGAATGGAACGAGGTAGGTTGTTTCGTTGAATGAAATTGAAGTAAGTTGGTGAATGGGTGATGAAGTCAGAATGCGAGTTTCATTCGGTCGAGTTGCAGAATAACGTCGTAACGCTTAAAGTATTTCAACATAGTATATTAAAATCTATTTAAGGAAAGATTCGCGTCGCGAGGATTTCAAAATGTGAACTAATTGAGAAATATATAATTTCAAGAAGAGTAACTTTGTGCGTTTCAGCTCGTTAGTAAATACAGTAATTATGTTTAATTAGAAAACTCGGCTGCTTTCGTATCGAGATATGTACGTCGTTAAGACTTATTTAATCGTTATTAGACATTTTATCAGAGCAGAGCAAAGATTTAGAAGTTGTAATACGATTTCTGCAAATCCTCGAAATCTCGCAACGCGCCTGTTGCCTCTCTCATTTATTAGAACGAGCAATGAGCTCGACGTATAAATACGTAGCTTGAATAATGACTATTTATGACGTCTGTACGGCATATATGTACGAGCGATAATGCCATAAGGAGTGTATATATTGCGGACAAAGTACTTACACAATGATTATCGCGAGTAACAGATGCGAGATGTTCGTCGTGTTATCGTATTTCTAATTTGTACGTTTTTATACGCCAATCGATTCATTTAAATTTATTATTTCCTACGATAGTCAAGAGTTTAAAACTGTAAAAAGGAATTCAGAAAGCTTTTTCACCGTTTTTTCCCAGAGTTTTTATTTCTTTTCTCTTTCGTCTGTATTTTTTCCATCTTTTCTTTTTTGTATTTTCTGAACGCGCAATAGATCGTACTTTGGTCTAGATATTTTTTCTCTAAAATCTCTATTCAGTTAGATTTAATTAATGCGAAATTTCCGATTCTGTAACTTGCTATTTCGATTCTCGAACTGCTTTGGTCATTTTAGAAAATTTCGAAATTTCCTCACCGTCGTTCCGCGTTCGAGCAGAGTGTCTCGTCAAACGTGGAACAGCGGAAAATACTTACGAAATTATAAACTATCTTTCTCCGATTTTTCGTAGCATGTCGATAAATGTAATTAACGTTCTGGTAACTGAGATAAAATACCACAGTGAACGGGTCAATGGTAGTAAAATATGACACGCGTCTACGATAATAACGATAATAATTTGCAACGATCAAAGCAACAACGTCTTGTTCTTAATTAGCTACGTGATGATACAAACCGAAACAATCGCGTAAATTATTTGCAAAATTACAGATCCAGAATTACCGATAAAGTTGCTACTATTTATACAGACTACGTCAAAATTGATAAATTGAAAGACAATTCTTACGTCATTGTCCGAAACAAAGTAATAATTACGCCTACTTAACAGGCTCTTTCGCTATTCGTTACAGCAATTAAAAGTTTTCCACGGTATGTCGTATAATTATGTTGAAGGAGAAAATACCTACGTGGATGCGCATGATGTTGAAAACATAATTACTATCATCCCTAACCAGCCACGACGCCGTCGCGGCATCGAGCTTCGTGAATAGTCGAGACACGTGTAATATGCGTAATACCAGCGTCAGATGAGGACTGAAGCAGCTAGGATGGATAGGAAACCTTGTCTTAGGTATTACGAATCCAAGCGTGCAACGTGTATTTAAGGTTTAGCCTGGTAAGTCTGATGGATCCAGGGAGGAGCTATCGTTGATCCTCATCGATCTGAACCCTTCTGTTTGCCATTCTGTTGCTCCCTTCTGCCGAGCAACAAAGAGGAAGGACAGAAAAGTGAAAAACAGTGACACGATACTACCGAACAACGGATCGATGTTCTTGACACATAACAGTCATAGTCTGTTAATACAACGCGTCGAGCTAATAAACTGCGACTGACTTTCGTTCGCTAATCGCTGGATGTCGTTGAATCGTAGACGACCCACGGTCGTTTGATTTAAATTTTATGGTCAGGTTACATATTTTTTAACCGCTCGAAGAGGTTTGATTAAATCAGAGTATTTCGGCGAAACGAACGAAGCGAACGAGAGAAGTTGATGTAGAAGCGGGAAGCTCGAAACACGATTTCAACGCGTGATTCAATTTAGTCGACGTTCTACTTAGTCCGGTTTAGGGAAACTACGATACGAAGTCGGCGTTTATCAGCGTAAATCATTCTGTCGCGTTATTATGGCAAACCCGAGTTAATACACGGGTGTAAAATTTATATGGCGGAATAAAGCGGGGGCCGGACCTTAGTCGTTAGTCGTTAACAAAGCCGAATCAACGTGGCTGCTGCCGTTCCGGCCGCTCCAAGTGCAATGTCCACATACCGCTCTAATAATAGTGACACAAATAACGCGCGTGTACCGCACAGCTGAATTCAGTACGAACATTCGCTTGTTATCGAACTGGCGATTCGTATTTTCGCGAACTTGCACCAAAAGCAAGGTAATTCGCTCTGAGTTCGCCCCTTCTACACCACGAGTCCTTAACTTTCTGCCTCTGTGTGTTTTCACTTGATGATCCTGCGGTCGGTTTTCTCCAGATTCAAGGGTAGATATAATTTGTAGCCTGTACAAGCTGAATACAAAAGGCCACGATAGCTACGGCGAAAATAGTACGTGCAATTAAGAGACACGTTAATTAATCTGATAAACGTAAGTGAAATGAATTACCGTACGAAATAAAACATAAAAAGAGGGAATCGTTATCATTATGGTCCTAAAAAAAGATTTGCGTATATAAAGGCGATTATTATTATTATTATTATTATTATTAAAAGTTTATTACAGAAAGACGTTTATTATCATCCTGCTGCAAGTTAAATGAAAGTATCTCTTTCTCATCGCGATTCGTATTGTATGGCAGAGACATACATCAAAAAGAACCCTCTGAAACGACTTTCTTTCAGATACTCTTTCAAATGGCAATGCATTTTTCCATGTGAAAAAGAACGATCATCTACTACGTTCAATTCGAGTGAAGACGTCATCTTGATCGGAAGTTTCCCGATGTTTAAACAAAAACCAGGGAACAAAGAAATGCCGGTCGAACGTTGAATCAATCAAAGTTACCGCGTGTAAAAAGTACAAATATCTTGCACGATAGTTATCGAACTGTCGATTCATGATCCCATAAGCTTCTAACAGAAGAAAAAATAAAACGTTTCTTAGGTTAACGATCTTGTCATTTTTATTCGCTATCGTATCTTTCTTATCGACCAATTCAACCTTCCTTTCTGAAGCATCTTCAACGTTATCGGACACGTGCATTTTAAACGATCGTTAGGCCATTTTTCTCCTATCCTCGTTTTTTCCTCGTGGCAACCGCTCAAATGGTTTTTATCGGCATAATTTCGGAAATGAAACGGTCAGTAATTAAAACTTAAGCTTCTGGCCACGTTGATATCGCGATCTTCTTCACAGCGAATCCACGTTCGAGTTTTTCCGACGAAAGAAACGAAAAGCTGACGATTAAATTTTGTATCAATTTCGTTTGAGTGGTGAAGTCATTTCGTTTTAGCACCGTTTTAAGATAATTGTCAAATTTCAAATTACGTCATATACTTCCTGTTTCAAAGCGCGTTCTATAAACGTCGCACCGAGGTGCTGAAATTACGAAGTAACTTGTAGTTTAAACGTAAGTTCATCAATGTAGCAACGTCTATGAATGGAATTAAACTATTTGAACTACGCATGCGGGCGAAAGTAAAAGAATAAATTGAAAACAGTTGTAAACAAAGTGCATACATCGCAAATACAATTTTCCTCTAAAATTGCTATTTGGTATTTGGTAATACAATTTTCCTTCAAACTAATCTCTATGGCGATGTAATACCAATTTTCTTCGACTTTCTTTTTAGTTAATTTTCGCATTTATCCTGGTTTCGTGGCGTCGATAGTTCCTTCGCTGGCTCCAAAATTAACTGCGTCGATACGCGAATTGCATTCGTAATTAGCAGCGATCTGCAGCTGCATTTTAATTACGCGTTATTATACGACCAATTGGGCCAATTCAGGGATATATCCGCCACGAAGATTAGTCAGAAAACTTCTTGTCGATTTCGAATTAACACGTATTGATTCCGATTAATTTTCTGTGATACGCTGTACTTTATACGTTAATACAGTTGTAACAGCAAATCATTTAATAAGATCAGGTATTTTATACTATGCTGTCATAAAGTTTTGTATTATAAAACAGGAATTTCTATTAAAAGCTGATGATCCTTTTTAATTGAATTCTATTACTGAGAATAGACCAAACTTTCATCAAGCTTGAATTACAATTTGATAGAAAAGTTGAATATAAAGTAAAAGATTGAATTCTTATAAAATATTTTAGTTGAAATCTCTTATTATGAGTTAATTCTAATATCCATATATAGTACAACTTTGTTCTAAGTACAGAAGCTGCTCTAAAATTAATTAAAAAAGAAAAGAAAAAAAACAATTTTTCTTCCAGATAAAACGAAATAAATTTCCTGAAAATTAATCGCCTTGCAGAACGAACGAATTCCATGTGTAGAAGATGGTTTAGATTTAATTAACAAGAAACATTTTTGCACCCTCTGCGTCGAACCGTCCAATTAATTTCTAATAACCGATTCGCCTATCAATTAGGAAAAATTTCTTAATTAATCCCACAAAAACTTGCGTCAACACGAGAAATTCGACGCTTCGTGTTGAAAAATAATAATTCGTGTGTCGTGTTAATAATTTCAAGGCAAAGTACGTCTGACGGTTTAACACCTCTAATTGATTGAAGCCAGTGCTCATCGAATCGAACAGTATTATCGTAATAAAGCTTCTGAGAGTGGATTTCGTCGCGGACAAAGAAAATTCCAGAGTGGTTTTGAAACAATTCGGAGCCATGAGCTTTTGCTCGTCGAGGTATCCAATTAATTTCGATTAATCTTCGAAACGATTCGATCGAAATTAATTAGTTAGCGAGCTTAACAAGTTCCTGTTCATGACCAAATATTCGATCGGCAGTAGCAAAGTACATTTTTCGGAGAACATCGGTAATATTTACTTGGATATTGTTTTATAAAAGTCATCTTATTAAAACGTGTGAAATTCATTAAACGAAACATAATACGTGCATCGCTGTATTCCGCTTCTACCAGACATTGGATATTATAAAAATTAATTTTGCAAAAAAATAATGAAAATGCTCGTTAGACGCTATGTGGTTGGATATTTGCTTTTAGCGGAAAGTGTATCTAGAAAATGATACTTGTCGTATAAAGCTTATAACGCCAGAAAGCACGTAGCAAGATGTTACTATCGCGTATAATTTAGTCGCAGCAAATGGTGTATTTTTGTGGTAGAATGTGAATTCAAACTAAAATCGCTAGCATGGACAATATCGTGAACGATTCTTTTAAACGCTTGGCGAAAGACAATGGCTAAAACAGCACGATGAAAATTCTAGTTTTATAAATTTGTCGAACAAAAGCGTATGAAACGAATGGTGAAATTCTGATAAATATTTTCGTTTTAACGAGAGAAAAAACGTTTTTTCTACGTGAAATAAATAGCACTATGATAAGTCCTGTATTTTTTAGACAATTTCGCAATATTTTTGTAGAGGTAGGTTTAGATCTTAGTGATAAATATGCTAAAGTAATAAACGAAGCTGAACTATGTATTGCCGGCTGAAGGATTTAATCAAGCAACTAGAAATCCCAACGCAAACATTTTTCATTCATCGTTGAGCACTTCAAAGCTGCAACAGCATAACACATCATTCAAGATAGGCTAGCATGAAATAAATCCTGCAGCTTGTCAACTATAACGAAAGAACCATGGACAGCTAACGTATCGGACGTGTCAAACACGAACATGCATAAATTTGCAATTCAGGCGTGTCCCTGTGAGACACGCGGCCGACCTCGTTAAACAAGATAACATTAGCTGAAAACTTAACCGCTTTCTTCTCCCATAAAACTAACCGATCGATGGCAAACAATGTTCGATCGATGGAATTGCAGGAATTTTTCCATTGTTTTAGGTTCAATCCGAACTCTTCGTCTACATCTCACCTTCAGGCATTTCAGATTTTCGATCGCATCCTTTCGCTATCTTAAATAATTCCAAAGGAAACAAATCAGCTTATAACGCGTTACATATGCCATTTAGCCTGTATTTTTTATGCAAAATCATAAACCCAAAATATTTGAAACGGGAAGCTCGCGTCCGTGTCTCTTGCTCGAGTAGCCGTTCAAAGAGCTCGTAACGCGGCATTTTTTGTTTCAAAATTCCAACCACTAGCGTGCATAGCAGTTTTACGATGTCGTCATATCCAGGCAGCCCAGTGTGCAGCAAATGTATACATAAAATCCGAATTGTAATCGAAATCGATAAACCGAACGCGAAGCTACACGTTCCTTGGAACATAGCGATCGCACGGTCTGCGATGAAGCGACGTCGGTCGAACGGGCTAATAATGTCGACAGCGCGGCACAAAGAAGCCGGCACGTAGTAGAAAGCTTCCTTCAGTCGCTGGGTATTACCAGGACGACGACGGTACAGTATTCGCGAGCTTCGGCGTTGCTGGGCTCAGCGTAGATTTGTAGCCTGCAACGGGCACGTTCATCCCCTAAGTCTAACGTCTACTTTGCCCGGTTATATATGACCAGTCCGCCACTATATACACTTATCGCGCGCATACGTTGGCCAGCCTCAAATCCCATCGTGCTTTTTGAACGTGAAATATGGAAGGCTCGCGAGAAGCCGGAGGAGGGTGCATGGCCTTGGTAGATCTCTTGGTTCGCGAGAGTATCAGGTAAAATGCTCCCTCGCTCCTCCTCTCTCTCTCTCTCTCTTTCTCTTTCTCTTTCCGTGCAAACGTTGGCTCGTACATCGGCGTAGGGTATGGTTCCATCGGTGTACTCTGATGCACAGGAAAGCCGCGGCTTCTTGCGGGATTCCACGACCACAGTTTCTATGACACGGCGAGAAAATTGGTCACCTACGTGAGTTCACTAGGGACAGATCTTGTTGTCAGCCGCTCTATCCTGCTTTCAAGTAAATTCGTCGACCTTGTCGAATCCACTTGATCCTGGAACGTCTGTCGCGCGGCAACAACAGCACTTTGTTTTCTTCTTCGTTACTCCGTTCGATGGTTCTGTACAGATTCGTGTTGAAAGATTGATAAGACACGTTCAAAGAAAGTGTTTTAGCGTTTATCAGAAGTTGCTGCTATTTAGTCGTATGTACATAAATATTATACCGACACGAGTTACATCATTGAATATTCTGAAGAAATACCTGTGCTATAGTACCGCTTGATGTTAATACTTTGACTGCCATGCCAAAATCACGTGTTTCGCTCAGGACGCCAGGGGAGTATTTTTATTATTCAAAGCATATAATGGCGAAATAATAATAAATTGATGATGTAAGACAAGATTCTTCCCCAATGGACCGTTTATCTTATTGGTGGTCACGGGTGACCATCGTGGTGCCTTGGTAACAGTTAATAACGACAGCTTCGTTAATTTCAATAAACCATTCGCATTATTTCGTCGTAAGCAAAACGTGCAGAATATATTGTTTAAACGTGTAGAAGATATTAGTAAACAGTATTTGCTCAGTCTATGTATAATAGTAAGGTATGTGCACACTTCTAACTTCAATTATATGATTATAAAGCCGATTATAAAGCCATTTCCGATTATTTTCTAAGGTGTGTTTATAATAATATTCGTAGATTACCCCTCAAAGATGTGGATGCAGACACAGTGCACCGTTAGATGTAAGATTTGTTCTCATTTTTTTTATCGATGTTCTAATAAAAATGTTTAATTGTTCAATGGGGCACTTTTTATTTCAAAGTATCTTCTATTTATCAGTTATATTCAAAATTCCCTAACTTTTCCATTCAATTTTTACAATTGTAAGAAGTTCAAGCGCTCCAGTCACCAATGACCACCATGGTGTCACAGGAGAAACTGTGGCTGGTCACATATGACCAACGTGACAGTCAAAGTGTTAAAGGCTATTAAAGGAATGTATGTACATACTTGGCATCGATACAATAGTATCAATAATATCCAGAGTGGAAATATGGAAAGGAAAGAAGTTGGAGAAACACTTTACGAGCGTAAGGAAAAGAGTGTCAATAAGCGTGGCTTCAAAAAATACTAACTCCTGAGTTACGACGTTAACGACGTTAAACACATTATCTTTACAGTATACTTTACAGTATACGTGTGTTCGATATTCCGGTCGTTCATCTCAACACATACGTCGATAAGTTTTCTCGTAGAAGCACCCACACGTTGGGAAGATTCCTGGCATTTCTTTTGGTTACAGTTTTCTAATCTCATTTAAGGAAGCAATCGGTTCATTATACACCAAACATCTCGTAACGCCGAAACTAATGATTTTTTTACCCATGTTTGTTAAGATTTTGTTTTGTTCTTTGCTTGTTTTGACGAGTATTATGTGCCAGTACTAAGGCGTTTGCCCAAGTTTCTCATAAAATTGCCCCTATCTGTGTGATATGTGATAACTTGCGATCGTTATTTTCCTTGGTGATACTTACCACGTTGAAACGGTGGTTGGGAATTATTTTTGACGTTGAATCTCGTGCAGTCGCGTTTGATACATCGGTAATCTGAGTGTATCACGCCGGTAGCTAAGTTTCCACGGAACACGAGCAATAACAAAGCCAATCAAGTTCGCAGTTTCTACGAGGAAGAAGCCTTTGCACCGAAGGCCAATCTAGTTAGCACTCGCCGACACAAAGAGCTCGCTTTCCATCTTTTCTTCGCTTTAATACCTATAACCACAACGGTGGCGAAGAAAATTTGTGTACTTGAATCGTGTTCCCGGCTGTTGTTCCACGCGAAATCTACGATTCTTGGTGTAATCGCGTGGCTACCGTGTTAATTAAAACGCCTTTCAAGGCACGTTTAATTAAACCGCTTCTAATAAATTCCGTAATATCGTGGCGGCGTTTTGTCATTTATTCAACGTTCGCGTACAGTTATCAAAGATCGGCTGACACTCGATAATTCAGCGACGCTGAACTAAAACCTGTCGTCGGTTAGGCTCGTGTGAAAAACGAGCATAAAAAGATACTCGTGCAATTTAGCTTATAAATGTGCGTTATTAAACAGAATGCTTTTTACGTGATAACGTGGTAACGTAGATAGGTATAATAAAAAGATGTGCAGGTTTGTTATTAAAGCCAATGCAAATTGCAATCTGACAAGGAATTTAAACCGAACATCGTTTTCATTAAGAAGAAAAAGTATTCGATTATTTTCTACCTCTACGTATCGTTAGAGACACGGGAAAGTGATTATTCCAACTCTGCAATCTCTTTCGCCGTTGATGTCAGAAATTCCCTCGATCCCGATACCATCTTCGCCATCGTCGCGTCGCTACTAAACAGTTGCCGTAATTTGCATAAAGCGACACGCGTATCTTAGATTACGCGTCACAGAGTGACAAGCTGTGCTCGCGTCTATAATCCCAACAGCGAAAATGAATACGAAGCACGCGCATTCGCGAGTCCCTCGTGAAATTCGGTACTCTTTAATTGCCAGGCTCGAAGCCTGTGCGATTCCTCCACGAGCAGTCGCGTAATCTCCGTGAAAGAGATTCGCTTTGCGCGAGCACAGAACAGAGAACAGTACACTGGTGATTAGTGCTGACGCGTTTCCAGAACGATTTGCAGCGTGACACGAGCGGAACGTTGAAAACGAAGTACACGGTGTCTTTGGCAGAATCCTTCGACGATTGCCGCAGACACGACTGCTCGTTTATCTGGCAAATGTTGTAAAGTCTGACTCGACTGACAGAACCGCGTTTACTCATGTTTCAGAGGGGCAGCTGTACGCAGCGACAGTGGCCGATTTCTCCGGTGGCGAGCCGCTGATTCACAGGGAGAAGATCCGCACCGAACGCTCCGATCTCAACCAGCTGAACGGTAATGGAAGTCATGCAAATTACATTGGAATATTCGCGCGTTGAATTCAGCTTTTCTATCGCGATACTCGCCAGCCTCTATTTTCCTGCCATTCTATTTTGCCATGTTTCTAAATTTTAATTGCGCTCCATCTGATCTCTTGCTTCGTTTTATGTATCTCGGAAGTATTATGTCGTAGTATCGCGTAAGAAAGTACACGATAAGATTTTGCGTTCTATTATTCGCGTAACTATTATGGTAAACTGAAGTACAAAATATTTTATTTTTTTTATTTTTATAATTAAAAATATCAGACGTCTACCGAGGCAAATCATTCTGGCCTTAATTAGGTAACAAAATGCAGAGCCGTAAACAGCGATCAATTTAACCGGAAAATATTGAAAGAAAACAGAGAGTTTGCGGATAAGATTGAATTTTAAACTAGAAAATCATTTTTACACGAACTATTGAACTCTCGAGTTGCCTCTGGTAATTGAAATATTCGATATTTATTTAATCGACGTTTTAACGATCGCACTTGGAAAACCGGTCGCGACAGAAAGTCCAGCAATTGCCGTGCTATTTTTGAATTTCCCGTATCTTCTCATCGTACCCTGTCCATATAAAATTTTACGACACGGTCGCACGTGAAAAGTTATCGCATGGCATTGCGTTTGTTATACTCGCAGCTCGTATACAATGGACGATGCTTAAACGATGTAAGAAGCTTTGCATAAATTATATGCTGCAATTTGCGTATCCACCCAGACGAGCTTTTTTTCTTTCCTATCTTATTTTTTTTTTTTTTTTCATTCTTCTCTTATTTATCGCCGATTGCGAGTTGCGAATTTGCGATGCAAGTTTTGTATAAATTACATAATCCATTCAAAGCTTCGGGAATTTTTGATCGATCGCAATTTCCACGCGGCGATCCCGTTGGCAATTTATCATACTGCCCGCTCTTTCGAAATTACCAAGTTATTGGAAGATCCATCTAGGATCCGAAACGGCCGCATAATTTCCTCTGCATTGTAAAATACGTGGAACGTTATCGAACGAGAAGCGTAATTTAGAAAGAAAGGAAAAGATATGAGAAGAAGGAAATAAAGACGGAGATGGAGATACCCGTCGAAACAAACAAACAGCGATGAATTTAACCCTTCAAAATCTTAAAGTAGTATACGTTCGCGCGAACAGTGTACCGTCGCTTCATGGTTTGCTTATTCTTTTTTTTTTTTTTTTATTTAATTTGTACTTTACAATTCGGTAAATTTTTCTAACTTAATTGCTAAATAACATGTGGATGGCTGCACCCAACGGGATACCATCTTCGAATTTGACTATTTTTATTTTATTTCCTTAACGAGGTCAGGGGGGTGTTTTCTTTTTAATCTTTAGAAGCCAGCTGATTGGTTTGTTTGTTTCGAACGAATTCCATTGCCCCTAACAAATTCGAACGTTATTGTTACAGGACCGAACTTTGTCAGCTCGTTTGCGTACGAAGATTACGTTTTCTTCTTTTACCGAGAAACAGCCGTCGAGTACATGAATTGTGGCAAGGTAAGGCTTACGAAATATTAACGACGCGCTACCTATTTATATTTACTTACTCGATATCAAAGACCGTTTTACGATGCAGAATTTCCAAAGCGACGAAATTGCAATATCGAAATGTCATTCTTTGTCAGCGAAAGCACTTTAACGAGCGATTTCTTAAAAAATGGCCATATGTAACGTACGCTTTACGATCTCTACTATTCCCTATATTCTTGATATTCTCAAATTTTCACGCACCGACAATTTCCTTTCCTTTTGCCCCTAATCCCGGTGGCAAAGTAACGCAGTATAATAGCGCTGAATGCAGGGTAGAGTAAGACGGTCCGAGTAAAGAGGAAAGAATCGAAGAAGCCGATTGTTCGAAAGCTCCGGCTGCATTTGTGTTTTAGGCAGTGTACTCGCGGGTCGGTAGAGTGTGCCAGCACGACAAGGGCGGACCTCATGCGTTCAGCGACAGATGGACGAGCTTCCTGAAAGCGAGGCTCAACTGTTCCGTGCCCGGCGAATACCCTTTCTATTTCAATGAAATACGTGAGTATGCCTGCATGTACACACATCATATATACGTGCGCCCGTAAGTTCGCCATGGTATGACGTTTGCCGAGACCCTCGTCGAGTGCTCTCCGGTCCCTATGTGCCGGACAAAGGGGTTGGCCTAACCGGTGTACTACCTTGCAGACGTATCGAGTGGGATCCGACCAATTTTACAAACAAACTGCCTCGTTGCGAAAGGCACGCGAAATTTATCGTTCGTCTGGAGAATTTTTCCACGGCATTGGTAGGAGACGGTAGAAAATGAAATTTTTTCGCTAGTTGGTGATACGGACAAACGTTGCTTATAGGTATTATTGTGCTGTATTAACACTAGAACTACCGATAGTTAACAGGAAATTATTTCTACCAAAAGCAGCCAAAATGACTGGTCTTTAAAAAGTATGTAATAATGGAATATTCTTATATTTATTAATTTATTACTTTCTTACAGAAGGAATTCCATGTTATGTAGTACATTTTTGATATTATTAATCCATCTGGGACCATGAACCCTAAACGAGGGTTGGCACATTTATAACATTGTAGAACCAGTCATTTAGACTGATGTGGTATTTCCAGTGTTAGCATCTAGCGATCTAGCGATCGATTCGGAATTTTCCTGATAACTGATATCGTCGTATAGAATTTTAATCGAATTTTAAAAACGCGTGGGAAGTTGTACAAAATGAGGGAACTGATTAATTAGAGTTCAGTAAACAGATTGCAGGACCCTTTTACACTTTGACAATTACCAATCGTTTTGACTGGTATTGATATAAGTAACTTTTATAAAAAATTATTTTCAGTTTGAATACATAAAAAACAAAATAAAATTCATTATATTACTTTATAGTTGCAAGTCATTAAATCATTACGAAAAAAAATATAACATGAAGTAGGAATTTTAAAATAAAATTGTAAAACCAGTCAATTTTAATGGTGTGATAGTACCAGTGTTAACAAGGACGAGAAACTATTGAAACGTTTATTTAAATAGTATTGGAGTAATGACGCTATGAATTTGTTGAAGAATTTTGTACGATCATTTGTTCGAGAAAATCATCCTACTTACGTATATCCGTAAATATAATTATTTGACGCAACATCGTTTGATAGTTTATATAGTGCAATTAGCGTAGGAGTTGAACGCTTGAAATTAAATTTCGTTAAGAAAGGAACTGGCAATTCGGCCCGTGCAATTTATACGCGAAGAATCTGAAATGGTGTTCGTAAGTACAAAGGTCTGGCAACGTAATCTCTAAATAGAGATCAAATTTTGGCTAAAAGCAAGCTTGAACGTGTGCATAGTCTAATTGGGCCGGAGTCCAAGGTCCAAATAGTCTAACAATTCTCAAGGATGATGCTCTCCAATTTTGTATCTCGTGTACGATCCACGTGTAATGCAACTTGATTTCACAAATTTCCTTGTACTTCCATTACTCACTCCCATTAACGGAAAAACAGACCAACGTTTACGTTTCAATGTTTCGCGTTTGAAACGTCGCTTACGCTCTGTTCAGAGATATTTTGTCGCTATGGTAAAATTGGTTTGCACGTTGTTACTACAAATCGATCAAAGTACCTGAATGCCCTCCAGCCAATAGCTAGAATAATTTTATTTCAAGGTTAAATTGCTACCGTTAACGCAAATAAATTTTTTTCTCTCTCTTTTTGTTCATCCGTAGTCGAGATAATAGTTTCCCTAGTTGAAATTTCGTTGCTAAAGACGAGAAAATCTGGATCCTGGTAGATACTCGATAAACCTACTCGTTTATTCTTCATTCTTACGTCAGTATGTCTGAGTAATTGCTAGCTGGCAATTTCGAGGATGCAACGTAAATTGGCAAGAGAGAGGATCGGGCTTCCCGGTTATAAATATCGTCGCAGATAAGACGCCTCCGATATTCCTTACGGAGCTTACTAGAAATCCATTCAGCTTCATCTCTCTTTCTCTTAGCCTCGGTATCTAGCTGTGTATCAACGACTGCCCGCGTAATTCTTCTTCTTATGGAGCACGTTTTATCGCGGCCAATCGTTTTCAACGACCCTTAGCTGAGAAAATAGCGAACAGAAGAAAGAGCACCAATCGATCGGAGCGGAGCGTGCAATTATAACTTAACGACATGGTGACGAGCAAATGGATTTGATTCGTTGCTTGGTCACCGCGTACTCGATTCAATATCCATTACATTCACCACCATCCTCCTCCCCTGCTCTGCTCTTTCCTCTTTTCCGTTTTCGCTTTTGCTCAGCGATTTTCCTTTGCTGACCCACCAATTTCCCAGGGCGCTTCTCGTCCGGCCAAACTAGTTTTCCTTATCACCGCCACTTATTACATTATCATTCCGTCGGCCCTCGTTTTATACAGCCTCCCGACCGCCTAATATCTTTCTGCTGCGTCACGCGAATAACAACCGAACGATTTTTCTTTGTTACGTTGCTCGTCTCATTTCGTTTGCTGGGTCCGCTCCGATTAGTTTCACGTTGTCCTTATCGTTCGATGGAATAGAATGCTGGCTGGGTGTCTGTAAGGAGAGTTTGCCGTGTCAAGTACTTGTTTGGTAGAAGCGATTGCTGTGAATAACACTTTCCCACCGAGAATCAATCAGCAGCGACGCTCTTTACAAAATCGCTGAGATGAAAATCGTTGGAATAGCGAAAAATAGAAGGAACTTGCGATTATGTAACTCTTTTACGATTACGAACTTGTATACGAGTTGGAAAAAAATTGCTGCGTCGCAAGAACGCTACTCGATTGAACAAATATTTACGATCCTGCGTTAAAAGCGTCATAAACGTTTGACTCGCGATGGCCGCTGTAGACCGACAAATTGACGAGAGCAAAGTGGCTGATCTTATTGTCAGACGGATATTGTTCGATTGGCTCGATGCATTACCAAAAGATTACGATGCTTTTGGAGTTTTTGCTGCGCGAACGAAGAACCAATGGAGCGGATAAATCACGAGAACGTGATTTTGAAGCTTTCATTTTTGATAGCCACTCGCACGGATATCTCGTGTCATAAACAAAGTTTTTAATCAACGAATTTTCCAAGTCCCCTTCGAAAGAGGTCAAGAGTTAATTGAACGAGAGAACCGAGGTGAATTTGTTGCGACTATACTGTGGACCAGACGTGTCGTTCGGAGCGTTATCTGAAACGTACGCTGAGATTAGTTTCGGTGAAACGTCAGATAAGAGGAAGAAAGACGGGTTCAACGGTGATATTACTGGCAACTTTCAAGCATTTCGTATAGTTATTCAAGGTTAGGCCACCGTTTACCGTTTCGTAAGTTGGTCCATCGATCTCGTAAATTACGCGTAAGGAAATTTCATCTTTAACCGCGTTTATTAATCCGGTTATTTAAGAGTGGAAAAAAAAAGAGGAACGAATACGATGATAATTTTTTCCTGTTTTTGATTTTTTGAAGATCTTTTTTTGAACGCGAGTGAAATTGATTACGTATCTGGTGAAAAAGTTGTATTTCGACATCTGTATAAAAATACCAAAAAGCACGGAAAGATATGAAGAGGCACTAGACGTCCGATACATTGATACCTATTTTGTTTCGCTTTGAACGAGCGCTCGATGAGCGTCAATAATATTGTATAAAATCCACTGAAATATACAAAATACACAATACACATATTCAAGCGTATAATACAAAACAACACAAAACCTTAATATCCAATTATCGAATAATTAAGTTTTCACATGCCGCATATGATGCGTAATAAAACGTTGCTCGTTTTATTATAAATCGAATTTTATCCAAAATATTAACAGGATATATTTGATTTATTTTGAAATGTTACTCGTATATACGTGAAATATACTTATCTTTCATCGTTAACTACTACCTATTATTCTTACGCTTTTATACAAACGCGGTAAAAAAAATTTTTAAAAAATAAGAAAACGTTGAAGTTCTTTTAAAGTTCATTGCAACAATCTCGAACGAAAAATAGCCATTGAAACGAGGAGGAAAAGAGAACAAAGCGGAACCGGCACACAGCGGACAAAATCCTAGCCCTTCGTCGGATCTTTAAAAAACGAAGAACAGAAGTGTTGTTCTAAAATCAACACGAAGACGATGCATCGAAAACATCAATGAGAAAGCCGGATCGAATAAACTCCCTTTCCACGTGAAATTCCACCTCTAGAAAAAAGGAAAAGGAAAGGAATCAAGGCGTTTCGAAAATGTGTCTCTGGAGGGCAAAACCTGAGAGCAGAGAACCCTAACGGGAACCATGTCGGAAGCCCCGACAGGGATCCCGGAGGAAGAGCCATCAAGCTCGGTTCCCGCGGTGTCGGACACGCATTCCCTTCGCCATCAGTTCCACGATCACGCTCGGAATCTCCGTCGTTCTCCCCGTCTCCTCATCTCGCATCAGTGTGGTACATATTCTAGGTACATATTCACCGGCACGTTCAGCGGTTTTCAGAGCTCGGCGCGCGCGCGCCTATGTACTTTGTCACTCGATAAGTCGGCTGGGTTGGTTATGGAGCAGCGGCGAAATGAACCAGCAGCAGCAGCCTCGAGTGCGGAACACAATGGTCGCTCCGCGCACCGTCGACCCGCAGGATCGAACGAACCGTGTGGACGGGAGACACGTCGCGTCGCGGCTCCGGAGCGGCAGAGGGTGGCAGAGGGGAGACACAGACTGCTGGTTCTCGTATAAACGTAGAATATTGTCGCCGCACATCGAACCAAAATCCCTATCCGGCCGAGGAAAGTTGGCTATGGTCCAGCTCGGAGAGCCGCCGGTGGATCGCTGCCAAATCGCAGCTCCGGACTATCCCGCCGATTGCTCGGACAACCTACACGCCCACCTCCATCGCCGTCTGCCTCGTCCTACGCTCATCTGGCTGCCGAAGGGCCCCGTCCAACTCCCTTCCGACCCCCTTCGGCGTTGCTGTCCTTTCCAGATGACGGCCGAAGAAAAAATGTCGGACGTGGCCGCTGGGCAACCAACCGGGAAATATAGACGGATAGATAGATAAAGGTACGCGGGAAAATAAACCGCCACGGCATGGGCAGCATGGAAAGAGAATAGCTGTCCGCCGGGCGACCGACGTTGAAACGACTACGAGTAGACTGCTGCTTTGGGTGAACGGCGGGAGATAGATTGGCTGTATAAATCGTTGATGATGGACTGGTCGGTTTCGGTCGAATATGGCGGTGGTTTGGAGGAGGTGGTCGGATCATATAGCTACGAGGATTTTCGGTTTTTGGCGTTGAACGTTGTCCAGAAAGAACAGAAACCTTAAAATCCTTTGAGTCTTAAACATATTTTCGATGTTATGATCTCGTTTATGGATAATGCGTTGCGATTTACAGAGTCGATGACGGTATATGGAAGAATGTAAGGGGAAACTTAATAAGTTAAATATATAGATTGCTTGAATATTAACAAGATTTACAACTGCGATATCAGAGTCTTATTATCTGGATGTAATATTGAAAAATGTATAACAAGCTAATAAGCAGTGTGTTACCATTCGTGAAGCTGAAGATAAGTAATAAGAAGCGTAAGAAAGCAAAGTACGGGAAAGAAATATCAGATAAGAGCTGAGTAAGGAATATCTCGGGCATTCTTGGAATTAACATAAAGACATTTTCCGCTACTATAGTCTAGAAATGAACAGAAAGAAAACAATTCCGGTGCTCTGTGTATGATATTCTTTGCAACGGAATCATCTCCTTTCGCGGGATTTTAAAGGATTCTTTATTCAAATATCAATGCACTCTCTATTGACTCGTAAAGACATTGAGAAAGCGTAAAATCAAAAGAATTGTAGCTACGCGAAAGCTTTGAAAGGTGACTATTATATAATTCGGATGGAGAAAAAAATACCTGGAAATTCTTACGTTAAATATTATAGAAATATAAGTTCGAAGATGTGAAAGACTATCGGGTTTGTAATTTCTTTTCTGTAAGTTACAAATGTTGGATCGATTTTAAAAAGATTAATATAGAAACATCGATTCCCCCGGCAAGGACTAAAAATAACAATTTTATTTTATACAAGTTACAGAAATCAGATCGACGTTAAACACATATATATCGGAACATTTGTTCTACTGGAAATAATAAAAAAAAAAAATTGCAATTCGCTCGAGATAGTTAATCGCTGTATTAACCACAGCTCGTTCGCGGCAATTGCAATTTATTTCGAATAATATAGATTTATGTTGAATGAAAACTCACATGAATTTTATGAAAGCTTTTGCTCGGTATCGTTGCGTCGAATGAAAAGAAAATGCTTATAGTTTTAATTAAAAGCCCTTATGAGTATTTTAATGAAAACTAACGATACACCGATTTCTCGATAAGAAAACATCTTGTCTAAAAAATCATTGAGTTTTTCTTCGTGAACAAAGTTTCAGCTTCGTGTCACTTACCGTTTTTAATTCGCTTAATTCTCCGATGCACGTTGCTTCTACTCGAGTTTCTCTCACAACTAGAAATTGAAAACTTTCCTCCTTCTTCGCTATTACGTATCGTGCATACACGGAGGAAAGTTTTTAATAAATGATATTTTAATCGACAGTCTGCCAAGCGCGAATTGCACTTATTATACTATGCATCTTAATAAACTTCGACGTGCGTTTAAAGTAACGCGTTTCTTTTATAAAATAATATCGATTCAATAATCTATAAAGCGTATTTATAAAATGTATTTTCTTCCTAAGTGAATATTTTCGACATAATGGGAAATTTTCTAGTAAATCGTTTTTCGCACGATCAATTTTCTCTTGTTATAGCTCTTAATCGATATCTTTGCATCGTAAATAACTGGCCACGGTTTGGTCCGATTATTTAATTTTTATTTTATTTTACTTTATTCGTTACATCGTATGTGACGGAAATACCATTAGTAATACAAAAGAGAAAAGACACGCAAGCAAGTGAGTGATCCATTAATAATTTTATAATTACTAGGGACTTAATAGCTAAGGCTGCTTCTGACGAATACGTAATTAAACGAGAAAAGAAAACCAAGCACGCGCTTAAATAGAATTTAGATACCAAGAATTGCTAACTAATGAAATAGGAAGGAAAACAATGACACGCGCAAGATCTAAAAGGATATACGAGATCGTTGGTGTTTAAGTAAGCGAAATGGTTGCGGGAAAAAAGATCACTAGATATATGTTTGTGTACTATTGACATGTTTGCATCATACTATTGAAACAACTAAAATAGCCATACAATGTACGATGATGTTGAACTCGAAACAGTTGAGGTTCGTGGAAGTCTCTGAATGTGATTCCCAAAATGTTGGACAACCAGGCGAAGAAATTTATGTGGACAGAATTTGAACAGACTATGCAACCATTGGCCTAACCAGGGAAGCAAAGAAATAAAACCAGAGTACCGCCATTTCGAAAGAACTTAAAAATTCTTGCAATGACTCCTAAGATTCTAAAAACACTATATGTCTCTAAAAATTTGATGTTGTTCCGCGAAATTGAAGTCAGAGGAGAGAAGAATACCAAGATCCTGCACCGACAAAGAATTCCTTTGCATTACGACCAAATCTTCTAGTTTTATATTTAGCTATGTTAAATAGTAATTTGTTTAAATTTTACCATTCTTTTATATTATTTTTAACGATGCATTCTATATTTTACGCGATGCGATCCTAAGTTGAGGGTTAAAATCCAACGTTCCACGTAATGAAAGCGAGAGAATTATTTAAACGCGACAGCTTATCAAACGGCTGATTGTTATTGCTGCATAACAATTAGGTACCAAGGCAACCGAGTCTAGCCGTCATTGTTTTCGTTATCAACTTGAAATTTTCAAACGCTCAGGAATTCGAGCTACTTTCAACGATAGCCCTGAACTCGTTTCGTTAATGTTACATCTGGCTATCGTTAGCTCGTAGCATAATAGCGACGTGGCTGCCAAGAGAGACTTGGACACGGTTGACAAGTCAACCGGCATACGTTCGTTCGTTTCTCCCGCTATTATAGATAAATCGTGGATAGATTTCAAATAAATTGCGATTAAATTGTAGATAAATTAGCGTTGGTGATAAGCACAGAAAAGTTGAATCGTATTTATTATTTTAATATTAATCAGATATATCAATTGCATATCTTTGCTATTACAAATTGCACGCAACTCCATTCGTTTCATTTCTCGATAACGTGATTGTTTAAACGTAAAAATCAACAGAAACTATTTAATGTCGACGGTATTCGTTACGATAGTAGCTACAAATGGTGGTATCCAGACGCTGCACTCGAAGATAGTTTATAAGTAAACACGTTCGATCTTTCACCCCTAATTCTAATTGCAAGTGCCAGTAAACTGTAGCAATCATGCACCGAAGCCATCCATCAGTCGCCTAATTACCATTCGTCGATTTTTAATCGTCTTTAAGAGATTAGTGGTGCAACGGTGACGCTAGAAATAATAGATTATCCAGCGACATTGGCAGCGCCGGAAACCAAGAAGTCGAGGAATCGATACGAGATTAAATTCTCGGGGAACGACAAGGAGCCGCCGCGCCGCAGGGACATATCGAGCGGATAGAGAAGTTGCGCGAGAATACGTTTCCTGGGGCATGGAAACACGGTACGTCTAAGAAACGTAAAACTAACGAGCTCGAGGTGTCGCGGTTTCCGGATAAATCGAACAAGCTTCCAAAAGAATTTCCTAAAATTTAACTCTCTCCTTCCCACGACTATGGTCGCTCGCCGCCAAACAATCTCCGTGACGAGCACATCGCGAATATAATTTTAACACTTTACCGACCGCTAGCGGTTCAACATATGCACGTCCGACCGGCAACTCAGGCGCAGATTCTCCCTGGCGCCGGCTCTGTTTCGGTTTAGACTCTCCAATAGCATTCTTTCCGTTCATCGCAAACGGTAAGTTTTTCAAATTGACATAAACCTGTGGGAGCTTACAGGGCAACGCAACTGACGTAACTGAGCAAGATACCTTGGTACTAAATAACAAATTATTGCTTAAATAACGAGAAAGATTGTCGGCGACAAAAAGGCGATTAATCGGCTATCGATCGGTAAAGTGTTAAGAAGACGATTGTCTTCCATCGATTAGATCGATGATCGGTGGTAACACGAGCTTCGCTCAAACGTGCGTACTACTGACTTTCGACAGAGATAACCGTTACGAAAAGCTTAACAACAACCCTTTTTCGTTTCCGGATGAAACTAGCTGTAACTAGGTTTGTAGGTGGCACGTGGGTAAACTAAAATAAAGAGATCATTAGTATACTTGTGCATGCAAAGTAGCTGTAACTTCTGCTTCTTTATTGATCGTAACTCGTACCGAGGTGGAGCCAAGCGCGAGAATTCGATATGTTCTGGGAAAATTTCGGTCCTTAACGAAATGCCGGTATAAAAGGAAATAGAAGATCGTAGTAGAAATTCGAAACGCTATTTTATGGCTCGAAGCCATCGATCGATATACGTATAGGGTATTATACTTGTAATCGAAAGGACGATAAGGGATTGCGGTTTCTTTTCAAGTTTATGGAAATGATCTCTAACCCTTTGAATATCACGCGTCATTGTAGTGCCATCGACACGTTTACTATGTAAGGAAAGAATATTAATGACATTACTTGTGGGAAAATAACGAGCGAGTTTAGTGGGCAAAAATTTCTTCGTATTAAATTCAACAATACGATACAAATAATATCAATTTGTTGAATAATTTAGTTCTTTGTGGAAACATAGTACGTAATTGTTATTTGTATCGTTAATGGAATTGCTTTCCTTTGTTTCATAATATGAAATTATTCTCATAACGCAGGCAATGATACACGCCTAATAAATAGAAATTAATTTCTACAATTGAATTCATATTTTTATTGTATTACCGATATTCGTTACTTTATAATGAACGTGCAAAGGTAATTTGATATTTTTTCAGAAATATTTTACGTTGTAGAATTGTGATTACAGATGGTAAAAGATTAAATGGAAAATATCTTCCCACGGTATTTTAATACTCGAAAGCCATAACAAATTTTACGGAGTACCGCAAAAATTAAATTCGTTGATACAAGTAATGGTAACTTGAAAATTCGAAAACAGATACATCGCGGAAAGGAAAACACGCGATTAATTAAAGCTATATCACGATTCTTTCCTCGATGTCCCATTACGCGCGGGTCACAATATTTCACGATCGCGAAACGAAGGTAACCGAAAACGGCTGACTTTTCCTGCAACTCGTTAAAATAATCAAAAATGTATTAAACGATCTTCAAATATGCAGTTTGTCTCGCTGCCCAGTTTTGAAAAGCTCATCTAGTTCCTCTGACAAACTCGTACTTTTATAACGTATTAACGCGTGAATGCCACGCGCTCGCACTCGTTGGAATTAATCAGTTTTCCTTTGAAAACGCGTAGAACAAATATCGGTATCGGTGATCCTTTACGGCGTATATCGTGATTAAAAAGCCTGCCTCAGGCATATTCCATCGATTTTTGTTTCACCGCGAAAACCAGCTACTCAGCCTGTCGGTGCGCGATTTTCGTCCTCGTCATTATATCAGAAAGAAGGTGGAATTTCCTCGTTTCGAAAGGAACAAACCACTTCCGATTTACCTTAATATTCGATTCTTATGTGTTTATACGATTCTAATTACAAATCTAATCACAAATATTTTCTTCCTAAAAATCTGTTCGAAATTTTGAAATATTTCTGACAAATAAATAAATCGCTATAAATTTTTACGCGTTTTTTCGAATTCAACATCGGTATAATCATTCGAGACTCGTGTATTTCGCGCGAGAATTTGTAGAATTTCTTTCACGTTCGATCGGTTACAGCTACCGTTCGTATCTTTGTTCCTCGACTGTTCCTGTTGAATTTGGAACAATAGTGGAAATCCTTTCAATAAAAAACTACCAAAAGCATACACGACTCGTGGAATTTACCATGGAACGTATACCGGTTGAATTCGTTTTTCTTAGTGAAACAAGTTTTCGGAAACATTGCACGCATATCTAATACGCGTATTTAAATTTACTTACAAGTCTATGCATATTTGCTTATATACGCTCTACGTATCACCAAAGTTCTATAATTTTCCGGATCTCTGGCCTGAATATGTACCTTTGTTACCTGAAAGTTTTTTGTCAATGGTGTTAGCCGCGCTCCAGTTATTTCCAGTTATCGTTGAGTTTAAGCGAGCACCAAAAAAGCTGTTGAATCTTTACTTTTCCTAGAACGTATTGGCAATCGAGGATTAAACATTAAAAGTGATTTCAGGATCGAGTCTGGGAGTCGAAAACAGCCTGTCGTAACGTTCTCTTGATGTTAGATCCGTTATATCTTGAAAATGATAATTATTACTATAACACGCTACTCCGTGATTTACGAGAGACTTTGAGTTAACCGATACCTTCTGTAATTAAATACTATCACAACACGTTTCATAACAGCCTTAATCAATACTTAATTATCGTCTTTAATGCACGTGATGTATTATAGGTCAAAGAGAACTCAACGCAAACTACCTCTTATATGCAGAACTAACTCTAACAAATTCATCTATGTCTGCCGTATCTTTGCGTCGAATATTTTAAAAAAGCAACGTTG
Organism: Bombus pascuorum; assembly: GCF_905332965.1. NCBI lineage: Eukaryota > Metazoa > Arthropoda > Insecta > Hymenoptera > Apidae > Bombus > Bombus pascuorum. Next base: position 5,673,136 of record NC_083493.1, read on the forward strand.
TTTCAATAAAAAAAAAAAAACGTAGCTGTGTCACACTTTCAGTAAACGTGTTATTTGTACAAGTTGCAATATTTCCGTGATTCTACTACGAAACATGCAACTTTTGATAATAGAAATTTGCTTGCGATACTGATTGCTGTGCGATAGCGACTGAACTAGCAAAAAGAAAGAAACGAAATATTTTGCAAGTAGATCTGCAGTCAATGAAAGCAGAATTTGACGTGCACGAAATAAGTCAGACTTTGTCATACGATGAGAAACGTCTAGTTAGCTCGATAGAAGTAGAAATCGATATTATTAAATTACACAAACTTACAGCTGTTCGAATGTGTCAAAGGAAGGAAACATCATCGATGTATTTCACATACGATAAAACCGATTCTGTTCGGCTGATATTGTACCGCTATAAAGTCTATTCGCGTTCCAATGAAAACCTTAATCGACAGAGGATCGAATTTAAATCCGGAAATGACTTGACATGGGAAATGTCAAAATAAAGTATGCCTCGCCAAATGAATTAACAGCGGCTACAATTTAGTCAGAAAACTCTATTTACTCGTGGTCTCTAATAGTCGAGACCGTACCCTCTCGACTATCATAACTATAAAGTCTATCTACGCCTTGAAGGGAAACCCCCGCCCATTTGGAATTATCTAACGAAAAGCATCGCTGATCGGCAAGTTCGTGGATCAGCGATTTTCTCTCGATTAAACTTTCCTCTGACCGAATTTAAACGGTCGTCGTTGCCTCGTTGTAATTGATGAAAATATAGTCACCCAAAACCGCGTATGTACTTAGATGTCATATCGGATATGATTTTCACTTTTACAGATTTTCCTCGATTTCTCGATTGATTAGATTTACGACGCGTAACGTAATATACGTAGCTATTTCGGAGGGCTTTGCTTAAGACTTTGACTGTCACGTTGGTCATATACGACCGGCATGACTTCTTCTGTGACGCTACGGTGGTCATTGGAGAACGGAGAACTTGAACTTCTTACAATTATAAAACTTGTATGAAAATTGACAGTTAGGGCATCTTGAATATAAACGATAAATAGAAGATACTTTGAAATAAAAAGTGTCCCATTAAAAAATTGAACATTTTTGTTAGAACATCAATAAAAAAAATGAGAACAAATCCTGCATCTAATGATGCACTGTGTTAAAACACTTTAAACATAAATGTGGCACATCAATACATTGTGGACAATAGATGGTCACCTTTTTGGTCCGATTCTTAGCAATTTTTGATCCTGACTGTTTAACATTTTTTTTACAACACTCTCTGCAAAATTTTTGTGCCAGGTACGCCTGCCCTTCTTTCTTCTGGATTTCGTGTCGCAATCTTTGTCGAATAAGTATATTCGACGGTTCTGGCGAATGGCACTGTGTAAGGTGCATTGCGAGTGCCATTCTAAAATCTGATACCTTGATTTTTGCTTTTGTTGCTTGTTTATAGAGTATCATCGCGTTTGAAATTGATGTATTTAACAATAACTCTAAAGTTTATTTTATATACCACTTGAGGGTTCTTCTATGTGGTATAGAATATGCTATCATTTAATCTGATAAATCTACAGCAAATTTTCCTCTGTTGTATTCTACCATTACCATTGGTTTTTCACAAACATAATTTTCTTTGCGGACCTCTACCATTTCAGTTTAATATCTTCTGTTCATCTTCACGTTTCAACAATATATTCTGCACGTTTTGCTTACGACGAAATAACAAATGCAAATGATTTGTTGAAATAAAGGAAGCCTTGTTATAATACGTCGCTGTCAACTGTTACCTAAGCACCCACGGTGGTCATCCGTGACCACCAATAAGATAAACGGTCCATTGGGGAAGAATGTCGTCTACATCATTAATTTATTATTATTTTGCCATTATATGTTTTGAATAATAAAAATGTGATTTCGACGTGGCAGTCAGAGTGTTAATAGCTCAAGCCTCAACTGGCACGAAGTTTTAATTAACTAAGTCAATATTGGTGACCACATTGTTTTCTTATATAATAGCCGATGATATTTGTGATCATCTTGTACGACTGAGAATTGTCCTGTCGGCAAATATTAGAACGATACGTTGGCACTTAACTAGGACGAGTGTACGAATTCTTAAATTGCTTTTCCATCAGCCTCGGCTTTTGTAACTGCCTTTCAAAAGGAAAGAAAAAGCGAAGGGATTACTCGTTTCACCAACGATCTCGCTAGAACCCTCATCGATAACCGAAAGAACGTGAATTTGACAAACTTCCTTCGACCATGCTTTGTCTCTGACTAAAATCGAACGACCGAAAAAATATCACCTATCGTATTTTAAGGGGAAGAATAATTCGCCGACGAAAAGTTTTTCGCCAACGTAGCCGAGTTTCCACTTTCACGCGTGCTTTTCCGAAGAGAGGAACGTAAGCGGAAGTTGGTTGGCTTATTCGACTTTTAAACTTAAGAAGGGTAATGGACGAGAGACGAGCAACAAGGACAAAGCCACGTTCGCTCGCCTCTTCAACGTTCCCAGTCGGTTCTCTCGTTGTTCGCCAATGTTTTCACGATCGTACGCCACACGTTCATCCGCGTGGCTTATTTAAAGTAAGAACTAACCGGCTCATACACACGTCGTTCCTTTGCAAATACCGCATCCCAATACCACGCAAACTTTCACGTACAGATTTATCGTACGGCGAAAAGCCGAAGATTATTTTTACACACTCACAACTAGAATTTTCAGCGAATAACCATGATAATCGTAAAATGAATTTTCAAAATACTCGTAAATGAACGAAACCAAGATTAACGTTTTAATAATGATATAATTACGGATATTCTATTAATATTCTATTAGCATAATACCAAGTATGGACTTGCATATGTATAATATATTTATATCGTACAGTACATTATTATATCGTACAGTATTTCGGGGCTTCGTTAAATTTGCTTACATATAATCAAGTAAATTCATCAATCGGTGCATTTCGCAAGCTAATCATTTTTAAAATATATTCAGCTTCTCAGTTTAAAAGCGGGAAAAATTTTCGTAATTTCGTGCATTGTAGCGGTTAGTAACACTGTGCAGCACGAAACTGAATCTCGATGTATAGCCGAAAGTATAAAATCATTTCTAATGAAATAAATTCGTTCAAAATATAAAACATTTTACGTTCCCGATTCAAACAGTGAGATACCTGTTTCCAAAAATTATTTACTTAATTAATTAATTTATTTGTTTATTGATGGGAAAAATCCATTAGTAAAAAACATTGTACGTGTATGAGATACAGAGTGATAAATAAACCAGTGAGATGGAACAGATAAGAATCTAAAACGAAGTACGAGTTGGCTTAACACGCCAGTGCTGCTATTTTATTCCTGTGCTCGTATTCGTACTTGTAATAACATTAAATGGTTATTTTTTTAAATAAATCCTACTTTTTTCAATTAATGTACGTTAAATTTCCATTATTTAAATGTTCAACTGTATGGCTTATTTATTCTGGTCACTAAACGAACTATATTTTTGCTGGTACGCACCGTCCGATGGAACATTCAAGCGTGAGCCACCGATGGCGCACGCTGGCCTGAACGTGTTAAAAAAGTGAGGCGACTGATAAAAAAAGATCGGTGAATGCACGAACATTATTGGCGCGTATTATCCATTCGATTAAAGTACCTAGATTGATCATAGTTCATCGTATTATCATATTAAAGATCATCGGATTAAGAATTTATCCTTGTAACCTCTGCTTTAAATCGAAAGTGTCGGAACATTCTTATCTTCCTTCGAGGATCGTATGAATTAAGAAAAAAATGTCCCCTCTATAATTGTAAAAGACACATTTGCATCTCGGTTAAACGAACTTATTCAGATTACGAGCGAAAGGAGGTCCGAAAGAAAATATGTTCTATAGATGAGTGACATACATGTTTGATCGGCTTCGTGGAAAGTTTGTCGAATGCAGAAGAAGATTTCCGAAGTAGCACGGTTGCTCGTGTATATTCGCCTCCTATGTATTGGCGAGGAGTTTTAACATGGGCCATTGGGTCGGAGTAAAAACATTTTGTTACGTAACATTGGAACGGAAACTCACGTGGACGTTTAGAAAGCACCGACTTGGAAAACATATTTCGAAAAGAACTTAGACTGAAATTCGGAAAGGAAACACATACGGATCAGAGTTTACGACAAGTTTTCCTCTTGCATCGCTACCTACGTCGAATCGCGAGAAAGTGCTTGTTTTTCAACTAGTAGGAAAAGTGACTTCTCCTCGCGTAAAATATTAGATCTATAAAAGTGAAATAAACATAATCGCGAATAAATCTTTATTTCGGATTGTTCGCTTTCCCTGCAAAATTATTTGCGCTTCGAACGTTATACGATATTGCGAAAACGTACGAGGTGGTTTCATTTTGTTGGTTTAGTATATTCATTCCGTTCGATTTTTCGTCACAGATGAAAATTCAAAAGTTTCATCCAACTAGTATTCACGTACCATGCGTTTGTCAACAAACAGTTTTAATATCCAGTAGCTTTATTCGCATCTTTGTTAAACAGAAATCATTATTCTCTGCACGCTAGTGGATTTCGCAAAGAATACGTATACAATTTTATACTTCCATTATCATCTTTTTCTTTTAAATATTCAAGAGAAACGAACATCTCTCTAATAATTTACAGATTTTTAGTAGTATATTTTTTAGTACATATATTCGCTTAGAAAATGCTCACTATAATTTTTCGATGTTGCTAATCGAAGCCTTAGGAAGTAAAAACAATACTTTTTTTTACTCCGTGCCACGTATTACGAACAACTTTTGATTTTAAACGCAATAAACGTGTACAATAAAATCCTATATAGTGTTACCTGTACATGGATCACAAAGAACTTTTCAATTTTTAAAGGATTACGTAGAATATAAATTAAAACGCCGAACGAGCGTTTGTAACGTGTATTGGTCGAAAGCGAATTCAAGTAAGCACTAAAATATCGTGCAAACTTTTTAAATAATTTGAAAAGTTTAAAAGCAACTGAAAAACGCTTTTTGTAGGTATCTTCGTACCTACTTCATACTTACCTCCTCTATTCGAGCTACTTATATAATAGCGGAACAATGAATTAATTAAAATTCATCGATCTATACCATCAACCTGTGACTAAATAAAAATAGAAGCGCTGGGTTAGCATCGTTCTTTAAAATCCGGACCCTATAAAAAACGAAAACAATTAACCGAACCTTTTAAAGAGGCTAAACCTGGTAACACTGACGCAGCCTCAACTTAGTTCGTCTATTCAGCTGGTCGAGTGTTTTCGTGATCAAGGATGCGGAGCTTTATTAAAGCTAGCAGTGTATTTACTAAAAACTGCTTCCCTAAGCGCGCAACTTTGAAAGCGAGGTGCTTGCCGCTTTGACAAGAAACGAACAACAATTTGCATTCTCGAAGTCGCTGCGTTTTCAGCCCGTTGATCATCCTTCCAGCTTCTGCTTTTCCCGAATTTCCGTCGGCGAATTTGTAATTACATGATTCCGCTTAACGTGCACGGCATGGCGAGTTCTTTCAGCAGTGGAAAACCGTTTTGCATTTCGCACCTTCTCGCAAAATTCACTTTTGAATTCATCGCACCACGGAGAGCACTTGTGGACGTTTCGTCCTGTTAAATGTGACTATCCGTTGTCGTGATTTCCCTTACGGTTTTCCAAGCTTAGAATTCTAAAAATTTATGTATCTTTTCATCGATTAGATTTTACTCGATAATAATTTTCACGATAACAGAGGTGTATACTCAGAAAAGTTAAGCTTTCAAGTTAACTTACACATGGGATATTGAGTTTTCTAGATTCCGTTATTATTGATTAAATCGGTTATTATATGAAATATCGGCACATAAGACACTTCCGGTTTCTTCTTCGAAAATATTCGGGAAATTACGAGAATCGTCGAATTTCAAAAGTAATTTGCTAGTGCATTCCGACATGTGGTAGCAGCTCATGGTGTACCATGCCGAAACTCATAAATAGCAAATAATAGAAAATGATTAAAAATTGTAGCTATCTAAAGTCTGGTACTTAGTGTTTCATTAATCTTATAAGAAATATGCAAAAGTTAACATTTATCATAAAGAGAAAGAGAGAAAAACAAATATTACACGTTTTTTGAAAATTCCTTATTAGTTTGACGAAGTCATTCCGAGTTTCCACCGAGGTGATTTCTTAAGCTGATAGAAACTGGGACACTGGCCTTTAGCGGTAACTTTCTAGCGAAATTAGCTTAGTTCCCGGGGAAGTTTACTACGAGTAATAAACTCGTAAATCCAGTGCAGCAAAAATTGAGAAATTTGTAAACATGGTGGCCAACGAGTGATAACTGTTGCACAAGAATGAGTCGAGCGCCAGAAGAGCAAAGGAAACTAAACTTTTAACTCTGATAAACTAAACTCGATTTCCCGTAAAACGTGGATAATTCTTCGCTAAAAATCGTATTAAAATTCACGTAAAATTATTTCGAATTAGTCGAACTTGCTATACGAAACGTAGGAAACTTAATTCTCGAGAAAATTTAATTACACAAAAGTAATACCTATACATACCGCTCCGACTATCTCAACGTGTTTGTACCAATAAGCACGACAATGCTTGGTGATTTGTTAATTATATAGCTAAACGATAATATCATTTTCTGATAACAAGTTGATTTTCAAATCGATATACCTACAATAAAAAAAAAGAACAATAAAATGTTGGTCATTTCTGGAAGCTAGCACTTTGGGAGTTTTCCCAGCATATCGTAACCGGGAGACGTCAGTTCGACGTTTTATTCAATGTTTTATCGAACACGAATTACCCTTTCTTCGTGCTAATGCCCCCCAAAGAATAGCCGCATTAATGGTTTTTAGCCTCGCTCGTGCGGAATTAACGAGCAAGTGACAGAAAACTTTCGCTACGTTTCCTTTCAACCGACTTCCATTCAGTCTTTGCTCGCTTGGATTACGGTTCTTTAACGTTATTGTTCCCGGAGAATTTTTAATATTAATGGCCATCATCGGCTACCGGTGTACTAGCGCAGCGATTCGAAACGTCCGTGATTTAAAGGCTAACATCAAGGCACGGCTCGTGTCACACGAACTATGCATTAAGGGCAAATTTGAATTTAAGATGACTCAAGAGCTCTTTGTGAGACCGATCCTTATTTTTGTCTATGCAAGCGGGCTGTGAGGGTAACTCGTTAGGCGAACCTCTTTAACGTCATACTCGATCCTATGTTTTGCAACGATTGCTCTTTTCCACTTGACATCGATTCTTTTTCATACTTCTTGCCTCTTTCCTTCCTTCCTTCCTTCCTTCCTTCCTTCCTTCATTCATTCGTTCGTTCTTTCCTTCAATTTCTTTTCCTTATCCGTTTTGGTCTTTACAAGTTCAAGTAGAGGAAATTATGGCTACAAAGTGGTATAACAGTACAATGTTATACTAAAGTAACAGAATTTTTGTAGAACAGAATGGTTTACGTAAGAATAGCGTAATGTTTAAACGCACAAGTAGATAAATAAAAGAATTCTAATTAAATAGGATTAACTGACAACGTATCGAATTGTAAAATTGTAAAAAATTATAAAATTGCTTTAAAAGACACAAAATAGAACGCCTCGTTGTGTGTAATAGTATTGAGGTGAAATACAGTGACCCTCGGTAATACGTAATTTTAGTTTTCCCTGAAAGTTGCGAACTAATTCACAGGAACAAACATATGGCCGCTGTTATTTCGTGTCCGCTTAATTAACAAGAACTATCGCGTTAATGTAAATTAGTAATTTTCAATGTTTCAACGATGACACTGAACATGAATGATGAAATGATCTATAGCGTTCGTAATACATTAACCAACGACGTATTAGCGAGTGGTTTTCAATTAAATCGAATACGTGAAAATGTTATATTAACATTTTACGTGGGGAGCGGAACAGCCTCGGAAAGGACATGTTTTCCTACATATACACACACGAGTTAGCATAATTGATATTACGCTATGGCGTAACGTCATTCACCCCATTATGCAAGAGGTCGCTGTTCAAATTAATATTAACACCTTATTAGCAGCCAGGAAATTACAATTTCTCGCATGTACCACCCACTTGAACTGTTAGTTTTATAAGGATACTAATTTTATAATGCGCGTTATGGACAAACCGACACAAAATTATTATTATCACTTAACGATGGTATCGCATTAACAGAGTACAGTACCGTGCGTATACTGCGTGTAGCAATCGTTGATTAATAATTTCTACCCTCCTAACCAGTTAATCGAAAATTGAAATTCTCTTAAAATGCCGTACGTAGAATTTAATCCTTCTGCAGTGTATAGTATATATGTATACGTATCTACATACATATATATGTATTACGCGATGTTGGTTTCATCGGTAACGTGGAGTAGAGGAGTAGAGGTACTGATAATAATTAAATTATGATGCTCGAAGTGCTTCGAACATTGAACTCTTCTAAAACGTGTAATAGAATTATGTAACAACAGGTTTTCGTATGTTGCATAATAAACTGTTAACGTTAAAGGAAACAATGTTAGGGAAAGTTTCAAGGAAATTTGTTACCTTTTTAAAAAGGAGCTGATTTTGTGATACTGTTCCTTTAAATAAACTGCTGAAACTGGTAATTTTACTTGATTACATCGTCACACAAAGTAAAGCTAATATATTGTTCTATATTGAATAAGAAGCTTTGAATACGTTTGTATTACAATGAATAGTAACGCAAAGAGTTCTAGAAATATTCATTTTCGCCATACCGTAAGATATTCGCGCAACTCTTTCCTCACAGAGAAACTTGCAAAAAGAAAAAACACATTTGTCTAAATTGAAAAATGTCAATTCGACCTTTAGTTAAGAGAGAAGCAGCGAAATAAAAATTACATAGCTACAAAAACAACCAATTGGAATAAGAAACATAACTAAATCGGTGGAAAAATGGTCGAAAATCGATACCCGTGAGCCACGCGTGAAACGAAGCAAAGAAAGGCGCGATATATAGAGGACGAGCGGTTTATCGAGCGATTTACAATTATTTCAGAGTCAACGAGCGACGTCACGGAAGGAGTTTACGCCGGCGAGCGTGCCCGTTTGGTTTATGGGGTGTTCACAACCCCCGTGAACTCGATCGGCGGTTCGGCCGTCTGCGCTTTCTCCATGAAGAACGTCCTCGAAGTCTTCCAGGGTGCGTTCAAGGAACAAGAAACCATAAACAGCAATTGGTTGCGAGTACTTCCGGAAAAGGTGCCCGAGCCTAGACCCGGTGCATGCGTAAACGACTCCAGGACACTTCCAGATGTGACCGTAAATTTCGTCAAAGCGCACCCCCTCATGGACGATGCGGTCCAATCCTTCTTTTCATTACCTGTGATAACCAAAGTCAGCTTCAAGTAAGTGCTTGCTGCTCATTATTCGTCATTTCTTTGTTTGTGATTCGAAGCGCTGTCTTGTCGTAATAGGATTTTTCTCCTTAAATATATCTATACATTTTTCTTTTTTAATGGAATTATATACTTTCCTTGGTTCTCCAAGTTGCTCGAGTTATCCTATGAATAGAAGACGAATAAACGTTATTATTTTCGTGAATATGTTGTGAATATTTGAACATATCTTTGCTTGATAGCCACTTTATCGAAACACTTGTTAATAGCAGCAACAGCAGTAGTAGTAGTAGTAGTAGTAGTAGTAGCAGCAGTCGTCGGAAAGCGAACTAGACAGCAACTAACTTTATGTTCAAGTCAAACATTGCTTCGTAACAACTTACTATAACAAGCAAGATTGCTAAATGAATGGAATTATACAAAATGGCAACGCAACTTGTTCAACGTTAATTTCCGGTACAGTCACAGCTAACGTAATCTCGTAGAGTTTCCAATTATTTGGAGTGTCGAAAATGATACCAATTGTAAGAGTACGATGTTGGAATATAATTTGAAAGAGCGACGATCAAACCGAAGTGTCATATTCCAGTTACAGATTTACCAAAGTCGCCGTGGATCCTCAAGTGAAGGCGTTGGATGGCAAAGCCTACGATATCCTGTACGTCGGAACAGGTGAGTTACCGCAATTGTGCACCACGGCGAACAAACAAAAGCACTCGCACGGCATTTAATTATAATAATTTCATAATTATTCGCAGACGACGGCCGAGTTCTCAAAGCGCTTAATACTCGAGCGCCGGATTCTCTGAACAACGTTAGCCAGGTCATCGTCAGCGATGTTCAAGTGCTCAAGTACGGTAAGCGGTCCTCGAAAATCTCCACGCATTTTTGCCCTGCAAATGAAACGCTCGGAGCCTCGTGAAATTCAACGTTCGATCGTTCCACATCCGATAATCATCGATCCAATTATGGAAATCACATTATCTATGTTCTAATTCTAAGCCAAAGAATTTAATCAAACCGTTGAATTACCATGTACAAAAATCCTAATAATACGTATTACAAATTTTAATTAATTTAATTAATATTAATTTTAATTTTAATTAATATTAAAGTAGTCTTTTTATTAAAGTAATTTTCGTTGATCAAATTTCCAACATTGGTGAAACGTTGACCGATAACATCGCACGAACCGCAGCAAACACGTTTTCTTCCGAACTACGAACCGATATCCCTTCGTGCTTAATCCCTACACGAGAATTAAAGCGTCCAATTCCGTTCACGTTCAGGACAAGCGATCAAGGATCTGTTGGTGGTCCACCTGGCCGGCGAGGCGAGCAAGTTGGTCGTGTTTGCTGACTCCGAAATTCGTGCGGTACCACTGCATCATTGCGACGCGGCAGCGGCGGTCACCTGCGCGTCTTGCGTTGCACTTCAGGATCCACATTGTGCTTGGGACGCTACGAAGAATCTGTGTGTGGCCGTGTCGACTAAGCTGCACGACAGCGATGCTGACAAAACCCTCTTCCAGGACATTATGAACGGCAGACACAAGGGCTGCGGCTACGAGCAAGGTAATTCCCGTTAACGCAAACTCTCCTTAATTGAGTTGAGACATTTAAAGCTCAATCTCTCGCGAGATTATAAAACGTTATCGACGCGTCTCTAATGTAAACTTGTCGTTCTCGCTTGAATTTCTATTTTTCCATTTTCTTTTTTTTTTTTTTTTTCAATGAATTCACGCTGATTGGTTTCTTTCTTTTTTCTCTTTTTTTTTTCTCTGTCTCTCTCTTATTTTTTATCAAAGGATTGACAATCCTGATAGCAACGATTACTTAATACGACGAGTCTCTGTGAGATTTGTAGGTTCTCGTAACAAGCGAGAAACGGTAGTTTCTAAGCAGAATTTAAACGAAAGAAAAAACTAACGCTTTCAATTTGGCAGAACGGTATGATACCTATATACTAAAAACGCAGTAACAGGAGATCTATCCGTACAACGATTAATCAAGGACGGCTAGATAAAAGATAAAAATAAAAGGGCCTATCGTCTTTTCGCTGAAAAAGAATAAATACGTAATTCTATAGCGCGATGATGCACGACCACTTTGCGAAGATCACGCCGAAAAAGTTAGTTGAATTAGATTGGAAAGTGTCATCGCACAACCTCCATATTCACTAGATATTGCACAATCGAATTATGGTCTCTCTACAGCACTTTGACGTTTTTAACCGATAAACAAATTTTCTTGCGGAGATAATATCAAAAATGCTATATGTCAATTTACTGAACTGCAAAAGTGTAAATTTTATTCGTTAGAAGAATTAGATCCCTCTGGTATACAGCGTAAGTCAATCAAAACTATTATTATCTAGAACAACTCGTTACCTATTGATTATACGAAAAAACGTTTTAGACGAATTATATTGCGTTCTAAGAGACTCGTCGAATGGATGCAATTCGATCTTTTAATATCTTGGCAGTTTCTCCAGCTGTATAAACATTGGAATAAATTATCGAACGCAGTTTATCTCGCTCAGGATTAAAGGTTCCTTCTATAGAAGTGACCTTCTTCTGCTTCTTTATATTACGCGTTCTCTAATAGTATTTTCTATTAGAAAAATAGTAACGTGTACCATAGAAACCCCGGCAGAGGGTTAAATCGAACATACTGTGTATACCTCGAAAGGTCTCGACGTTGTTAGGAAAAGTTATAAAAAAGATTTTGCTAAAAGCTACCTTTTAGACGTAATTATGCCGCCCGTCTCGAAAGGGTTAAGTGGTACTCGATTCGACGTTTGCCAAGGCATTTTGACTGGAAGCTGGATTGTTGGAAAGTTACACGGTACACAGCCACATGAATCGTGTAGGAGTTTTCCTCGTTCAACGAGCGTGACGGTAGCTCGCTTACTTAGCCATGGCACGGTTAAATTCGCCGGTTTTTCGCGTTTACACCGAGGCTAAAATGCCGGGGAAGCTATCCGTGAGAATTGGCTCGCCACGCTCCTTGATCGGTTTCACAGCCTCTCCTCTCGAAGAGGTCTCGACGGAGAAGTTTCGCTCGCCGGATGAAACACGCTTCCTAGAGAGGAATTTTCAACGCCTTTGCCGCGTAACCGTACGATTCTGAATACAGTTATGAATGCGGTATCGTTCGGGCTTCGTAGATCACGTTACGTTGAGCAGTCGAGGGACTCGTAATTTGAATTTCGGGGGAAAATGTTGGCAAATTCGTGTGGATGGTATACTTTGTCATTCGCGAAGGTTAATAGCGAAATATAGTTGGTCAAATTTCCTTTTAATTTTTTATCGAGTGCTGTCGATTAACACTTTGACTGTCACCTTGGTCATACATGACTAGTCACGGTTTCTCCTGTGACGCCAAGGTGGTCATTGGTGACTGGAACGCTTTAACTTCTTACAATTGTAAAAATTGTATGAAAATTGACAGTCAGGGCATTTTGAATATAAACGATAAATAGAAGATACTTTGAAGTAAAAAGTGTCCCATTAAAGAATTGAACATTTTTATTAGAACATCAATAAAAAAAATGAGAACAAATCCTGCATCTAATGATGCACTGTGTTAAAACACTTTAAACATAAATGTGGCACATCAATACCTTGTGGACAATAGGTGGTCACCTTTTTGGTCCGATTCTTAGCAATTTTTGATCCTAACTGTTTAACATTTTTTTTACAACACTCAAAATTTTTGTGCCAGGTACGCCTGCCCTTCTTTCTTCTGGACTTCGTGTCGCTATCTTTGTCGAATAAGTATATTCGACGGTTCTGGCGAATAGCACTGTGTAAGGTGCATTGCGAGTGCCATTCTAAAATCTGATACCTTGATTTTTGCTTTTGTTGCTTGTTTATAGAGTATCATCGCGTTTGAAATTGATGTATTTAACAATAACTCTAAAGCTAATTTTATACACCACTTGAGGGTTCTTCTATGTGGTGTAGAATATGCTATCATTTGATCTCATAAATCTACAGCAAATTTTCCTCTGTTGTATTCTATCATTACCATTGGTTTATCACAAACATAATTTTCTTTGCGGACCTCTACCATTTCAGCCTAGTATCTTCTACACGTTTCAACAATATGTTCTGCACATTTTGCTTACGACGAAATAACGAATGCGAATGGTTGTTGAAATAAACGAAGCCTTGTTATAATACGTCGCTATCAACTATTACTAAGGCGCCACGGTGGTCACCCTTGACCACCAATAAGATAAACGGTCCATTGGGGAAGAATGTTGTCTTACATCATCAATTTATTATTATTTTGTCATAATATGCTTTCAATAATAAAAATACTCCCGTGGCGTCCTCAGCGAAAACATGTGATTTCGGCGTGACAGTCAAAGTGTTAAACAAGATAGATAGTTAAAGTAGGTTTGGGATCTTATTTCAGACGACGAGAAAGAGAAATTACGATCAAAGGAGCTGTTTAAAAGGAGATGTTTTCGTAACGGATATGTACGTGTGTGAATAATCTCCTACTGAAAGTACTACTGATTACTAGTTTATAACGTTATGTTGCCTGCATCGTACTTTTGGTTTTGTACTTACTTCCACTCATAAAACATAATCTTTTGGGGAAAAAATTGCAAAAGATGCGAAACCTGACAAATTTTAGGCCTTTAAGGAAGAATCATTTTGCCCGTAAAAATTCTACTTTTAAAACCGAGAATTTGTAAAAATGTGCAAATCCCCTTAGAAGTGGAGTGATTTTAACCGTAGAATTTTATTATCCGGAAGATTGTAAGATATTTGTTGTAACGAGGAAAACTATTTTGATTAGTCGCTGTCAGCATCTATTACCTAGAAACGTTTGTAATAAATTCTACAAATATCCTTAAATTTAGTGCAAAATATCTCATTTCGTGTTGCGATGGTACAAGCGAACCAAAGTTCGAAAAATGTTTGTAGAATCGAGAAAAAAGAATGACAAGACAAGAACCGTCTAAACAAGATATGTTAAAAATGTCTATCGTCGCTTTAACTTTTTAAACGGAATTTCTCTCAGGAATTTGTCCATTAAACCGAAGAATTTCTCGGGTTAAACTCACCCGGGCGCAGTTGAAAATTTTACCGTTCCACTCCGGTTGCAGGTCTTGTCTAATTTTTGTCAGAAATGAAAAAGAAGAAAAGTAAAAAAGTAAATAAATAAGTAACAAGAAAAGGAGAAAACAGGAAAAATTCTTGAAATCTTAAAAACGAACCGTGCGAATATCTCCACGAATTTTCCATCTAGCGGATATAGCGGTATTTCTGAGCAGCGCGACGCGAGAAGGACCGTTTCAAACTTACATTTACTTTATACGCTCGCGAACGATCTTATAAGCTTCAGCATATTCATATTTCACGCTGGTTATATCAGCGGCCATCAATTTCTGTCGTAATCAAATTCGCATCGGCCAGCGACGTAGTAGCACGTGCGACGTTGAGGGGACGCGTATTACGTGGATGTATCGCGACCGTTTATAAACGTGATTTCTTCCTCCATCGTAGCCATAACAACTATATATTTTGTTATTTGGCCGTCCATTTCAATCGACCAGTTTTCTTTCGCTTTTTTCCCTATATTCATCACCGTTCACCGTACGCTTTTCTCGCGATAGCTCGCACGATGTTTCAGCTGGCAAATAGCCGATAGCAATCGGTCTAGCGATGGAATCGAATTCGACGCGTATTCGCGAATACAACTAGCAAAACACGCCAAAATACTGTTATAAAGAGCTGGAACTTATCTAGGTTCGTGTTTACTTGAAAATACGTGTGTTTTCTTCAAAGTACTCGCGAGGCGTTGGAAACTTTACAGTTCAATTGAAAGCTACTTGCAACAGACTCGATTCCACCGGTAGCAGGCGATGTAGAACTGACGATACGCTTCTTTCGACTGGTCACTGTGGGCTAGAAGATACGTAGACGCGATAACGGGGCTATCGGCCCGATGCAAATGTATCCTGAAATCGATTTATGGTATTCGACACGGCGCGGCGTGCAACAGCGTCAGATGTGTACCGTCTGGCCTGCAGGATAAATTGGAATTTATGCGTCGGTTTACGTCGTCCGATACGCTCCTAACGAGCGTTACTTGGCCGTTCACCGCTGCTAAAAGTGCTCCAGATCACAGGATCACAATGAGCACAGCCAGGAGCGGTTGTCACGGGGAAAATCGATTTCCCGTACGATCGAACGGGAAACACGGTGGTGATTAGAAGGTAACGTTACACGTCGTGTTTGCTTGTTTTACGTTGACGGGCAAAACCGTCTACGACTTCTCGTGGTAACTTTCCTTCGTTTTAACGAGGTTTAGAATTATCGAAGTAGCGAAACAGAATGTAACATCGGAAGTACAGAATTACTTTTCTACGGCTAATCGAATAGCGTTTTCTCAAACGCAAATTTTCTTGCCCAATTTATTATCTTCGCTTGTTTTCATCACATAGAATTCCTGAGTTTCCTCTTACGCTGTTCACCACGAAATACCGCTATAGTCTCGAAAGCACAGTTAGATGTACGTATACTTTCTCATCTTACGAGCAATCATGCTGTAACGGAGTTTCATTATTTTCTATAACTTAGCTCACCTTCGTCACCTACGTCAAGCTAAATCATTTGTCCATAGAATATCGACTTTTGTGATTTTTTTTTTATTTTATTTTAGTTTTTACAATTTGTCCTGAGGGACATTTGGTAAAGTGTTATATATCATTGGTAAATAAAAAAAAATAAAATAAAATAAATATAGCATGGGGTGGCTACCCCCAGCGGAGTGCCAGCTTCGTGTTTTCTAAGTTATATCTTTTTTGTGGTGTCTAAGATTCAAGTACGTTACAAAGAAGCATTCTACGAAAGAAAATCCCGCTTTCGCTCGTGTCAGTGCGAACGGAACGACTGCAAGTTGCGTTACCCTTTGCGTTTTGCTATTTGGTTCGCTCGACCGCTAATGGAATCGACTTTTTCCCCGTAACTGGCCTAGAAACGACCGCAAATGACGTGACATTCGGTTTAACGCGTTCTACGGGGTGTAGATCACCGGTGTGAGTCACAACACCGTGACAAAATGGCGAATTCGCTGGTAGCTCGATAGCTTCGCCCTGTCTGCCGGCATTGATAGCCAGTGAATCAGACGCTGCTTTTACCTCTACTACGGAGACCCGAAGTACGTTTGCGAGTATGATTTGTTGCCTGTGAGGTTGTGTCAGGCTGACTCGTAGGTAGAATCGAAGGTAGTATTTATATGTCGCTTTACGGGAATGAGGCAGCGTCTTTTACGTACGCGTATGAATCATCCCGTTTAAGATTATTACGTAAAATTTGAAACGAACGAATGTTGTTTCGCATTTTCTTGATACTAAATATACTAGAGCGAAATCTAATCTTATCCATTATCGCGGAAATCTTGCTTTCCAACTTATAATAATTCACGTAGCTAGTTATAACGGTAGTACTACGCGTGCAAATATTTCCCCTGATAAAACCTGTAAATTATAAAACCTACGAATCTCGATAGCAAGGTAATCATAACGATTAATTAATCACGGAAATTTATACACGGAAAATCATAGGTGCAACCTTTCGCAGTAACAAAGAAATTAACAAAATGTCTCAAGTAAATACTAGACCTGTTATCAAAATCTAGGAATTAAATCAAATAATCCCATAAATCCTGTCACTCTCACCACGATCACGCAATGTACGGAGCTAAAGCGCGTTAATCACAGACCGTTAAAATTGCACTCGTAGCTTCAATCCTCTTACGTTCCATGGAACCGATCGCATGGCGATGCAAAGTGCGTAGGCTTGTGTTCGGCAACTAGTTTGACCTATTACTCTTTTATCGGTCGCATGATCTATCCACGAGACGAAATTGCAGGAAAGACTGGCTCCATTGAAACTCGAGACGCACATGCTGCAAGAAAATTGCCTCTTAAGGCTAAAGGTACTCGCCATTATTGCAGGTAACGTGCGGACACGTCGCGCGTTAAAGAAGCTCCTCCGAATGCCGCTGCCACGTCTGCATCGAGGTGAAAGTTTAATAAGAGAGAAAATCACCGGTCCAAACGAGTCTTACTTGTTGCTCTAACTAGCTGCGCTCGTTTCTTAAATCCACACGCGGAAATGGTTCAGCCCGCTCGGATTAATTTTAATCGGCTGCAACGGGTTTGCGATACTTACAGCTGCCCGGCCGATTATACGCTGAGAAGTGCCGCTGCATCGATATCCCGCCAGTGACATTTCTCGTGAAACACTGTCGCGATGTTCGTCGAAACCTTTTTTGACTGTCACGTCACCCATATTCGGGTGACGCTTATTTGACTACTTGCGAAGGATCGTCGTAGGTATTTGAAAAGATTTTTCACAGAAAGTAATAAAACTATCAAATTGCTATACAAGTAATACGAAAATGGTTTATTAAGAAACTTATTTAGAATGTAAAACTTAGAAGCAAAGCTGAGGTTAGTCGGGACAATTTGGACAAGAAGTTATTGTTTTCTTTAAATTCTCCCGTGTCTTTGATCGGTCCGTTTGACGTCTTCTATCCGCATAACATAGTTTGCATGCGCGTCTAATGCTTCTTCCGGAATCATTTTTCCGAACAGCGATATTATGCTGACTCCGTCAAGGATTTTTTGTATTTTCAGACAATCCTAATAGTTTTGCAGCTAATAATTTTCTAAATCTTCTAATATTTACATCCTTCCTTGTTGCAATTTCTGATATAAGTAAGTTTATTTATTATTTCGTCATCAGCGAACAGCTCAAACACATCATATGGATTGACATCGTCAGCTAATTGCCTAATGAGGCTGTCTGTCTCGGGAAAAGGAAATGACTTCTACCAACCACTAAATTCATTCTGTTCATCAAATTGAATTGTACTTTCTTCGGTATCATCGGTTCTTCTTTCTTCCTCAATGACCAATTCTTGTAAAATCTCGTCAACAGTATCTTCATTACATTTAGGATCACTACAATTGCACTTATCAATATCCGAATCAGAATCAAACGATGTAATTCTATTTATATTTCTATTTCTGGGAAATCTGATTTCTTCCTCATCGCTACTATCTGAATTTGTGTAAGCCTCGTAAAAGCTTTCTTTTTCACTGCTATTTGACTCACTAAGAAATAAGTTTTCCATTTTTCCTTTCAACATTGTAACGAATTGGGGCATAAATTTTAAGTTATCTAAAATATCGGTGGGAGTACCTAGCAGAGTGCGTTTGGTACAGCGGCACTCGTAGCCTGAAGGAGATTTCATTGAAAACACGTGCGGCAGTCAACGTGTTAAGAACACTAGAGAATTTCGGTTACGAAGTGAAACATCGTAAATTCATATTTAATTCTGAACTGCTACGATAAAATGGAAATAAAACTCGGATTAATTATTAACATTGATTGATTATCCCATTCCAAACTATTTTCAAAATTAATATAATATAATATAATAAAAATATAATTCAAAATTAAACATTATTCTTTCTATGCAGTCGCGAATTTTTCAGTGTTTCTGTTCCTCCTTCTACGCATATTCCATTGTTTCCGACTGGTCTGTTGCAAAGATCGCGTTACTCGTAGGGTGACCTAATACAATTCATCGCGAATTCTAAGCGTGTGCGATGATCGTGTTAAATAGGGACGCGAAAGAGCGATTTCTCTGAAGAACAGATTCGAGAGAGGCGTGGCCACGATTTGCCAACATTTTGCCCACAAATGCAAGAACGAGCCGCGCACACTGCGCTTATCACCGAGACACATATAATTTCCTCGGAGTGCAGACGTGCTCTCGATAAACTCGCCACGGAATAATTTCTAACTACGGACCTTATTCCTCTGTGCATCTTATCACGCTCGCAGGTTGCCCGACTAACGAGCATCGATCGTAGAGAACCGGTACGACGTACGGTTCTTTGAATTTTTATACCTTTTATCGAGCAGAGAGCAGAATGGAAAGAAATCTCGCGGTGCTAATCCACCGCAAAAATTTGTTACCGCTATTTCGCGGCAAAATGAGAACTGTACGCGAAAACGAGTAGACTAAGTTGCTCGGATCGTCTAGAAAGTGTTTTATAATTGATAAGAAGTTGATTTTTTCGCAACGCTGTTCTCGTTCCTTTGCCATGACACGATCTCTTTAAAGCTGAAACGGTTAGCGAACAAATAAATTGACTTTGGATACCGCGATATGTAATAGAGGAACTCGGGACTGCGAAACGTTGGAAATATGCCGCGGACGTGATTGAATCGATCATCTTCGAAAGGACATTTCTCTGTTTTGAAACTCTGTACACAGTGTACACGCAGGAGGAAAAAGGAAAACTGCAGCTGTTAGTTACAATGACTCGTCGTTTGAATTTCACACGACGTTCGAGCTTGGTATTCTAGCTTTATTTCATAACGCTGACGATTCTTCCTTTACACTTTTATTCGACACAATAGAGAAGAAAGATTATAACGTAGATTTCTGATGCTTTATTATCGAATGCTTTGTTCTTCAAAGGCGCTTTGCACGTGACGTATTTGGAAATGTAGCTATACTTATACCAACGCTGAGAATAGTAAAAAGAAGAAAGTATTATGTATAATAATGTTACAAGATCGAAAATTATATCGTTTAACTTTAAACATTCTTCCTTACAGCTTCAAGGTTTATTTTACGGGTACAACTTTACATTGAAATTGAAACACCGTTGCATCTTCGATGAAATGTAAAGATCTTATATTTTATATATAAAGAACTTGCAGAATACGATAAACAAAACACGCTACTTTTACGTTAGAATTTAGTCAGATATATATAAACTTGAAACATAAAGGTAGTAGTTATTTACGGTGTTGCTTGAAACTTCAACTTTCCAGCTTAAGTGGTTTTTAAGGTACGTGCACTCTTGTAAAGAAAAATGCAACGTTTCAAAAACTCGCGTTGAACATTGTTTTTAAGTGTTCCAAAGACGTGAACGATATCTACAGAAAATTCGACTTTTGAAAGAACCTTCGTAGAGAAGAACCTTCTGGAACGCGTAGAAATAAAACCCGTGGTAGAAGCCCGATCCGACAACCCTCTTAACATGAACATCACGTTGTACTTTCCTTTGAACAAACTAAAAACTCAGTAAATTGCTTCTGTCGTCTAAATTAAAATCTAGGAAGTAAACTTTCCATATGTTTCTACCGAATCGATTGTACCTAGAAGCTTCTTAGTTTGCTACTTGCGCACAACGAACCTTCCTTCGCCATATTAAAGCAATAAAAATTGCAGCCTTATTAAAATTCCAGCTTTCGAATAGAGACTGAGATCGTAGATAAAATAGCTGCAACATAATACAACGTATTACGTACGTCCATGTATCGAGCCTCGGAGTCAGTAAAAGCACATGCTGCATATCCTTTTCCGATGGACCCCTTTCGTTCATTGACCGTGACGACTATTTATATTTATTTTCTTGCAAACCGCTTTAATCCTTTCACCGTCACCTACTCTACGCTTCTCGCATACTATTACCGCTATTCTCTATCTATGTCGTGATGCCGCATTGTTTAACAACCTCGTCCTGACCACTTTGTATGCCCACATTGCGCTCATGCGCGCGTGTTGTGCGTTATACCATCGAGATGTCCAAGTGTCATTCTCAATGGCAAGGTCCAGCAAAGTTACGAGATCATATTGGCCTCCTTTTTAATAGCTGATTCGTAAATAATTGTATCTAAGAGAAACATGTTGTTCTCGTGTCATTAACAATCCGATCAAGTACAATTTTAATTATTAACGTTGATGGTTCACGCCTATGGGTATGCTTGTAGTTTCTAGGGCAAATCTTTGATCGTCTTTTTCCCTTCCTATGATTTTTTCCAGATTAATTAGACCAATTTTGTTGATTTATAGTATACCAACTCACTGTTGAGAATATTCTACATACAAATAATGCACATCGGCGTGAACGTGTTAAATAACAATGGTTTCGGTTATTCGTATTAATCAATTACACACTTGCTAATCTTACTCCATTATCTGGCAATATAAAGTATTAATCCATTATCTGCCAATATAAAGTAAATAAATGTACTTCGATATAGAACATTAAAAAAACAAATTTGTTTAAAAGCATTGAAAGACATAGAATAGTATTAAAATCTGTAAAAAAAAAAAAGAAAGAAAAAATTGGCAGCTAATAGATCGATCTCGCAGAAGTCGATGCAAACCAAAGTTGCCATCATTTATTGTTAAATCATGATCACAGACTTAACTTTGCATCGTCCCCTCTGTTAATTGGTATTTTTCAGTCGCATGCAATTCGGCCCACCGTGGTCAACTGTTGAAAAAGGGACCAACGTACTTACGAATCATTACTTTACGCTCAGAACATCATTTCTTTTTGTTTTGTCTGTCTTAAACTCGACTTGCCATCTGTGCTCTCGTCATCAAATCAGTGAAATGTTGCTTCAGAGATGGTGAAGCCCGTGCAACCAGCGATTCTGCCCGAAAACGGGCGAGGCGAGCAGCCCGATGAACGGGACAATGAAATCGTCATCGAGCTGGATCGAGAAAATCAGTACGGTCGTACGCAGCCACGAGCTAACGAGCCTCAAGGTAATCATTTGCGCAATATCCAGATGGTCCACCCACACCTCGTGTCACGATACATTTTTTCCGTTTCTTTTGTTCATTAATCTCGATTACACGCACACACACATACATACACATACACATATATACACACACATACACGCCTTGCTTTCAATCCATCGTCATCCACCAGTCCGTACGTATACAAGAGATTAGGCTGTCTCAAACGTTTCCTTCGTTTTATAAGGAAACAATAGATGCACAACATTTTTTGTTTTATATTATTTCACTGAATCATGTACGATCCATTTTGTTCCAACAGAACAGATATAAAATAAAACAAAATATATAGCACAAAAAGTGTTGTGCATCTATCATCTCTTTATAAAACGAAAGAAACTTTTGCAACAACCTAACGGATATCCAGTTTTGCCTAGTCAAATTTTATACGTATACTCTGCTACGACAATGAAAATAAAAATGTTGTATTTTTAACATTTCAACTTTCAAGTAGAGGATTTTGTATATAAGTAGAGAAATGTTGTATAAGGAACGATATTAACTCTATTGACGCTGCTTTAACAACATCGATAATGTACAAATTATTTGATTTTATTTTCCAATAGAAAAGCCGCAGGTGCTTTTTGTCGATTATCATCCTCTTAGCGTCTGGTATTTTTGACGTAACTTTTTAGTGAAGCTTCAGACTACATGTATTTGTATAACATTTATTTCTTACTTATATCAACAGAATATACTTATAAAATTTGATCAACAGAAAAACTCGAACTCCTTGTATATAGTCAACGCGTAAACATACAACTTTAGTAGGCATTTTTCACTGTACACGTACAGATAGTTGAAGCTAGCTCTCTCTCATTCGTCATTCGTTACACTGTTGCGGCTCTCCTCGTCTATATGTATATGTTTCACGTATACAGTGTGTCCTAACTTTGTGCACCGTACTCACCCTGTTGTTTGTAACTAGTTGCACCGACCACTCGCGTCCCTGCTACCTGGTTTTATTAAAAGTGCAGCCAACTAGAGGAAAAGAAACGCGTGGAAAAACTCGTGGACATGATCCTGCCTGGCATCCACCGCAACGAACGAGACTCGAACCATGAAATTGTGCTTCTGCCAAGAGAATTGCATCCAAGATGGTTACTAACATCGCGATCCCCTCCAGCCGATGATCCAATTTCATGATTCGATTTCTTCGTGCTAAATGTAACGGTGAACGTAACGAACGATGGCTAAATGCTGTCCAAGCCGAGAATAGAACGATCGCTAGAGAGAATCGCGTTTTTCGACCAATGCAAAACGCTCGGACACGTTTTTCAAGATCGCAAGCATGAGATCGATCGATCTCACACTTGGACGTTTAATACGTGAAATTCACGGAGATTCGGATGAACGTGTAATATCTACATCGTCGCTGTTGGGTGATCGAATACTTTGCTCTAACAGAAACTTTATGACACGCTGATTTCGTGGTGTTCGTCGATGTGCGAACGAAGCAATCGATTCTTTCGTTGCTACTTTGACGCAACACGATCGGAGATCGTACGTTATGGTAACGAAAGACTGACACGAGTCGAGCTACTCCATTTGTCGCTGTTGTCAGAAATTTGTAATTGCTGGTATAATTGGAGAAAAGAGGAATTTATTAGAAAGTACGAACAAGGTGTTTACGTACAAGGCTTCGTTTGTGAAAACAGCGATTTGAAATATTTATTAGGTGCAAAAGGATGAGAAATTTCTTTGTAAAACGAATTAGGAACGTTTTCTCCTTTACGGAAGTTTATCGTACGATAAACTGCTTGGATTATCGAAAAAGGAAAACACGCGCTAAAAATTGAAAACGAAGCCGCGTACTAAATATTTCGAATTTTTTCTTAGGATCTCTGTTCTTTAGTTACCTTCTTCTTCACGTAGAATCCAATCGTATCATCGGTTACAAAAGACCCCGTGCAACGAAAAACACGTGCCGCGTTCCTCGCTGGATAAATCTGTTTCCTTTCCGTTCCTCTTTTACGATTTCTTCTTCCGGCGAACAATGTCCATGAAAAAGCCCGTCTTTCCATCAAGAGACGATAAATCGTGCTATCCAGTCTCCTCCGATACTGATTCAGCTTTCATTGCAGACGTGATCGCAACACCGGTGGTGTACTCCGCTCAGACTCTGACCGGTGCCCTGATAGGAACCTGCTTCTTCTCGCTGGTAGCCGGATTCGCTTCCGGTTTCTGGTTCTCTCAGAGGCTACGCAGTGCCCCTTATCCGGAACCGTCGGAGCAACGACAACAACTGAACCGATTGACGGAAAGTTCGGAATCTCCAGGTTTCAACAACAAGTCGATCAACTTGGTGCTGAACGTACCACCTAAGAATCCAAATGGCAAGAACGCCAACTCGTCGGCGGAGAACAAGCCGGTGCAGAAAGTGAAGAAGACGTACATATGATATAGAAGACGACACAGGGCCGTCTGAGGCTTGCCGCAGGACCCCACGGGTTCCGGCTCTTCTTCTTCCTCTTCTTCCTCCGATCTCGCGGAATCAGACGATCGCAACGACGACGACGACGACGACGACGACAACGATGACGACGACAACGACGATCATCTGGATAACATCGACGAGGAGAATCGGTTGACGCGTGTCACCGCCGGTTCCATGCTTGATCATCTGGCCAGACGTGACGAGGATGTCTACGAAGGTGTGGCCAATGAGGAGAGATCGCTCGAGTTCCTTGCCACCCACAGGGGGGTGCCTTACGATTCACGATCGATGTCGAAGGTGACCAATTACGACAGAAGATACGATCACCAGTTCGCCGCGCGAGAGTATACGGAGACAACGTTAACGGAATCGGTGAACAGGCTTCAGGATTACAACAGCAGTAGCAACAGCAGCAGCGCGAACAGTCTCGATGGTCTCTGCCAGGGACATCAACGAATAGTCAGCGATTTGAATCGCGGCAACGAATCGAGCACGCGCGATCATTACATGGTGCCCACTCGCGATCCCAGGGAACTCAATGAAAGAATCTTGTCGCTGTTCAATCCACAGTTCCTGCCGAACTTTAACGACATGATGATGTACGTGGGGAATCAGTACGACGCCAGACGAAGCCCACCGCCCAGATCACGATCGATGGCCGACGGAGAGAGTCGTTTGTTCAGGAGCTCGAGTTGTCGAAAGAAACGCGTCGGTGCGAGCTCAATGTTCTTCCGCCGTGGATTGACGTACGAAACGGCGCGCAAGTGACGCAAGTTGTCTCCTTTCGGATTCAAGCGAAGAATACAGAGTTGGATAACCCGTGATGAAACGTAAGACGACTCTCGGAGAACATCGTCGATTGATCGAGAAAAAAAAGATTTCGATCGGAAGGAGAAACGCGTTCCGAAAGACCGAGCGGATTAGCTTCGGAACGGTTTAACTAGTTCTCTTCCTCCACGATCGCTCTTGCGTTTCCTATTGCAACTATCCTTCGTGATCGCGAAAACATCTTGATCCGTATGCTTTCTTGTACGGAGAACGAGTCTACGAAAGAAGACCACGATGTTATATGCATACTTAGTGTCGCCGTTACCTGAGATACCTCGAGAACGTGTACTCGAGATATGTACGTATTTCTTTTTTGTCGTCGTTCATGATCGTGTACAGACCGACCGTGTACGTTGCAAGACCACTTCCGGTGTCACGTGTCATATCGTCTGAGATGTATCGCGAGAACAGAGACACGCGGACTTTGAAAATATTTTTTTAAGGTATATCACTTCAGGCTCTTTCCGATGTCTTTAAGCGCGGCATCGTGTATCGGACGCTCCAACCACACCTTGAGCTAATTTTTGTACGGAATTCGATCGATTTTCGAATTCTTCCTTTCCGTTTCTCACCAGTACGGCAATGGAAGGATATGGGAAATGAAAGGCCACACAAAAAGGAATATAACCATGCAACAACGACGATGGGACAAAGGATCGACTCGTAGCTGTGTAATGTGATACGATCAGAGGAGAGACTGTGTTCGTAGCAGTGGCCTGCTTAGGTGCTTAGAACCTAAGAACGGTGATTTAAGGACGAAGACGAAGCGTTCAACACTTGGATCCTCGTTTCTCAAACTACCTTCTGCGAACTTTGGCCCCCATGGCCCCTTGACCGTTGACAAGCAACCAAGAAAATCCCAGTAGACAAAAACTCGCCAAAAAAGACAAGCTACTCGTTTTACAAGAAGAAAAAGTTGCTTGCTGCGCAATGTCTATCAGATTCACTTTGTTCACGATCCTCGAGACAAAGTTGGACATAGTTCCAACAGTTGAGACGTAGAGAGAGAAAATATTCAAAGGGACAACCAGAAAGAGTGAAAGTTTGAGAAACGTGGTCCCATGGAACGACGTTCCAAGCATTCGCACGAGACGAGGCGTGCCTTCCGTATATTAATTGTTGGCAAATTTCTGATTTATAAAACAGGAACGGGAGAATGCGGCCGGTATAGATTCGGGCAAGTGCCTCATTTATGCGTTTCGTTTAAAAATAAATATTCGATAGTGGAAGAGGACAATGATAAGTTGGTGAAGATGAAAAGAGAGAGAAAGAGAGAGCGAGCGCGCGAGAGCGAAAGAGAGAGAGAGAAAGAGAGAGAGAGACTTATGTAAGACTTATTCAAAGTATTGTTGTGCACTTATTGCCGTGCTGTGAGTATATTGGTTATTAGCAAGAGAGAATCGTGGTGTTGAAGCACGTGTACGGTTATTAAAATGAAAAGTAATAAGGAAGAAACATTTACCGCGTTGTGGCGCCTTCGAGAAGTTATGTATTTTTGGCTGGGACGTGTTACGAATCAATTTATCACTGTTAACGGTGTTCCGGGCGAGGTGTGGAGGTGTATCTTTTTCTTTTCTTTATTTTTATTCTATAAGATAAACGAAGTGATACTACGTTGCGAATGAATCGCTCGAATCCGATTATCGATGACTTCATTTGACTGCAGGATACCTCCGTGAGGTCAAGACGGTTTTAAGTTTTATAAATGTGGAAATGAAAGATAGAACTTTCGATACCCAAACTGCTAATAGTTTTTATACGTTTTAGAAAAAATACACAGGAATATTTATAGCGTAAGTAGAAAAAAGTAATACGAAAGTTTCTATCTTCCTTTATCGGTAATTTCATCGCACAGATATTTCAGAATTTTCATTTGAATTTCTTCTAAATTCGGTATCCTTCTTCCAGTGTTAGGTGAAACATTAAGAACAATGATCTCTCGCGTTTTATTTTTCGCCGCTGGTAGAAGTATTAGTATAATTAAGAAAGGTATTTAGAGAAAGGAAACCGTCTTAAAAAGGAGATCGTTTTTCAACTTATTTTAATTGTGTATATACGTACTACTATGCTACGCTACGCTATACTGTACCCTAATCAAATTTAAAGCAGAGCAAAGTACATCTTCGTAGAAAAGACGATCAAATAATGAAATGTTCAAGATATAAAAATTCGGATAATAAAGATTCTATCGTGCGGTATATAGAGATATAGTTTTAAATGAATTTAATCGTTTCTCCGAACGATCTGATTTTGTGGAAAAATGTTGCAAGAAGCTAGAAACTGGAGGAAAAGTTCCGGTGAATTCCTTTCGCCAAGATCAATCAGTATATAATATAATAAAATCAATGAAGAGGAGGACGCGACAAAGGTTCAGATAAACGCATTCGCGCGATTCGCTTCAGCTGGTATGTATTCCTTAGAGCCGATACTGCGTGTTATCCGACACCTTAGCGAAAACTTGGTAGCGTGTACGATAGTTCTCTACGACAAAGTATCCTCGAATAAAGCTCGGGAGGAGAGGAAACTTGAAAAAAGAAGGGGAGTCTTGGCGTGTTTGGCAAGATGTCTTTGACAATGGCGTAAATCGGTCTTACTAGCGCACAATAGCGAACACTGGGCATATTTCCTTTACAGCTTAAGGGCGGATAGAGCGCCTGTAACAAACTGCGGCTAACGTTTGTCCCAGATATCGAGTAAGATGGAAAAAGAACAAAGGAGGAATCTGAATATAGAAAGTCAAGAAAGGTGACCGTGATATCGCAAAAATAGAACGATTCGATTTTCTAGTTCTGCGTGAAATTAACGTCTCGGTATAGAGAGATGGAACGATTGCGAAAATTAGCTTTAGCCGTGCTTTTAGACGCTAGGAAAAGCGAATATTCGAGATGTTTCAGGAACTCATGGACTTTTAGAACGGTTGGAAAATCGTTAGAAACCATCGTCTTTCGTTTGACAGATGTTGTTAAGAGGATACATGTACCCTCTGCTCTTTTCATCGTCGATTCTAATATCAATGGGCAAACGTCCGGCTGCTCTCATGAACCAACACTGCCACGCCGATTCTGATATGCTTCGAACAGTAAAGGAAACGGTAAGACGAGTTCTAAGTAGATACATCGATTTTCACTGATTGTCACTGAGCGTTACCAATAATAGCACGGAAAAGAAGAAATAATAAACGATCGATTCGAATAATGAGGAAGCTTGATGCAAACACACATGCTAGATAGAGATTATAACATACGCGTATTGAAACGGCCATTAATAGAGAGACACGGTCTGAATACAATGAAGGAGCAACGTAGAGAATGGTCTGAAGTTGCGTGCTGGAAGAAAGAAGAAAGTCGTGTACATAATAAGTAGAAATTGTTTTTTATCGTTGAAATCATTTAGAAGCAAGGTCGAGAACATTCATTCGCTACGCTACTCGTCACGCGGACAGCAGTGGTACGCATTAATATTGTTTACGTATACATGTATACGCGTGTGCTGCATGAATCTTTGATACATGTATATGTAAACATCGCATTTCCATTATTGCATATTGTCTATATATATACGCACACATATACATATATACATACATATACCATTGTATACATATATGTGTGTATGTGTGTGTGTACATGTATATGTATATACACGTATATACAAAAAATATATATATATATTCATATATTTTTTTTTTAATCCGCATAGATAAAATATAATATACGAATGAGAAAAAAAGTCGCGTTAAATGAAAAAGGCAGCTAATTACACACTTTTTTCGACGGTCTTTATGAAAGTCCGCGATCTTTTTTAATTAAAATTCCGCCGAGCACCCACGATGATCTCGTTAATGTTCGACTTCGCGAAGAACGACTAACAACTGAGTGTTCGGCAAAAAAAATATTTTACGAAATATGATGTTTATATTATACAGAAAAAAAAAAAACACATCCAACTTAGGTACCTTGTGTCGAGATGAGAAATTATATATATATATAAAATTGAAAGTTATATATGTATATAATTTTTATATAAGTCATATTGGCGGATTGTTATATGCTATAATATTTCTAAATTAGAGGAATCGAGGAGGCATATAAATATATATATATACATATGTATATAGATATATATATATTCATATGTATATATATATGTATAAAATATTATGGATGTACATGTATACAAAGCGTTTTATTAGAGTTTACGTGATTAGTTATTGTAAGGACGATTGTACATATTATTACTCCGTTTAAAATTGACTTGATCGCGCTAAACTTAGAACGAGATTTACCCTGTTAGGGGAACACTAGATTTTGCTCGATCATGTTTTCCTACTCGTTTTTCTTTTACTTTTATTGTTTCTCTCATTTAATTTTTAAGACAGAAACGCTTGCACGCTAGCCCTATTTCCGAGCATGTGCATTTCATCGTTTATACATTATATTCGAGTTCACTTTGAATCGAGAGATCGTAACGATAAGATTATTTTTTACGTCGAGGAAAAAGAAGATGAAACTGATCATAAAAACGCGCCAAGAGTCACGTGTGACGCGAAAATGATATTTGTACGATTTATTACGTACAGTTTTATAGAATCGCTGTTTTTAACATAAAACAATTTAATTTGACGAAAATGAAACTATCGATGTAGAAATATATTCGAAGAAATTTACACACGAATTTTCACGCTGAAACAAAAACGAGATTGTGACATAAAAACTCGAAGACTCTTACACGGAAGAACGTACAAGTCGATTCGTTACAAACATTGCTTACATACGGTTACATATACGATTGTCACTTTCTATTATCTACGTTTCAAAAATTTAGCTAACCAACGTTTCCCTTTGTCATGAATTAACAATCAGCACACACAGTGACAAACATTTCAATATTGACTCAACGAAAAATCGAATTCACAAGGCAGAAACCGATTCTCGTACGACGTTAACCCAATGCTAATCTTCCGCGCGGTTTGCGCCAGGGATCGAGGGAAGAAATCCATTTTGCGGGTGGCAAACGAATTCGTAAGGGGAGAGTCGACCGTTTTACTCAGAAAATCGGTCTTGCCATAGTTGGAAAGTTTCGAAGGATTCCGCGATATCTCGCGCAATGGGTCAAGTATTCAAACGATTCGAATAATTTGGACGTATTCGAGTTATTCCAGTAAACCGGGAACGTTTTCTCTCTGCATAGTTCTTAGACGCTCCCACAATTCTTTCCCTCCCCGTACATTTGAAAGTCGAATCGACGCGACGTTCATCCGGTGGAAGAAATCTTCACTGAAAATTTACCGACGCATATTGTTAAGCCGAAAACACGTCACGCGCTAGCGCTAGGTTAGAACGTAATAACGATCGCATTAATTAGGTAAAGTAAATACAACATTCCAAGTAGAAGCCAGGACTGCCAATCGATTGATAAGCAGCAAACGAACTTCCGAAGAAGTATCCACGTCCGATAACTTTGAGCTTGACATATGTTACCACGATCACCTTTCTGATTAACCTTCAAAAGTTTAGAGTCGCCGATCGTTGTTTATTAAAAGCATATTAACAAAGAAATATTAAAGAACGTACCGTAATTTTCCCAGAAATCTAAACTTTGCCATACCAAGTACGGAAATATTTGTCGCATTTCCGCGTATAAACAAACGCGAATAATATAAATATATCAAGTTTGTATCCACGACGTGTCTTGTCCAACGTTCAGAAAATGCGGAGTTAGGTTAGGTTAGACCCTAGTTTCTTTTGCGGTGGATTTCAATACTAACATAAATAACTAATACGAAAGCAATTGGTGCGAAAAAGTTCAAATTTCTGAGAAAATTACGGTAGGTTTTTCAATTTTTCTTCGTTAATAGTTTTTTAATAACCAATGATCGGTGGCTTAAACCTGTGCAAGGTTACTCAGGAGAGTGAGCTTGATATCGTGTGTCAAGGTTAAGGTCATCGGATGTGGATTTTTCCGGAGATTAATCAATGAAAACTAGCAACGATTGGCGACTTTAGAATCATGTCAGTTTGAGTCAGACGTCTATCATGTTCTGCGTTTATTATAGAAAGTTCGATAATTGTTAACTCCTCGTAAAGCCGGACAAGTTCTATGATTCGCTCGTTAATGATCGCCTGTTCCTTTACAAAGTATTCTTGTAGATTCGAATAACGTGCGTGAAAGTAGCATTCCTTTATTTTTTATATCGCGTAGCCTCGTTCCGTATGTTGTAACGATCCCCTTTCCTTTTGATATTACACAATGGCTTGAATAAAAATATCCTAAAAATAAATGACGAAGATGATCGTTGGAAGAACGATCCATTGGGAGTCTAGGAAGGTCGTATCGATATTATGCCTTGCAATTAATTCAAACTACTAAACGTGCAGTAAGCTTTAGAACAAGTAATAAAGATTAATTTAAAAGGCACTTTTGTACGAACGTAAATCATATTTCTTGAATATCTTCGATATTATTCAGAGAAGTTACGAATGATATATCGAAAATCGACTGAATCGATGAATTTCTCGGATAATCCGACATTTATGTTCCCGCAAGCTTTCTCCGATCTCCGATAATCCTATGTCATCAAAATTATATAATTCATCTTTAATTCGTCATTAAAAGAAACGAAAAGATATACGTAATTCTTAAAAGCTTAAATCTTAAGTCAAAACGTAGGCTTGTCAGGCTTTACAACTGATATTTGCAATTATGATAATCCGCTTGAAATGTTTTATCAAAATGATTGGTCAAATTCGATAAACGAGGTAATTATTGGTTAAAAATATTAGTTGATATGTCTTCGTAATTACGTGGATCAGTTAAACTCTCTGTAATCTATTCTTTGTAACGTTCATTTTGTAACATCGTCAACATTGGCAGATATCTGTCGTAGAACTATTATCACGACAAACATATACCCATTAAGCTATCCATTTGGACAACAATAATTCACTGACACGTCATTTTTAATAGTTACAAATGAAATATTCTGTTTCATCGATTATTGTAACAATAAAAACTCGCGCTTAGTTGTTTCGTTCGGACTTTAGAAATTACTAACACGTACACGATAAATGCATAGACCTTGGTTAACTTCATATCATAAATATATATAGAGGACGATGCTTGATAAGTGAACCGTTTGTACTAGAAACTATCTAATCTTACCACAATCTGCTGTATTTTATAATTAATCACATAGAACGTTGGAGATCGGTGCCGGGAAACACCGATCAGTTGATTTTACCACATGCATGGAATGCTGACGCCGTTTTATTTTATTTAGTTTTACGTTCTGTAAAAAATATTAATCAAACGATTGTATCTTTGCAAAAGACTCGTAAATAAACCAAAATGCTACCGCTCGAATATAATTTCGAAAATAATCGTATCGTATAGTACAAACGTATCTGCCCAACTATAGAAAATAGCAGTAACTGCAAAAAAAGTATAGAAGATGTTTCTTTGGCCCGAAAAAAAAATAGTAAAATATAATATTTTGCTAAAGATGTCAGTAACATAACTTACTACCTTTAAACGAAACATAGCAAGTGTAGTAAGCTGTAGGAGTTGGGCAGAGATATTCTCATTGGATAAAATTGAATGAAACAAAAAGAATTGTTCGAATAGAAAATCGATAGGAAATGTTACAGTAGAATGGAAAAATCTTTAATGTATACGTCACGATTATTTCGCTATGATAAGATACGAGAGCATGACGAATGAGTAGCTAAGTACACGGGTGTACGCTATGCGTCGAAACGATGGATGGCAGTCCAGGCACACATGTTTGCTGTGCCAATGCAATGCGTTTTCTGTACATAGTATCGTAGCCCTAATTAATATTAGTTAGAGTGTAGCTGGAATCACGTTGACGTAGACGATGGCATATACGTAGAAGTAATCGATAAAGGCACATAAAACGAGTCATCCAACCGCGCCGTTCTTCAGCTATACTATGCAAACATCGCTGATATCGTTCTCTACCGGTTTACAAAACCATCGAGAACTTTTCGTTCGCGCGTTCACTGTAGAATGAAAGCGGAGAAAAGTTGCCAGTGACGTTAAAATTACGGTCACTTTGAATTCTGAAAGCAATAGGCGATTCTTTGAGTATTAGTACCGATAGTTTAAATATTTGAATAGTTTAGATCAGATAATGCGATTATTCATTCTCATCACGTGTAATACCTTTAAAATGTAGGCGTTTCATTTAGCGCGTTGCATTTATTATTTATTTAAGTCATTGTCCAAGTGTCGATAAGGAACGTTAATAAAACAGTCGACGCGTGAACGAACCATTAAGAACGGTTGGTTACTCAAAGTACGTCTGTTGTTGCGCCCGGAAACAATGATCTACATTTAATCCTTTATTTGATAAATGGAAAAATTCGAACAGCGTTACATACGTACGTATAGTACATACAACGATACGACGAAATAAAACAACCAGAAAGATATATAGGTGTAAGAAGACCGCTGCTTAAAAGTGACATGATCAGATAAAGGGTTAACGTTGTACGTCATCCAAACACGCGTGCAAGTTGTATGCATATGGAACGGCATATGAAATTTCTGATTTGTACAATACTCATTTCATTTGGAAAAATCATAAGTATTACGTATATGTATATACGTATAGGAATGATAATAACGGCTCCTTTGACATATTACCATTAGTATTATTTACTACCGTTTAATGCTACTGTTTTCTTTTCTTTTTTTTTTTTTTTTTATTAAGTTTTATCCATGAACGACAGAAATGATTTTACCATATCGTTTTGAGAGTACATTGCCTTGTAAAATGATGCGTTGACCTATACTGTCCGCGATTCAATGGCGACCAACAGCTCCATTTTTCTCTAAGTTACACCTCGAGACTTGTACGATATAAGTAATTCATTAGATGTTAGAGATGCATTATTGGTACTGGTAATAATAAAAATCACACCCCTCGAAAGTCATAAAGGGATTGTATTCGCTTATTTTGAAAAGAGATCTGCATCTTTTTTCTATTTTCTTTATAATTCTTTTATAGTTAGCGAATAAATACACGTGTACCTATCGTTTAGATTTTCCCTTCGTTTCGTTTCGAATTACAGAAAGATATATAAGAAAACGAATGTAATCGAGATCGACCGACAAAATGGGAATCGATTGAAAGTTCAATGAAACAAACTGCCACGCACGGGCAATAAACTTCTAAATTACGATGTAACGTTTAACATTATAAGCTGTTCAACGATCAATTTTGTATATCTCGCCAGCTTGTGACGAAAGCACAGGTCATATTATGAAAAATGAAGAAAAAATCGTCTTTCGACTGGTTTGCTCGTTATACGGTAACTACGATCTTGTATAACGAGATAGCGAGAAAATACAAAGGGAAAAGCGATCGAAACAAGAGGAAAGAAAAGAAACGAAACGTTTGACAGAAAAAGAAATGATTCGAGAAGTAATATAATATTCGTCATGATTAGTTTTCATCGAGGCGGAAGTGCTAGAACCTAAAATCGTCTAACACTTCGCACAAGACTGAGGAGCTTGTATATAATTACATACACATTTAATGCGGTACATTTGATATAAAAAAAAGAAGAAAAACGAGGCGTTTACCTTTTGGGAAGTTCAGTTTATTATCATAACATAATAATTGTAACAGCATAAAAACGTTGTATGATTGTACATACGAAACAAGGTCCTACTATCGCCAATATACATACATACACACATACATACATACATGGTTACTACCGTTGTCACAGCGTCTCCGGTTTGCGGTGTTTACTCATTTTTCCAAGTTTTTCTAAAAAAAAAAACAGAAAGCGAGAAAGAAACCTCGCGACCGCGAAATCGAAAGAAACAGAGATTTCCTATTTTTCAGCAAAGGCCCGAGTACATACATCGAGAATGAGAATACTGCGCGTCGAGTGCAACGCAAACACGCCCGATCCAGTGGACCAAACAAATTACATCGCTTGAATTCACCGTTTTCACCCGTTTCATGCTTCTGCCCGTCTGTCTACTCTTCTTTAGCGTTCGACAGGAAGAAATTTAAGGATAGGGAATCGATAGGTCCGATTTCATGATAATAACAAATTAACCTCGAGGCTATAATTCTATCCAGCAGACGCTAGATGAATCACTCGCTAATCTATCGCGTAATCGCCTATCACCAATAGCAGCAACAACAAGAAAACAATTGATAAAGGGGAAAAAAGAGAAGCGCATATCGTTATCTGGAAACAGTAAGAAACCTGTCCTTTTTTCACGGTAATATTTATAAAATCGTTCGACATTAATCGTTGCTCGAAGCCAAACATCTCGTAGAGAAAAGAAAAACGCTGTGTCCCCGACGCGAAGGAAATGCCATCGTGATACATCTAGCAATGACCTAGCGGGTATATCGACGATGGATTTTTATCGAGTGTCCGTGATATCTACTGTAAACGGTAGTAAACGAATTAATGCGAATAAAGAATACCGCAAGAGATCCGCTTATGAGTTACATTTACATTTACAATCCAGATATCCAGTACGATAAAGTTAAATAGAATTAAGATGAATGTCACAAGTAATGTAAACTCTGAAAATAATGAGATGAAATAAACGAGACGATGATTCAAATATATCAAAGCATATATTTCTTCTGTAAAGTCCCTTAATTACATAGATGTGTATAAAATCCTTATTTTTAAATCCGGTCTTTTTACATTAATACAAACGCAATCGCGCTACATGCAAGCTCGATTTTCTCTCTCTCTTACGTTCTTCGATAATCGAATTTCGAAAGAGATTACACATTGTCGCGTATCCTGATAACGAAGCGTTAGTATATATATATATAAATATACATATATATATACATATATATATATACAGGATGGAAGCGCTTTATTTTTATCTCTGGAGAGATAAGGATGAACGAGCAAAAACCGCCTTCCTAATTTTCATCCGAATTATAATAATATAGAGCTGCAGCTTTTCACGAAGCGT
The DNA here is from genome assembly GCF_905332965.1 of Bombus pascuorum. Classification (NCBI taxonomy): domain Eukaryota; kingdom Metazoa; phylum Arthropoda; class Insecta; order Hymenoptera; family Apidae; genus Bombus; species Bombus pascuorum. Next base: position 5,709,461 of record NC_083493.1, read on the forward strand.
GTAATCCTTTCTATGCTTTTCGTAAAAGATATTGTAACAAGCTTAGGATAAGCTTCTCAGGACTTGTATACACCCAAAAGTACTCCGCTGATAACGATATCTGGAAGACTGTTCGAAGTAATGTTCGACTGAACATATGGATCACAATGGAAAGTTAGCACAGGTTGATGGCCAAGAGCACTGGTGTCGACGTATTGTCCACCCTCCGTATTCTTGTACGTACTGAAGCAGAAGAATATTTCCGACGATGCAATGAGATTTTCGAAATGGCATGCAATTTTAGAAAAGAAGAAGAATATGTTGAGAAATATGTTTGTTATATAAATTGGATAATAAGACTCTACTGTACAACTTTCTATAGTAACAGACTGTATTACGCATCAAAAATTATTGAATATTAAAATTGGATGCATTTATTATTACGCAGAAGTTGCAGAAACATTAAATTTAGAGGGTGTGATATCGTTTTGTCGCGGAGTGTACTAATACATGGTTAAACTCTTGTAAGGATCAAATACATTTCTATATTTAAGACCAAGTTTATTACATTCGCAATCTAATAATTAAACATATTGGGAAAACCATGTTACTTATAAAATCATCTAATAACGTGATCCTAAAATAAAGTAACAAAATAACGAAGACAATACCTAATATGATATAATATTTCACAAAGTTAACGAGTTTTATAAATTCTCTTGCATGAGTACATACTTTTTATACGGCACACCGGGTGTTGGACTTTCTATACCCAGAAAATTGAGAACCTGTTGCTTGGTGGCTGAGAGCCTTAACATTTTCTGGATGTACAGTTCCAATGCTGCTCGCCTTTGCTCAAGCACCTTCGGTTGGGAATTTCTTACCTTCTTCGGCGGAAACGGAGCAACATCCGCGTTTTCTTTCTTCAGCTATAATCAAACAAATGCCAATAAACTCCATATACCATAATGATACCGATATGTTAAAATTTGGAAAGTACTGTAGCAGAATCTCGAAGGATAAAATTTAAATATTTTGAGAAATAAAGTTTAGTAGAACTTTGAAAAGTTAAACATGAAAAGCATAAAGTATATCGGACAGTCGGTATGTTATTAATTTGTATGCATTTATACGCATACGTTTGATTTTGCGTAAATTATAGTTAATTAGTAAAAATACGTAGAAAAAAAAAAACATAACTTATGTCCGAAATTTTGTATTTATTTCTGATAAATAACAATAACGCAAGTGAGACTGCTATTTTTTAAAAGATTATACACAAATAAAAATTTATACATTATTTAAATGTGTAAAAAGAATTTGAAACGCTGTCAATTCTTTATGTAGATGTAACTTACGATTTGAAACATGATTGAAAATAAATAACTGCACACACGTATTAGATATTTTTACCACTAATTTTATTCCGCATGCAACTTTCGCGCAATCCAGTTACGCTCTAAAAAAGCTCGAAAATACTAACTGCATATACGTAGAAGTTTGACAATATAGTTAGTCGATACATCGTATATCGCTAAAACACTGATAAAACAAGTTATTAATATGACTAATAACACACTATCGAGAAATATTATACCGAATATGATGAGGACAAATTCAGTTTTATTTTATTCCCTAAATTACATATGCGTCATATTAAGAACTAAATTAACTGAATTGAAAGAAGTCACAACATAATTATTATCACAATAGTAAGTATTCTCGCAATAAAAACAGCGTTAATGCATGAAACATAATTCATAATATAAATATAAACATATACGTTATTATGTAATGCGTACGTATTATTTAATATTTTGTAGTAACGTACATCCTCGTGGATACTGGTCTAACTTATTCATGCCAACGAAATTGAATGGAGAAAGAAAGCTTAATAAAGAAATCGCTATCCTTGTACATGCAAAGCAGAAAATATTCTAGACATGGATAAAGATACATGTGTTTCTCTCTTTCTTGCATCGCAACATAAGAATCATAACGAAGATAGAAAGTTTAACTACTTACAATTCTATGACGATACTTATTATACATAAAAGGAATTCCAACACGATCTCCAAAGATATTCATATGTATTATTGTTTCATTTAAAGTACGGAAAAGAATTAAAATTGGAATTAAGAAGAATAATTAAAAATATTGATGTTAAAGAGAGAAAAAACAAACAATGTGCCTTTATTTGCATATTGTATACTTAGATATTTATCGGTGATATATTTGTTTGCATAATCAAAAACATCATTTTGATACAAATATTAAGACTTTGATATGAAACAATGAAATAACATACCGTGCGATGTAGCGCATTAAATTCGCTGTATCTTCTCTCAATAAAGTATCGGGTACCACTTTCGGACTCCAGAACCTCAATACAGTAAACATAATAAGGCTTGCCGTGTGACACTTCGGCCAAACGGTATCCACTAATGAAAACTTGATACATTGCATCGCTGGCAATTTTCTAGGTTCTTAAAGCACTTACAAAAAACTAATAGTACAATAACAAAGTTAAAATACACAAAAGATGAAATAATTCGAACTGTATACTTTCATACTTTGATAGTATCAAGATCTGGAGTAGTATTTGTCGCACATAAATTCATTGAAAAATGCACTACTACAAAAAACATGTGCGCGAAGTGATGCCAACTTTTCAAATACATTTTACACTATATGCACAAGTACTTTATAACTATCTCATCTTTCAATGGAAAATTACAAAATCAGCCTGAACTTTACTTTAGGGATCTGAAAGTCGTTGACCTTCTTATTTATAATCTTGTGGTTTTTAATGTATAGAATACTAAATTGCAATTTTTAAGGCGCGGAATCCACTGATTTTAAAGTTATGACTATCTATCACAGAGTCTTTATAGGGTATTTTACAAGTTAGATTGGCAGCATATTGGTTTCTATCCATGATTCGTCCAATAAGTAGAGTCTGTGGAGTTACTGACTGCACGCGAGTGGCGGTTATTTTGACGCAGTAAGTCAAATGTGTTTGGCTGAACATGTTCTGCATATGTTTGGTGTTACCTGATTGATTGCAAAAGGATACGTATATAAAAGAATCAGTCACAGTGTAGAATGTGTAGGTAAACGAGTTTGACTTTGGTTTCGTCTAAAACTTATTTTCCAACCTCTTTACGTCAGTACAAACTAATTTTTAGCGACTTTAACTACAGCTTCCGAGAGTTTGCATATCCAAAAAACAAAATCGAATTGGCGGTCAGGTAAGGATTGGATGAAGAAAAGAAGTCGCTGCCATGACGCTTAGTTTGCCGATCGCGAATTTTTATATATAACAACATCAATATAATGGTATCGTTGATGGGAGCGATCCAAAGATACATTTTTGAATAAGATAAGCGAAAATCGAGAGCATGAGAATGCTCACTTATACGGTCCAATCAGATGTTAACTATGCGATCCACTCATTGGATTAAGCATGGATAGAAACTAATATGGCGTTAACGTAACAAAATACCCTAAAAATCCTCAGTTTGACATAGTCATGATTTTTGAACTAGTAGATTCCGCAACTTAAAAATTACATTTTCAAATTTTACACGTCGAAAATTACAAGATTTTAAATAAAGAAAGTCTATAATTTTTAGACCACTAAAGTGAAATTCAACCCAAAATCAAATTCCACTTGAAAAATTAATTTAGTATTAATTAATTTATATATAAGCTAAGGAAAAATTAATTTCTTTGAATATCTAGTAATAATATAAAACAATAGTGTGTACTTATTTAACACTGACGTTTGCAATCTCTTTATGGTTTTTACTACAAGTTTTCGATCTTTCTTTTCTATGATCAATGAAATAAAAGTATTTTGTTTGTAAAATGTGCATGGTACTATCACAACATTATTTAAAAACGTAGAATTAAAATTATATAAAAATGACACTTCTTCTGAGGCTTTCAGCATGGAAAAATCTAATAAAAAGATCATTTTCACCAAGGAATCAGATAATAACAATATCAAAGTTCGATATTCATACGTCGGAATGTAACTATAATTTTATTAATCATATATATATATATATATATATATATATATATATATATATATATATATAAATATTATTTGCTACAAATAATCTTAATGTCTGAAGTATATATTTTAATAGCCCAAAAAAAGGTTATTTTACCTGATTAATGGATATTTTTCAGATTCTTTTCATGGTGAATATGAAATGCAAGACCCAAAATCAGAAGCTGATATGTAGGTAAAATTACATATACATTTCTTATATATAAATATTATAACTCTATCATATAAAAATGAAAAAATAAAGATTTTATCGTGTTAGATCTTAACTAATATGATCTTTTAAATCTTATAGTGTTAATGTTACTTTTATTGATAAAATGGGAAAAAGAATACCTATAAAAGGGAAAGTGGGAGATAATGTACTATATTTAGCACATAGATATGGAATTGAAATGGAAGGTGCTTGCGAAGCATCTCTTGCTTGTACCACTTGTCACATATATGTACATCATGATTACATGGATAAACTCCCAACAGCTGAAGAAAAAGAGGAGGATTTATTAGATTTAGCTCCATTTTTAAAAGAAAATTCTAGATTAGGTAAGCAAAAATAAGTTTGACATACATAATATTTAATATTAACACATTGGCACTGAGGAATTTGGAGCTCAGTCTGACACCAGAATTGGAGCATTTTAGCACAATCAAAAAACTTATACATGTGTGATCCAGATTCTAGTAAAGGAACCTGAATGACACATATGTCACTCATCTAGTGTGAATGTATAAATTTGATCAAATGTTGAAACAATTTTATATTTTCAGGTTGTCAAATTATATTAACGAAAGAATTAGATGGTATAGAATTAGAACTGCCTCAAGCAACAAGAAATTTCTATGTAGATGGCCACACACCAGCTCCACATTAATAAATTTTTTCCTTTGTATTTAGCTTAATATGTACATATTTTATTCATTCAATTAGTATAATTGTAAATTTATATATCATTATATATAAAATGTAAGTTTAATATAAATTGAATATTATGTAACACATAAGTTATTTCTTTCTTTTTTTTTTTTTTTTTTTCTTATTTTAGTGATCAGTGATTAATGAAAACATATTTTCAGAATGTACTTCATAAATGTATTTCATAAACTTTTAGAACAACAAACTTGATTTATATGACATTTTGTCATGATACAATATATTTATTTCTTATACATTTGGATTATGATACATATTTTTAATTACAATGATACAAGATTTAAACATTTATGATATAATGAATCTGTAAATTAAAATTGTATTTGTTAATCTTGCAGCATTTACATTATCAGTGAAAATACCCTATAAGTTTTTTTGCAAACTGATCGTTTTTGAGCACTGCCACTAATTTGTTTACATGTTTCCCATTTCTGGCAGGCACCACCTTTATGCATTTTCCCAGTTTGACAACTTTCACAATAACTTTGTGTATACATATTCTCTATATGTGCATACGTTCCCACGTTCATTAGCTCGTTATATATGCTTACGCAACTTGCGCTTCTTTTCATGCATCCACACATATCAGTGTCGATAATTATTATCATCAACATTGTCATATAATTATCGTACAAACTATATTTATTTATATTTTCTGCTCATTATTGATCACTATAATTATAGACACGTTATAATATCTCAGATCAATCGCAACCTACAGTCATACTTCATAAGTAAAAGAATTTAAATAGAAATACATTCACACAATGTCATACAAAACTACACTGTAAATATGATTATATATGTATCTCTCATTTGGTATGAGTCATCACAACGGACTTATTGAAAAAATAATTTTTTGTACTTATTTGTAACTAAAAACGGGTCATGATATTTAATTAAATATTGTACAGAAAGAAACTGTCTACATTATATAATGTATCAATGGAATACTTTGAATCAGTAAAAATAAAAAATTTGTTTGATATCAAAATTAAACTATCGATTTTCTATGGCAGTAAACAATTTAATATTTACATAGTTTGCAAATTTGTAAATAAAATTCTTTCGAATTTTGTGAATTTGTAATTCTAAAGATCTTTATATAAAATTTCCTGTATAAAATAAATCCCGACTGATATTAATCGATTTACGATAAACGCATATTGTATATAGGAAGCCTAATTATACCACTTTTGTTGTATATCTCCCTGAGCTTATTAAGTAAAAGTATAAATACAATTTTTTATATTATCAAAATGAAAGATCATTATTTTCTTGGAAGCATCTTTATTATAAGTTGTATTTAATACTCTCCTGCTCTTCTGTTAAAAGAATTAGCATGTACATATTTAAATTTAATTTAGTAGTTATATTAAATGTACCTTATTTTATACAACACAAAACTGTTGCTTTCAAAACTAAGATCTATATTATATTTATTAGTGAAATATTTATATATGAAAAACGAATATATTGTAATATAAAAATTGACTTTATGAATAAGAGAGTGTTGCTGTCTAGAGATATTAAATCCATTATTAAATGGATATTTCTGTCCTCTGTCCATCTCTATTTAAATTTTGTAGGTTTTTACAAGTTATTTGTAGAGTAAACAAATATAATAAAATTATTAGAAACATTAGAAAACCACAGCATTCATATATATGTATATATATATTAAAAAATGATATGAAGCTCAGAGAGATAAAATATTATATCATTAAATATAATCATGAAGTAATCAACTCACAAAAGCAGATATAAGATTTGTTATGCCAATGCAATTTGTAGCATTTAATCATGTCATATAAGATTAGTAAATTTATAAATAAGAGATATTTTAATATCTAATGTTAAATAAGAAATATAAAAAATATTTTAGATCGAATTAAAAGTAAAAGAGAAATAAAATAATTAAAATTAATTGAGATTAAATATGTATAATACATTACGTCAAATAATACATTATGTCAAATAATTTTAACTATTTGTTAATAAAACTACATTAACTGCACAGATATACAAGATTTATACATACATGACTTAAGATTTTCAGCATAAGACAATTTTGACATAAAAAAAGTTTTAATTAATAAATGAACTAAACACATAAATTATTATTACTGGACTAGAAACGTAAGACATAATGAAACTTATTGAACAATAATAATTAATTCTTCTCTTTATGTATGTTTTTAAAATACATATTTCTCCTTTTAAATTAATTAAGTGTGTCTGCAAAAGTCTTATTAATCAAACCATTTAGTAATTAATTTACTGTTATTCCAAAGCAGCATCTGACTTTATCGCATATGTATTAGAAATTGTATTTCAAAAATGATGTAAAAACACCCTACAACATTTAGATCATGTTCATTGATTCTATCTATCATGTCACTTTAAAAGCTTCAATTTTAAATTATTAGTTTTTCTGCATTACCATTTATAATTATGTAGTATGAACCAGAAAACAACTATGCTTTTGTGTTGCGCTTAAAGATTTATAGCAATTTAATGAGATCAGAATTAATTCTTTGTCAACTAAAATTTGAATACAAAATATGGATTCTTAAAACAAATAAACCTTTAAAACCACACATTATGGTTTATAAAGCCAATTATTTATAAAGCATACATAATCAGATCATCGATAAGCGGAATTATTGCTAAAAACCAACCACGTCCTTCTTTTAAAAATATCTTACTCTCCTAAATATGCAACAATGATATATTCATATCATTCAATTATTGTAAAATATATAGAATGAAACGAATTACCTCCTAATTACTAATGTAGTTAAAAAAATAATTAGGTATGCAAATAATACAATAAATCAGAATCTTTTAAAGAATGCCATATACATGTATGTATAGGTATCTTAAAGAACTATAATACACTATAAAATAGAAAGTTTCACGTCTCTGTAAACAATCTATTTTATGCAAACCAAGTTTACATAGAACTATCCTTCAATATAGATATAGTTAGTTTTAAACTGAAAATATATTCCAATATACATAATAAGCCTCAAACTGACAATACATGTACTTAAAGTTTCTTATACTTATCTTCATTGTGCATGAAGTAACAATAAAATTGGTAGTACTAAAAGTACCATGCTAGTAAATAGTAAATACTGATATTATTTAGCATTTAACACTGTGCCAACATAGTAGCGTAAGAAGTTCCATTTAACAGATAACTGACTATGTAGTTTATATAAATATTAATATTTTGTAAATACAAAGAGCACAATACAAAAGGTCCTTAAGAACAGAATTGCATGTTAGTAATATATAAACAAAATTATATTCTACTACATATATTCACAATCATTCCCGAATGATCGTATAATTTCTTTATAAAACATGATACAATTTTTAGTCATTAATTTCAATACATATTTGTGAAAGTGCAACTAACTTTTACCAACCAGTTTGTGCTAATTACCAAAAGAGATTCAAAATCTGTACTTGAATAAAAATAAATTGAATTTGATTCAAATTATTTTTTCTAATAAAATTATATAAAATGCTAAAAAAACAAATTTGTCAATATTGACAATATTGGATTCAGATATACAAAAAATATACAAAATCTTACTTTAAAAACAAAAAAAAAGGAAAGATAAAGCTATTTTAAGTAATATGTATAATTTTATGTGTATAAAATTTTACACATTTTTATTTTTTTTCACGAAATTCGAAATACAATATAAAGTACAAATTAATAAATAATATCTTTAATTTATTTATAATAAAAAAAGACTTTTAATTTATTTCTGTCTAATCCTCCTTCTTGATAATAGCAGCAGAATTTAATCTTATAATATAGCAAACATTTTCTTTATCGTTTTTATACGAGGTGAAAACTAGCTTTCAAACTGGGAATAACAAATTACATTTCTTTTCTTGACTGAATTCTCACAATGTGCACCATGTATCACAAATACTTGGTCAGTCCAGATAATATTATTATGGACCAATCATTCAGAATAAATACTAAACGACGTCCATTCTCAAATTGTTAATGTACAGGTGTGTCTAAATAATGCATTTGCTAATAAAATATACAAAATGTATGGAATATACATGATCTCAGGGCTAAATGCGATAATTTGCGCTCCTATTTTTTTGTTTCTTTTTTAAAAACAAATTATTTCAGAGATGACGCTGATGGATAAGTGCATGTACTGGAAGTTGTCTACCCCTTTGATACCTCTGACAACGGCCCATACTCAGATCATGACATTCATACACATTAGCCACAGCACCTCGTGATGAAGAAAAATTAGTTGATTCAACTGAGTATGAAGCAGAGATATCAAAGGGTTCCTCCAGTTATTCCATCGGATGGTGACGTCCTCCACACATTCCACAGGACGTGCCACACCAATGAACAGCTCTTAGTGGAGGATAAATCCACAAGCAAGGAACGATCAGTGATAATAATGCCAAACCAAACCATCTGCGTCCACATCCTTCTTCTGTACTACAACTGCACAATTCAATATTGATTTATAATGTATTCTTAGCTATGTCTTGATAATCATCCCAAAAGTAAATAATAACAATTTACTTATTGAATAACTATCGAATACATTATAGATATCAAAAACCTACATGTGAAAGCTTCTTTATGATACAACTGAGAAAGTGGTTCTAAAGAATCGAAAAAAATAGCTTAGACAAACATATCAGCAAAAATTTTACTCACCTGCAAGGATTCTGGGTAAAATCACCTTCAGCATCACTCATACAGTGGTATAACATACCCTGAGCACAAGACAAACACGAAATTTTTGCGATTCCTCGTCTAATAGGATCAGGTGCGTATTCACAGGACCCCCTAGGATTGTGCTGCTCTGTGTACAGCTCTTGGCAATGTTTACATCGTAATCGGACATTACGTTTCATAGTATTTTTAGAAGGTTGGGATACTATAATATCTGGTTTCTTCAAAGAACTGCCGGTATTATGTCTATTTAATCGGTCTCCTTTATGATCACCGATGATGGGATATAAGTATTCATGATTAAGCGTTGTGAGCTGCACATAAGAGTAGCTATCTGATCCAACATCTTCAGTTGATGCCAAAGGATGCTGAGATGGTGGCACTTTTATAGATGGTCCACCAATATAATGAATAGGTTTATGTGAATCAGGAAGATCTGAACACTGGGAATGATAATTGGACAGTCGTACTATTCCATGAGGTGTATCCGATGAGGGACGTGGTTCTGGTGGTTCCACAGGTAAATTTAAAGTCTGTGAAATAAATTCAATTTTAAATGTTTTGATATATCTTATCTATTTCTTTTCAAAATAACATACCATAAAAACATCTTCATCCCCAACATCTAACGAGTTGCCATATAATGTTGTATTGGTCAATCCTGAATTATAGAAAATATATTGTTAAAACCTTATTTGAAGTAAACATTTATAAGTTAATATTTAAAATAACATTGGTATCCTTACCATTTGTACATTCCACAAAAAGTAGCAAAAAAGTAAAATTAATAAAAATTTATGTCATTATATTGTAAGATATATTAATTCTATCGTTATAATGGAAGTAGATCCTACAGTTAAATTAACAATTTACCTTCTAACAATTCTTCAACAGCTGTACGAACGCCTTTATCAAAAGCTCTTGCATCTGCAGCTGTTTGAAATGTTAATCCAAACCTCTTCTCTCCTGTCCTCCAGTGATGGAAAGTTGGCATTACCTTATTATATTCGAAATCTTTTTTAATTGTACAGCTAAGAACAACCTAGGAAAAGAAAGTAACTCTGTATCATATTTTACAACAAATACACATACTACAATATATTGAAAATACTAATAAATATATTTATATATATATATTACTGATTGATCAGTGATGCGTTTCCCATAAATAAGGTACTCATGCATCTTCTTAGTTGCACCAGGTGGAGAACTGTTAGAAGATCCATGACTTTGGGTATTAGTAACACTTGTAGTTGATACAGGTTGTATACTGCTAGTAATAGGGACAGTTGTAGTAGAAATACCAGATGCATTGGTATTATTAGACTGATGTCCACCTGAAGAAGTTGGTCTTCGTCTAACCGAAACATTTGCTAAACCACCGCCACTTAGAGGAACCCAACCACCTGAACTATCATCCCTTGTCATTACCTGGGCACGAACCCTCACCAAATAGTTACCACTAAAAATAAAATTTCAAGAAATTACAAAGTGACCACTAATTAACAATAACACTTTTTAACATAAACATACTTATTATAAATTTCTTAAAAAATTTCTTAAAACAATATTTAAAACTTACATATAATATTATTTAATGCAAAGTAAAACCATATTTATGGCGTTTTACATTATTATTTTTTTATCACGAACAAAGCTAATAATATATTTAAATATTAATTAACAATATTACACAGCTGTATAAAGAATTTGTTTCTGTCACATAAGGTTTATAGGAAATGAAATTTTATTCATAAATTTACACTTAGTAAGAAATATTGTAACTAATAAAAGATCGAGATTGGTTTAAAGATATTGTAAAAACGCGCAAGACCGACATGTACGCGAAAGCGAAGAATCGCTATTATGTACGAGATAGCAGATGTTACGCGCTGACATCGATTTAATGAATGAACGGTCACCCCTACACGGACAGAGGATAACACACCAACACTTGAATCGAAATCATACGTTTACTTGTGTAAATTTTTATAGGTGTTCAGCGATCATGACACGTTTCTAAGAAGGGAAGAATCGTTTGAAGGATCATGTAAAATTCGAGGAAATTGAAATACAATGATTGATAAGTGTCGAAAATGTTGACAGGAGAATGAGTAGGACGAGGTCAGACAGAACTGTCAGGTGCCGCACTGTAAACGTGATATCAAAGGAGCACAAAACTTAAGCCATAGTCACGGACATTTCAGGTTTCGGAGCGGAACAATCGTCAGAAAGTATCACAGACATTGTAATATTACTTACTCCTCCGACGCCTCTGTCATGGTTCGAGCTGTCGAAGCCTTTACTCAATGCCCACTTTTTCCCACACTTCACCATTTTCGTTGCATTGAAAAGACATTCGGCCACGATTCTGTTTATGGAGCTTTTTTAGGCTAGTGCCAACCACAGGAAGCGCCCTAGTCCTCCTCCCTCTCGCATTCCCCGTAGAGTTCATCCCCACGCCCGACTCGAACTCGCAGTCCACGCCTGCTCCCTTTAGGTTTTACCGACCGTCGCTTTCGTTTCGAAAACATCTCTTTTTCTGTATCTTCTCCAATACACCTTGCACAATTGAAATATCAATCATTTTGCCAAAATATAATCGTACCGTATAACTTCTTTCGTTCCGATTCTTCACTGAAATCACAAAAAACTATACTGGCCAAAAACTCGCGCATCGACATTCACCCCGTAAAATTGACTAACTATATGCTAGCTATCGACGCTTTTACAATGAAAGCTACCGGTCTGCGCAACAGGATTCATTCATCGATGCTGCCCATACAGTCTTGTTAATAATTAAGCGCGCTAACGTCTCTATGGCGGACAATGTACGTTTAAGTTACTCATAATCCTGCGAAATTATTTTATTACTTATCAAATATTTCACTATAATCCTTTTCCTCCTTTATTATATAATTTTATCGTGCTTTAAGCCTTTGAATTCTCGTGTGACATTATTTTTCCATAAAATTTACATAAAAATCATTTTGCATTATAATTTCTTAACTTTCTGATAAAAATCTCTTATAAATTGTTACATATTTATCTCATTCTATTAAACTACTATACGATTTCCTATATTATATCAAACATTAACGAATAATACCTATATGTTATTTTTAACTTTATATTTTACTAATTATAGTTTAGCAATTAATGTACATCACAAGATGTTACCATATATATAATAATGTCATATAATCTAATACTGAGTTACTTATTTTATAAAACGCGGTATTGACTCTGTTACTTCTATCGGTTAGTGTATCCTTATTTAAATACGTCCCTGAACTTGAAGCGTTCATTTTCCAGTACATTTATCTAGTCGATGTTAAACCGTAAATATGAATCGATAATAGAACAAATTTTTATTATATGTACCATATAATGCTTGATTTGTTTTATAGATACAGAATTCAATGATATTTAAAAAACGTTTAAAAACTAATATACATACATGTATATGTATATATGCTATTTTCATAAAGAAGCTCAAGGAAAAATGTCAGTAATTTTAGTAGCGTGTTATATTAATAAAGTAACTGAATAAATGAAAATATCGATTTTATAGAATAATTCAAATAAAAAACAAAAGTGAAACTAAAACACTTGAAGTATTATAAAATAAATGAAAAATTAATTATTAATTTAATTAATTTTCTTTTTAAATTAAATTTATCTAAATAATTTTCAGATGTATAAAACTTTTAAGCACTACATTTCATAATTGTTAAAAAAAGAGACGTCTATAGAGTATATTTAAAATACGATAAACAATGAAAATAAACAGTATACAACAGTATACAAATTCATGAAACAAATGTTAAATTATAGTAATATAATTTTAAACAATTTCTTAATTTATTTTTAAAAAATTAACTAATTATTACAATTAATGATCGATAAGTGTTGACGACGTGAAACATACATACATTACTTCATCCTCATACTCCCACGCGTAGAAAGAAACATTGATCCATATTTTTCTTTAGTTAAGTCATTTTATGTGTGTTTATTTTACACAAAACATGTACTGTGTAATATATTTTATCACGTAAAATATCAGAAAAGTTTTAGAAGTATGTTATATCTGAGATATTAAAACTTCTATTTGTACCGCGTTGCATTATCAGTTACATTCGGGAAAACGGCTTCTTAAGTATTTCCGGTACTAAAAAGTTACTGGTATAGGATTTAGCATGGATCTAACCATGGATCTAAGTTATCGGAGGTTAACTTTTAACAAATAGCGTTGCAGAAAACATAGGGAAATTTGACGGGACGACATGAAGAAATGTTGCATCAAATAGGTACAAGTCACTAAATGTATTGAAATTGGTAAATTTTCAAACACAAGATTACTTAAATCACGTTAAAGTTGTTTTAGAAAATATAAATTTAAATAATACGAGTGACCATGAAAATATGTTGACATTTGTGATGTTCGTACTAAATTTTATAAATATGTAGTGACTAAAGTAAATAACAACTAAATGAATAAATGCAAACCGGCATATTTTAGAATCTGGAACTAATCGAGAGACGTTTACAGTGATATACAACTTGCTTATTTTTCCGGCAATTAATTTGATATTAATATGGCTGGCAATTTTTGGCAAAGTTCACATTAGTAAGATATTCTCATAAGCCCTTATTTTGCAATTTTATTTCATAATACAAATAAATACTTCATGCTTTTAGTCAACAATGGCTTCTGGATAAACAGGATTTAGTGCGAGAACGACAACATGATCTTTCAATTTTCACAGAAGAAGAATATCAAAAATTATTCATCTTTTTTTCTAATCGTAAGCTAAACGTTCGATTAGCCAGTTAATCCAAAATGTTGTCAATGTGACTTAATATTACGAAGATTAGGGAATATTGTTATACCATGAGTTCAATGTAACTGTATTTGTATCATTTATATACATCACGTGCTTATATATCTGTTTATTAAATAATTTGAATAAGTATTTTCTGTATTTTTTCAGTAATACAAGTATTGGGTGAACAGTTGAAACTAAGACAACAAGTTATAGCCACAGCAACTGTTTATTTTAAAAGATTTTATGCTCGTAACAGCTTAAAGTGTATAGACCCTTTATTATTAGCACCTACATCAGTTTTTCTAGCTTCAAAGGTAGAAGAATTTGGAGTTATTTCTCACAATAGATTAATTGCAGCTTGTCAAACTGTAGGTACGTAATTGTACGTATATTATATGTGATAAATAGAATAAGGTAAATATCAAATGAAATAAGTCTATATCAAAGAAAAAAAATATGTGATTAATAAATATGTGAATATTATTGTATATTTCAGTAAAGAATAAATTCAATTATGCCTATTCTCAAGAATTTCCTTATCGTGGAAGCCATATCTCAGAATGTGAATTTTATCTTCTGGAACATCTAGATTGCTGTTTAATAGTATATCAACCGTATCGACCTTTATTAATCCTCATTCAAGATGCAGGGCCAGATGAACAATTACTTACATTGGCTTGGCGTATAATTAATGATAGTTTACGTACAGATGTATGTTTATTATATCCACCACACCAAATAGCTATTGGTAGGAAAATATAAAGAGTACTTTAATAATAGGATGCATTATATCTTTTATATCATGATATATCATTGAAAATATTTTTAGGATGTTTACAAATAGCTTGTGTCATGTTGCAAAAAGATTTAAAAGCATGGTTTGCTGAATTAAATGCTGATATGGAAAAAATTCAAGAGATCGCACGTTACATCATTAATTTATATGAACTATGGAAAACATACGATGAAAAAAAAGAAATTCAAAGTTTATTATCTAAAATGCCAAAACCTACACCATCGCCACCACAGCACTGACAGCAAGTTCTTTTATCATCTAATATTTGGGACTGATACTCCATTAAAAAAATTGAATATCTTTTCTTTCGTTAAACAAATTTAAATTACATACAAAAGAATTTATTTATTTTGTATTAATTTTTAGTATTAATTTTTGAATATTCCATCATATTTTTACATTATCTTTTTAAACAAAGCTATAATAAATAAAAATTATCTTGTATATTTTATCAAATTATTTATATTTTATTAAATAGAAAATAAGTTTCAAAATTATAGATATTGTGTACACGCAGATAATCTGTAACTATATAATGAGAACAAAATTAGATTCTTTTTAAAAATCTCAATATACAATATGTATTTGCTTATGTAATTTATTACGACGAATTGTTAATTTTTAGTTGGCAGTGGTTAAACTTCTTCATTAAAATAACCTAAGATGTTAATAAATAATTGATACAAATTGATAAAAATTGATCATATTTATTTTTCACCTTCAATGACTTAGATTTTTATATTCTTACATTTTTTTGTTTTTCATTTATAATATTTAAATTTATACTTTATACACTTTGTAGCATATAACAAAATATTTAATGAATCATTTATCTTGCAAATATTAAAAATGGAAAAATAATTGTAATTGAAAACGAAATTTTACTATATGAATTGTTTGTAAACAATAATTTTCTAGCACTATTCTTGATGTACTAACTGGAACCTTTGGAATATCGTTTCCAAAATTTTTTTACGTCGTCATGACCTGCTTTCGTAACTACTATAGTTCGTTTCCTACAAAAACAAAAAATTTCATTAAAGTAAACATTTATTTATTTAATTCTTAAAAAATATATAAATAAAATATTTAATATAGAAACAAACCTTTCGTTTTGCCAAATTAGTACTCCAGTAGAAAGAGCATGATCTCTAAGCACTTCAAAATCAGTTTGAGAAAGAAACTGACTATATAAAACTCCTTCACTAAATATGAATCTATTTCTTTCATTTTCCCATAATTTAATTTGATCTACTATAGTTGGTGGTAAAACTGGAGGACCTGCTTCTATCATTTTACCATGAGCATGTTGCTGCAAATAACTGTTGATATAGCAGAGTTTAAATTAATTGTTTACTTTGATAGCATAATATATATATATATATATATATATATATATATATATATATATAATAATAATATATACATATATAAGAATTATTTGAATAAAGACATACCCTACAATTTGGGCAGCAGTAATTCCACTTTTCAGAGCTTGACGTACAGAATCTCTTGTTAATATTGACACAACCAGATTTGGAAACCTATAAACAAAATAATTTAAGCTTTATATAAGAAGTGTCAATCAATAGGGAGTATTTGACTTTTTCAAATACATACCTATATAACATCTCACAAAATAATCCAAGTAAAGCTACTTGTAAATTCGAGTTTGTATAAGCATATACTCTGTAATTTGTTTCAACAACAATGTAACCCTCCTTCTCTGGATCTCTAGACAATGGTTTATTTTGTCCAGTTGCAATATTTAATGCTAATCTTGTGGGATAAAATCTAAAAATATTCATTTAATATAACATTATTATTTATCTTAAATAATTAAAACTATTTTAATAAAAAGAAATGTTACATTTTACCTTCCAGCTTTTCGTTTTCTTTGATAAACCAAACCAAATTCTCTTAAATGTTGTAAAAATGTTGACAGACCTTCGGACATTCCTTCAGTACTGTAATCTTTACCAAGTGTCGAGAAATTTAATTGAAATAAAAAAGTAAGACATTCAACTAGATCAAGTCCTCTTGCTTCTATTGTATCTAGGTATTGTAAAATAAAATACCACACCTACAATGTATTTAAAGTAATAAATATAGCATAAAATTTACACATTTTTACTTTTGTTTGGTAAATTTAATCTTAGTTTACTAACAGCATGAGAAGAGGTAATAATTATGTTTAGATACCTGCGATGCAGTTTCCAATAACAAAAATTGAAAACCTGCTTGTGTAATAACTGGACTTCCATCAGCTTCATCTCGCTTCATCAAGCCAGCATGTAAAAGAATTCTAACAGCATCAGCAGATATACCTATAATATAAAATAATAGTAATTATTCATATCAAAGTTCTAAAAAGATATATTTTCAATATCAAGATATATATATTTTAAAATATTTTTCATTAATATATGAAAGAATATACACATAAATAATAACACTCTCTTTAATCAAACTAGATTACCTTCTTGCTGTTGTGAACCAACC
Organism: Bombus pascuorum; assembly: GCF_905332965.1. Taxonomy (NCBI): domain Eukaryota; kingdom Metazoa; phylum Arthropoda; class Insecta; order Hymenoptera; family Apidae; genus Bombus; species Bombus pascuorum. The sequence continues at coordinate 5,727,317 of NC_083493.1, forward strand.
ATGTAATGTAAAACACATTCCCACCTTTCTAGTGCATATGAATCTAAAAATGCAACATCTCTAGGTTTACTATCAGTTTCTAATTGGTTTGACATTGTCCATGGTTTTCCACCTCCCAAAAGAACGATTTTTAAGTTTTTCTTGAATGTAGTATTTAGAATCCATCCAGGTAGTCCACCTGGTATTGATGCTTCTTTCCATACATTAAGTTCATTTAGTATCAAAACTACTTTTTGATGTTCCTCAAAATGAAGTTTAGAACACCACGAGGCAATAACTGCTTGAGGTACAGGTTGTTCAACAAATAATAATCGCATAACATAATGTTTTGCTATTACTGGCAATTCCCGAAACACAGCCAAGCAAATTGGAGGATTATGATATAATTTGTTTAATACTTCTGGTGGACGTGATTTTAAATATTCTTGAAGATTTTTACATTGCAATCCAGCTGGTCGTAACAAGTTTTTTCCACTTATTGTATTTGACATTTTTTATATTTAATGAAGAATTATATACAACATCGAATAATACTTATATTTATATTTATTATATTTAATATAAAAAAATATCTTTTATTTGTATTTAATTTTAAGTATAAATATATATTTATATTTATGCTTTTACATAGATAATAATATAAACTATCTTAACAAATCACACAAATAATATTATACTACAAAATTAATATCTACAATCTCGTATCTTTTCTACAATTTACCGTCCACCGTTCTCGCGGTGCTTAACACACTTAACAGCTTGGTTTAAGACATAACATAAAATATATAAAAGATACGCAAATTCATTATAAATATTATTTTATTTCTCTTTAATCTTATTGGTTACAAAAGTAAGCAATTTCATATTTTTGCGTACTTCAGAAAATTATGATTATAGCTAAATTATTAGGTAAAAATAAAATTCTAACAAAAGTAATACAATAATTACGTTTATTTTTTATATTTAATAAACTTGGAATCATAAACTGTAGACTGTAAGTTATGTTGTGTGATCTTTCCAAGATTTTGGGGAATTTAGCGCGGTTGCAGCCTGTAACTGGTCGCGTTATAACTTCAAACAATTAGAAAATTAACTGAACGTTTGAATGAAAAAATACACAACGAGAAAGATTAACTTGAAAAATAATTTATATTTAAAAATGAATATTTATAATAGATTGACTACTTTAACAAAGATTTGCGCTTTAATAAAATTTATTTAGACTGAGCTCAGTGTGACAGTTCTAACGGTTCAATGTTCTAACGATACTCCCTGTTTTTAGGTTGCAGAGTAGCCCATTTATCTATTGAATAGCCAATTTATTTGTTATTCAATAAGACAAATTCTTATTAACTAATGCTAATAAACATTAATTTGATTGGGGTTTACAGTATTAGAAAGCGAACAATTTATGCCTTGGTAAATGATTTTTCCCACGGTCACGAAAATAAATGTGAAATTTGAAAGTGATCAGTTGTTACTGATAAATAATTTTGACATTTAATCAATAAATTTATTAAATAACTTTTGTTCGTTGCCTCGGCTACGCTGCTATACAGTTAAATTCGCAGCGCTAGAATTTACCCTATTATCATACAAGATATTCACATTAGAGGAAATCACAGGTCTATACCAGTTCATAATAGTTACATGCAACTAGTTATAAATTGGAAGTAGTGCATTTTGTATTTGAGTAGTGGTACGTTATATCAAATAGCATGTAACACTGAATACAAAATATGTAAGTACATACTTCATACAACAATAAAGGAAGTATTGCACTGTGTATACTAACCTTTATAGAATATGATTTTGTAATGTCATAACAAAATGTATTCGATATGTAAAAGTACTCATCCGGCTACAGGAGTAGAGCACGCAATAACGTGTTACTTCTTTAATCGTTCAGAAAAATGTCTCGTAGTAGCTGGCGCAAATATTATTAGAATATTTCGTTTAATTCCGGATGTGGATATAACAAAGAAAGAAAAATACACAGGTATATTCAACTAATTATTTGTTATTTGAAAAGAAACAGATTAAATAGCGTAGTTAAATATTACTTTTCTTAGAATCGCGTCCACCGAAAATGAAATTAGAATGTTTATCTCAATATACTTTACATGGAAACATAATGTCAATGCAAGCTGTAACTCTTGTTGGATCTCAAAGAGATTCTCTTTTGTTAAGCTTTCGTGATGCAAAATTATCAGTTGTAGAGTATGATCAAGATACACATGACCTTAGAACAGTATCTTTACATTACTTTGAAGAAGAAGAAATACGGGTAATTAACATTGTAATATTTAAAAAATATTTAAAACATATATGTTTTAAAATAAAAAATAAATTGCAAATCCAAAACATGACATAATTATTTGTATCATTTTTTTAGGATGGGTGGACAAATCATCATCATATTCCAATAGTTAGAGTAGATCCTGAAGGTAGATGTGCAGTAATGTTAATATATGGTAGAAAATTAGTTGTCTTACCTTTCAAGAAAGATCCAAGTCTTGATGATGGAGATTTATTAGATAATTCAAAAGCGTTATCCAATAAAACTCCTATATTATCATCATATATGATTGTACTAAAAAGCTTAGAAGAGAAAATGGATAATATAATAGATTTACAATTCTTACATGGTTATTATGAACCAACATTATTAATATTATATGAACCAGTAAGGACATTTTCTGGGTAAGATTTTAAATATGTTTTTGAACTTGTTTGATTCAACTTTTAATAAAATAATAAATATAATGTAAAATTTTAGACGTATTGCAGTTAGACAAGATACTTGTGCTATGGTTGCAATATCATTAAATATTCAACAAAGAGTGCACCCTATAATTTGGTCTGTGTCAAATTTACCATTTGATTGCTATCAAGCAGTACCAGTGAAGAAACCACTTGGTGGTACTTTAATTATGGCAGTCAATTCTCTTATTTATTTAAATCAAAGTATACCACCTTATGGAGTATCCCTAAATAGTCTAGCAGAAACCAGTACAAATTTTCCATTAAGTTGGTATTAAATAATATATATTTCAAAATACAGTTAAATTTATTAATATTTTATTAATATTTATTAATATCTTCTTCTACTATTATAGAACCACAAGAAGGAGTAAAAATAAGCTTAGAAGGTTCACAAGTTGCATTTATATCTTCAGATCGTTTAGTTATTTCATTAAAAAGTGGAGAATTGTATGTGTTATCCTTATTTGCGGATAGTATGCGTTCAGTAAGAGGTTTCCATTTTGACAAAGCTGCAGCAAGTGTTTTAACATCATGTGTAAGCATAACGTAATTTAATTTAATTTTATGTACTTTATATAAAAACATCTTTCCCTGTATAAAATATCATAAAACTTAGGTGTGCATGTGTGAAGATAATTATCTGTTTCTGGGATCACGTCTTGGTAACTCACTGTTATTAAGATTTACTGAAAAAGAACCAGAAAATTTACAAAATACGAATGAGAACGAAATAATGCTCGAAGAAAATGAAACTGAAGAAACTCCAGCAAAAAAAATAAAACAAGATTTCATAGGAGATTGGATGGCATCTGATGTATTAGATATAAAAGATCCAGAAGAATTGGAAGTGTATGGAAGCGAGAGAGAAACGCATACTTCCATCCAGATCACATCATATATATTTGAAGTATTTTTATATATTATAACAAATAACTGATTGAAAACAATAAAGTATTACAAACATACACTTAAATTCTTGCAGGTTTGTGATAGTTTGTTAAATATTGGTCCATGTGGCAACATATCTATGGGTGAACCAGCTTTTCTATCAGAAGAATTTTCACATAATCAAGATCCTGATGTTGAACTTGTCACAACTTCTGGATATGGTAAAAATGGGGCGCTTTGTGTCCTTCAACGTTCTATTCGGCCTCAAGTAAATAATTGTTTTATACTTTGAATAATTTGTGAATTATTTAAATTCAAATATTTTACAAGATATGATAAAAATACTGTTTACATTTAAAACAGGTTGTTACTACATTTGAATTGCCAGGATGTGAAGATATGTGGACTGTTATTGGTACATTAAATAACGATGAACAAATAAGACCGGAAGCAGAAGGAAGTCATGCTTTTTTAATTCTAAGTCAAGAAGATTCAACAATGGTACTATACTTTCTATGTAGCCATAATTTTGAGTTTCTAAATATAATAATATATTGTTTAAGATTAAAATATCTTATATTTAGATACTGCAAACTGGTCAAGAAATTAATGAAGTAGATCAAAGTGGATTCAGTACACAAGGAAGTACAATATTTGCTGGAAATCTTGGTGCAAATAGATACATAGTGCAAGTTACTCAAATGGGTGTACGCCTTCTACAAGGAATTGAACAGGTACATACAATATTATTCCAATTATACTTAAATATAAACATTCATATCACAATTACAGATTCAACACATGCCCATAGATCTTGGATGTCCAATTGTACATGCAAGCTGTGCAGATCCTTATGTGACATTACTTTCCGAAGATGGACAAGTCATGTTATTGACTCTGAGAGAAGGACGCGGAACTGCAAAATTGCATGCTCAAGCAGCCAATTTATTATTCGTAAGTTTATAATGCCATTATGTGTTTACTATTGTTCTATTGTAGTATTTGATTAACTCTTATTTTATCCAAATTTTAGCGTCCTCAAATAGAAGCATTATGTGCTTATAGAGACGTTAGCGGAATATTTACAACACAATTACCTGAAAATATAGAAGATGAAGCACCTGAAGAAGAACATAATATAGAAGAACCACCTATTGTTGCTAATATTGATAATGAAGATGATCTACTGTATGGTGATGCACCAGCTTTCCAAATGCCTACACCATCGCATACTAAAACATCTGAAGGGATATCTAAAAGAACTCCTTGGTAAGTTTATTTTAATTCAAAGTTATTCACTAATATTATATTAAATACATGTACATATACATATTATTACATAACATATTTAAAATATTCAATTTAGTATATTATATTCTTTTCATATTAAAATATAAATTTAAATATATATAAAATAAAATATAGATTTAAATATTCTTGACATATATAGGTGGCAAAAACATTTACAAGAGATAAAACCAACATATTGGTTATTAGTATATAGAGACAGCGGAACGCTAGAAATTTATTCTCTTCCTGATTTACGCTTATCCTATCTTATCCGCAATTTCGGATATGGACAATATGTGTTACATGATAGTATGGAATCTACAACATTACAAACAACGCCTGTAAATGAAATTCCTAATCCTGAAATGCAGGTATTGTAAATAATCTAATTGAATTTAATATTATACTTTAACATACACATAAAATTAAATAGAAAATATAATTAATTAATTAACTATGAATTGATTCAATAACACATAATTAGGTGCGAGAAATTTTAATAGTAGCATTGGGTCATCATGGAAATAGACCAATGCTGTTGGTACGACTTGATTCTGAACTTCAGATTTATCAAGCATATAGATATCCAAAAGGTCATTTAAAATTAAGATTTAAAAAATTAGATCATGGTATAATACCAGGACAGTTAAGGTATATATTTTTTTTAATTGTAGTGTTTTTATTTTCATGATTTGTAATTATTAATTTCTTTCATAGGCCAAAACCAAGGGATGAGGATATACCTATGATGAATGAAACTCGACATTGCATGATGCGTTATTTTAGTAATATCGCTGGATACAATGGTGTATTTATTTGCAGTGATTATCCTCATTGGATATTTCTTACAGGACGTGGTGAATTACGTACTCATCCAATGGGTATTGATGGTCCTGTTACCTCATTTGCACCTTTTAATAATATAAATTGTCCACAAGGATTTCTATATTTCAATAGAAAGGTATCATTATTCAGATTAATATAATTTATATTTTTTATTATTAGGATTAATAATTATTATCTATATAATTATTATCTATTATAATTACTAAAATTAAGTTAGAGTGTAGGTGTACATTTTATATTTTAATTTTAGGAAGAATTGAGAATATGTGTTTTACCAACTCATTTATCATACGATGCTCCATGGCCTGTTAGAAAAGTACCATTACGATGTACACCACATTTTGTTACATATCATCTTGAAAGTAAAACTTACTGTGTCATAACAAGTATAGCTGAACCACTTAAAAGTTATTATAGATTCAATGGTGAAGATAAGGTATAGATAAAAGCGTAACATCCAAAATAAAATCGCGAAAATAAAAATAACTTTTGTTATTATTTTTAAGGAATTTACAGAAGAAGAACGACCAGAACGATTTATTTACCCTTCACAAGAACAATTTTCAATAGTGTTGTTTTCACCTGTTTCGTGGGAAACTATTCCTAATACTAAAATTGAACTTGATCAGTGGGAACATGTTACTTGTTTAAAGAACGTTTCTCTAGCTTATGAAGGTACACGATCTGGTTTAAAAGGTTACATAGTATTGGGAACAAATTATAATTATGGTGAAGATATTACAAGCAGAGGAAGGGTGAATTTTACTTTTATATGAAATGCATTAAATATATATTGGATTTTATTTAGAGATTTATTTTATAGATACTTATATTTGATATAATTGAAGTTGTACCTGAACCTGGTCAACCTTTAACAAAAAATAGATTCAAACAAATTTATGCAAAAGAACAAAAAGGTCCGATTACTGCAATTACACAAGTATCTGGCTTTCTAGTGTCAGCAGTTGGCCAAAAAATTTATATTTGGCAATTGAAAGATAATGATCTTGTTGGGGTTGCTTTCATAGATACACAAATTTACATTCATCAAATGTTAAGCATTAAAAGCTTAATTTTAATAGCTGATGTATATAAATCTATTAGTTTATTAAGATTTCAAGAAGAATATAGAACATTATCTCTTGTCAGTAGAGTAAGTACAAGTGTTTTTGTAATTTTGTATTTCTTCAGTAGGGAAATTTTTAAAAGAATATCTTTCTCAGGATTTCAGGCCAGCTGAAGTTTATACTATTGAATACTTAATTGACAGTACTAATTTAGGATTTCTTGTGGCTGATGGTGAAAGTAATATGGCTTTATTTATGTATCAACCAGAATCGCGAGAAAGTCTTGGAGGACAAAAATTAATTAGAAAAGCTGATTTTCATCTTGGACAGAAAGTAAACACATTTTTTCGTATAAGATGCAGAGTTTCAGATCCAGCAAATGATAAAAAGCATTTCTCTGGTGCAGATAAAAGACACGTTACCATGTATGGTGAGTTAAACTTAAAAAATTTTCTTACTTAAATATTTGAATAGAGTTGTAATAATTTTATTTTGTTAGCATCACTTGATGGTAGTCTTGGTTATATATTACCTGTACCAGAAAAAACATATAGAAGATTACTTATGTTACAAAATGTTCTGGTAACACACATTTGCCACATTGCTGGTTTAAATCCCAAAGCATATCGGTAATTATTATATTAAAAAAGGTTATTTATTAACATTTAAATAATAAATATTTATTGCATTTCATTATTTTTTATTTTTTTTTAGTACTTATAAAAGTCATATTCGAACTCAAGGTAATCCTGCGAGGGGTATTATTGATGGTGACTTAGTCTGGCGTTATCTTTATTTACCTAACAATGAAAAGATAGACGTAGCAAAAAAGATTGGAACACGTGTACAAGAAATAATAGAAGATCTTACGGAGATAGATCGACAAACGGCTCATTTTTAAGATAGTGCCTTTTCACCATTTCAAAAGAAGAATATTTTAAAGATTCTTCCATTTGGTTCTTGAATGGTGAAAAATTTAACTGAAGGAATAGTTTTCCTACTCCAAATAATAATAGTTACTTATATTTATACTTTTCATAAAACATACATGGTTAAATTAAGATTTTTGTAAACATAGTTGAAATTTAAATATAACTCATTATAACGAATGTGAGTGTATATAAATACATTAACTAAATGAATTTTGTACAAATCATGAATGTAATGTTTTTTAACTTGCTAAATTCACGAGTTATTTTGTCAAGGAAACGTGTACAATATTAATTTAGGCAATAAATTTTTATAAAGATTGAAGTACATTTAAAATCTTTTCTATATTTCTATAACTTGGTATACTCTCAAAACGAATTCGAATTAAAATTTAAAATATATAATGGAATCAGCAGTACAGGAACTTGCAACTCAACCAAGTCGAGAATCTATTAGACAAAGTATTATGTTACGGCGATTAACGAGATTTGAATCTGCACGATGTATGTATAATTTATAGATTATAGGTATATAAAATATTATACATTATTATGAGAGGGGAAGGTTGATTTCACATACATAAAAATGTATAGGTGTGTAAAAATGTATGTACTGCAACATTATATTGATCAAACAATTATTGAAAGCTAATTTTATACATGTATGTATGTTTACAAAAGACTGTAAATAAAATATAGTTTACCATATAACTTTTATGTAAGAGATACAAAAATATAATGGCGCAATGTAATATATCGTATTATTATTATTATTATTATTATTTAATTTATATTGTTTGCTTATTGTAATTTTATGTTATACATTTTTCATATATTTTCATATCTAACACATACTTTTTATACAGTACCAGTTTTAGAACCAACATTGCTGGAGAAAAGACTGTGTGAAATATTTGATATATTTGATACTGCAAAGACTGGTGAAATAGACGTTAGAGATTTGGGAACCATTATTAGGGCATTAGGATGTATTATCACCGAAGCAGAATTACAAGAAATACAAGTTGAAGTAGAAGATGTAGTAAACAATTGTGTGCCATTAAATAAGTTTTTAGAATATATGTCTAAAGCTATTAATGAACGCAAGTAAGTTTCTTATAAATTTTAGTTTTATTAAAAATAAAAAATTGTGACTTGTAATATTTACATTCTTGATATATATATAATCTCAAAGCTATTAATTTTGAATTTCTATTTAGATTTAAACCAGCAGAACCAGAAGATTTATTAAAAGCTTTCCAATTATTAGATCCCGAAAATCGAGGATATATTATGCGAGAAGATCTAGAAAAAGCTATGATGGAAATTGGGGAACCATTTTCAAAAGAAGAAATAAGTAACATGATGGCTATTGCATGTGATCCACAAACAAGAAAAATTAATTATGAACATTATATTAACTTATTGCTCGTATGTATTGATACCTTTTAATATATGCTATTATATTTATAATTTTATTACAGAATACCTACCATAAAAAATGGTGAAACTGTTATATTCAAATTTAGATATAAATGAATTGAAATTAAAATATGTAATTAAAATAAAATATAGAATATTCTTCTATACTTTTTATACATAGGTAAAAATACCTGATGAGATCAATGTATATTACATTGTGGATGCATTGGATGCTGCTAAATTAGAAGTTATGCCTAAAAAACCTAGATTGGACAGTCTTTTATTAACTTACCAGACACTTGTTTAACACTAATTTGATTAATACAATTGTATAATTTATTGAATTAACAATTTATTAAAGGAAGTACAATTTATTAAAAAAAGGTGTTAGTATTAAAATAATTATAAAAGTATAAAACATATTTCTTATTCTTTCTTTGAAAGGACATGTTAACTTTTACCTTGTATGCCTATATTATTATATATATAATACGTATCACAAAATTTTAATTTTACAAGTTAGAAAATATTGGTAGATCACCTTTGGTAGCTTGTGATACAGCGGCAGCTACAAAATCTTCACTTAGAAGCATACTTTGATTATACATAGCCTGTTAAAATATAATTTAGAAAAGATGTATAAATATATATATATATAAATAATTGTTATTGCAGGTGGAGAAATATTGAAGCTTACAATATGATCCAAACCCTCCTGTACAGAATGATCTCTTGAATAAATTAAACTTAATTTTGAACCTTGCACTGCAACTGGACTCTTATTTGCTATCTCTTCTGCAAGTGCAAGTGAGCTATTTAATAAACTAAAAAGAAGAAGATATATCTTTAACTGAATTATTTATTCTCAAAAATAGCAAGAATCAAGATCTCATTATCTTGTTATTTGTATAAAATATAAACATTTTTTTACCTCTCTTGATTATCAAGTAAACGACTCACAAAACCTTGTTGTAAAGCTTCAGCAGCTGAAAATTTCCTTGCAGTATAAACAAGTTCTCTTACTAAACTGTCAGAACCTATAATTTTTTGAAATCGTTGCAATGTACCAACATCAGCAGCCATTCCAAAAGCAACTTCCTTTATTTGAAACCATGCATCTAAAGAACAATAGCGAATATCTGCTGCAGATATCATATCAACACCACCTCCAATGCATGCACCATGTATGGCTGCAATCACTGGTTTTGGGCACTAGAAGATAATTTTAAAAAAAGAGGAGAAAGAAATATTAATAAACGCTGCATAAGTAATTAAAAATTAACTTTGAATACAGTCATACAACCTTTTCTATTGCAGTAAAACTTTCTTGATACCCTTTGATCCTTAATTGTAAAATTTTGGATTTTCGTGCAATATCTTCATGTTTTGCCACATCTTGACCAAATTTCATTACATCTTGTAGGTCAATACCTACAACATTTATCTGGTATTAAATTCTTTTTCAGCTGTATTGAATATTTATAAAATGAAATATAATACCTGCACAGAATGTTTTACCAGCACCTGACAAAATTATTACTCTGCATTCTGGTTCTGTAGCTAGTTGATCGAAACAAATCTTAAATTCTCTGTACAATCACCAAATTAAATATATCAAACCTCAGATGTAACTAAATTAAGATTTAATAGAAATATATACCTCCACATAGTATCATTTAGCGCATTAAGCTTTTCAGGTCTATTTAACTGTACCATATAAATCCATTTTTTGGGTACTGATATTGCTAAAGTCTTATATTTATCAAGACTTTTGATATTAGAATAATTCATTTTATAAGCGTATTGAATTCCTAAAAAAGTCATATATTGTAGCTTAACATTCTTAAAAAAAAACACCTGTTAGTATGAGCAGTTCAAAGTACTAAGCTAAAATTATAATTTATATGTAGATAGTTTAAAAAGTAGTTTTTAGTAAAATTTATTAGTCCATTGTATAATTAATAGAATTATAATGTGCTCTTACGTGTATTTACAACGTTTCCTAAACAATAGCGTGTCGTATTTAGTAGAGCCATACTTGTAAAATAATACGGCAAGAACAAAGAGTAATAATTATTAATTTTACATTTTATAACTATTTGTTACAGATTTATGGTGATTTTCGAGAAACGAGAACGTGGGTTGGTACTCGCGGAACGCTGACTTGCACTGCTCGTTTAAATAGTGGAAATATTCAATAAAAATCTTTCGTTTTACTAAAATGACTAACTAACTATAATGACTAATGAGTAGCTTTTATTTGTAAAACCGCTGTAATAATTTTTACAAGTAGTTTTGTACAGTGCCTGTTTACGTATTAATTGACAAAAGTAAAACCAGATTGGAAGCTATTATAGCACATGCATGTGGGTGCAAAGTTAGCTAACGTATTGTTGGTTGTTACATTTGCATGTAGCAACGATCTTGTGATACTTCGGATTTGCTTGATTCCAAACTTCGGAATCTCCAAGTTCTAATTTTTCCATCGCCGTACTACACATCGAATGTCTGGACAGTTTCCACATACATTCTATTTAAAAAATTGTAAAACATTTGTACGTGGTTAACAACATTGCAAATATACATGCCAATCTTTTTAGATTACTAAAGCTATATGTAAGACAAGATACGTTCACGCGATAGCGTAACATGCTTTTAGAGACTTATACATATAATTTAAATATGAAATTCAGTCTCATAATATATTACACATTTCGTCTTTACAATGTTACGTTTTGTTTTGAATTTTTTTCAGGAAAAAGGTACGTGGATTGATGCTTGTGACTCAAAAGATTTAAAAAGATTGATGTTTCTAAACGATCATTTATTCCAACTTGTACTGAAAAGAGTTAATACTTAAAAGTAAAAAATTGAATTGAATTTAGAACCTAACTTTATTTATCAAGAAATATCAAGAAATTTGGATTGTTAGTTCATGTGTTAATAAATAATCTAAAATTACAGCTCAAGTCCTGAGAAGGATTACACGAAAGTTGTTGAGGGTAAGATAACAAGAAATTGTATTAAGAAATTCGAACTATTAATTATTAATAATAATAAATATTTTAAAGACAGTTTACAAAGCGTTTATCTATCTTCCGAGTTAATGCCTTCCTTTATCCGGTCACTTTTGGCGATTATATGATTGGACAAATGTACAATTTTTCATCTGCGTACACAATCGATCAGTTTAAATTTCGTTCTTGGTTTATACCGGATATTTCTATAGTAAATGTAAATAAGACTTGATTGCTGCGGCTATAACCATTGATTGTCGATTAGTGTCACTCAAGTTTCACTATAAACGACTGTTTCTAGATACGATCATTGAGTCAACTTCGCATAATTGTACTAAAGGTAAGTTCACGCAATAGCCCTATGGCGTTATTTAAATGTTATTTTTTGTTACTTTTTACTTTTCAAATTAATGTTCATGCTTCATTCTAATTCTAGTAAATTCCTTATTTTACATTACTTAATCAGTACATTTATACTTACATTTATTATTTATTATAGAAAAATTTCTGAAGTTAAAAATAAATCACTAATGTATAATATTATTATGTATAATTTAATAATTAAGATGTACATATATAACGACTAAACATATTTGAACACAGTTACATATAAAATTCAATATTTATAGCAAATTACAAATTGGTCCTTTGTCATATATAAATAATTTAATATATGTAATACGAGAATCTAAAGGTAATTTAAAAATGGTATTATAGAGCAAACAAAATTAAAAATGCTTCTTTAAAATATAAATGTTAAATATGTATTTTTCGAAAGTGTCTATTTATATCATATAAACTTGTACATTGAAATTGCATATTGGTTACTAAAAAAAATTTACTTTTTTTAAGGAAATTTGCATAATTTTAAGAAAAACCACAGTAATTTTTATTAAGGAGTTTACAAAATTTGTAAATTATAAGCATTCTAAAGTACTGTTTTCAATTAAAAACATGATATAGGGACTTATTAATAATGAATTTATAATATTCTAAATAATTTTAATCCATATCTATACAATAAAATGCGCACAGTATTATAATAATATTTTATGAAAATTTTACTATGCACAATGTACGATTAATTTGTTACTATATTAGATGACAGATTGCTCTATCTATTAAATGCTTCAGAAACTACTGTGCAGCTAACTTCGTGGATTCGTATAAGCTGTCCTGGATTCTTCCGTGACAATTAGGGAGACAGAATGTTATCAAGATTATATTTCCGCACTAGTAAGATAAAATTCTAAATATAATAAATTACAATTGCTGTTTTGTAAAAGATTTCATGTGCTATTAATTTTATATCATTTCCGTATAATATTTCTTTTATTGTCAAATTTGTATCGATTATTTTATTGCCATTATGTAATAATGTAACATCACTTGTATGATATTTTACTTCTAAAATATCATTATACTAATTTTATTGTTATAATAATGTTTCAAGCAATATGTTGCATAAATTGTAAAATACATTCATATTTGACAGTATGAATTGCAATCAGTTTTTTAGTTAATATTTAATTTTAAGTAGTAGGTAGAATATATTTCTGCACTTTTGTATTCTTTTATCTATATAATTTATTTTACAGTTTCTTCACAACTGAAAGCTGTAGCTTCTTGTGGGATTCAAACAACTGCAGTTACCTCATCTAATGTACCACGTCCAAAGCGTCCCATCGAAGCACCTCCGGTTAGGTTTGGATTCATCCCAGATGAATGGTTTCATTTCTTCTACCCTAAAACTGGTGCAACAGGTAAATTGATAATTTGTAACATACTCATCCACTTCTTTAATTTAAGATGTAATTTTTAATTATAAGATTATAAAATGTAACTTTTAATTTGTATTTAGGTCCATATGTATTTTTAACAACTTTTTCAACATACTTATTATCCAAGGAGTGGTATATCCTAGAACACGAATATTATGGCGGAATTTGTTTGCTTTCTATTATTCTATATGCTTCATATAAAGTTGGACCCAAACTTGCAGCATTCCTAGATAAAAAGATTGATGAAGTTGAAGATGATCTTAATTCTTCTAAAAATACATCTATAGAAAATCATAAAGCTGCAATTGATAATTTGGAAAAGGAAAAGTGGCGTACAGAAGGACAATTGATGATCTATGATATAAAAAAGCAAAATATTATGATGCAGTTAGAAGCTAATTATAGGGAAAATCTGGCAACTGTTTATACAGAGGTAACATGCTTATTTTTACGTATTTTTATATAAATTTTAATAAATTTTTATTATTTATTGTATTTTTTTTAATATTAACATTAAGACAAATAAAGAAGCTAATTATATAATAAAAAATTGATATCACTGATAACACTTGTTACATAGCATATTTTTTTGTGTATATTTTCCTTACAGGTTAAAAAAGTCTTGGATTATCACGCCCAAATAGATAATATAGATCGTAGAATTGCTCAAAAACACATGGTACAATGGATTACAAATAGTGTATTAAAATCTATTACACCCGAACAGGAGAAAGCTAATCTTCTGCAGTGTATCAAGGATCTTGAAAGTCTATCTGCAAAGGCTTAAAATTTTATTTTGAATCAGAGAAAATAAAAGTACTATTAGTAATGTGGACTAGTTCATTGTAAAAAAGTTATGAAAATATCCAAAAGCTGTTGAAATAATCATATAAATAAAATAAACATAATCTTTTAAGTTGAATAAATGTCATTGAGAAATAATACTAAATTATGCATAAGTGACTTTTTTCATTCGTAATATAAAATTTATATGTAAATTTTATTTGGGTTTGATTTAGATTAATTTATAGATTTGATATATTTTATTTATAATTTTATCTGGAATATATATTCATAATAATTTCTTATTTTTTTAATTAATTCTGGTTTATATAATGTGACTTTAAGTCATATGAACCACTAAGTTGGGTCATTACTTTTATTAGCAACTCAACTTATATTATTTATAATATTCATAATTTTTGAAGACTGGTATTTTTTAGAAATTTCAGTAGCTGCTGTTTCTTCTTGTTTTGTTACATATAATTCTTTAAGCATAATGATTAAATATACGTATAATCATTCCAATTTAATATTTTTTATTTTCCAAGTAGCTGGTTATTATCAATGAACTGAATTATGATTAAACATCTATAAAAAGTCATCTAAATACATATATATACCTAGTTCAAATGTATGACATATATTAAAATATTAAATGTACGACTGCAGTATATCTAACAGATTTATCAGAAAGTTCTAAAAGTAATCACTTTCTAATTTCATTTTTTTATTTATAACAACATAAATCATTTTTGTGTTTAATAAAATAATAATTAATATTTATTAAATCATTAGGATACTTTTCGTTAATTGAATTAAGAAATTTAAAGAATTACAGTATCAAAATAAAAGAATCGCTTAATAAATGTTAAAAAATTATAATAAAGCGAACTGATTGAATGATGGATATAGATACATATGTATGTATGTATGGATATTTTGTTTTTTTTAGGTTAAGTTTCTACGGTTCGAGGACATGAAGTTTGTCAAGTGTTAAACGTCATCAAAGTTATAATAAGTGTATATTTTCGTTTTTATATGAAAATGGCATGGTTGTCAGGTCTTGCTGATAAGGCAGAAAATTTATTAAATAAAATAGATAAAAACACTGCGGCTGTTTTAAATAAAGACAAATATGAGTTACCCCAATCTCAGTTGACACATGTTACATGGATTTCTTCTGAGTCATGGTAAAAAGTATTAATTACTAAAAATTTAGAAAATGCATAATTGAAGTTTATTAAAATTTTACTTAATTAAAAATAAATTAATTTTTGTTATTTATCATTATCTATATTAATCTTTATATACATCAATAATTGTTAATTAAAGTACAACAATTCCTTTGATATATTTCAGTGTTAACACACAAGATGATACAATTTTGAAACCTTCTACACATACAGAATCATTAAAAGAATTTCCTTATGTTCGTTCAATAGCAAATCTTTCATCATTGACTACAAATTCTGTTATGTCTAAAGACGAAGAGCTTCTAACTTTCTTAAATACATTAGATTCAAGTCCAAAAAATAATGTAGCAGAAGTTTCAATGTCACCATCAACACCTTCATCGCTCATGGTTGAACATCCAACAGATACTACAGATTCTGTATCAGACTTATCAATTCATAGTGGCCGCTCTAGTCCTAGTTTTGTCCATACATCTGTAGAGATGCCAGATAATCTTAATCAAGATGATGTGAATGTAGACAATGCTAATTTTTGTAAAAATGTAATAATAAATACCCTAAATAATGGAATAATGGAAAATCAAACTTCTGGTATTGTTTTGAATAGTGGTAAATTTACACTTTGAATTTATTTAATTTACATCAATTTTACAATTTAAAAGATTTTCAAATTTATTTCAGAACATACTGTTATGGAAAAGTCTGATAATATAAAACAAGGATACGAGTATGATGTGAAACAAGAAAATACAGAAATAGATAAATTGATGAATTCATCTCACAATAAGTATATAAGAAAGTATTTGAAAGAAGTAGAAAGAAACTTAGAAGAAAGGAATGAACTACTTGGAAAACAAGAAACAGATCATCAAAAAGAAATCATAGTTCTAAATGAAAAATTGCAGTCTTTATATACAGAAAAAGTACAATTATCTAAGCAAGTAATAGAATTACAATCAGCTTTAGAAAGAAGTAGATTAGAATTAAACTCCACTAGATCTGATTTAGAACAACATAAAGCTAGAGCTTTCAAGACATTGCAAGAAAAAGACAAATTAATAGCAGAATTAAGGTGCAATGAGTCTACAGGGATGGATGATATAACAATTATGGAACTAAACCAACTGAGGTAAATATAAATTTAAAATGTAAGATGGATAAATATTTAACAAGGTCTTTTCAATATACATTCTATTATATGGCAGGCAAGAACGTGATATACTCAGAGAAGAAAATCAACAAAGTTCTGAGCAATTAAGGATAGTACGTGAAGAATTAATGAATGCTGATGAAAAATTGGAAAAAATGAGACAAAAATCTGCTGAAGCAAATATACAAGCTCAAGAAATTCTTGCTACAGAAAGGCATAGAAGATTAGATGCAGAAGAAGATGCAAGATTACATTCAGATGTAAATTAATATATTTTTATCTTTTATATATGTTATATTTAGTGAAATCAATTAATACTAATCATTATTGTAGGAAATAAGATCATTAAAGGATGAATTAATTCGTCAACGTAATAATTATACTACACAACTACAAAAAAGTGATTCTGAAATCGCTCGACTTAGGGTGCAATTATCCGCAGCTTCGACACCAAGCAGCAAAGTAGAATCAAGATTGACATCTCTGACGCAAACATTGGTTTCAAAACAACAAGCATTAGAAATTTTAACGACTGAAAGAAACGCTTTAAGATTACAATTAGAAAAAATAGAAGTAAGTTAATTAATAGAAAGTGCTTTCATCCGAGCCAAATATAAGGAAGACATTCTTTAGTTAAATATAACGATATTAACAATTTTAAACTAAATATAATGAGATATTTTCTTTACAGCATGAATTTAGGAATAGTCGACGTAACGTTTCGTATAATAGCATAAACGATACAGATGATGCTAAAGCTCAAGTACCCACATTTTTAATAGAAACTCCATTTGATACCGGCGTTACTAGAAGAGTAAAACGAGCTTATTCATTGTTAGATGCTATTAGTATTCGTACAGGAGTATTTTTAAGAAGGTATCCTCTTGCAAGGATTTTAGTACTAATTTATATGGTAAGTGGGAACACTTTAACTTAGAAATACTATAGTTTCAATAAAAGGTAATTGAAATTAATATCAAATTAAACATTAAGTAGTTCATACTTATTGATAAATATATTTATTGTAACTGCTAACAAAAGTTTGTTTTATATGTTTTCTAATTTTTTACAGGCATTACTTCAGTTTTTGGTTCTTATAGTTCTTCTATCGCAATCACCAGAAGCGCATTAATGTATAATATTTACAATACATGTAATAGAACATTTTTGTAAATATTACATTGGGATGGTGCATACATATACTAATATTAGTTACTAATTATATCAGCAACTTTTTATAAACCATTAAATGGTATATTATATAATGTACGAAAATTGTATTTCTAAAGAGATATAATGTTAATTTTTATAAATGTATTTGAATGTTTGTTTTATTGAATCTCGTTTATAATATATGTATGTATAGCATGTTGATCAGTGTAGTATATCCCGTTGTACGTAATTGTTTTTAGAATGGAACAGAAATCCTATATTTACAATTAATAAGCAATGAAATCTTTATTTATTCAAATTATCATTTATTTTTTCATTATACAGAAAAACAGATAATACTACAAATATAATGAACATAATGTATTTAATTCAACCTAACCTAAATAAATAAATAAATAAATAAATAAATAATTGCTTGTATTATAATTTTTCTACATGAAATGCTTTAAAAAAAGCATTTATTATTCTTTAAGTTGAAATGGATAATTTTAGATATAAGAACAAAATTTTTTATTTATTGCTGGAAATAGTAGCTAAGGATATTGTAATGAGCAATAATAATCGAATGATAAAAATGATTTTTATGTGTGAAAGTTAATAATGAATTTATGATTTCATTACTTTTTATGTGATAATTGTAATTGTATATGGTATCATTGATATAAATTTAACACTATTTAATTATAGTAGTTAAATGTTTATTTTATGCAAGCTAGTATCTGTTAACGATATGGAATTGAACGTGATCACATAGAGGATTCAAATCTTTTTGTGAAAAACGTTTAAAACAGTAATTTAGCAGATGTGCTTTTAAGAATTTAAGATCATTTCAATGTATGTCTAATAATTTATTAATAATTTTAAATTAAAATTTTTTAAATGTGTTTTACATATATCATTACAAAAGGCGGAAATATCTAACTAGGTATATCCTAACTAGTTATTATTATTGATTATCTTTACATTTCCCTACGATTGTTAATTTGATTTGGTTGATTCTTATTGCTATGTATTACTATGATATCCTAAACGAAAAGAATTTGATATGCTATGCAAAAACAGAGATATGCGAATAAACAAAATTCTGTATATTCATTCGCGCTTCTACTTTTCTGTAAGTTACAATACAATATGTTCTGTTTAACTGGAACCATTCAAATATCTGGAATGATACGAAAAAATGTTTCAGAATGAAGTTGTATGATATTGAGAGAGATATATTATACTTTTATCTGTTTGACCTTGCGAGAATCTTGAAAATTCCTGTAAGGCTGACTAAAAGGCTAAAATTTTTAGATTACATATTCTTGTAGCTGACATTCAGACGTTTTTAAAATAATAGAAACTTGTGTCTTTTGCACCATCCACTATCGATATTTAAACTTTCAGATTCGGCTGAGCAATACAAAGAATTACCGAAAAATGACTGTTCGCAACTATCTGGCTATTTTTGAAACATTAGAAAATTATAGCCTTGCGTTTCTTAGTATCATAAGAAATATCTTTATGCGTCTTATGTTGTGGTGTACATATCGGTTAGCGCTAATACTGGTAGCACGGCGAATTTTAAAATTCATATCTCAATAGTGGACGGTGCAAAAAATACGAGTTTTGAAAAAAGTTAGTCTAGATGTCAACTACAAGGATAATAAAAGATAATAAGAATAATGCAAAAGTAATAAAAAATAGAGGCATCTATCTAAAAATTTTAATATCACTTTTACAGGATGTTTCAAGGTCGAGTAGATAAAAGCACAATATGTCACCCTCGATACCATACAATTTTTGTCTGAAACATTTTTTCGTATCACTCATATTTTTCAAATATTTGTGCGTTTCCAGTTAAACGAGACATACCCTATACATATGTATATATTTTACGTTTGATATTCAAAGAATTGCTTTTTCATTTGAGTGGTTGGTCACATTTACGAAATTTAAAGTTAAAACGATGAGCAGTTTCTTACTGATTGATCTAGTACTGTCTAATGCTACACCTCTGTTGAAAATCATCAAATTATTATTGTTGAGCACATAATTTGTAATCTACACTATTCTCTATCGTATTATAATTTACCTTTATAAAGATATACAATTATATTGAACGTTTTCGCAAAAAATGCGACACGATCTAATTCGTATGTAACAATTAGAATAAAGCTTAAGCAGAATAAATTACAACTAGGTATATTGCTTTAGCAACTGGAGAACAGCATACATGATTCATATACTTTTTAGGCACGATTTTTGTGATTTAATAGATACGTTTAAACGGTGGTCGACATTCGGTTTAAATAAAACTGCTAGATTATTCGGATAAGATCTTTTTTCTTTTCACGAATGTTCTAATCGAAATGCAATTTAATGTTGAAATGCAAAAAAGTTGATAATTATGTGACTTTTTTGTCGATTGGATCTGTCATTGAATAATCGGTGTTAAAACTTGTTTCCTTTTTTTCGTTTTGCGCATTATTTTCAATACTGGTACATATTTTATAGGGACTTTCGTTTCATCGATATGATATGTTGCATCATTTTATTATTTTTTAGCGTTAGATTTTATCGATCCCATACAAGGAGACAATTTATATAGGTATACAGTTGGAAACATTGCGAAATACGTGTTAATGCATACGGTACAATGTACCGAGCAAAAACGTGAGTTGTAACCCTAATTCGGTCTTCGAATAATTTCTGATTCGCTCATTTCAATTAAGCTAGAAAATATTTCTTTTAAAAAATGTACTAATTTTAAAATAAATGTACAAGTTTGTTATTAGTACATATAGCTTTCCGTCATAATTCTATGCTAAAGGTTTACTTTTATTTAAATTACTAAACATCTTTCGCGTAAATATATTTTTTCGTACTTTGGGAAAATCGCGATTTTTTTGTTCGTTTCTGTTTATATACAGTTGGAAGAGCAATTAAATCGGATTCTTCGCAATATATGCAGTCTAATAGTGTGAGAATTTAAAGTTATCGAAGATGAAGATGAAAAGAGTCTGAATTGAAATTATTATGACTAATTAGTAGATCTCCGTGGAAGAATTATAAGTAAATCTCTCCCCTCTTTTGAAAAATGTGATGCCAGAAAAATGTTCATGATAATATGGACGCTAAAACAAGAAACCCAAGTCAGAAGAACTTAGTATAAGATTTCACATGAATCACATTTTCAAAATACTATGATTAGTAGACGATCACAACTTGATTTTAACGAATCAGTACAATTAACATTGCTTTCAAGTTCGACTCTTATGAAATATGTCAAAATATATGTACATATAACATATGCATATATATATATATATATATATCACTCATATATAATCGATAAACGAAGAGGTATGTTACTTGAAAACTATTAGACAAACCTCTCTTAAGAAGGTTAGTTAATGGTTACTATGCATGCTAACACTGCTAATTTTTTTGCATGGGGGAAAAGATTACAGGTATTTAATATTAAGCAGATCAATGTATACTATATGTTTCTAACTTGTGCTTGTTATATTATCAGCATAAAGTTTAAAAGAAGAAATATTTCTCTTCTTAGAAATACTGTGAATATTTTTTGATTATTTTTTTTAAATTAATATTTATGGAAATAAGTTTCTACATTTCGAACAACGACATTGTTCGTATGATAGTAATTGAAATGAGTAAAAAGTGGGCGTTTATTTTACGATACACTTAATCCGCAAATACCTTTTTGGCGCAGTATCAATTAAGTATGTAAGTATGTAAGTGAAACATAGGTTGACCAATGAAACAAATTTAGTTTAATATTAAACGAGTTTAGAAAATCTACACTACCTAGATTAAAAAGCTTTTATCACTTAATTCTATACGATACGATTGTAGATTTCTTAAAAATATTCGTCGATTGAATGCGGACACTTCCGTTAACGATCGCACGATCTTCTTGAGATAATGCCGCGATTTTGTTCGAGAAAGACGAGCAATTTCTAATTTAATTAATCGCGAAATTGTTGCACAAAAAAAAACGAGAGAAAAAGGCAAAATTACAGACGCGAATACAAATATCACAGCCACCAAATTTGCAGGGAATTTTCATCTGCTTTTTTCATTTCTTTAATTCTAATTTATTCTAGTTTTAACGCAAGTTTGTCTAGAAAAGCTTTACGCATAAAACTTGAGTACTAAAATTAAAATGTAAAGCAGTCCTGCAATTTTATTTATATACCGTAACGCCCTTTTTTGAATGTAACATTGAAAATGTTAATAAGTATCTAATCATGTATATCAAGCAATCGTAAGAATTCTACGTTATATGTTACATCGATCTTGTAACATTATATCATTTTACAATTTCTGAGTTACTTCGTCGACATGTAAATTTCTTTAACTAACTTTTGTATCAAAAGTGTGGCTGAGATTTTTTCTTTTCCTTAATATCGAAGTATTGCATTTTTTTGTATTTTACCTTGCGTCGAATAATTAAATCTTTTTCTTAAAGTGCAACTAAATGGTACAGATAATAAGAGGTAAAAGAACGGTCGATAATAAGGAACTGCATATCTTTCATTGATAATGTAGATTTTTCTACGACTACTTCGTAAAACGAGAAATGAGAGCTTACGAATTAGAAATGTAATTTCTGAAGTAGAAAAAAAAAGAAAAAAAAATTATCTTGGAGAACTCGATTTTTGTTTAACAGAACAATTTCTTTTGAGTTCGTTATAATATACATTACGTACAATTCTATGTAATCTCTCCTTCATTAAAGAATCATTTGTATTTTGAAGTTTTACTTTTTGAATTCTAATCTACGATATAGGTAGCCTTTATCGGTCGATAGAATTTTTGATAATTGAGATGTATAAGATAAAATGAACAAAAATTATAATCTTCGTGTGGATCAATCTTTAAATGCTTAACATGTCTAAAATACAAAGATAACATAAATTCAATATAAATTAGATATCGATCATTTTATATGTAAACCGATAAAAAAAACAAACTTTAAGAAATTCATCGATTCAACTTCATTCGTATCATCATCAGTAAAACTTTCATTTCTCATCTTGTTCGATCAAGAAGCGATCGTATTAATCGTTCGATTGCTATATTATGTGTACCGACAAAGCGACTCAGGCTACTCAAATCAAGTAACTGATCAACATCTCATTCCGTTTGATTTCGCTTCGAACTTATATCTTTCGTTTGCGCATGGTTCTCAAATATTATGATTCGTCGTTAGAGAATCGTTCAGAAGTGTTTTCGCTGTCATCACAGGTCGATGTGATATCATTCGACGAAGAATTCGTCGAGTCCGGCGTAGGCGGAAGGGACGGTCTTGCTATGGTTTCCTCTGTCGACGAGGACACATCCGCTTCCTTGCAGTCTATCGCGTCCAATCTCTGTTGTATGCATTTGTTTTCGGGATTATTCAACACCGAATGAATGAAATCTCGAGTCTCTGCACGCAAAGCATTCACTCTTTCTTGAAGGATGTTGTTTCGTCGAATCAAAGCCATCGTACGTACAACGATATCTAGAAGACCTGCGATTTATGATAATATATTTTAGAGTAGTTTGTATTTTCAACAAATTTTCTACGCTTAACGATATATAATAATTTCTGCAATTCACAAATTTCTTTCTCAATGATCCCAAAATTAAATAAAAATTCTCCTTTCTACAATTTCTATCGGATGAGTAAATTCATATTCGATATAGATAAATCATTACTTGGAGTCCCTTTGGGAAATATTAGAAATATTTAAAATTATTATTCAAGCGATTATGATGAAAGAATGATGCAAATAAAACATCATTTCACTTTTTAATAAAACTTCACTACAAAAACTACTCTTTTTCTATATTATCCATTTACCATCAATTACACTAAAAGGCACACCTTTCCGTCTCGCTAGGAACACCTTCCAGTGTTCCTTTATGTCCGCTGGAACTCTAGCCGAAACGTTCGGAGAGGAAGAAGTAACAATGATCGGGGCACAAGAGACACTGGGACTCTCTGGATCCCATAGAGGACTTTCCGGTGGCGTTAAAGATGTATCGTCACGAGAAGACTCATTCGTTTCTAATCGTCTGAATTCTAGCCTCTGCTGCTTTGCTATAGCCCCGTTACGAATCCTTTGTCTTCGTCGCGAACATGGAATTGTCGATGTTCTTACAACTGGTAGTTCCGACAAGTAAACAGTCGGAGCCATTTTGTGATGAAAGACCTGAAATCAGAAGGAATAGAACAAGACTAGAAATAGAGTACATATTTCAAGAGAGAGAGAGAGAGAGAGAGAGAGAATAAAATTATAAAAGAATATTCTCGGGTTTCAATGATTTGTCATCCTTGATGATATTCTTTATAACACGATTGTATTATAATTGCAATTTCTATTGCTATACTCGTGAATAGATATATTATACATATGTACATACGTATATGTATGTATTAAAAAAATACAAATATTTTGTCTGAAAATTTTTATTTAACTTTGTTTGTCTTCTAAGCCGATGGAACGATTTTTATGAATGTTCGTCGTAATTAAGTCATTCATGAAAACATCCACGTTTTCGCAAAACTACGTTTTGTTATGTAATTTTTGTTACGTTTCTTACTACGTACATTAAATGCGTTACAGTCTATTGATTGTGATAATTGCAGTGTCAGCGATATGTACCGATATCTACTACTAGTCATCTGCGTAATTTAACGAACAGAGAACGATCGATGACCCACATACGCATTGATGATGCGCTTTGTTGCGCGAAAGTACTTTCTTTCATCGATGACCGACCCATGTGACTCGTATGATAGATTTGTTAAAAAATTACAATACAATAGTACTAATGTTTAAATTATGATTCATCTGCGATAAGTATGCTTGAGTTGCATTGTACAAAATGTCCTCAGTAGTTTATCATCAGTATAAATTTTAAAAACCTATTATTAGTAAAAACAGTTTTGATAACATAAAACTGAGCGACAACATATTCAATTTTTAAGTTGCTCTATAAGAGACGAAAAGTGTGATAAAATATGCTTAAATGAAAAGTAACGGCCTTAACCGCTAGGTTTAAAAATCACATCCTCGTCTGGTTATAAGATTAATGAGGCATAATTTAATGCCAGGTCTGTCATTGGCGTGGAAACATCGTCTCACATTGCGATCAGGGAATTATTTATAAACGAAGGACCAAGAAGACTTTCACTTGTTTCAGACGTCTAATAATACCCGCCAGGTCGGTGTGTTGCACCTTGACCTCAGAAGACACGTGCGCACCTGCGTAATGCTCAATGTAAAGCAAGTACTTTATAATGTTTGCACGTGTAAAAGTATGTGAAACGATTTAAAATAAAGACACCTAAACGCGATAAAGATACGAACATGTGAATCATCGAGTTACACGTATTAACGTTATTAGTATTGGCTTAATTAATCGAATGAATTTGTAATTATATGGTAACATTAATTCTTGCAAGGTATTTTGCTTTGTCATTTACTATTTAGAAGTACGCGAAAAAGTCGCTGAGAAAATTCTACTTAATTCTTTAACAGATATATTATCATTATCACGAATAATTTGAAATGAATTTTAAGAAACGACAGATCGTAGTATAGTTTGGACGTAAGAACAAGTAAAAATACAGAATCACCGGTTTTATTGAGGAAACTAACGTGTGTAGTATGATTTGGCTATAAATTACACGTGTTCGCTCGTACCGGTTGACGACGCGATCGATGCAGGCGATGACCCGATTACTGTGAACGTCGGTGCACGTGCCTGCACCGAACTAAAGCTATAGAGCCTTGGCATGACTTCTCGTCTCCCCTCGACCGGTTACCCCGACTACTTTGACCTCAGATTTCGTCGCACCACGTACGACTATGAAACAATACTGATAATCGCTTCAAGAAACATGCATAATCCAATTGCGGCTACAACTCTCGTAATATATCATAAATGAATAAACATATACATGTGCATGTATATACATATAACGTATATGGCGCATATATGGACGTGTATATACATTTTCTTCTACTGAATTTTATTATACATATATTCATAGATATAAGGAGGATAAAATACTCAGAATATGCTCATTTTTACCTTCACCACATATGC
Source organism: Bombus pascuorum (assembly GCF_905332965.1). NCBI lineage: Eukaryota > Metazoa > Arthropoda > Insecta > Hymenoptera > Apidae > Bombus > Bombus pascuorum. The sequence continues at coordinate 5,753,737 of NC_083493.1, forward strand.
TTATCTACTTAGTTTGAAAGTCACTTCAAAATGAAATTTAGATAATATATGTATAATTACGCTCTTTTAAACAATTTCATATAAATCTGTAAAATTTTAAACACTCTAATCATCGCAGTTGATTGTGTAATTTATCAACCTACCAAATTACGTAAATTATCAATTATCGTATCATATTCTCACTTCTAGACTTAAGAGAACGGACGTAACTTATCCTTTAGATCTAAATATTTAGTCGTGAAAATGTAAAAAATCCTTCCGGCAATAGTCCGACATTTCTGAGTTCTCCGCGAAAATCCATCGAATTCGATGAACTCGAGTTTAACCGTGTGATCTTTCCCATTAAATGGATAAGCCTAAGTCGTCGATGCACATGACTCAGGATAAAAAAAACGTAACGGTAATTTTGACGCATGACGAATATGCTCACGATATTTCACGAGGGGAACAGCTGTGACATATCGTAGGTATCGTATCTGAGCGTTCGTGGATTCGCACCCAGCACCCGGGCAAAAGCAAAGTGGTGGCATTACAATACAGACATTCGTCAATGGCAACTTCCCGTACGAATGAAGGTCAACTGGGAGCTCTACAATCGGATTATTGCAGAGGGGTTGCATCGTGGGCAAAAAGAGAAGGAGAGAAGGAGAACAGGAGAGAGTAAAACAGTGAGGAAACTGGATGGCCTTCAATAAGGGTACGCGTGCAAAATTTTTGGTTCATCTTACCGCCTTTCGCTTTGCGTCCCCGATTTCCGTGAATTCATAGCGTTCGTCGATTCCGTAATTTGCGCACTCCGCACGATTATTTTTGTCGCGAAAACGATAGCAATTTTTCAGTTAATCCTACATAGTAACCATGTAACTTGGAAGTTAAGTTCTTACTTTCTATGTTTCTATATGTATGTCTATATTTTTTAAATGTTATGTTACTTATTTATTCAATCGATTATTCGCGAAGAACGAAATTGGTTTTTGGGAATAACTGTAACTGTTACTTTAATATTTTATATTTTACATTTTTTATTATTTCCATATTTTAAAGTTTATATCTTATTTCCGACGTTTGTTTCCCAAATATAAAATTATCGAAATCGAAAAATTATTCGATTTATCCATGAAAATGTGACAATGCTGAAACTATAGCCAGGTGATGGTAACACATTTTTGATACTCGCAATAATCAGCACGTTCCTGTAAAGTTTCCGAGATAAAAGTTAGATAGGGAAAATAAAATTGTTTGATAATATGATGCAACTACGTGGGAATCACGAGTGCGAAGCTAGGGAGAAGTGCAAGGCCTTCGACAAAGAAAGGCACACGTGTATCTCGTTTCGTCGATATCCGCTATATTTACGGCTGCACAGTGCACAGTACGGCCACGTGTCATATTCGAACACTACGGCAATTTTCCAAGAATTTATCGTGAGTCAACGTGATGCACTGAATTTCTAGGACATCGTTAAAAATTTATACTAGCGTTGCACGTGCGCATCTAGAAATCCTCTTTTAAAGGAAGATCCAATTTATCACGTTGGGAAACGCGATTCACTCTCGTAGTGGCGATAACAGGATAAACGAAAGAATGTAAATGCAAAAAGGAAGAACACGAATTAAAAATGAAGGTACCAAAAGAACTGCGTTGACTAAAATGTTGCATGACAATTTTCAAACGTTCATGCATGAATATGCGTGAAATTAGTAATAAACATGTAATAAAAGTATGTGACTTGAAAATTACATTCATATTTTCTTCTTGCTTTTTAAATTAAAATAACAAGTTGTAATCAACTGGCAGCTTTTTCTCATAAACAAGCAAAATTTTGACGTTAAATGATTACCTCACATTCTTCAATGAAACTTTAACGATATAATCACGTACTAAAAATTTGCAGCTAAAGCATAAAATAAAAAATATGAATTCTGAAACAACATATTTTGACATGGAGAGCTAAATTTGCATTAATGTAAGGAAAATCTGTCCGAAAGTTGCGAATCAATCACGTTTTCGTGAATTTTTCTTTCCAGTTGACTGAAACTGGATCTTAAAAGGGGCGACGAAGGGTTCCATCGGTATTGTGCCTACCTATATAAAAATTTCACCGATACACGTGCTGAACTTACAGTTCAGAGGCATAGTTATATTTATCGTTGCGGCCATTCACGGCCTTTCCAAGGGTTACACGTGCAATGCAACCTTCGTGAAAAACTATTTCGATTTTTTTCACCCTATTATTTTAAAAAAAGACCAAAAAGAAGCAAAAGGGAAAGGAAGAAAACCGTGTCGGCACGTGTCAGCGTTGAACGTTGAGGAGTAAAAATATTGTCCGCGTAGCAGCACGTATTCTCACATTCTCACATGTAGAGAGAAATAAATCATAACTATATTTTTATTTCTGAAACGGAATTTGCTATTTTATGATGAAACTAATTATTATATGACACTGAATAAAATATTATTTGGAATGTAATAGTTATTAGTTATAGCGTAACAGTTCTTAGATGCAATATTGAACAAATATTTATGAACAATAAGTACAACCTCTGAAGATTACATGAATCGTTCATCTTCCTTTAAAACATAGTATTATGTCTATTTCAAAACAAAGATAAAGAAATGTATGTATATAACAGTGTATAATTAAGCTGTAGTCAATAACTTGCATTTTCAAATGGAATAAAAAGTAAACACGATTCAAATATTGAAAGAATTGAGAGAATAGAAGAAAAAAGGTTGGGTTAGGAATTTTAACAACCGGAAGTATTATATTAACGATTGCGCAGGATAGGCACATTCGTTAACTCACTGTTTTGATAAAGCAGAATAGCTTGACGATAAAATAATTCTAAAAAAAAAAACAGATAAAGTATAAATCAAAGGGATTATTGCGTAAAGTAAAATTCTATTAACGTTTTTTCCAATTAATTCATTCAGTCAACATTTAAAAAAACATCTCGTACGAGATTTCGCGACACGCATGCATTCGTTTTATGTGCCACGTGTCGAACGCTCGAGGAAAAATGATCTTATTAAGTATTCTATTCAGGCGTGCACAAGCTGTCGGTATCAGAAACTCATAAGAATGACTAGATTGCCCCTGTGACAGCATTATCGATTGTTTATTACCGTTTCACGAGCTGTACGAGATCTTGCATGAGATACATTCGAAATTTATCACTCTATAAATGACCGTGTTACCGAGGCTGACAATCTGCATACAGAATTTTAATTGAGAGCCTAATTTGAAACGACCAGGATGTCAAATTCATCTTTCGTCGACATTTACAGTAATATTATGACTACGGCTACGATTCGTAAAGAAGCGTATTATAATATTTGGCATTTGTCATAATTTTAATTTTGAAGGTCAAGTTATAAGATTCAGAAATAGCTGTATCTATAAATCTTTCAAGAATATTGATAACCTAACAAATCATAAATTATAAAAAGAAGAAGGAGATAAATTTTAGAATAAATAACTACACGCGCTCCGTTTCTTGAAATCATCAACGTAACCGCCTTTGATATCATCCCTAAAAAAAGAGTCATTCAGCAAATTGTGATGAAAATCGATAAAAGAAAAGAAAATTCATCATTCAATAAAAGAAAAAGATTGTAATTTCCTGCGTCATTGTAAGATTTCAAGCGGTGTAATTTTAATTTCGATTTATTTCCCTTTACAGGCAGCGAAAATTCGGTCCAGATAAAATATTCTGCAATCACGGTACACACATTGGACCGAGATAAAAGGGAGTTTAGTAAATATGACGCAAAACGGATTCATGTGCCTTTAATTTAGACATTATCATTAAACGCTCTTAACGTGGCTATCAAATAAGTAAGTATGTATGCAGTCATCCAAATGGATATGATTATCAGTTATGCAAAATAAAACAAAATTAAGAGAAAAAATTACATAAAATTCAATTAATTTTATTAATCTATCTATGAGATGATTTGTTTTTCCAGTTACTCTGTTAATTATTTCTTGTGATATATTCTTTTCGATTATTTGTCAGAGAAAATAATATCATAAGATTTGCAGTTTTCAAACTGCACCGTTAGCAAAATATCGATCCATTAAATGTGAAAGATTAGCGAATTGCAGGTCGCTGCATTCTGTGACTTCTACTTCCACACTCAAGTACAGCCACGTGCAGTTTTTCCCCCACCATCGAACATCTTGGTGTCTCGCCAATGGGTATATACCATCCCCACCCCGCAACCCGTGCTGGCTGACGATCGTGTCTCTCACACTCACACTACACGCACCCTTCGCGGTAAAAGGACGGGATATTCCCGTGGATACACGTGGCTACCGCTGTTGGGTTCGACGACCTCGCTTGTGCGTCCTCACGCAGTGCTTTTTGGTGATGTACCGGTGGGGGATGCGTACGATGTCCCCTTGTTTCCCCCCAGAAGGTACCGACTCTGCCGTCTGGCAACGTTTTCCTCGAGTAGCGACGGCTACCGTCGACTGTCTTTGACTACGAGTAAACGAACAAGCTAGTGCTTACTGCTAATCTTGATAGCCACGAGATGTACTCTCTAATAATAGATTGAGTCACAGTAAAAAAGCTAACATTCATCTAATCAAAGAAAGACAATAGCAGGAAAATTGGAATCGAATATTTCAAAGTCTTGCTGTTTATCACAAAAGTAATATAGCTGAAATTAAAGATCTAACAGTTTACAAAATTAATCACAAAGTTAAAGATTCAAAGAATAGCAAAGTAAATTGTAACGCTGCTTTTAGTTTTTAATTTTCATTCCGTTATAGCTTTCATAAAAATGAAAAGGTAGTGGGAATAGTTCTAGATTTGTATAATTTAGCATTTTTAAATCATTGGATATCTTTTGATGTTGTAGTATATTTCAATTAGTTCATTCCCATCACTACGTTAAAGCAGAACATCGCAGTCTGCAATCAACGATCTTGCTCCTCTCGTTTTCCCCTTTTCTTTGGCCACCCACTTACTACTGTTCTATCGTCGTAACTATTTTTGCACGCAGCTTCGTCCATCCCTTTTGATTCTTACTTTTGGTTCACAATGGGGAGGGGGGGGGGGATACGAGCGTGGAAAAGAAGCACTGATGCATAATGCACACTTTGATCGCAGCAAGTGTTTAAAGTTCCTATGAAGCTGTGTAAAATTAGAAAATTTAAGACAAATAATTTACCTTATTCATTAATTAATTTTTAAAACGTCCAACATTTCCTATAGTCAAATATTTGTTTCTTTCTTAAATAATTTTATGATTTATTTTATTTTTCTTTTTAAACATCAATCTCAAATGATCTATCTTTTTAAGTAAATATTATCTCTGTCAATAAGAGTTATTAACTTCTTTATTAACTTTATATGACAAAGTAATTACTTGAATAAACAGAAGCTTTATCAAATCTTTTAATTTTTATTAAGAGCAACTTCAAGATATGGAAAAGACGCGGATTAATCCACCACGTATTATCGACAATTTATCATTAATATCTGCGATTAAATAGATCTACATATTCCTCGTTAAAATTATTAAGAGAAAAAAGATATATATGTATATATATGTCATTTTATTTAAACAAGAAAATTCCTCGTTCTTTTCACTAGACCAGTGCAAACAAATGAAACATTTACTTATCTGTAACATCATTCATAGAAAAATATGTATCACTTTAAAGAACACATGTGAATAAAAGTCATGGAAGGTAATACAGATATAACGATGATAATATGATTTTTGAGAATGTTAGTCCGCTGTTACGCCAGTTACACGTAGATTCGTGCTAACATGAATGAAAGAAATTACATTCTTATCCATGTGCGCGTTCGAGTATAGAATAGAATTTCGTTGTTCGATAACATGGGTGAAACATGCGTGAACATGTAGGATAGCGTTCCACGACGCGGATCACAATCTTTTGTTTTCGTTAATTCTTAGATAACATTTTAAAAGAAACTTATATAACAACTTAAAAGAAACTTGCACGAAGTAACGAGACACGATACGATTTTCCATATGATGTGCCACTTTAAACATAAAGAAAAGAAACGAAGATCGTGATTCGTTTAAAAAGACTGCATTGTTACTTTGTTTGAGTTCTTAGTCGTTACTTGAAATGTATTTCTAAGAAGTACCACTTGAGTACTTCATTCATAATCCACAAAATGAAATTCTTTGAAAGAACCTTACGATTCACTTACGGGATGCTTCTTTTAGAATATTTGTGTTGAATTTTTTTATACTTGAGATATATCTTGATTTGATGCATATATGTAAAATATTTATAAAGATAAATAGATATTTATGTTTTTCTTTTCAAACATTCCTTTTCATGCAAATTGATTATTAGATACACTTACGTTCATTTAACATGGTTACAATAGAAAATAATATCCTCATACTTTCTGTATTGTATATGTTTGTATGTATGATGCGTACTATTCATAAGAATTATACCGGAACATTTTACCAACGATCTAAACGAACTGTGCCTTCTGTATAATTTTTACAGTTCAGTTCTTTCAAATACAAGCTATAGCGTTTTATAGGTGATTTCGAACATTTCGTTGGTACCACTATTAGCATTGTCAAAGAATTAAATGATCGTATACAGATAGAGATACATACTATAAAAGAATTGGCGATATCATTACAATATTAATCACTCAAAAATGCACTTTATATTAAAATATTGTCAAGATCAGTGCATCAGGTGATTATACCATATCAATATCGCTCCGTTCCTACTATAATAAGACAACATATATGTATATTATCAATGCATCTGCATTGCAAGCAGTATCTATGTTTGATGTATTGGGATACGATGGATATACCTTTCTCATGAAACACGTAACAATGGTAAATGCAATTCTGATGAAACGTTAGACCGTACTTGAAGAAGAATAGAATAATTAGGATAATACATTGACTCGAAGAAATGCGACTTGGATCGTAAATCGTTAAGTACAATCGTATCTTGTAATATAAGAGAATGTTAAAGAATTTTAAATATTTATTGTTCGAATCATAACATAGAAAGAATCAAAAGAAGAGGAAAAACGAATACGCAAATTAAACGTGACCAAATTTCCGCTAACAAGACGGTACACGTAATATAAAATACGAAAGCACGATTGTTACGTGCTTAAACCACTTAACGAAATTAAAGCGAAAGAACTGCTTCTGCTTTGCGTGAGATACCCACTGAGCGGTTACGTTGCCTCACATTGGCTACAATTGCGATCACACGTCGCGTCACGTGGGTGTGCACGGCTGAAGTAAGTACACTGCAGTATGATAGTTCGTGTATCGTCATCAGCTCTACGAAAATCGGAAAAACGAAGAGACATTCTCGCCTTATTCATTTCTCAATTCTTCTGAATTCAAGTTAATACTATTTAACATCTCAATGAATGTATATTTATTAATATTACGAATAGGTTACTTCTGACCGATTAACATGTAAAAGCGGATATTTTCAACGTGATATTTCCTCGCGATATTTTTAACGTGATTCCTTATGGAAAAATAGGAAAAGGATATAGGATAAAATTTGTTTATTCTCGGCTTAGTTTCCGAGAAAATTGAATTTGAAAATTTATAGAGTATATTTGAGCATGGCTAATGTCGAGACTGAATAATCGGCAAGAGGTTATTCTACGTGTGAAAATAGGTCGAAAATTCAGAATAAAATTTTTCTGCTTAAAAGTTCATTTTCAAGCAAATAGAGTTTGAACATATTTATTTAAGAATCGGCCTAGTAGATTCGTATGATAAATTTTGAAATTTATTTTTCTCAGAAACAAAGAGTCTTGTGAAGAAATATTATTCCACATTTTCGGCTTACTTGTTCTCACACGTAGGTGACCTTCTGTCGATTATTTAATTCCGTCCAGTCCGAAATTAGCCATGTATACTGGCTAAACTTTCAAATTGGATTTTCTCGAAAACTAAGCCAAGAATAAAAAATTTTATTCCATATTCTTTTCTTATTTTTCCACAAGGAATCAGGTAGAGTCCGCTTTTACATTTTATTTCTGTATATGTATATAACCGCAGTTCACGTAGAAAGACAAGTTTACCGATTCATTCTATTAAATATGATTTGTTATACTTTTTATATTTGTACCATAATACCGTATACCATTTGTATATACCACTGAATATGTACTTTGTACTACATTTAAGAATAAAAATAATATAAATCAAAATGTTAAGAAAACGATATTTTCAAAATAACAAAATCGGATCATAAATATTATTTAAAATTGAACAACAATACCAAGAGCAAAAGCAAAATGGTATAAAACTTGTAAGTGTGGATGCAAACCAATTTTAAATCAGAAAACGTGTAAATGCATTTTAGTTAAATTAGTGACTCGTGCATTTTATAAAATTAAATCGCATAACTGTCGGAAAACCTTGATTTTCTCAATACATATACCTAACAAAATTGAGGATTAGTTTCAATTACAATTGCCTTGTTTAAACTGTCTCTGACGTGACGATTTACTTCGTGATACTATACCAGGAAATTAACAGTATAACGTACACGTGTCTCCAAAGCAAGTGACTCAATGCCAGCCGATGATTTAACACAACGATAATGGGTATTAATATCAATGCTCGATAGACGCGTTACAATTTTAACATCGTAATAAAAGAAGGAAAAGCAGATAAAAAGAATGAAAGAGAAACAAAGGAATTTCGCTATTATCGTTAAAAAAAAACGATACAGCAGAATATAAATATCTTCATCTTATATAAGGATTATAAAATAACAGTCTATAGTCTCTAGTCTATAGTCTATAGTCTATAGGAACATATCGTTATTATGTAACACTGATGATCTAATAATCGACTTATAATTGTACATGTATGCAAAATTCCTTTTTTTCAACTCTATTTCATTAATCTTAGACGAATTGGTCAATTAGCCTACATTCGTAAACATTCAAGTACTTCTTACACAATTAAACTAATATTATCAGTCGCAAGTTATAAATTATTAATGAAATTGTAGAAACAATTTATGCTACAAAAGTCTGTAACGTACAATTTGTCATGTATCAATTTATTAATATTATCAGTTAGCATATTAAGCTGCGAGAACAAGTCTCAGAATCCTTCAAAATATTGGAGGAATATAGGCGTAACGCACGTTTTGAATCGATAAATTGACCTATGACGAAACAACACGTAACGCGATCAACGACGTGACTTAAAATCTGCAAGCTTCAACCGATTGTCATACGAGTTACACGTGTTCTGGCGCAAGTAATACTGCATAACCCGTTTTGATGTATTAGCAGACTCCTCATGGTTATTAAGAACGCTGCCAGTCTAATTGCAAGAATTTTCAAGTAATTACGGTATATAGTGAACGTTCATTTAATATTCAAATAAATAAGTACATATTCGATTTATACAAAAATTTTCATTGAAGGAATGTTAAAAAATAATGAATAATTTCGTATAAAAATTCAAATACTAAATAACGTATTAAATATATAACAAATACTTAGTAAAAATAAGTTTACAGACACACAATCAATTTCCACAAACGTCTTCAATTGAACTCGATTTATTTGAATACTACATTCTCAAGCAATAAACTCACAAAATTTCAACTTTAATTTTAATTTTTCAAATATTCTCAAGCTAAAACATTACCCAACATTAAAAATTCGTTGAATTTGCCCTAGATAACTCTTAAAACTTCCTTCAATCCGTTTTTAATATATATCAGAGATCTGTTAAACTCGTGTCAAAAATCGAGCAAATACGCGTCGTTTGTAAGTATATGATGCACGACGTCGCTATAAAAAAAGAATTGAACGCGGAAATTGAAATTCTCGCTGACCTTCCCGTAAGTACTTTTCTAGCCCTCGTTATACTCCATGTGTAAATGTCGTCCACGTGTGATCACGTATATCGGCGTACGTTTTACAAGTTCGAGGCTAAAATAAGTACTCAAGTAAGATGAAGCGTGGGCTACTTCGCTTTTCAGGACACCTCGGATCCGACAGGAGATCGAGACAACACGACGCGGATTTAAGTTTAGAGCAGAATCGTATGCTTCACTGATCAATTGCGCAATTAAAGAGTGACCGAGTAGCTGATCTGATAGAAACATACGACTGCTCGATAATGCGTGTTTGCCCATTCTTGAAATATTCCTGGATTAACAGTGATTTTTCAATACTCTTTTCCATGATTCGTACAACAAAAGTGGAATTGAAATTTAAAATTTCTTAAAAATTTGAAACTGAAAACATTGAGATTACAAGAATTTTTGAAAATATAATTAATATCAATTATTTGAACGATATCTGTTAAGTCGAAATATTTGGAAAAAGAACTTATATTAAATAGCTACATTAATAATTAACATTAAGTTATATGAAATAACCATCTTAAATAGATTAATAAGTTTCGACACCGCTACTGGAACTTATTCTTATACATTAAAGACACCAAATATTTACAAATTTTACACAATAAACTAAATATGATGCGTTTGCAAAGAGTTATCACTTAAAAGTTCTGAATTTATGAACAAATAATCGCTGTGTCAAGAATTATTTACAACAGGAAACTGCTTTAAGTAGATCGCACGTGGCGACATCAACGTACTATAGTTACTACATAAAATCTTATTCGGCTATAGAACTGTACTAGTTCCGTCGATACAATGAATATATTATTTATTTCACATTATAAATGCTACTGCATAGCAAAACTTACGTCAACATATTACGTACTGTATTATTTTCCTATTATTACTCTTAATATCTTATAGAAAGATATATTGCACTTAAAGGATATTATAGTATATCCATTTGTTTAACAAGTTATAATTCGTGTGAATAATAAAATATGATAGAAAATATAGTAAACTTGATCATACTGATCAATCGGCAATTTGACGATTCTTTATTGACAACTGCATATAGCACATACTAATTATATTATATTAAAGTCTAAAATGTAGGTTATATGTAAAATTTTGCTTCAGAAACTTTAAAGTTTTTTAATTTTAATCACATATGATAGGTCAAATAAATTAAAGAATAAATAGTGATAACCGAAATGTTTCACCAAAATGTGCAATGCTTAGTTACCAAGTGAGAGGTACAATTGTATATAGATACAATTATATGTGTAGATACAGAACTACATAAATATTTTATACCATGTGATAACTCACCGATTTTACAGGATATTTTTACGATGCGGTTCCAATGATTTCAAAACAAATTCAAATGGTCGACAAGATTCACCGTTTTGTTTCTCTTGTCAATCACCTCAGAATTGAAGCTGTTTAAACGGTTCAGTTAAATTCACTTTCGTAACGTGACGATTGAACTTACTCGGCAACAGACTCTCAAACCGCGTTTCTGACCGGTGTCAGAGCAAACTCTCATAAACGTCACTTAGCGCGTGCAATAAGTCTTTATGATCGACACACACGAATCGTTCGTATTTTCCAATCGAAACAACGAGTATTAAATCGTTTCATAGCGGGCAAACGACAATGGTACGGGCTGTTTGTGGATTTTTCAGTCACAACCACTTTTCATTCTAAATAATTTAAAAAAGCGATCCAAATCTACCGGTGTCCGTACATCGACTAACGGCGATCGAGTACCGCCATGTTATCCCCCCTCATGGTTGCAAGCAACACGGTCGCGCGTGCGCAGATGCACTATCCTCATGCACGCGCCTTTAGCTTCGACATTACGACATCTTGATAACAAAAGCCATGGCACGTGCATCCCCACTTCAAATGGGATCTTCCGAAAGGTTCCGCGGGAAAGCAAAGCAGGACGCGCGTGCTTCATAGAATTTCGCCGTTTCACGCGCCTGTGAGGTGTCAAAACACGAGCCCTTGGCTTTAAAACGCTTTCCCAGACTGAAAGGGGCATTGACCCTTAAATAAAATTCGGACATGTTTTTTTAATCCGTAGATTTATGAAGTAGATTTATGAAGCAGATTTTCCTAGAAATGAAAAATTATAATCTTGATATTGAAATTAATTTTCATATTAAAAAATAATAAATTTGCCTTTAGAAATATCCATCTTGAAAAAAGGTGGACATTCAATTACAAGTTCCACAATTTTATCTATTCTGCATTTTAAGATGCCCTTAAAACAAAGAATAACTTGAAATTTATGAACTCATTAGCAACTTGAAATACATAACTAATATCTTAATGTTGCTCTAGTTCGTTTTAGATACGTTTAATATTTATAATATTATGTGCACTGTATATATTTGTCATTAAATTCATTATCAATCAATATCATTAAATTCTCGACGAAAAATTATCGATATTCAAATCGATGTACAATTGTAAAAAAGAATCACATGACATGGCCTGATTCATTTTAAACAACTAAAGCTTCAAGTTTACTCTTTCGTGGAGCTGTCTTCATTTTCTCAGACTATTAATTATTTCAAAAATTTTACATATACAAACGATTGCATGGAATTTAACAAATTTTTTTCGGAGTTCATTTAAAATTTCTCCATAAAGCAAATTCTCCCTTTTACAATGACCTTAGAAAACTTAATGTACGATCTTTTTTACCATTTTATCGCACTTGAAATGAAAAGTGAGCTACCAGCATTGAAATAACTCAAGGTACATCACAAAAACGTGCATAGTCGGATTTGTACCTCGTGTAGAGAATGTATGTGTATGTTTAGTTTGTGAATTCAATGTCTGCAAGTATGCACGTAGTGCGTGTCTGTGTTATGTGCGTTCAATAATATTTCATAAAATTATGTTTTTCCAGACAGGGCACCAACATCCAAAAGTTATGTAGAAAATACAATCAAATTTCTCAAAGATATTCATCTACATATTTGTCTAATATCTTTGGAAATATTTAAAATAATATAGGAATAAAAACTCTCAAATGTAAAGGAAGTAAGGAAAAGAATAGAACTAGTATTGAAGCTATAACTTAATACTGAGAACTTATATGGTTCCAATATGTTTGTAATAATTATTCCTTTTGATCCCATAATTTCTTATAAATCTTGTTGGAAATTTTCCAAATTGGATGCTAAATGTCCGAGTAACCGAAGGATTAAAATTCCTTTAACGACACGTCGATTACGAACGCCATGTCGATTTTATCAAAGAGATCCGGTAATTTTAATGATATATGAAAAGCATCGGTTTGTGGAACCGCATATCATTATAGGGATGTCATTCCTTCTGCATTGAGAAATCAGCTGTCGGTACGTTTTCCGGTTATTTCGAAAATGATGATCGTTAATATTCAACTAACCGTACCAGGTAGTCCAGCTGTCTTTGAAGAAAAAAAAAAAAAAAAGAAAAAAAAGAAAAGAAAGAATGGAAGTAAACTGCTGTAAAGATAACTATTGTAGTTATTTATGATGTCGTTAAATTATAATACTTTGCTCTATTGCTTTCTGTACCGTGATAAAGTAAATTATTGAATATTCCTTTTTTTAAATTATCGTGTTTTGTTCATTTATTTTATTATACACAATTTGTTTTCTATTAACAATTACATTTAGATCTGTCGTCGAATATAGGATAGATTTTATATCTTAGATATTCTTAGAAACGATATTAAGGCGTTCTATTATTCTTACAATAGAATTTAAAACCACACGTGTTCGTTTTGAAGTATTTGGCGCGTGTCTAATGTAGTCAAACGGCGTCACGGCATATTTTTCCGTGACTGACGCTACCAATAGGTCATGAGAAAAATCTCGTACGTCATGAAAAGAATAGTAGAAATTAAAATAACAGTTCTCTCTCGCTCTTCTCCACCTCTCTTCCATTTTATTCATCTTTCTTTTTCTTTCATTTTACAGATGATGACTTAAAAACATCGGCATATTGCGCAATAAGAATTTTAACATGTTGTTTAAACGACCGAAATTCTGACATCTTCTGGCTAAAAAGAAGATACGGAAATTTATTTTTAATTATACATTGTATACTCCTTACAATTTTTCAGCCACACCTGACTCGACCGTTCAATATGTTTTTTACTTTATGCTTTCACTTTCACTTTATGGTGCTCCGTGTCATATTAGAAATAATATTTTTAAATGTTACATGTTAAATGCACTCATATTTAATATATTATACGTGACATACATGTAAAGAAAGAACATTTTATGTAATGCACATACATGATTTAAATATATTAGATATCTGAAATTATTAACGATAATACTCAAAATTCTTCAATTTTGTTATAGTAGGTACAGAATATTAAAATCATTTAAACGCCTCTCAGTGTCTTCCAGGAAGGTGGGAAACAGGGGTCGCGGTAATGATTTAATAGTGCGTATAAAGAGACATGTTTGGAAGTGAGAGAGAAATATCGATGTGTTGCGAATATAGGAAGAGAAACAGATAGAGCAGGTCAAAGAAAGAAGGGGAAGGAAGTCACACGTGTATCTAAGTTCCCCACTACCGTTTGTTTCTCGGCCGAAAGGAGCGTCCTTCGGCAATCTTCCCATCCCTTCTGGTCCTCCGACCATTTTCAACTATCACAATGCCTCCCCCTCCCTCCCGCTGCGGCAGAGATCGCGAGGATCTGTAACCAATCAGGGTCATTTGCAATGCCTCTACGGCTTGCACACTTAATCTGGATGCATATTATTAACTACTCACGCGTACAATACTGTGATCGTTTCGTTATCTATACACAGATCTAAAGTCAATACAGATGATTTATTAATAGGTTGTGCATGTGAATAATATAGAACGTTTTAAATATATATATATACATATGTACAATGGAATATCTGGAATTACCAGTACGATAAACTCATATTCATTTAAAGTTGTTAAGCCGATGACTTCATTATAAATGAAACAATGCTCCAGCAGTTTACAAAGGCGAGATTATTGAATTTATTATGATTTAATAATTTTATTTATTATGATAAACCATTATTGTAATTATGTTCTTCTTATTTTATATACAGATCGTAAGTTTTACCATTGACTAAGAATAGGACGCTGTATATTCATCTGCGATTTTAACTACACAATATTAAGAAAGAAGTATTCAATTTTATAACAATTTTCATAAATTTCATAACAATTTTACTGTTAGTATCTTGGTATAATGTTATTATTGATGTCAATATAAAAATCACTATTTAGATGTAATATGTATTTACACGCAAGAATTTAATGTATATAATATTATAGCATATATAGTAGATATCATTTATTATGTAATATATTAGATATATCTCCAATATAAAGTGCAGTAGATAAAATCAATATTGTTGAAATAACCTATTTGATAAAATAATTACCCAATGATTAAAATTCTGTGTTTGACTTAAATCTCAGCTCATTCAAAATTAATGTTTAAGAATTTTTATATATAAGTACATGCGTGTGATTTATCTCTTTTATATGTTAATAATATAATCAACTTTATCGACTATGCATATCATCATTTTGTACAATGTTATTTCTTCACCTGAAGAGGTCATTGTGTAATTATTTTGAGGATATTGCTACTTATTTTAAACAAATAAATACTTTACTTTTATATTAACAGAATCTAATTTATTTATTTAAACACCTCAACATTTTAACGCGAATCTAAACTTTGTAATAAACTTAGACAAAATTTTCCTCTGTGCTCGCCGTCTCCGAACTCTTACCTCTAACTGTTTATTAGCAAAAATTTACGCTGATAACAAATTAGGATAATTGAAATATGTATGCAGTGTGATAAAATAATACATAGATAGTGAAGTAAAGTAATGAAGCGAACTTCAAAAGTGTGCCGTGCCAACTACAGGGCAAAGAAATTCCCTATCTTACCAACTAACGAAGAAACCTATTTTATTGAGATTTATCAATGGTACGTGGAAGTAAATAGGTTCTTGTCTATGCTAGTGTGAAACCACTGAGATCCTATACCTTTATCTTTTCGTTACGAAATCTCTATCTTATAAATCGCTATCTTCTGGGAATCGTAGAACCGCTCAGAATAATAGAAGACACTCGTATCGTAACGCCTGTTATAGAGAAGATGGAATATCTTGACACGACCTGTGTATCAAAAATCCACACGGTAGCGTCTTCTCGAATTCTGCGGAAACTATAGCCGATCGGCGCACGTCTTCCCATCCTCGAAGATTTTTGCATAGACAACCCGACATACGATATACATATACATCTTAGACATCACAAAGATCTGCTTCGCACCTATCACTAGGTAATCCGGTGTGTCTGAACTGTGAGATTTCTTGGAGTCTTGGAAATAACGTCATGTGCCAGGAATTCCTTGGTTGAAATTTTTGGTGCCTCGAACAATTTTTCGACCGCTTTTGCGAGTTCGTATCAGAAGAACATAATAACAAAGGAGGCAACACAACTTCATCTATTCTTGAAAGTGATATCATATTCAAAACTTTGGATTGTTCTTGTGATTTCGTATCAGGAGAACATGATAGCGTAAAAGGTGGAAATTTTTCTGAATTTTTTACGGTTCACTTATTTTAATTTGTGAAAAAAACAAGAAAGGAGAGTGGGGGGTGGATAGAATTAAGGATAAATGATAAGATATTCGAATTCGCTTTAAAAAAACCAATTTGTCAATTAAATTAAAAAAATTGTACAATAATCTTTATAATTAAAGGTAATTCTATAGTGATTAACGTACTTAATCTTCTGTTATATGTATATTAACAAATATAATTTAATTCTACCTTCAATAATGTATAATCAATATTCCTTTTTTACAATATAATTATTATACAAACTACTATAACTTTAAAACTACTATATCTTTAAAACTACTATAGTCAGAACGCATTAAAATTAAAAAACATTAAGAATATAATAGGATCTACACAAAATTACGATTCAATTGAGTATAATTCAAACGAGTATAATTAAGGATATATTGCAAAAATATAGAATTCTATACTTCATACACAAAATATCCTGTTCTGTACCTTACTTGTAATTTCATAAGGAAATTTAGTTTCAATTCAAATCACTATTATGCTAAGTTGATAACGTTGTATGATCTCAAAACGTGAGACACGAAAAAATAAAAAACGACGGAATGTCACATCTATTCTGTACCTCGTCAGTAGTTGGACCCACTACATTCTTAAAATTATCACTCTAAATCGTAGAGAGCATAACAAAACGTATAATTTTTTTACACGATCGGTATTTCAGTGACCACAGGTCACAGATGAAACATTACAAAATCTCATAAGATGTTAGATCTTTTAGCTTTTGTAACACTTGACCGCTTGGTGCAGCACTTGTACTAGGAGAAAACTTAATTTACGGGCGCGAGCGTAAGCACTGTGTGTACTCTCATTTCCTCTGATCTGTCATATGCCTATGACACTATGACTATGATCATGTACTACACTGTAAACGTAGTCTAGATGGAGTTACTTGTGTAGTGAATACAGTAAGTTTTGAGGTTATAGCAAGTTTCAGTAAGGACAACATTGCTAGTGTTATCGTAATATAGCATTATTTAGGTAAAGAATCGTCCTCTTATTCGGACGTAAAACAGACTTCTTAAATAAATTATGTGAGCAATTAGAGCTCGCTTATTAATTCTATGTCGATGATATGTCGGCTTCAAACAACGTTAAAACAATGCAAGTGTACAGATTGGCCTACCTGGCCGTCTGACAAATATGAATTTATGGCATAATTTCATCTTTAATAATCGATCATGGTCAAGGAAAAACCAAACTCAATTCGTATTTACGATTCAGAAGGTTATAGACGTAGAGCTGCATGTATCTGCGTCAAAAACGATCTGGAAGATGAGGTAAGCCAGCAGATGGCAGTTGATATTATTCCCTTTATTAATACAGTGTATTTATTTTAATATCAGTTATGTTTTATTTTTATTATATAAAATAAATAAAAATTACACTTTTATATAATTTATAATGTAGGTACTCTTGGTTACATCCAGTCGAAGACCTGATAGTTGGATAGTACCTGGTGGGGGTGTTGAACCAGAAGAAGAACCTGCAGTAACAGCATTAAGAGAAGTTCGAGAAGAGGCTGGTGTTTTAGGACAATTAGGCAGATGTCTTGGCATATTCGAGGTGCTAATGTGCTCGTATTTAGAACACAATTACTTGTATAAATATAATGAAAATGCAACTAAAGTATTCTAAGAATAGAGTTGCCCAAAGAAGTATGAATGGTCAAAATAACTTTTCTTTATAGAATGTGGAACATAAACATAGAACACAAGTATGGGTTATGCAGGTAACCGAAGAGCTGCCAGAATGGGAAGATTCACGTGCTATTGGTCGAAAGCGAAAGTGGTTCTCTATACCAGAGGCCTTGCTTCAGCTTGCTCAGCACAAGCCCGTCCAGCGTTCTTATATACACAGCCTCCACAATACTAATCCTCGACATAATCCCAATATTTCACCATCTCATCATTCACATACCACTGTAACATCTATTCAGCTAATGAATAATTCTAGTAACAATCCTCACCTTAACAAACACAGCTAATATTAAATACCATCCATTTGCGTGAATAATTGCTATCAAGCGTTAGATATTTGTTGCTGCTCCTTTCCTTTCGTACAGTTACAGCAATTACTATATATAAAGTTGTATTTTATATGTAAAATGACACCATTTGTATATTCTCCTTTCCTTTTCTTTTTTCATTCTTCTCTGTTTGTTATTTGTAGTACAATTGCAGTGGATCTTGTTATTATAACTACTAGTACTACTATTATACAATTACTACCATTATTACTATTACTACTACTACTATTGTCATTGATACTGCTATTCTACTATTAATACTACTATTATTACAAATACTATTATTATTATCATAATAGCAATCATTATTATTATTATTATTATTATTATCATTGTCTTTGCTATTATCGACGTTATACTTATTCACATAAATTAGTTAATAAACTGGTCCATAAAGGAGCAGTTTCTTCAATTTAGTTCTCATTTTTGTCATAATTTTGTGGGGAAAATAATGCTTATACTTCATATATAAATAAGCACATAATTTTCATACGTAAAGTGGATGGTGTTTTATGCAAAAGGGAAGAAATTCCACAATTAGAATATTTCTCTCATGTTGTTTAAATATATTCAAAGAATATTATAAATATCATAATGAAACATATCTGTATCTGAACAGTTTGTTTTGAAAAAGAGTTTTGTTGATATGTGATAAGAATAACAATTTAAATTTGTTTATATGACAATTATAACATTTTACATACTATGGTCACTATATTAGTTTACAAACTGAATTGTTTCCAGAATTACACTAGGGATTGTTTAGAATATATGTTTAAAGAAAGTAAAATTTTTCTCTATATAAATCATTAAAAAAGGCTAATATGAAAATTATTTGATGTAAAACGAAATATAAATACGTGGGTACATTACAAATTTTGTAGATTTTCTTTTGTGCAATTATGTATTTAAATTTTGTATGACTTTCTAAATGTCAGCAGTTAAATATTATAATTTCACAGTTATTGTCATTAATTTGAATTGTTGCAAATTGATTCGCACAAAAAGTTGTCAATAAACCACAGTAAAAAAATATTGTAAAAATTTTAGTACATAGATTGGTTATTTTAATGAATATGTGTACATATTTGGTGATACCAATACGAATGTATAATCAGAGATGAGTAATGTTAAAAAAGTCTGCCAAAAAATGAACACTAAAAATAAGAGCCTCTCGTGGCCAATAGCTGCACTATCGTCCCCGGTAGTTTTGGAGAAATGTGCTAATGCATGGCGCGAAAAGAAATGTGCTACAATGCGACGTGCAACTGTACGACTCAACTTGTACCTCGTACTGGTGAGAAGTTGCGCGTGTCGTAATTTGTAATCATGCACGTAACGTGACGTAACTATAAAGTGGCAGTGGGGATAATCCGGTAATGTGATATCATATGCCATATGCATAAAAATAAGCAAATACTTGTAAGTATTAAGTATACGTAAAAGACAAATACTAGATTTCTTATGCATAACCTTTTACTAGTACTAGGTATTAAATGATGGTAAATCTTAAATAAATACCATTTCTAGTAAATACTTTATCCTTTGCGCACATGGAACCGAGTATTTATTTGAAGAATCACTAGTAAAAGCTTTTACTCTTATGCATAACTTTTTACTAGTATTTGGTAGTAAATGATGGTAAATCTTAAGTAAATACTATTTCTAGTAAATACTTTATCCTTTATGCACACGGAACCGAGTATTTATTTGAAGAATCACTAGTAAAAGCTTTTACTTGCCTTTATATATATAATCCTACGTATCCAAAAAGGGGGAATTCTTACGGCAACGCAAATAGAGGAGAAACGTACGCACGGCAACGGAGCACTGCCAGAGTAAACATAGACAGCCATCCTTAAGTATGTAGTACATACCATGTACTAGGACATTTATTGACATATTTTATAAATTACGTTATTGAATTGTTGCAAATTGATTCGCACAAAAAGTTGTCAATAAACCACAGTAAAAAATATTGTAAAAATTTTAGTACATAGATTGGTTATTTTAATGAATATGTGTACATATTTGGTGATACCAATACGAATGTATAATCAGAGATGAGTAATGTTAAAAAAGTCTGCCAAAAAATGAACACTAAAAATAAGAGCCTCTTGTTTATATATATACGTTTCAATAAATTAGCTTTTCATTGCTTTTATTTTCTAGTTAATTTATTATAAATCTATTATTCCATTTGTATCATGTATGCATTGCAATGAAATAACCGAAATAAAGTAAAATTTGTTATAATTATCTAATAAATATGTCAAATAGATATACTAATGTTCGTCACATATAGATAAATTCGCTTCCTATTTTTTTTACAAAATGTAACAATTATTAATAAAAAACTAAATTTAAAGAAAAGTTCATAGTTTCGCCGTGCCGATCTGAAGGAGGTTGATTATTTCAACAGTGTTTTCAGACAGACTTTTGTATAATAATTATATTTATAAATTAAATATATGTACAACGTACAGATTTAGAAAAAACATATTTAAAAACAAAAAAAATTTTTTTAATTATATTTTATGTTTTCAATTGGTTCTATTGGTGAATTTAAATAACTTTCATCTATCCGGTATATAAACATTTAGATGATTTTTTTCGAACGAAAATGTTATTACATTTGCTTTAAGTGAAAAATGATTATATAGTATGTAAATAATACTACTATTAACGCCTTTTTTTAAACATTTTTTTAAACATTTATTTTTTATTTCATATTTTTGTGAAATTGTAGAACCATTACGTCTTCTGAGATTTCGGTGATCTTTGTTATATAATATTATATATTATTATATATTATATGTTATTATATATTTCTTATATATTATTATATGTTATATAATATATGCTATATTGATATAAATTCAAATTCATAAGCATCGGCGGCAAACGACGCTTTCCCTACTCTCTAGTACTCTTTAATATAACCTATAACCTATAAAGCGTTTCTCCACGCTTTCATCCGATGTTGTTTCATCCACGTGCTCCGAATCTGTCTTATAAGTGAGAGGTAATTTACAGAATTTTTTATATTAACGATAAATTTGTTAACACATATATTTTGTAACAGGCAAATTTTTCACATAATATGTTGAACTAACATATTATGTTAGAAATGTTAATATCAAAAAATATTCATTATATTTATATACATACATATATAGCTTTATTGCATACTAAGGTTAGATTACTTGCATATGTATTTGATTTAAATTTTTCTTTATTTCTAATTATAGATGTATCTTTATTAAGATGACTATTTTCTATAAAGAAATTTCTAAAGAAATGGAGTATGAACAAATGAGTGAAGTTGATGAGGATATGGAAGAAAGTAGCAGTGATAGTAATGAAGAGGATTCTATTGCAAGTGATGAAGTAGAAAATAATAAATCTAAGATATATCTTCCTGGAAAGTCTTTAGAATGTGGAGAAGAACTTGTTGTGGACAAGACAGCATATCGAATGTTACATCATGCCCAATCTGGAGCTCCTTGTCTTAGTTTTGATATTATTTTAGATGACTTGGGTAATAATAGAGAAGATTACCCATTGAATATATATCTTGTGGCTGGAACTCAAGCTGCTAAGACACACGTTAACAATCTCCTTGTTATGAAAATGAAAAATCTATGTGGTATAGAAGATAGTTCTGATGATGAATCAGATGATGATGATGAATTACATAGTGAAAGTGATACGAATAAACCAATTTTGTCTGTTGCACCAATGAAGCATCAAGGTTGTGTTAATAGAGTTAGGTAAATATATATTTTTATTGCCTTTTAATAACCATAATACCAATTACCAACATAAAGTTACCAATAATGTAAATTTGCAATATATATAATTAAAAAAAATAAGATTTATTGGTTGTAAAAATGTATTTATTTATTTTAATAGATATAAAAGAATTGGTAATAAACCTCTGGCAGCAAGTTGGAGTGAATTAGGACGTGTACATATTTGGGATTTGGATAAACAATTAAATGCACTTGATAATGATGAATTGCTACGTGCATATAATAAGGAGTCTAAAAAAAATGATGGGAACATCAAACCATTATTTAGTTTTAAAGGACATCTTTCAGAAGGATATGGACTTGATTGGTGTCCAACAGAAGTAGGCATGTTAGCTTCTGGTGATTGCAAGGGTAACATTCATATATGGCATTTTAGTAATTCAACTTGGCATGTGGATCAACGACCTTATAATTCACATGCACCATACAGTGTTGAAGATATTCAGTGGTCACCTAATGAAAGACATGTACTTGCTTCATGTTCTGTTGATAAAAGGTATGATCTTAATTAAATTTCTAATAAGTTTCTATTAGGTTAATATACGTTTTATTATTTACTGTAATATCATAAGTAATATCAAGTTTTTAATATATTTTTGTAATTATACTGTAACTTTAACAGTATCAAAATTTGGGATACAAGAGCAAGTCCACAATCTGCATGTATGTTAACAGCAGCTAGTACACATACTGCAGATGTTAATGTTATTTCATGGAATTGTAAAGAAAATCAGTTTCTTGTATCTGGTGGTGATGATGGCTTGGTCTGTGTATGGGATTTGCGTCAATTTAGTACTAGTAATACAAAAGCATTAGCCATATTTAAGCAACACACTGCACCTGTTACAACAGTAGAATGGCACCCTCAAGAGGCTACTGTATTTGCTTCTGGCGGAGCTGATGATCAAATTGCTCAGTGGGATTTATCAATAGAAACCGATCAATCGGAAGAGATAGAAGACAATGAATTAAAGGAACTTCCGCCACAATTGTTATTTATACATCAAGGCCAAACTGATATAAAAGAATTGCATTGGCATCCTCAATGTCCTGGTACTGTAATATCAACGGCACATTCAGGATTTAATGTATTTCGTACAATTAGTGTATAATCTGTCCAATAAAAAGTCCAATGTTTATAAAATACTTTCTATTATTTTGAAATTTTTGTATCTTGTAATAACAAGTAGTTTTACACTTTCTTGTGTAGATTAAAATGCTCATAAACACCTCCATTTTAGCTACAATGCAATAAAATTAGAAATTTATGGTGCCATTTAAAAAACATTAATGATTTCGAAAATTCCGTAAAAATATGATACATAAGAAAATCTTTTCTCACCATTATATATATGTAAGCTTTCAAATAATTTAGTTTTTTCTCAATAGTTTTTTGATATAAAGACAAATAAGAAAGACATTCTTCCTGTTATCCTGTTTCTCG
Organism: Bombus pascuorum; assembly: GCF_905332965.1. NCBI lineage: Eukaryota > Metazoa > Arthropoda > Insecta > Hymenoptera > Apidae > Bombus > Bombus pascuorum. The sequence goes on from NC_083493.1 coordinate 5,777,582, forward strand.
TGACTCATCCTGTATATTACATATTTCAAAGTGGTTTTAAATGTCAAAAAATGTCTTTCTTTGCATCATAAATAAATGAGAGATAAGTATATTTCATATTATTAACTAATTGCCTGCAGTTTCGCCCACAGTATTTGAATTTATATTTTTATATATATATATAAATATATATATATAAATATTTTTTTTATTTTATTTCATATACACATACATATAAGACAGAATATAAAATATAATTTATTTATATATAAGATTCAATGATAACAGATGTCTTATCGTCGGTCTACCATGAGGGCAATTCCAAGGATTTTCCATTTCTGCCATTTGAGTAATTAATTTATGCATGTCATTGTTATTAAGAGCTGTACCTATCATAACTGCCTTGCGACAGGCTTTTGATGCTAGCATTTGTCTCACTCGACTTGGACGAAATGTACTATTTTTTTTGTTTTCTATACCACCTTCTCTAATAAGAAAAATCAATTCTTCGATGTCATCTTGTCCAAATTGCCAATGACCACTTACTGGTATAGCTGTGAGTTGCACACGATGACCAGATTCACCTAAACCAAAATATTTGGAACTATAGTTATTTATATTTGAATAAATTAAGAATATATTATACATTCTTTCAAAGGTACTAATTACTTATGACAATTAAAACATTTTTTAATTTATTTTGTTCACCTTCAGAATTTATTTTAAAAAAAAAACCATTATCTTCAAACGTTTTTTGATGTTCAATTAATATTGTCTCATTAAGTGGAGAAATATTTAAAAATTTAGGAATAATTAATTTTTGGGTTCGTAATTGAGTTTCATTATTAAGCTTCTCAAAACGATATTTTTCATCGGTAGCATGTTGATCAATAATGAAAAGATCTTCTTTCAAACGAGTTATTATAAAACCAAGATTAAACTGACCTATAATTTCCATCTGTAAAATATTCTTTTTATAGAAACTGTATAAGAAAATAACTACCATGCTAAACTTATGATAATAAAATACAAAATAATAGATGATGTGCTAAAAAATTAAAACTTATAGAATCCAATAATTCAGTAAAATATAAATAACCTCGAGAAAAGAATCTTTTGTTAATTGTTTTTTTAATTCATTTTCAGCATTTGAATTTTGATCCATCTGTGCCTTAAACTTGATCCTTGTACTTGAAATCACACATTTTGATAAAAGATTTTGCTTTTCCTGAAGTTGTTGTTTTATTGCCAGAATGCTAATTGGCATTTGTACAGTATCTAATATTTTTGTTTTATTTATTATATTATTTTGTACATTATCATTATCATTATCATATTGAATAGTTTCATTTTTATTAATGTGTTGTATATTTTGTTTTTCTGTATGTTCTATTTTTGATATTGTATTTAAATTGTGAAATCTTTTGATTGGTCGATCAGCATTTGTAGGTGAAATTGTTCTTTTTACACCAAAACTTAATTCTGGTGCAGGGTTTGCAGTCAAATTTCCTTGTAATTTGTCCCATCTAGATGATAAATTATATTTTAAAGTTGCTAAAATTAAATTTTCTTGTGTACAGAAGATGATTCTTTTATTTGGAGTTACATTAATATCAGTTGAATGTTTATTTAACTTCAAATTTAAAAAAATAAATGGATATTGTTTATTATTATATTTATGATAAATTTGATTTATTAATTTACTGACTTTTGTCAGATCACATGGTCGACCATTTACATAAAAAAATTGTCTATCAGGAGCAGAACGTCCAACATCATGATCACAGCTGCTAATATAGCAATCCCATTCAAAATCCACAACTACATTACTTGATAAGTTATATTCTTGCAATGTTGCTTCATCAGGAGGTAACAGTTCAATTTTAATAAGTCCATTTGAAGATTTTTTGCCAAATATTAAATTAATATTGCTTAAAATATTACTGGGACTAACAGTATTGATTACAAGATTAGGGGATTTGTCTGATACACAATTGGAGCATGTTATTTTTGTATTAGTAGAAACTAAGCAATAGCTATATAGTACTTGAATAGCTCGAATATATTCCTTTTTAAGATTTCTTTGAAATTCTTTTGCTCTAACAGAAAGGCACTTAAATATATTTTTTATATGCACAGTAGTTCCTATTTCTCTTGCACATGGTTCTTTTTTCTGCAGTGCACCATTGTGATCAAATTGTAATTTAAAACCATGTTCGCTTGTAGAATGTCTTGTAACAATACTCAAGTCAGCTAAAGAACAAAGTGAACTAAGAGCTTCTCCCCGAAATCCAAACGTGCTCACTTCTGTTAAATCTGAGAATTCTCGAAGTTTAGAAGTATAATGCTTCAGTCCTGATTAAAGAAAAATGTATGTAAATATTACTTAATTATTTTGGAATTTCTCTTCTATATTAAGTAAACACAGATATATGAATGCATATATGTACCTAATCCTTCAAAATCTTGTTCTAAAACACCACTTCCATTATCACTGACGCTGATACATGTCTTTCCATAATCTTTCAATTTAACATCAATTAATGTAGCACCACTATCTAAACTATTTTCTACCAGTTCTTTCACAGCAGTTGCAAGATCAAATATTACCTAGTAAAATTTTTTACATATACATATATATATATATATATATATTACCTAACTATTATCATATATCATATATATCAGAATATATATGAGATGTAAATATGAGAATTGACAAAATTTATTAAGGCTTGCATGAAGCTATGGAAATTTTGTCTGGAGAATTAACAGGATCAATATTAAATCCAGCTAAAACCAAAGAAACTTCAGGAAACAGATAAGACAATTAGTAAAACTTAAGTCAAATCTGAAATACATATTATCTATACTATATTACAATATATTATATTGTGATATGTATGCTGTATTATATCATATTACGTTAATCAATAATATATTATGTATCATGTTATATTTTGCTATATTTTATTATATCATAATTATATAAAATATAGACGTTTCTAACAGTGACTATAGTAGCTTTTAAGCCTCATTATAATGAACAAATAATAATAACTATTATTACCATAGTTAAATAATTTAATTATTTAATAAACTTAAATCGATAATACGTTATTACCTACTACTTAATAAGCAATAGATCTAAAAGCACAATTATACCACACAAAGAATATCTTATTTAATTTAAATCAAGTTGAATTACTTAAAAAATATCAGTATTTTACAAAACGTGACTAAAAAAATTGTTCTTATACAATATAATCAAAATCACATATGCTATGTCTCAAACATTTTTCAATATTATTTAAAAATTTGCATCATATTAAAGTATTTAGCTGTTCATAGCTACGATACTCCATGCTCTATACTGACATTTTTATATTATTATAATTATGAAAGAAATATTATGTTATACTAATTAAGATACAGACGTGAAAGTAGGGTAAGCTTATACATTTTAATAAATAACTAAGAATAATAGAACATATATTTATTTGCTAAAAAATAATTAATATTACATATTGAATATATAACGTTGATATATAAAGGTTGAATATTAATTACTCGTAGGTTAACCTCACCTGACCAGAACAAATTTGATGAATTGTTTGTTTACTTATAATATTAATCTTCTTCGATTTTTCCGACGATGATATTGGTTCATCCATCACCAATATATGTAAAGGTAAATGAAAACTCAATTAGTTATCTATTGTCTACGTCGTAGGAACATCTGTACCTACTTACATTGTAGCTGTCAAGTATTATAAAAAAGTCACTAATTTTATGTTTTGACAATGTTTCAATATAAAAACTTTATTTTTTAAGTAAGAATTAATGTGTAATATTTTAACTAGGTTTACCCAAAATTTAAATTATTTTTAAATAACTTGTGTTTATAACATTCTCATATTTGATTGGATATGACGAAATGAAAATGTTAAGTAAAACTAACCACATTATATTATGGCGCGATATTTGATGTTTATCTTCTAATAATATAATAATCTTCTAATATACAAAAGTACGGATAACTTTGTAGTAAAATAATAATTGCTGCATAGAAAAAAAGATAAATTTGTTAAATTTCTACAATAGTGAGAAATAAAATTAAAATGAATTAATTACAATTTTGTTCTTCTCTACGAAGATATACATTTTATAATCAATTTCTTTATTATACAGCATAGATATACCATTTACTTATCTAAGAATAAATAAAATTGCGAGTGGAATGTAACACAATTAAATTATTGTAAGACTATTTAAATGTTATAAATTACTACCAAATACGTTACATTTTCCTAATATAATTACATAAAATATGTTTCGATTAGTGCCAAAATTACCTATCTGGAATGAGGAAAATAGAATACGATTATGTTTCCACTAAATTGTAATCAAATTTAATTTATAGTACTTACAATGTTCTCAGTAGTTAGTTTCCACAGACAACAAATGCATTCATAAAAATATAACAAATTATTCTATAACTGTTACATTTCCTTTCGTAGAGATAACTGAATGTTTTTTATTTAAACAGGACTTCAGGAGGCTAACAAAAATATAACAACAAAAATGAAGATGCGTTTGTTTATTATTAACCTTATGTAATATCGTTTCAAAAATTTTCAATTACATTATTATATATAATAAAAATAAAAATAAAATAGAAATAACATAATAATTATAATCGCAATAATTGCAATAATCGCAATAATTATAATTATAACAGTGGTAATAGTAATAGCAATAGCAATAGTAATAGTAGTAGTAGTTGTAGTAGTAGTAGTAGTAGTAGTAGTAGTAGTAGTAGTAGTGGTGGTGGTAGTAGTAGTAGTAGTAGTAGTAGTAGTAGTAGTAGTAGTAGTAGTAGTAGTAGTAGTAGTAGTAGTAGTAGTAGTAGTAGTAGTAGTTATGGTAGTAGTAGTTGTGGTGATGATGGTAGTGGTGATAGTAGTAGGAGTAGTAGTAGTTGTAGTAGTAGTAGTAGTAGTATAGTGACAGTTTAATAGCAGGAATAGTAACAGTAGTAATAGGAGTGATGATGGCGATGGTAATTGTAGTAATAGTAGTAGTAATAGGAATAGCAATAGTAGTGGTAATAACAATAAGAATAATGGTAATAATCATAATAAAGAGAATAATAAAAATATTAATCACATAATCATAATAGTGATAGTAATGATAACGACAGAAGTAATATCAGGATGAATAATAATAAAAATAAAAATAATAACAATAATAATAATAGTAGTAGTAATAATAGCAATAATAATATAATGTAATATAATATAATATGAAAATGTTTACAGGGTAGATACAACTTTTTCTTCATCTTGTATGGAGGCTTGTTAATTTTCATCTTAATAAATTGGTTTTTCTTAATTCAGTTTGTTTTCTGTATTCATTCCTTATATTTTTTATGTCGGTTAGCGTGTGCAATCATCAAACAAGAAACTGAAATGATGGATGTGTACTCATCATTTCTTCTCGTCTACAGACGTACGCACTTTGCATAACAGGCATACATCAGTCGTGTATTATAGTATATTTTCTGAACACAATGTTTTTACACATGACGTTAGGAAACTTATGGTATTTTAATCCAGTCACAATGTGTTTCAAAGAATTTGTTTTAAGATTTACATAAATATAATGTATGGTTTTCAAATCATTTAAGCAATTTAATAATTTGAGTGAAAAAAGCGTAAAGTGAATTTTTTAATAAATACCCTGATAAAGTTGTTTTAATTTTTTTTAGATAGAAACTAATAAAATAACACGTTTTTTTCAAAATATGAAGATATTCTTTATCCCATTATGAAGCAATAAAAAATATACAAAAGTTTCTTAGTGATATATCGACAGCAAATTAATTAAATTTTATTCAATTAAAATTATTTGAAACACGAATCGTGATCGGTTCTTATACTATTTAAATGTATACAACTCTGTTGTTTGCTAATTGGCATAAATACTCTACATTTTGCTTCAATTGTTGAGTGGACAAATTTTTTCGGGGTACAAAAACTATAAGAAACATATACGTTACAAATGGAAAAATATGAAAATATTTTGAAACGTATTCTCTGTGTAAAAAGTTTTATATGAAAAATTAATTGGCGCGTTTGAAATCAATCTATTGTTGTATAATATATGAATTCCACTTTCTAACGAAAATTTATCAATTTCATTTGTTATCCGACATATACTTCTTTTGTTTCACCAATTTTTTTCTTTTTCGAATAATCGACCACCACTCTTCCGAGTATTTTTTAAAGATCTCCATAGTAATTAGTGAAATTGCACACATTTAAAACATTTCCCCTTCTTTTTCATTGTTAATATTGAACGAATTTGAATTTCAATTTTATGTAACGATCATCGCCTTTTTTTACAAGCGGCAACTCTACTAAATTTACTAGTAAGTGATAGGATACAATCAATCACTTTATCTTTTATCTAATCAAAGTAAAGATAATCGTTTTCGTAAAAATTAATAATTGTCAGATGAGAAAATGCTTCGATGATACGTTGGAAAAAACTGCATTGTGCTCAAAAGTCAACCTCTTCTAAATCTTTCCTCGTTTTCTTTTAACGAAAAAAGGACTTAGAAGACGACATTTTCCTATAATACAGTTTCTTGTGCTACAATTTTATCAAAAGTGAACTTTCCTCGTACCAAAATACATAAGTAAAAAAAAAAAAAAAAAAAAAAAGAAAAAAGAGAAAAGAATAGAAGAAGGAGCAGGAATCCTAGTTCTTTGGAGGACTGATGAGCACAATACATAATAACGTGAATTCGGAAGAGGGCATGTGTGGAATCATCACACATTTTGTCTACGTTTATAGAGCGTACTGATTTTTGCCGTTCAACAAGATTATCGAAATGTCAGAAATTGTCATGAAAAATCTTGATTAAATCTGACAAACAATGTTTTCTGTTTGAAAAATCATTCTCTCTCTTTCTCTCTCTCTCTTCCTCATACACATACACGCGCGCGCGCACACACACGCACGCACGCACGCACACACACAGACGCGCGCGCATGCACGCACACACACACATTTTCGTTTTTTCTCGCTTTCCCTCTTCCATACTCTCTTTATAAAGTTATTGAGAGATATCGTCACGGCAAAATGTTTCTCGTTAACATAGAAATTTAAGAATAACTTCATGGTTGTTAGTAATTATAATTTTAGATCGAATTTACACCATTGCGTTTATCATTTCTCATTTATTCCACTTAAAACAGAAATTCGTTATACCTTTTAAAGTTAACATAACATAAGCAATGATCGTCATACATTAGGGCGAAGTAAAAATACTAATATAAATTTTTTAGTACTTGGTAGAAATCTATGAATTCGAACGAATGTCGTTTCGCGAGTCATTACGTCTATCGGCAAATCTTCACAATGCAAATATTTAAAAAATGCAGGATTCTAAGCAGCCTATCTAAACAAGCAATTCTCGAAAATTCAAACATTTCATTCTCTTTCATAAATTCGTATAATAGAAAATAAGGCAATTAATGTAAGTTTGAAATTCTCTTGAGGTGTACAGAAAAAATTTCCTCGAGAAAACGATGCATATTTTAAGTTAAGCTCCTTTCATGTAAATTATAATATTATGAATGAAAAATATTCAAAATCGGTGTTATTAAAAACAAAATATTAAAAACCTGATCAAACAATGTTAAAATTATATAATCACATGCTTCGAATAAGCCGATAAGAAGCTGACATACTGCATACAATAAAATATTAAAGTATCATTTGAATCTATATTTCGTTTCTGTAAAATAATACAAAACGGTCAATAAAATATCGTAAAATAATTTTAAAAATCAACTTGTTTAATGTATATGCCACAACAAAGAATAGAAACATGCAAAATATCTCAAGAATTATTTGTTGCAGTATATGTTATTAATAAGTATCGAAAATTTACATCGTTCGTCGTGTCTTGTTTTATATTATCTTATCGTTATTGACACAATTTGTTTCTATTTAATATTTCGCATTCTGGCATCGAAATTTATATTCCTAGTTGTCGGCACTCTATAACCAAATATGAAAAAATAAGAGAAATTCATTAGAAGGACCATATCGATCGATACAATTATCAGAACTTGAAAATAAATGTGCAAGTGCCAGAAAACGATTATAAACTTATGCTGAAGGTATATTAATATAATATAAATAACGTTACTATTACCAAAGTGAAACGGCAAAAATCAATTACGACTGCCATTGGAAACATATGTATATGAGTACGCGCGTATCGTTTATTATAAAGTATCTAGGTTTTTGTATGATTATATCGATCTTGATCTTATGTGTATACTGCTTTTTAACTTTCTTATTACTGTCTTCTGTATAAATATGTATTGTTGTTAAATCATGCAAACCTCGTTTGTTTAAAGTCCTTCGTCGGTAACAAACTGACGTTTGCAACGTCCTCTTTTCTATTCATCAAAGTAAATAAAAGAGTCGAGTTTACAATGTCAGTGTTTCTCCTCTTTCACACTTAAAAGCTAAATCCTAAAGCTGCACTCTTATCATTTATCTATGTATATTGTACAAATAACTAGCATTTGACGCGACTGTTTGCTAGCAATTACTTGCTAAACCGTTTATATTCGTGACATTGTGTATAAAACTCTATTGGAGTATATGCTTACACTGGTAATTCTTATTTTTCCTTCTGTTTAATGCATTTTTAATAATAGTAATTATCACTTTTTCGCTCTCTAGGCCACACAGTTTGGGTGCCAAAATTTATTAACGACGTTTGCACGCGACTAAAGCATTTGGAGTGTTTGCAGAATCGGGCAGGACCCGAGAGGCCAGCTGGGTTCATCCTCACTAGACCATGTTTGTCTGTCCGTGCTCATAAGCAAAGTATCATAAGCTTCTGTGCCGGACGCGGTATATCCGTGCCCAATGTAAGACCAGTCGGCTTCTTAAGATAGACAAATAAAAAAAACTAAGAAGAGAAAGACAAAATGGAAAAGGGAAGTTTCCCTCATGTTTTCCTTTGCATTCCTTCGTATTTCTATTTTTCAACTGAATATTTCTCATTCTTGTTCTTTTTTTCTTTCTCCCCCCATCTTTTTGTTTTTAAAGAAGCCACTCATATATTTTTAAAATCTCTTTTTTTCATAAACGAACAAAGAATTTCTCGTATGATGAATTACTTTGTTAACCTGTCTTTTATGTTTCGTTTTTGTTTTAAGCTGTTAGTTTGAAGCAATGTATTCTTACTAATGTACTATTATTTTTTTAACACATTTACACAGCAATACTATATTTGTAGTGCTTTTGTCTCAAATTATTTTTCATAACCAATAAAACGACGAAATGCAAAGCAATGCAACGGGGAAGGACTTCAAATTTCCTACTGCCCGTTCTCATTTCCCTCTTTTTCTTTTCTTTTTTTCATAAACAGTATGATAGGTTTTACGGTATCGTCATGAACTTCGTATATACAGTATATATAATCACCTAATATATATTTTTGACGGTACCGCTAACGCGACGATAGTACGTGTAATTGACCATCGCCGTAGTTCCTTTTTATTCTGTTTCGTTTCAGTGAATAGCAACTGGACTCTGCTGGACGCATACTCCAACCATAGGACTGTCTTCCCTTTCTGGGTCTCTTTGTTTGCCGGTTGAGACTGTCGACGGTTGTCTGACTATTCCGTGCGTATCAGTCGTTGAATAACCGTAATTGTAAAAGTTCTGCTGCTGAATCATCGGTGAGGTCATCATCGCAGGCAGATGGGGTATACCAGGGAGAATTAGGCTATTATACGATCCAAGAGAGCTTTGTATTAGGGAACTGTCTACAGATTGCATGGACATCGGGCCGGATGCAGACACCCCAGTGGCCGAAGTTGACGGATAGTTTGTTGTAACAACGCGTCGATTCCCCAAATGACGAGGTGATGACTCGCACTCCATTGGCTGATAGCCACCAGGGAGACTTGATACTTGCATCGGATTGCCACTGTTGTTGCTTCCCTGTCCTGACATGGTTACCAGTCCTGGGACATTAAGAAAACACAACCTTAGATAAACAGTTTAATCATTTTCACGCTAATGCAAAGATCATCCAATGGATTACTATCTCTTACTATAGAATGTCACTATAAGAAAGTTAAAACAAATAAAAAAGTTTTCAAAATACTACGGGGATACATTCCAGGCACTGAACTTAACGTTTCGTTTTCCTCTCGTATAGTCAACAGCTTTGATTTAGATTTCATTGATATCTAAATATACCGATACCGATTGATCAATGATCGATATCTAAGCAATAACCAACTGTTCATCTTTGTTTCGGGTCAATCGAAAACGTAACAAGTTTAAACATATTTTACCAAAATTATGATTCATGTACATAAAAGTAGAAAGACGATTTCTAAGAGTTGTGTCTTTTACGAAATTGTTATCTCATATAATTTCTATTTTATATGAAGTATTCTATAAATACATTTATATTGTCTGTTATTTGCTGGCTATATCAGAATAAATCTGATAAACTTATAAGATAAAAATAAACTTATAAAGTGAAAAAAAAGTAATATGTTCTTTGTGTTTTTAATTACATATTACTATTGTATTAATAATGTTATAACTGCTCTTTATATTAGATTTTATCATTAGATATTGTTACATTTAAAGGACAATTTTAATAACAAGCCGATAAAAAAGCTTTCTTAATGTTATCACATTAATATTTTATGTAATGTATTTTGATTTATGTTACATAAATGGTTAAATAAGTTAGACTAAATTGAAATCAACTAAATATTGTAGTTATTAATTCATCGTAAAGTGCAATTAATTAAAAAAGTATTATTTACACTACTCTTTAAAATCGTCTTCCTTTGTATTCTATGATTCCTTATTATTTAAAAATATGTACTTTTTAGGACACCATATGCGTACATAAAATTACAATTAGTTATACATTAACTATATAAACCATTTTAATGAACATTTAGATAGTCGCTTTCAGGTAAGAATGTACAAGTCAGAAAGAAGAAATCATACTAAAAAAAAGAATGCAATACGATAAATGTGCAGATTATAAATCAATAAAATGTTTACTGCAACAACGGAAGTTAATGTTTCGTACGTTATATGATGAAGATGCACTTCGCATGCTATATGCAAGCGGTTAAAGCATGCATGAAATAAATTACAAGACAATGAAGTAGTTGCTCTACAGAATAAAAACTTAATACAGATATGCAAATTGAATTACTTTTAACAAGAATATGTTCTCTGAAAACGAAAAGATTAATAAAAAATATATATGCAATAAAATATGTCATATATAAATTATTGTTATTTGTTATGCTTGCATTTCTCATAATTGCGGATATAAACATTACAAAGAACATATTCTTAGAATGCTATTTAATATTTACTGCTTTTAAAATCTAATGTATTTCATAATAATATAATAATTTAAATAATAGAATTTATGATAATAAATATAAAACTTATAGGAGTACACTGTATCGAAGAACAGAGACACGGGCAATCAATATGAATCCGTATCTCATATTTAAAAAAATCAGAAGTGCAAGTTCTTTTATTCAAGCAAGCAAGGCTTCGTATATTACATCCGAGGTCAGGATATGATTATCAGGGACATTGTTAGTCTTTTAGCTTGTAGGATTGTTTGTTAGACAGAACTTACTTATGTTAGTAAGTAAGATTAGGGTTGGGGCCTAGGACAGGTCGTCGCCGCCCCGCGGATACGACAGTCATCGAGCCACGTACTGTCCCCCCATCATATCTACGGGCAACAACAAGTATCGTTTAGTTTGCGCAGAAAATAAAATATATCACACAAATATACATTTTATGTTGATATTCATTGATATTATATTATAACTTGTATCTCTACTAAAATGTAATTAATAAAACAGTTCTTCTATTTCAACAAATATTTAATAAATATAAATAATTATACTTTATAAGTGCCAAACTTTTGTTTATTTCATAAATAATTTTTATTTATTATGAAATATGTAACTATATAAGCAAATGTCTTATTTTCTGCACAAATTAAAGCCTGCCTAAATCTTCAATACAATGCCGCAATTCCTTAAAAAGTTCAACACAAGAGAGTCACTGTATTGCTCTAATTCATTAACTTTTAGATATTTATAATATTTCTAAATTATCGTAGAAGCTTGAACTCGATTGGATGTTATATTATAAACACTGAATTAAAAAACATGTTTATATGTATGTTACTTCAATTATATTTTATATATCTATATAAAGAAGTACATTTTAGCTGTATAAGACAAAAGTTGCTATACATTATATAAGAAGCAAGTAGAAACAATCAGACAAATTTTCAATCATAAGATTATACAAATTTTTTTATAAGTTAAAATAATTAAATAACAAAGTTATAAATTTAACGTATAGCGAGAATGTCAACTGTATATTTACTGAAACTGTGTACTTTTTAAGCGATACATAGTCTTTTTGCAACGATTATTTGCATAATTCGTGTAATCATTATACATTTTATATTGTAAACAGCTCGTGCGTCTTTTAAATAAGCAGAAATTTATTACTAGATTTAGATTTATTCTAATTATAGAAATATCAATTGTAACTTTATTTAAAATTGATGTAAAAAAATTAAATTATCCACTTAAAATTTTTTATTTATATATTATCACATGATTTATTTTACCAAAATTTAGTTCATTTTATTTACCAGTGTAGTTTATCTAATTTTATTTTATTTATCAGTGTAGGACAACTTAACGAGTGAAGATGATTAAAAATCTTACTGAAAGTAGAATAATTGTATTATATACAAACTGCTTAAACTATGATTTAAAACCAATGGTAACAGGTAAAAAAAAAATACCAGATTTAAAGGAAAACATCTTTATCCTTCACGCGTGTAAAACGACCCAGTAAGCAAAAAATGCTGCTTTAGGCATTATGAAGTTTTAGTAACTTACCATGATCTTGGCTCATCGATACCACTGCCGGGCTCGTGTTAGCACTGTTGGCAGCAGCAATATTTGTGTTGGTCCCCTCGTCGGCTGTACGCTTAAAGAAATTGTGCTGAAGTGCATAATATGGTGTCACTCTTGTTTTCGGATCAAAGTCTAACATTCGCAGGATCAAGTCTTTGAATTTGAGGTAATCGGAAATTGAATGACCAGGTTCACCTATCCTTCTACCACCAGGGCCTCCGCTTTCGACACCTAAGATATCATGTAAGCGTCTTGTACCAGGAGGTTTGTACTTTTTACCATCCTTTGACTTTTTCAGCACATACGAGCCATCCGTGGGGACTTTGTCAAAGTATTTCCGCGCTTTATGCGCTTGGTCCAATATATGTTTCGGTGGCATTCCTAGTACTTCTACGATTTTATTCATTTGATCGACCTATGAAACAGAAAAATGAATAATAAATGAAAAATGCTTACTTTTCAATAAGAAATACGTACATTATAATGTTGCAATGAAAAACAATTATATATTGTAAATTAGATGATTATATATTAAATATATTATAATACACGAAATAAATTAATACTAAAATACTCTGTAATAAAATTACATCATAGGTGAGAGTTCAAGTATAAGTTAATAATTCTTACCTCATTGGCCCCACTGAACAGAGGTTCTCCTGTATGCATTTCAACTAAAATACATCCTAGACTCCACATGTCTATCGCAAGGTCATAAGGTATTCCTAATAAGACTTCAGGAGACCGGTAAAACCTGGATTGAATATACTGGTATATCTGTGAGTAATATTAATAACAATTAGTTTCTGGATATTATCAAATTATGGTATGCCGTTAGATATTCACCCTTTGTCCAAGTTGACATGAACTACCAAAATCCACTATTTTTATCGCACTTCGTTTGGGATTGCACAAAAGTATGTTTTCAGGTTTCAGATCACAGTGAATGATGTTCAATTCCGGTGTAGACAGGAACAAAAGGGCAGTACACAGTTGCTGTGCAAACTTCCTTGTTAAGTTCAACGACACTCCTCGAAAATTCGTATTTCTAAGTAGATCATATAGATTATACGATAACAGTTCAAATACCAGACATAAATGATTCCGCCACATAAAATGCCTTTTTAGTTTAACTGTAATTAAAAAATTTTAATTACGAAGTAATTATAAATAATTTGATTTAAGCAGTACGTATATATATATATATGTATCTAATTATAAGATACAATAACTAACCTATATAATATTTGTTGTCGGTATCCGCCCTGTTCATCATTTCTAATAGCCTCACTTCGATTTGCGCTTGATTTAGAAAAGGTTTTTTGTTCTTGATAATTTTTATTGCCACTTGCGTTTGTTCTTCATGATCAAACGCTTTTACTACTTGGCCAAAACTGCCTTTACCTATAAAATGCAAATATTTCATGTCATAAAAATTATATTTATCATACTTTACTACTCATATAAAGATATATATTAAAGATTGTATTTTTTGTAAGACCAGATTTTGTAAGATTGTAAGACTGGAAACAGTCTTTTTAAAAGATATACATAGTTAAATATTACTAAATGTATTACAGGTAAAATAGAGAGAAATATGTCTCAGAAATATTTAAAATACTCATATTTAAGAAGATAAACATTAAAAAAATGATTAAAAGCATTAATATTTACAATGGTAAATATAATGTAATAAAACAATAAGTTTATCCAAATAAATTCTAAAATTAGTTGTAGGATTGTATTATAATTACAAATAATATTGCTGAAAATGGCACATATATTAAGAATAAGTCAATGATTTTTGTAAATTTAACTTTGCATAAAAGAATACACTTATATATAACCACATTGAGAATTTTCTACATTTATCTATTAGCTATAGGTATTTAGCATTATGAGAATATCTTTTACATTGTTTTCCCTCTTCTGCCATTTTACTTAAGAAGGTTACTTTTCTCAGAGATACTTTGTACATTATTTTTCATATAACACTCTTTTGTAATTTTTCCAATCCCGTTGTTATATAACATTAATTACGGATTCCTCGTTATAAATGACTCATATTCAATAGAATAGAACATAGCCGAGCATCTTTATAGTCTAGAGCACTATTACCTATTAGCGAATCGATCTCATAACGATCGAGGAACTTTTCCCCATTCTTGATAATATAATCATGATTATCGTCATCCCAACCATCGTTGTACAATTTTCTTTCTTTTTTATGGGAACCATCTTCTCCTTGCATCTGTTGCGCCCTTCTCTTTTTCTTAGCATAATAAACCTATGAAAAAAACGAACAAATTAATGAAGCAGAAAATTATATACTACAGGTTATAAAATATTACATTACACAATATAAACTATTAACAAATTTTTTAAATATTATACGAATATCTTATTTTATAATAATTTGATTATTAAACAGACTCAGAATTCAAATAAAAATTATTAGTTTTCAAATAAATGCAAGTATTATAACATATTTTATGCATAACGTATTTTCATTTCATTTTCAAATGCTTTTGTTGGTTTTTCCATCCTTTCTCATACATAGATTAGTTAGTATTCAATTTTTTCTAATGGTAGAATGGATTAAGCAAAAAATAAAATGAACAAAACGTGGAGTTAGTCAAATCCAAGTAAAGATAAAATAAGGATAAAGGAATTGAAAGACATAACTTGTAAGTGACAAGATATAATTAAGGAAGACAAAATTATTTTATAAAAATAAGTGCAAGATAAACATTCATAAAGACTTATTGTATGAATATTATTATAAAAAGAATTTAAAAATTTGAAGAAGCACAGAACACTGATTTAATTTTTCTGCACTTTTTATTCATTAATGCATTTAACAGATTTCGTTTATCAATATTTTATATCACAATAGTATTTTTAATGATAAAGGCAGCAACAAAGAAATAAGCTATACAAAATAAAGATAAAAAGTTAGTAGTTGAGTTAAATGTAAGGTTTGTCAAAAAAATAAATATATATGTTTAGCATCGAAGAAAAGTAGAAGTATAAAACACTATAGTAATATTGTATTGCATATGATACTATTATATTATTCCGCTATGCTATCATATTATTGTAAATTATCATTTAATAGATTAATTGGGTAAGTATTTAATATAATAATCAATAAATTATTGATAGAATGAAAAATTTCCGATGAACTTGATTGAAGACATAGAAGAATGAAGAAAGAGAAAAATAGAATCTTGGACTGTCTTTAGAAGAATGTAGGATGTTCTCGTATTTTTTTTTTTTTTTTTTTTTTTTTTGCAATGATATAGAAAATATTTGAGAATTTTGAAGACACTATAATTTTTATTATAAGAGATACATATAAATCGCAAGTTATTATTTGTTTTCCATCCAAAATTAAATGATTACTTGCTCATAACATTTTCATTAATCTACTCAGTGATGTACGATCTTGTTTATATTAATATAAATTATACAAAAATGTTTACATATTATAAAAATATAAATTAAAACTGTTTTAGGTTCTAGATGTTTACAAATCATTTGCTATTATTTCTTTTATAAAAGAAAAAAACAATGAGAAGTATTACTATAGATTACCAACGAAGCCATTAATTATGTCTTTATGTTTAGCAAAAGAATGAACAGCTAGGAGAGAAAAGAAGGTGAATAAATAAGTATGTAGGTGAGTAAGTATGTAGTTAAAGAAGTTACGTGCGTAGATGAGACAAAGCAGAGGAAGAGGTGGGTATACTGTGAAAGACGTGGAGGAAGATGGATAAGAAAGGAAGGGATACGATAAAGATAACCAATTAATTTGCACATAATATTAAAGGCAAATATATTTGAATATTGATTATTTGTGCTCTAAACACACCGAGTAAATCTAATGTAAACGAAAGACTATTGACCAGAGGTGAGTAACAATTATTTATTATAAAAATCATTTATCGACATAATTTCTATCCAATACTGAATTTTTTACTATTATTATTGAAAATCGAAACAAAGGAAACAGAATACGTATTTTAATTGCCCATTTGTAAATTTTGTATTCTTAGCCTTCTGCTTTTTTACTACTTTAGCTACGTCAATAATTATTTAATAGTAATATTTCATAATGTTTAATTATTGTGAAAATCAGTAGCATGTTATGTTTGATGTGACAAATTTTCAAACTATTCTTTTGTGAATCAAAGTCAAGATCCAAGGATAGTATAATTTTATAATTTTATCAAAAGAATAACAGTAAACAGACTTGAACAGAAGAATGATAAATGATTTGTTAAATGAAAAGTATCTTTCACCTCGTTGATGTGCTTGTAAGTTTTGATGAGATCTACACTGAGTTTCCTAAGAGGTGCCGTAGCTGGATCTCGAAACCTATGGGGTATCCTAGCTTGCATAGCGTGTATATCCGCGGGGGTTTCTTGCGGAACCCCACCAGTACCGCCACCGGTACCGGCACCCCCACATACTGTAGGAGGTAATGGCTCCTCAGCTACTAGACGACCGTAAAGGGGCGCGCCGCCGCCTCCACCACCGCCACCGCCTGCACCCGCCCTTCCGCTTACTGAAAATTAAACATTACCAAATTAATACTAATTATTAATACATTTATCGTCAGTGATTAGTTTACTTATTACTTTAAGCTATCAATTGACATAGCTATATAACTTGCCTTAATATTTTTACTACTTTAATTGGCAGGAAATAAATATTAAAGTATTTAATTTCTTAATTACTGAATAATTTTGCGAGTCATTCATTGAATGATGAATACTAATTCCTCTAGTTATAAATTAAAATTATCTAAATGAGATAATTCGAATCTGATCGTCGACGATCATAATTTAGAATTAAAATGTAAACAGATCAAGCAGCATTTACGTTACAATGAAATTAATTTCTCATGATTGTATCTACTCCCTTCTTTTAAGACCTAAGGTATAAATTATCAATTTTAAAATCTTCTTTTGATATTAAAATCGTTGGTATTTAATTAGAATTTGATACTAAAGACGAAAGTTCACTTAAAAGTAGTTTAGTCACGGTATACACAGATCGTATGTACAATGTTACAGTACATGTGATTGAGAATCCACGCAACGAGGTCACGAAGACTGACATAGGTCGTGCGATAACTAGCACGCATTCCGCTTCATTCATGTTTCTTGATATAGACTGACTTTCACCCATATACAACCATTCTCTAAAACTGCCCCCAGAGAGTATTCGTAAATGTACACCACCTAGTCTTTCTCAAGTAGCTACGACCAGTCACAATCTTTGTTGAATAAATGAGATATTTTGTGATAACTATCATGTAAAAATTGCATTCTATATTACATGACAATTTTCTGAGATCATTTTATAAACAAGTAATAGTGTAAGAGATGAAAAGAAATATTTTTATGATTACAAGTCATTAGATGAAAGAAAAAGAGTACTTTGTTACAATTTATTTGTTATTAAAAGATGTATGTAATTTGCGAAACAAGATAAAGTGCATCAATGCATCGTACAACATTGGCAGAAACTATCAAAAATGTAATTAACAGAACTATTGCTAATGAAAATTACATTAAATATAATACGTAGCCTTAGTATAAAACATACTAGTAATTACAGTGTTACGAAATGTTCAAACTATTTCTTCCATTCTTGACCTTACATAACTTTGAAGGTCATAATAGATCATATATTTAGTTGAATCCGGGTTAATACCACATGTTATTAACTTAAATAAAAATAAAATAATAATTTAATCAAAAAAGCTTGTGAAAATATATTTTTTCCATTTTTAAATAAAGTTATTGATCAATTGTTTACAAATTAACGGTAATAAATTATATATTATTAAGTAATTGACCTTTTATGGTATCTATTCATAGTAGAATTTTTAATAATATTTAATAGATCAATATAGAGCGAATTATAAAAGTTTCGAAATAATAAAACAATTTGAACGATGTCTCTCCGTTTCATTGCTTCAATTGAGCTTACCGGGTGGCTCGCGTATTTATCGCAGCCCCACGTGTTGAGAATCTCTGTGTAAGGGTCGAATCGTGTTCTGTTACCGATGACGACGATGACGACGATAACAACAATGACGATAACAACGACAACGATGACGACGACGATGACGACAACGACGACGATGACGACAACGACGACGATGACGACAACGACGACGACGACGACAACGACAACAACAACGACGACAACGACGACAACGACGACAACGACGACAACGACGACGACAACGACGACAACGACGACAACGACGACGACAACGACGACAACGACGACAACGACGACGACAACGACGACAACGACGACGACAACGACGACGACAACGACGATGTAACACAACTGCTTGTTCGGTACGAGTGTTAAGGAAGCACGTGCTATCTTTGACCCGATTTAATCGTAATCTTTTGATCTTAATATTTAATGCTTCCAAAATATTAAATGTATTATTGTGATAAAGGTAACTTATTGTTTCGCTAATTTGCTTCTTCGAACGTGCTCAAATATAAAAATTGTACGTTCGAAGTACATTATGTATATTATTTCGAATTTCTCAATTGATAATTGTGAGAGATAATTCGATAATTAAATCAGAAACTTAAAGAACATAATTCAAAGAACTTACTTTACTTTCTTTCCTTAATAAACTCCTTCCCTACATTCAATTTTATTTAAAATATTCATCTTAATGTTTGTATAAGTTTATATTACATTAATTTATAAATAACCTAGTAAATGAGCAAACGCAAACTTTGATCTATCATATTTAAAATCACTAGCGCAGTTTTAATGTACGTACAAACTATTCGGTATTACGTACACACTATTATACTTCACGCTAATATTGAAACAACATAGGTAAATATGCTTATTGGACTCAGCCAACATATTTTCATGAACATAATACATATGTATATCTTTTTATTGAGTAACTGCTTTAGAGTAGGCGATAACCCTCTTATAAAAACTGAAGGATGCATTACAGGCGAAATATAAGCATCGCCAAGTTCGAAAGAAGTTTTGACATAGATGTAAGATGTAAAAGGTATGATCGATTACAAAATAAGATATAAGAAATCATAATCGGTCATTGACGTCTGACAAACGACCATCTCTTTCGAATAGGTTGAACAAAATGTTGATAACTTCTGCGCAATTTTTCTATGATATTATTAATTTTATAATAATATCATTTGTTCATAAAGAGTTGAGATGTAATCAAATTAATAATAGCTACTATACGATCGATTAATTTTGCGATTAATTTTCAATTGGATCGTAAATGATCTATATTAGTTTGGATTCAGTTACTTTATTTAAAAGTACTTTATTTATTCTATATGCTATATTTTGCATGATAAAAATCATAAAAAGCATTTATTACATAAGACACAGAATAGAAATTAAAGTGAAATGTCTTAATATTATTCCAAATCTATCTCAAACCTTTATTATCATCTATGATCCAAAGATGCCAGATGATTAAGAAATGAAAGTATATGTATTCCGTTAAAATGAATAATAATGAAAACGCCCTTCTTTTTATTACAGTGATTTAATAATTCAAAAATTTGAATTATTAGGTTATGAATTATATAAAAAAATCTGAGTATACTAAGCAGATAAAAATTAAATTTAGAAAAGCAAACAAAAATGATTACTATTCTTTGAACAATAGTGATTTTAGTCATATTAATGATCTAGATACATTTAAAGGTATTTAGGGAATTAAATAATACAAATAGCATAAATAGTGTACACGTTACGATATTTATCAAACACTGTAGTTCGAAGATTTAATTTCTCTTCGTTTTATATCCATAGAAACGAAGTTTTTATAATATTTAGAAAAGAAAAAATAAGAGTATGCACATGAAATTGTAAATGAGATGCAAAATGTTATGATATCCATAAACCGAGCGAATATTTTAAAAGTTAATTTATTTTGCGAACTTTAAATGTTTCCAACGTAAATGATAATATTTAAATAATATTAATGTAGCATAATTGATACATTACGAATACAATTATTAAATTGTATTGCACAATATTGTGTGTGTGTGTGTGTGTGTGTGTGTGTGTGTGTGTGTGTGTGTGTGTGTGTGTGTATACATGGGGCAACACAGTAGTTATAAATTCTGCTGTACTGTTATCGTAAAAAACAAATAAGTTTCCTGTATTAAAATATATTGCGGAAACGGTACCGCTGCACAGATAATTGCATCGTTAGCGCACCGTTTCACTATAAGCATTCTTCAATGAGAGACATGTTTGTGTAAGACTATAAGGCTTTTTATAAATGGATGAATTTCTTATTACGTAAAATGCAGGTAAATGATCTTGTTGGAGATTAATTCCCTTAAAAATGAGAGCGGAATATCTACATTTAAAATTGTGCTTTCATTAAAAGATATTTCATATATCGTAATTAATATTCTTATTCTTATAATTAACTCTTTCTATAGAATACTAAAACTTTTTGTAATTAAGTAAGTATTTTGATTTCCCCTTAACTTTGAACTTCCCTTTAACTCTTTCCTTTATGATTTTTTGTGCACATATACATCAGCGATCACTGCGTGATCACTATTGTCACATATATGTGTGCATCAATATACACTGTTTTCCCTGTTAACAATATAGTTGTATTGAAAGTTGTTTGAAGCAAAAAATTGAAATATTATAAGCAATTTACATTCGATAATTAAGTCTTGCTATTTTGAATTAAAATCAGAGTTTAAATCGATCTTTAATATAGAAGTGTAACCTTCTGTCTTTGCTCAATCTGATTGATAATTGGTATCACGAGTATTACTCGATATTATAAAGCAAAAAAGCGAAATCCTTTTTTGTGTGTTATCCACTTCTCAACTATAATAAAATAATGAATAAACAAATGTAATAAGGTTCACAATTTAAGATAACAGCTAAAAATGGAAAAAATCTATTTTGTATATTTGAAGTTTAAAAGATGAGATAGTTTTGCAATTATTAAAATAAAAGTTATAAAATCTAGATTTTAATCTCTACACACCATATATATTTTTAAAATATGCAACCTGTTTTGCTGTCCGGATATATGTATGTCTACGCGTGTTTTGTCTCATACACACACTTCTACAAAACTATACAGATCGTAGAAAAGTACATTTACCGACTAAATACAAACTGCGAAAGTAAAATACTTCCACCACCACTGAATGTCATTTTACTTTTCTCTCTTCTAGAACACTGCATTTGTATTTTGACAACGAATCGGCATCAAGATTGTCACACCTAAAATAAGCATAAAATGACGAAAAGAAAGAGATACGTGAAGGTGGGCGAAATGTTTTCCAGAATGCAGAATACAAGCGAAAAAGAACAGTATAGATAAAAGAAAAGAAATAGAAATATATCGAACCTGTTAGGAACAAAATAAAAAATCAATTTTTGCACAGCTCCTCCGAGAGATTACAATAAAAACAATGCGTATACCTGTGAAAACATAAAGGTTAGCAAAAGATAAACAAAAATGGTAAAAGGAACAGATTGAAATGAAATAAAAATGAGAAACGAAAAGAGGAGAAAGAAAAAAGTAGTTTTGGATAATCGTTTGGCAAGGAACGACGGAAAAGAATAACGCGGAGAGCGAGGCGACGCAGGATCTCTGTCCTGTAGGATGACAGCGCACGGAAAGAGCTCGACCGGAGGAAGGAGATGGGAGAGTAGAGAAAACAGAAGAGAGGATAAGGGCAGCCAGCATAGCAACAGAAAGACAGCTTCAAAACGAACAGTTGAGCGCTTCTGGTGCTGTTGCCGATGGTGTTGCTCGCTCTTGCTGTTACCGTTACTGACTACGGAGCTCTGCCTGTACGATCTGCATGGAAAGAGAAAAGGAATGGGAGAGGGAAACGAGAAAGTTGGGGCGCGCGCGCGCGTCCACGAGCGCACGCTGCCGCGTGTATATGTGAATGAGATAGGGGGTGAGCACGATAGCAAAAGAGGAGAGTCGCGTATTGATCGTGTCGCACGGGGGTGGAGTAACCGCCGACCGACTGGCTGGTCTGTCTTCTATACCGGCGCGTGTTGCGTCCAAAGAATGAGACGGAAAATGTGAAAAGAGAGCGAGTAGCCCTTCGAGAACAGGGCCTCCGTCTGTATATCAACACCATAGGCTATAATAGAAAGTATCGAGGACGACCGAGAGAAAGACAGTGCGTCGCCTTGAAATCAGGTGACCGCGACTTCTATCAGTTATTCATTTTACTTCTCCTTTTGATGCTGGTTTTTTACCTTGTATTTCCATACGAACAAATGAGAGAGTATATTACGCATCGATTGCTATCAGATCCCCCCATCTGCTTCTTTCACGAATCAACAATGGATACACGAGCGGAACCAGTTAATTGGATAATCAAGTTCGATATTTCTTGACTTAACTGGAAGAAAAACAATGTGAAATGATACGTTGGTATCGTTCATCCAAACTTATTTACGTCTGCTACCTGTCGCTCGCAGGCTTCACGTACTTCTGTACTTTATGTATTTACGAGGTTGCATATAATCATATCCTTATAGTTCTGCTTAAGTTATATGGTGTATGTATTTGCGACACATTCGAGAACTTTAATATTAAAGGTTTTATTTCAATATGTATGATATTTCAAATTTCCTAATACATTGCAATATTTCGAATTAATGTATCTATATTTCATCATTTAATTTTCGATGCAAAAATAGATATGTGATACTGTTAAATTTAATTATTACACATACATATTATTAACTCAATATATATCATCCATGTAATCATTTATTTTAAAAGACACATAACACATTAAGATTTAACGAGAATTACGCTTTATCTAGTATATGTTTCAAATATAGCTAATAAATACATAAATTTAATATATATTTCTGACTTTATCTCCTTCACTTTATTATGTTCTCTTATTCATGTCTACGTATATAATATTCATCATAAATCTCCTGAGTTATTTAATATTTTTACACAGAAATTTGCCTATGCTACAGAATGGTACTATATGTAATATGTAATAACAAAATTAAAGTTCAAATAATGTTAAATGAAGGCAGAAACGAATAACAATAAGTTTTGCATGCAACATATTTGATGATATAGTTAAAGTATCTGTCAATGAGTACGTGATTAAGACTCATGCATATAAGCTTTTATTAATTACATTAGAGAATAATAATAAAAGCTTAAACAGAAACATTGAAGATGATAATGATAATTTTCTCTTTTATTTAATGAATTAATATGTACTTTATATAAAGTGAATAAATTTTTATAGTATTGTCAAAAATATATAAAATCTATATTCAAGGCAAAATCCAATTACTTTATTAAATGCATTTGTTATTACTAATTTCAACTTGATTACCCTTACTTGATTACATTCTCATATATTAAATATATTGTTTTTTTTAAATAAAAATTCTGACAAATTCTGTCCCTTCCAACCGCGATTAAATAAATAAAATGATTGTTAGACTTAGATCCTCGTTTCAAATGTTTTCGAAAAATGATTATCAATATAACTTATGTTGCAGATACTCAAGATTTATGTTCTATCATATTAATTGTTTGAAAGCAAAAGTAATTCTTAAAAAATAAGTCAATTTTTTTCAGACGCCATCAGATATCAATATAAGTATCGTACATTGATTATTAGTTTAAAGATTAATTACTACAATGAATTCGCATTAGATCATACAATAAACTAATTCCTATAGATCACATTTAATCATTATTAATCTACATAAATCTTATACTTTGCTCTTTAACAAAATGAGTTTACGCAATTGTACTTTTATATAAAAATAAACACCGATTCTTTACCTTTATGTAACATGATTATGTATATCGAATTTCAATCAAACCTGACCGATACTACAAACAAAACGTAATTGACGTATGAACAATACACTTCCAGTTATATGTAGATTATTTTCTTGACAAATTTTGAAAATTTGTTATAGTCACCTTATTCAGCTCACAGCAGCAGTATCTATTGCGTATTGAGAAAGGGCAGGACAGCACCTCTCCCTCTCTTGCTATATTAATTATTAGCATGTTTCCTATCATCAAAAAATTATAAGAGATGTGTTATATGTTACCGATTCATATTCTCAGTTACACAGCGTTTGTTACAGAATTTGCGATGGTAGATCAAACAACTCCTAGAATATTTGCAAAATCTATTCACATAAACTACAAATTAAAATTAAATACGATAATAATATCCGCACAATATCGTATAACAAATATCACTACTGTTAATTCATAGATTTTTAATTCATATTACATTATAAATCCTCAAAATACGTCTTTCTATAACATATATGTACTATCTATATATCTTTCAATCCTTATATTAAAATATTTTACATAATGCGGAAAATATTGCATGAATTTAACCATATTTTGATTAGACTCTAGAATATAATTCTAGTATACAAAATACAAAATAATATCGTCATTCTTTAATTACGAAGATCACGGAAGAAAGAGAATATATATCGTGATACTTTACGCGTAAAATGTTCTCCAATATTGTTTGTTATCTTCGTAGATATTCTAGTTCTTCGGAAAATTTCTTATACCTCCAAATTTCCATTTAAAAAATAATACGGTTGGTTTTCATTCGACAGGTTCAACTCTTGCCAGTGTCGGTTCTTTAATCAGAAGATATAAAATGAAGTTAAAAGTAGAAGAAAGCGAAAACACAAAGACATGATGCTAGAGGGATAGAGTGCCAAGTCGAAAATATATATCAGTCAGTAGCCGGCCGGACAGTCTAGTCAAAGTCTTTGAATTTTTCGAGAGTCGCCGAGTTCAAAAATGGATCTCACTATACTATTGCCAACGTTACCTCACCACTTATAAATTCGACTTTCTCTTTTCTCATTCACAATGTATATATCTATTGTGAACAGGGTAAAGTTGTCACCCCTAATGCGAATTTTTACAAAAACTAAACGGCACTCGTTTGTCCACGATTTGTTCACATTTGTTCAACTAAAATTCTCGTTGGTCCACTTTTCAAAAAAAGTTATCAGTTTTTTTAAATTTCCATTGGATGATAAATCTTTTTTGAGAGATGGATATTCTAGGTAGTCAAACGTGAACAAATCGTGGATAAACGAATGCCATTTGGGTTTTATGAAACTTCGCATTTGGGGGTGCCAACTTCATACTCCTTTTTTTAATTTGGCGATAACTTTTTTTTGAAGGATGAACAAACTAAAATTTTCTTGTCACTTTGTTATACAGATTTTCGTTAAAACAATTTTTCATTACAAGCGAAAGAATGAATCACTAATTTAAAAAGTTTGAAATACACGTGCTGATTAAAGCTTTAATATTGCCTTATATGCAAAGTAAATCCAGTGAAAATTATCATTCGGAATGTCGATTTAGAAGAATATAAGAAAACAAAAAACAAAATTTTGGAGTAAATTTCAATTCATTTAATTAAGGTGAATTTCTATCTACGCATATTACGCCAATACAATTTAAGATCAAACACATCGTATTATTCTTTATGATTTTTCTAAATAAATTGTACAAAATTGCAATATATTTTCAATTAAAAATTCTCAGATTACAATAAATATCGAAAATTTTCTTAATCAATTTTATCAAACATAGTTATTTCGAAAGACTTCTATGTATTATTAAAACTATGTATTATTAACTAAAATTTTACAAGGATTTTGATTTATATATAAATCATAATTATGAATATAAAATTAATATAAAGTACTATAATGATATTCAATACGAAAAAAATTTTAGAGAAATTATTACTACTTAAAATAAATTATATTTTCATAAATTGCAAAAATATTATACAGTTACAGGATAAAACAACAGGCCACCTGAATTACTATTGATAGTAGAAAAATATACACCAAATCTTTGTTCTTGCTTGGTTTCGAGATAGACATAATTTGATATTAATGGATTTTTTCATAATTGTAGGTATAAAAGGAATATTAAGGTCAATATCACTTTTTTATATGGGATGATATGTTTTTCACATACTTTCTGATACAGTATTTTAGATAGAAGAACCTATGTGTTTAAATAGAATAACCTATAGTTGAAAATCATTAAAGATTCTTTAAGATCAACTAGAACGAAAAATAAATTGCTTTAAGATACCAATCGAATACTTTCGTGTCTTCACGTGTATCCATGAATGTTATTATCAATATATTAACTTGAGATATGGTACCGACTAAAATGCGGAGTTTTGTAGTACACAATTTTCCAAAATGCGTTATACAAAAACGTGAAAAGTAAATATGGTTTATATTTATGATGAATGTCGTAAAGTTATGAAACAGACAGTGCGTTTGTCTACTGAAAGATTTCTCGATCGTGTCAGATCCTTACGTTTCGCCTTTTCAAGCGTTATAGAAATTTTTCATGAAATCGAAAGCGTGGGTAACAGAAGACGCAGCAAACGACTTATGATAGAAGCGCTATAAACATTTTAGCAGCTGTAACACGAAATCCACATGTTAGTATAATATAAGTAGAAGGCGAAAATGGAAACAGTTGACGAAGTAATATTTTGTAAGATACTTCATTTCAATTTTCACCTTTTCCACATTTCACTTCGCTAACAGTTAAGTAAAAATGATTTTCAAACTCATTTAGAATTATGCGAATAGGGCTTGTGAAAACTGCAAAACGATAATACACATTTGACTAAAATTTTGTTTATGGACGAAGCCACACTTACACGGAGAAATTAATCGTCATGACATACACTATTGGTCAATAGATAATCCACGGTGGCTAAGAGAAGTGGACAGGCAAAGATCTTGGTCTGCATATGTCTGCTGAGAACTTGTTAGTAATTAAATAATTGGTCCATATTCTATAGATAGAACATTAAATAGTCCTAATACGGGTGAACCTTAACAATCTTTTCGTCAGAATTATTATAAGGACATACTTATTACAAGAGCAGGATCATTTCACTCAATATACGACAATCCAGCAAGATAGATATCCTGCTCATTCTGCACGGAATGTTACGAAATTTTTGAACGAACAAATGGCTCGCACGGTCCCTTTTGACTTAACAGCTTTAGATTTTTATTTGTGAGACTAATTAAGCGAGTACAACAAGAATATAGTAACATACCAATAATCAAAGACTACATAAAAGAGCATATAAGATGAACTTGCTCTGCGATTGATTCAAATGAAATTCGTCATGTGTTATCTGCATTGCAACGTTTTAGAGCATATATCGATGATCAAGGTCATCACTTTGAACACTTGTACATACTAGCAATGTAAATCGCCGAAGTGTTTGATCAGTGTCTTGAAGTAATTTATTTCCAATCCAACCTATCCTTGAACAACCTCGAACGACCTTGACTTATAGTTACATTTATCTTAAAATTACTCTATCAAGAGATAAGTAAAAAAATTTACCATTTCATTAAAAAAAGTGAAGCTGCCCTTGATATTTTTTTATATCTCCATCTATGAAAAAGCTATTAACATCAGGTCATGCTCCCTCAAAACCAAGAAAGTTTGGTCTAATGCATTTTTTTCTACTAGATAGTTATCCAAATCGTTCGTTTTAGATATCCCTATATAAAATCAAATATGAATTTCATGTTGAATACAATATTAAATATTTGGTCAAAATATTATCAAACCGAAACTTGGACTGTGAATAATAATCTACCCCCTAAACGGTGATAGCGAAAGAGTTCATTTGTTTACTCAATTGGAAGAACTAACGCTTCTATAAATGTACATTATTTTTATATACAGCAGATCTTTGAATAGGGATTGCGAAAGTGACAATAAAAGTTTGGAATGCTAATAACGCCAATAATCTATTGTCGATCAGAATCCTTATTTCGTGTACTATTGTATACATCATTATTAATCTGTATTTATTGCAAGAAAATTTTCTTAAGGGAAGATCAAAATAAATAGAATCTATCGTAAATTTTCTGCTAAACGCAGAGACTGTACTATACATGTAATGTATAACACATCTCTTATGATTTTTTGGTAGCAACGGACATATGAATGATTGCTACAACGAATAAAAAAGACTTATTCTGTCGTTTCTTCGATAAACAGAGCTATGACGCTATGTTATGACGAGCTGAATAAACTAATTCGAAATAAACAGACGTCCAATTCAAAATTTTTAAACACAGAAATCCACGTTGTACAAAAGTCAACTGCGCGTAGATTTTAAATATTTCCTACCGTGTAAGGCTATAACCTAACTCTAATGTTCTTGTCTAAAGTATAGATATTTCTCAAATATACATAAATCGTATGTTATTGCCATTATAAATGATAATTACATATTAGTTAAAATTTTCTTATAGAAATTATTTCAATATAATATTCGACTTTATCATTGTATTTAAATGCGAACAGTGAAACATACTCCAAAAAATAAAACGATACACGTCATTTACGATACAATAATCAGGTACACTAGAATGTAAATACATGAATGTATGAATCTTCATGAAAATTTCATCGCATGTTAATTATACTAACTAGAACGTATTTTGTACTTAGCATCCATCATGAATTTAAATAAAAGGAAAGACAGAAGTGCAACTTTAAAAATTTAAATCATCGATTAACATTTCTAATAGACCTGTAACATTTTAAGTATTTGTTATTATTATTATTTATTTCATTTAAAGTTGCATCGACTACCAAGGATAAGTTTTTGTTATCATTTTAAAATGTAATAAATTAAAATCTTAGTGAATCTTGTAATAGAATGGCACTGCTGCGAAGCAACACGTGTTTATACGTACAAGAACTACTGACTTCTCAAGTCATGTCCTGTTATAAGATATCAATATTTTACATTTTCATATAACACATAAACTATCATTGTTATTCAATGTATCGTAATATAGATATAATATATCAAAAGAAGAAAACATTAATTGTAATAAAATTTTATAGTAGTTAATAGACATTCGAAATATCCATAATTTCTGATAAATGTAAAACAGAAGTAACACAAAAATTCAGTTTACGTAAATTGTATTCGAACTATAGATAAATAAATCAATGTCCATCAAATTGATATTCCTGAAAGAGATTTACAGATCTAAAGGATGAAAGAAGGAAAAAAGAAGAATATCATAATTTTGGTGTGTATACTTACATTGTTGCTTATGTCTCGATTCCATAAGGATCATTTGTTCGTGTTTGTGCCATGCAGCATCAGTAGTGTCTGTTCCCGCCATACCCCTCGCACCTGCGGAGGGTGGTTGGACACCCCCACGGCCCCCACCGCCTCCGCCCCCGCCGCTTCCATACTCCATACCAGCGGCACCCTTACCCTTCCCTCCCTCCCACCCTTTCACTTCTGCCCCCGGCAGTCTTCAGACGCTCACAACATGGGGCACGCCAGCCCTCTCAATACCGCTTCAGAGCGTGCACTCTTTCCTCCTTTCCCTTCTTCACCACGCACTTCTCTTTTTCTCTTCTTTCTTTCTTTTCAGCCCTTCTTTTCCAGGTGTTCTTTTTCACGGTCTCTTTCTTTTTTCTTATATTACTTCCGTTTATACGCTCACTCTCTCTCTCTCTCTCTCTCTCTCTCTCTCTCTCTCTTGCTTTCCGTGAAAATTTTTTCAGTCTTTTCAAATCTAAACTAGTCACTCTTCGCGAATAATATTCTTCTAGAAGTGGAAGAAACACGATTGATTTTGAATGAAGGCTATAGAAAAAAGGCTCGATAATAATTGTGACACTGTATTTCTTTCTCCTTCATTCACCTCTTTCTTATCCTCTGTTACCAGTGTTTTATCACCTTCGTATATCCTTCTAAGAGAGAGAGAGAGAGAGAGAGAGAGAAAGTCCTCCGAACCTTCTTTCGTTCAAGGACTTTTAAACGTCTTCTCACTCGTTTCTCCTCGTTTCGACGTCGATGTAGCTCCTTTTCCCTCATACGAAAAATAACTCTTATTTACAAACACACTGAGTTTTTTTCTTTTTCACTCTCTCTCTCTCCCTTTTTATTACGCAATCCACGAATGTGTACACTCGCTTTTCGATACTCTCCCCCTCGTGTAATCCTTTTCGTTCCTAAGCCCTTTTCTGTTCTTTTAACTAATTTTATCAATTTTCAACAACGATACGTTCAGTTCTTTATTTTCTTTATTTTTTACTGCTAGCAATTCACTTGTCGTCTTACGCTGTAAATTCCACTTTTCGACGAAACGAATTTTCATTCAATTTCACTATCAACTTCCATGATCTTTGTGATGTTGATGTCTGAAATCAAACAGTAAACCATTAAAGCGCTATTTAATACTTGTGTCAACTAATTTATTTTTCTATAAAAAAGAATCATAAGTTCTTGCAAATCAAGAATTAAATTCATCTTGATATAAAGAAATTCTTGAAAAATTTTAAATTTTATAATTTCATTAATTATGGATCCACAAACCACGTGTACCACCTGTCTTGTAAATACATTCATATATATTCATATATTATTGATTGATAATTTTATGAAATAATTTAATTTTCTAAAAATTTCTACACTTAAAAAGATTTTAGAATATCGTATCGAGTACTTCTAATTACAGTGATATATTTGTCACCCAGCGTATAAAAGTTAGGTTAGGAACTGATGCGCGTGCTTATAATCTAAGACGTATTTGTTACTAAATTTGTTACACATTCATGCAACTTTAACCCTTACAAGAGAAACACAGAATTAATAGTGACAATAGTAATGATGAATTTTTTAACGAATACAATTAAATATCAAATAGATATTTAAGTAACGCAAAATTACTATCCAAAGAATTCATTTCTAAATGCTTTATTATTTAAAATGCAAGTATTAGATATATATGTATATGTATGTACAGTCGATTATAAATATTCGGACACTGTACAATTTTCAATAAATGTACAAGGACCAATAAAAATGTAGTATATTATGTTACACTACACTATATAAATAACAATAGAATAACAATAGAAGAAGTTTTTAAGTTATTATTTATTGTTGTGTAGATATTAGAAGAAATACAGAAAAATAGCGAATTTTCTCGTTACAAAAAATTTCGGGAACAAGATATATATACTATTCATTGCAGTAAGACTTATGATCTAGTACATCTATAAATATTAATTAACAATTAAAAAATTCAACAATGTCGTGAATTTTGAACTTGGATTGAGAAAATCACTAATGTGTTTTAATATACTATACAACCCTACTTTTTTACCACAGTCACACGTTACAAGTTATAAGAAAAAAAAGGGGAAAAGCATAATTCCTTTTCCACTGAAAATAAAGCATTCTTGTTCGTTGATATACCTTTTAAACGCCTTTAATTAAATATCGAAATACATATTTATATAAATTTTTAGCAAAATTCGAGAAGCATACTTCAACCAATAATTGTATATATAACTTCCTTCTTAAACATAAGATATAAAATACATTTTATAATGTCAATCCTATTACTTCCAAAATATATCTCGTAAGTAAGCTACCCAATAAGTGTCGACGGTAAACGTGTCGCCTATTATTAGGCACGTCGTTTCCGCATACGCGCACGTAGGATGTGTTATATATAGGTTTATTTAATGAAAAGAAAAGTAAAATAGTCTAAATAATTTTGATCCTAATCGAACTTAACAGGTTTTAATCGTGAACGTATTTCCTACAGCATATTTTTTTATTTTACAAATGTAACAAAGTATTATAGATAAAATTAAAATCATGAAATTTCGCGAGTATATCATTAAACAATCAGAATTTGAACGATAAAATTTATATTACAGAATAATAATTAATAATTACTTTAAGAACAAAATATGTATTTCTAGGTACTCATCAAGATGTATATATATAGATTTTCTCAATTTTATCATGGTTATGGCATTATGGATATTGTTAAATACTGATATAAAACTAGGTAAAGTTAGTTACAAAGAGCCAGTAACAATTTATTTAATTAATTGCTAATATTTTTATTTAAAAATATATAATTCGACAGCTTTAGATATTTTTACTAATAATTTAGTACTAATAATAGTGTTTGATGTGGCATAAGATTTTAAAATACACCAATTACCGATAACATACGTATAAAAATCAATCTAAAAGATGTATAAAAATTAAAATGATACAATCAAACAATACATAAAATTTTTCAGGCACAATAAAGAATCCTACTAAATAAATAATTAATAATGATCTAAATATAAATGCATTCTAAGAAGGAAACCAAATAATACCAAGATCATCTAAATTATATCTTTTTATTTTACTGGAATTTATAAATTTCTATATATTCATCAAAATGGAATAGCGAAGAAACAAGAAACCAAAGCTACAATTAAGAAATAAACAAAACAGAATAATAATTAAACAAGTAATACTACTTCACCTAACTTTATTATTTTAATCGCCCTTGTATTTCTTAAGATTATAAAAGAGATTATAAAATTATAAAAATTTTTTTAAAAATATTTCAATTTTATGGTGCTTTATTTACTAAACTTTTGATTTATTTTATTAATCATATCCTGTAATGCGTACTTCAGATTAATTATGATTATACATACATATATACATTAAATCAATAACATTGCATAAACAAGGAATGATATTTATATACATAATCTAGTTACACTTTATCAATTAATTTAGCCTATATTCGTTCATTAATGTTTATCGTAACAAACTATGTATAACAGATCCTTTGAATTTAAACATTAATCTTCACATATTATAAATATTCAATATCATAAAACAAAATGTAACACATTTTAAAAATGAAATTAAAATGTAAACAAATATTTATTTGTTTATAATTATTACTTTTCCTTAATTTTAGACATAGTAATAAAAGAAATAAAATTATACACTATAAAAGATGCATATTTCCACGATATGTCTTCCATAAAGCTATACTTTAACATTTTAAAACAAAGTATATATTAAATTGTTATTTAAACTTTTGTCAAAAAGTATCGTACAAAGCTTTAATATCAAATATCATATTATAAGATTTTTGTAATGAAGTATAGCAATGTATAATTTTTATCAAAAGGAAAAATGATATAAGTGATTTATAGTAACAATCAAAGTAATATTTCTTTTTTATTTCATTTTATTTATGTCATTGTACTTTAGACACAGAGCCTATTACAAGGAATTTTCTGGGTTTTTATTTCTAATTCCTTATACTATTATGCATTAGATTCTTATATTGGATTTTTAATGTTTACATTATTGTATATTGCTACCCTATTATAATCAAGTTAATATTATTGTGGACTACATTCATTTATTTTATGATAATTCAATTAAATTATAAAAACAGATATTGTATTATAAATTACTAACTGTATAATGCAAAAGAAAAGTTAACAATGTTTTTAATTTTGCATTAAAGTAAGCAACTGTTTTCTTCATTAATCCTCTAATCAAATGAATCATTGCTTTATACAAATTTTTATCATCAGTATTATAATTTCTATCTGCACATTAAAAAATATTTAATATATATCATGTAAAACACAGACATTCTTTTGCTTTATGTCTCCATATACATATAATATGTTTCTAGTTAAAGAAATCAAATTCTTAATGAGATTTAAATTCCAAGTGTATGTATGTGACATAATTTTATACTTTTCTTATTAACAAAAATTTTACTTCCATTAATTAAATGATAAAACTAATATTTTTGAATGTTTAGAACAACAAAACTAATATCAATATCCAAGATTTAATGAACATATAATATACATGATAACATAGTACACATAACACCAATTTAAAATTTCTCGCATTATTTTTTAATTCTGAAATATAAAATAGAAAGAATGATATTATATAACCATCTTCTAACATGATCTAGAATATTAATTACATGGCATATATTATGTACTTCTGTAAATATTCATATTTATTATAAAATATCTATTATAAAATTTTATGACTTTACATTTTTAAATAACTTAGATAAAATAATGTGCGATTTACAATGATAGTAAAAATGTGCTTCTTTCAATATAAATGAGATTATACTTCATAAATATATTTCATGTATTATAATATTAAATGATCTAATATATTTATAATATTTTAATTATTGATTTTAAATAGTTAACTCAGTTGAAAACTAAAAACATGACAATAATTTAATATGTACTAATGCGCATCATCTTAAAAAGTCAATACTTTTAAATCTACCATTAAATATCATAATCAGTACTACTTTATTAATTTAATAACTCATTTATTAATCAATAAATAAAGTCGTAACAATGCTTAACAAGTTATAAATATCAAAGTAATGAAATATCAAACAAGTCATAACATTCAAGATATTAGCAGTAATTAATTATCAAATTATAACTAAAATATGAATAACATGGAATATAAAAAAAATTGTGTAATATTATCATAATAATTAAATGTTTAGTTTATACATAAATATGAATTTTATATTTAAAAATTGTATTTCTATTAAGAATTACTGCAACCAATAAATCAATTTTAATCACAATTTGCATCAATAGTAAATTGCAAATCTTACATTATTCTACATTACTTGTTTCTTTTCATTGCACTTATACATTAATTACAGATTATATATAATTAATTAAACAATAATAAAAATTATAGATACAAGTATTTTAACAATTATATATCATTATTAAACATGCAGTATTAAAAACATAATAGTAAATATCACATATATGCACAATAATGTTGTTTCTTTTACACTGCAATATTCATTAAGAGCCTCTAATCACATTACTTAACACACTGTTGCATGTATATCTTTAAGTTTTTAGTGTTGTAAACATTTAACAAATGTAAAATATTTAAAAATTTGTTCACCTTATCAAAGTATAAAAAATCTAATGACCCTGATCTGTCGTTGCGTGTATTATAATAAATTATAAAAATAAATAATATAATAGATATAAAACAACTAATAATTGAAACTAAAAGAATTATCTATCTTTATGTCTACCCTCAGTAATTTTGATTTCAAAAAAACCCTCTCAAATCTTATAATTTCAATTTAAAATTACAATATAATAGTCTTTTTCGCTTTGCTTCTTACTCTCTAATGTTTTAAAAATGATGGAGGCTACATTGATTTTAAAAACTCAAAACTATTTTACATATTTTAAAATCCAAATATTCTAAGAATATGTGATTTCCTTTTTAAAATATATGATAATTTAGAATTTACAATATGGGAATGAACAATACATGAAGCACAAACTTAAAAGTTTCATACTATTACTTTAAAGTACAAAATACTTTAAAATAAAAAAATCATTAAAAGGTCAATGATATAAAACTTAAAATTTCTACAACACAATCAAATTTATTCTTATATGTTATAATCTAACTTTTATTTTAAAATGGAATTAAATCTATAACCAATTGTCATATACACTATTAAGTCTAACAATTTAATATAACCATAATTTGTTAAAAACCTGCAACTGCCAATAGGATATAGGAACTATTCAAATAGAATATAAAAAATATAATATTATACTGGCAATTAATAACTTGCTTTAATTCCTACTTGTAACCATTTGAAATACTTATATTAAATATTATGATATTACTTTTATTTTTTATAACCAAGTTAACATCATATTTGATATAATTTCAAAAATAGCAATATATTTCATGTAGTAAAATATGTCGCTTTACTAAGTGAACAATAAAATGATCTTGAATAA
The DNA here is from genome assembly GCF_905332965.1 of Bombus pascuorum. NCBI lineage: Eukaryota > Metazoa > Arthropoda > Insecta > Hymenoptera > Apidae > Bombus > Bombus pascuorum. The sequence goes on from NC_083493.1 coordinate 5,814,413, forward strand.
ATCTCTAGTTGAGTTTTACCTTCTTCATTTTATAAAAAATACACCTTTTTACAAAAAGTAGAGAGTAAAACTTTATAAATAATAACAAATTGTAACAAGTTGATAACAATTAGACTAGACATTTACTGATTTCAAATTATCGATATACAATTTTGAAGGAAAAGGAAAAAACAATTACATTGTTTGAAATTCTTTTTTTTGTTTATTAACATGTATGAATAATGAAAAATGAAATAAAATTAAGATAAGATCAAGAAAAAGAAATGAGATAATTAACCGTATTAGAGGTTAAGTACTAATGATCAGTAACCTAACCTAGAAACATTCGTTTCTACACGAATCACAAAATCGTAAATTTAAAAGAAGAAATAAAGGATAAAAATAACATTAAAAATTAATTAATATAAAAAAATACAAGGACATTAAAAATAACTAAATCTATTATATACTATTTTCAGTCCATTTACCTTTTCGATGCAGTACGAACGTTTCAAAATACACAATACAATAAAATTTCATAATTTAAAAATTAAAGTTTTAAGAACTAAAAACAAAATAAATGAATTTTTTTGTTTATAAATATTCTTCTCTTCCTTCTTTCATTTTTTCACGTTTTTTTCTAACTACATTAATAAAAAGAATAATAATATAAATAAAAGTATAAAATTATACTTCTTTAGTTTTTTTCTACTACCAATCCCCCCCCCCTATATTGTTTTCCTTCTTTTCTCCCATTTTCTTTATCTCAAATAACTAATTAAAACATATGCTTTGCAAGAACAAATGATTACATATTTTTATAAATATTATATATTAAAATTTTGACTCACCAGGTATTTTTCATTGTTAGACACTTGATAAAATACCATCCAACACTTCACTAAAAAGTACAAAGCACAGATATTTTTCAACGATGCTGTTAACTTGTCAATAGACACACTGGTTTCTAAAAATTATAATTTCCTTTCTTCTGCTATTAAACAAAATTACACAATTTCCATCATTTACTCTTTCTTAAAATTGTTAAATTGACACACAGTGGGATGTTTTTCCAATTTAGCTGGTCAAAATTACTTCTGTTATTTGCTTGATCGATAACATGATTACTGACTTATTTGTGGTAAAATTAAAACAATTTAAAGACAAAAAATCATTAGAATTTTAATGGTTTAATTGTTATTATCGATAAATATAATAATATGTACATATAATTAAATATAACTAAGATATGTGTACAAAATGTATATTTTATTTCGGACTTTATGTATGGAAATTTATTTTTAATTTTCTTGGTCTAATCCTCCAAGTATTCTTCATGACTCAAAATGTAATTTTTGACAAATTTTAATTTTTCATCAATATCACAATGTTATTTTTGTTGCATTATATAAAATATATTCTGATATATTTCTCTTTGATATATATCTCTTCGAGTCATTGTTTTAACCCAAGATGGTCCTAAAAATAAAATTTTCAAGTAAAAGTAATCCTTAGTGAAAAAATATCACATATGACCATTTATTATATTCATAATGATCATAAAGAGATTCATGTGTTTTAACAAATCCTTTCAAGTTATGATGATAGATCCTTTAAATTTAACTAAAAAATTCCTTTCCTTAATGCTCTTTAAGTATGTTGAAATGAATGAAATTTTAATTAAAATGCTTGAGACTTATGCATCTTTACCTACTTCAGGAAAATCTAGGAAATAATTTGATACTGACAAATATCTTTAAAAAAAGGAAAAAGTGACGAATTTGAAAGATTATCGCGGAAATAAGCAACAAAATGTACGTTCGTTGTGAGACACGGTCAAGTTTCAATTAATCATCAGAAACTATACATGTTAATGTGAAGATGAAAACAGTTGCAGTTTATTGCCTCCGTGGTACTTGCCTTTCTCAGATAAAAAGTTATTTTTACCTGTAATGAGTTTAACAAAACTGACTTTTGCCCAACTAGATCGAGCAAATAACCCACTGTGCGACGTAAGAAACGTGCTTGACACCTTTTTCTTTGGTAATGAACGGTGTGGTCACGAAAATGGAAAAATAAATAGATCGTGACCATGAAATCAAATATTAACCGCACGCATAGTAAGTTTCTTATCAGAGAAGACACTAAAAAATCTTGTTGATAAGCTCGACTTGTGATTCTCACGGGCCTGAGTGGCGACCGTATTTCACACGTGGACACTTGTATCTTTTCGTGAATACGAGCGGTTAAAATGTCGGACTCCCACGCCACCACCTTCAGACAATTACACGTAACGGTTGACACTATACCGACACTGTATCAATGACACTAAGTGCAAAGTGCTCCATAGCATGATTATTTCAAGTTAACACCGTTATAAGAGGACACCAAACGAACGAGAAACAGTATACGTATCGCGATCAATCCGTCCATTTGTTCAACTAGTCACCTGTTAGAAGCAGACTGACTGATCTTTTTCCTGTGATTAAATCTTTACTTTGTTTTCACACTAGACGAATAATACCATCAAAGCATAATACACTTGTTACTCACAAGCGAACATCCTCATGTTAATCGCAAAAAGCGGTAGCGTGTTCTTTATCACAAGGAAAAAACAGCAGAGAGAATAACGAGAGCGCAAGCACGAGGAAAGACGAAAAAAGTCAATGGCTACCGTTTGTTTTCTTTCATTCGTTCGTTTGCTTGTTCGTTCAACTGCGACTACGTTGAATCGGGTTTAATCGGGTCAAATCGGCTCAATTCAGGTTATGGCCATCGGGGAGTCGAGCATGCTTTGCATGACGCGGCCCGACGACAGGTATATCACGTGGTTCGTCGCGTCCTTTCTCACAATCAGTCGCAACGTCACTGTAGTTCTTTTCAGTTGACTCGGTCAAGATATCGCACTAAGTCAATGTTCAGAAGTTGTCGGCAACTTCTCGCCCTATGAATAGGCGGTTCAACGTGCCTTGATTATTGGTGTGATCAAGTACATACACTAGTAGACATGCTGCATATACCACGTCGTGGTATGGTTCTGGCGCCGTCGGCGCTGCTGCTGCGGACGGAGAAGGCCGGAGTAATAAAACTGGCTGACACCCCCGCGAAAGCGCTGCAATGAACTCGCCCGGTTTGTAGGGTCAAAAGCACCGCGGCAAAATAATAACAACGCAGCCGCCACCACCGTCGTCGTCGCCACCGCCGTCGTCGTCGTATAGGCTGAGGGGTCAGCAGCGTCGCAACAGTAACCGCCGTCACGAACGACCTTCTTAAAACGAGTTGATCCCGTTGTTGTTGTCTCTGCTGCTGTTGCCGCCGCCGCCGCGAGAGAAACGGCGCGACGCCCCGACGCGGCGGAAAGTTGTCAAAACAGCACAACGTCGCGCGTTACCGCTGCTTCTGCTCCTGCTGCTGCTGCTGCTGCTGCTACCACTACTACTACTACTACTGCTGCTAATGCTGTTCCACCTTCTCCTCCTTCTCCTCCTCCTTCTCCTTTTCCTTCTACTGCTGTTGTTATTGCTATTGTTGCTGCTCTTGCTGGTGGTTGTTCGCGGCCGCGGGTTTTGGCGGGTTTCCACGAGCGACGAGCGCGCACACCACTGGCACACACCGCGGCCGCCGTGCATTCACCTCGTCCTCACACCTTGCGCCACCGCTGTCGTCGCCGTCACTGTCGTTGTCGTTGTCGCCGCCTTCGCCACCACTTTTAACGTTATTATTTTTGCCTTTGTTATTAGTATTCTCCTCTCCGTCGTTCTTTCCGATATCTTCTTTCGATTAAACTGTATTACTTTGTGTTGTCGCGATCGGTTTTTACCAAGATTTCCTCGTGCACCGAGACCAAACCAAAAATCGTTTCGCCACGCTACTTTCTGACACGCCGAGAGATTACACACCCTTAAACTAACCTTGCCACTCTCGAAACGACCGGTTCCAAATACTGACTCACAAACTAACGCATACAAACTATTCAACGTCCTCCCACTAGACACGAGATTTGTATCCCCTAATCGCGGATATACCGCATCACTTTCACGGGCGAACATGGAGCTCGATCCATGCCGAATGTTTTCTAAAACGTCCGCATCTCCGTCTTGTGGCGCTTCTCATCTGTCGTTCTTCTCTGTCTCTTAATACTTTCACCTCTTCCCACTGATCATCAGTACCTTTTCCATGTGGTTTTTGCTCATACTCAGGTTTACCAACCCTATTTGTGATGTAAATTCAACTATTTCAATTATTTTTAAATAAATATTTTATAATGTCACTTTTTTTCAACCTTACATCTTCACTTTTTTAAAATTATTTTTTTACTAAAATTATATAAATATATCTTTTTTACATTATTTTAAACAAATTGCTATTAAAAAATATATATACATATATGTATATATTTATATAATCTTGTAAACTAGGTTATATAGTACTACAAAGCACTAGATAATTGAAAATTTTTAATTTTAATAGGTAGTGTATAAATGGACTTTTAATAAACTTTCAATTTTTAAATGATTTTTCATAAGTATTACATATCTTAAACTCTACAATGATATATATTATAGAATAACGTATATATACATACATATATACTTATGATAGTATTATTGATGTAATACTCTACCTGTCGATGTAATATCTAATGAAACAATTCAATAATTTTATTTAGCAAAACTAATCAGTAAAATATCGTTTATAAAGTACAGAATCAATCTATACGGAAAAATTTTTTATTTTTTAATATATATTATAAGACAATTTATTTAAGAATTATATAAAAATGCAAAATTTTCCTTACATTATCATTAAAAATTTCAATTATGAAATTATAAAATTCGTTTTTTAAATTTCTCTTTGATTAAGGAAAATAATTTTTTAAATCAAATATATATGCAACCAGTATTAAATACAATTTTTCGTACAGTTTATTATAATAAATTTAAATATATAAATTTCCTATACGTAATATTTAGTAGATCTTGCGGCGCTATTATGCAATCTGTTCTGTAAATAGCAGTTTTTTGATATGTAATGTTAATATTTTATGCAACAACTATAACTGTATGAAAAATAGATTATTGCGTTAGTAGTTATATCGTAATTAAAAATTATTTAAAGATTCTTAAAAGATAACATTTTAATAATTTAAATATCCTATTCATACGAAAGGAGAAACAATGCGATATCCAAAATATTCACCGTATCCGTAATAGGCTGCGTACCAATTTAATGCGCATATACAAACATTCTCCCCTAATCAAGTAGTTTTGATATTTTGATATTTATGCTCGGTGTTTGATATTTATGCTCTTTCTGTATTAAAAAATATCGTCATTTTCACATATTGACTTTTTAATTATAAAATATAAACGATGGATAATTCTCCCGCTTGAAGTATAAAAAAAGCCTTTAATACAAAGTTTCAGCAGTTCGTATATTTTAGTTTATTATTATCTTGATTATTTATCTACATTTTCATACTTTTAATTTTTTTACTTTTTTCTAAACTAGGCACTATTTACGTCATAAAATGTTATTTCAACACGATAAATGTTGGTTCTGAAGTTTCTATGACATAGAGCTTATTATCGGAATATTTATATGAATGTTTTGAAAACATTACATTCGAAATAGATAAGGAACTAAAGAAAAATTGCAGAAAGAAACATTGCCTAAAGGCTTTTTATGTCAGATATATTACATACTAAATATCATACTTATGATATTTCAAATAAGTTTTGATACTCTTATATGTATGTATCATTTATATGTAATAACCTTAAACTTATGTAAATTCAATATGATAAAAAAAAGTAAAAATACCATGTTATAAATTACTAATAAATTATTATTTTAGGTCTAGCTCAAATGAAAGCTAAGAAAATAATAAAACAAAAAATGGGAAATATTTCCTAAACAAAATGTCTATCATAAATTGTAATATACAAATAAAGAATTAGATATTCATTTATACATTTTCATCTTTACCACGTTATATAAGTTATACAAGTTTGATAAGTTCTTTTGGACATAAATAAACTTGGGAATGAAATACATATATAATTTTATTATAAAAGAAAGTATAAACAATAATATTGTTGCTAATTATGAAGATTCTATTCCATTTGTTTCTTTGCTTTTGGAGCAATTTAAAAAGGGACGTAAAAAATTTCAGTATTTTAGTATTTTGAAGCATTTAATCCATAAACAAGAATCTAATCCAGTAAAATCAAATTGCAAGTATCATATTAATAAAAAGCAATTGAAATTATTTTTTAATCTTACATTCGCTAAAGTAATTCCTCTAAACACGTTTGAAAAATTGAAAAATTTTTTAAAAGTACCGAAAGCTACTTTCCACTTATTACATATACCATGTTTTATACCACTTAGTTTGAAACCTTTTATTGAAAAATTAGATTTATGTAACAGCACCCTTTTAACAAAAGTAATTACATTCAATGAATTTGCATTATAAAAATATATTTATATATTTTAAATCTTCAGTAATCTGTCTTAAGCAGTTGCAAGATATTAAAAGTACACAGACACATGATGGGTTATAACAAAATTTGTAAAATGTTTTTTGTTAAATTTCTTTTAAAAATATTGTATATTTATTTTCATATGACATCAGATTCTAGAAACAATAATGTTGTAATCTAAAGAATTACACAATATGCATTCAGCTCAGAACTTCATCCAAATGAAATTTTTCAAATTAAATTTGGAAATCCAAAGTAAAGATAAAAGTAAATTTTAAGTTATATTATAAAATATTATAAGAACAAAATTAAATCCTGTATATAAAATATTTCATTAGAAATATATTAATATTACATATGTAAAAACATCCAACATAAATATTTGTAAAACTTAATAACACTTATCAATAAATAATTTGATGAACATTATAAGCATGCCTGAGACCTTAGATAACATTTTATTGTGTCACTTTCTTCTATTCATAAAGTTATTACTAAAATTATGTATTAATTTGAGTTATGCTTTCATTTTACACGTTTAAAATTTGACAAAACTTTAAATAACTTTGTAACAGTACTGTTACAAATACAGATTTATAACATTTTCGAAAATTAAAAATACTTTTTGATATGCTTTATTTACGAGAATAACGGTAAACGTCATTTCCGTTAACATTCAGCAATTCGTCGTAAGGAACATATGATATTTTCCCCCAAAACGTTTGTAAATCGTAAGCAATGGAAATAAACCTTAGGTTAGGACAGGTTAGGGTGTAGAATGTTGTATATTCATTATCTGTCGGTGAGTGATTCTCTGAAAGAAAATTAATAAAGTAAACTAAATTATTCATCAATGTAGATGTGTAATGTGTAGATACTAATTCCATATTTACTTATTGTTATCTTTATATAATGTATTAAAATCTAATATTTGATTTTTATAACTGCTATAAGTTGACAATAATATTTTTATATGTTCATATTAAAATTTGAAGATTATAAAAACTGGATTGTTTCATTGCTCGTATTATTTACAGGTTTAAATATACAACTTCAGAGAAAAGTGCATTTATTGTATTTCTCTGTAATAAGAATTTAAATACTAAGTTATACAATGTATCACTCTTAAAATACATTGTGGAATATGTGAACAGATCAAAAAGCAATTTGAAATTTGGAATTAAAAAATAAATACAACAATTAATGCATTTTGAATGAGATAAGAGACTTTTGTACAAAATAAAAAGACTTATTTGTATTTCAGTAAAATATTATGTAATAGCCAATATTATATACATTATTATATATTTAAAAAAAGATATAATTTAAAGAAGATCAATTTTTTAAATATCTTATTGATGTGTAAATTATTAAATGTTTAATAGTACTAAAAAAAAAGACAAAACAGATAAAATTTTGATAAATTTGAAGTAAAAAATATTATATGCTTTTAAATACTTAATTAAAAATGTCAAAACATTGTGACATATGTTCAACATATTTTCAAGATGAATATGCCTTGCAAGGTCATCTTGCAGGTAAGAAACATTTAAAAGCACTGGAACGATTGCAAGTTATGGAAAGATCAATTGTTGTTTTGCCATTACCGAAATTTATTCCTGCTCATAGACTTATTCATTTTTTTCAACAATATGGTGTAATTAAAGGACATCAATTTGGTCCAAGATATCTCATAGTTGAATTTTGTGACAGGTAAAATTATATTTAATATTGTTGTATTGTTTGATATTGTAATTATATTTATAATCTTCTTGTTGTAGAAGTTCTGCTGAAGCTGTATTAAATAAACCAATTTGGATAGATAATGTAAAGTTGAATATAGAAAAAAGAAAAGCACATAATAGTGAGTATTATTATTCATTTGGAAAAAAAAAAATATTTTTATGTTTATAAATTATAAATATCTTCTTTTAAGATTTAAAAAGATCAAAATCAGAGAAACAAAATAATCCCATGGAAAATACAGATTCTATAAGTTATGATAACATAAAATATATATTTGAAGAAGAATCTACATTTGATAATCAGTTAATGATATTTTTAAATGCAGTACAACTTACTGATATTGAATTAGAAACAAGATACAAATCTATTTGTACACAAATGGATAAAATATTTAAAGTGATATTTCCAAGATGTAAAACATATAGATTTGGTTCAACTCAAACTGGATTAGGTTTTAAAGAATGTGATTTAGATATATATATGGATATTGGTGAGACACAATTTTTTATCCAATTTTATTATTATTTTATAATACATGTATTTATATTATTCTTTTTAATAATAGTACATATCCTTTTATTGAAGGTGAACCAATAAATGAAAGTAAAAGTACATCAACAGATGCATGGACTATGCATAAGATTTTTAAAGAAGTAAAAAAAATTATGTATCGAATGAACTGTGTTTTTTCTAACATAATATTAATTCCAAAAGCTAAGACGCCTATTATAAAATTTTATTATGTTAGAACAAATGTTTCTTGTGATATCTCATTCAAAAATAGTTTGGGTGTATATAAAAGCTATTTGATAAAATATTGCATATCTCTTGATAACAGGTTAAAACCACTAATGTTGCTTATTAAATATTGGGCACGACATTTTAAAATATCAAGTGGACGGAAAATATCCAATTATGCTTTAGTGTTGTTAATTATTTTTTATTTACAACAGCCATCTGTTAATATTATTCCTCCTTTAATGATATTGAAAAATACATGTCGACCACAAATTATAAATGGATGGCAAGTTAATTTTGACACAAATGCAGTAATACCACCAATTACAAATAAAAATAATATTCCACAACTTCTTCATGGCTTTTTCTTTTTTTATGCGACTTTTGAATTTAAATCGCAAGTAATATGTCCTATAGATGGAATGGTACACACAGAATCAGAGTTTAAAAATATAAAAAATTTACCATCATGCATGAATAGATATAAAGCATGTGTAAAAGAAGATGAATCTCTCAAATTCAATGTTAATAAACCAATGTGCGTACAAGACCCTATAGAACTATGTCATAATGTTACAGCAAGCACACAAATTTCCACATTGGATTCTGTTGTAAGATATTGTGAAATTGGTGCAGAAATTTGTGCAATATCTAGTAAAAATGATTACAAAGATCTAATGAAAACTTTGCTCACCACAGATCTTAAAAAGAAAGGTAAATTTAATATTACAATTTCTGCAAATCAATTTCAATATGGATCAAATAGTATGGAAACATGTGTAAACACTACAGAAAAAACGAAATTTTCAAATAGTGACTGGTATTCTACTATTTTTAACATAGTAAAAGATATTTTTGAAAAAGTTTTCATGGTACAGGTTGAAGTACTTCCAGTTGAAACAGAAGCAAAGCAGCAAAAAGTTGAGATGTTATCAGATGTGCATATAGAAAAACAGCATACAGTTACACTTCATTGTACTGGGACCCATTGCATATGGCGCAATAGACGAATTGACAATAATGTTTTAGATCCCAGTTTGAGTTGTTTGCAAAAGGAAGCTCTTGTGTCAAAACAAACAGTAGAAAATTGTGGTAAAGAAAAAATAATAAATAGAACAAATTTAGATTTTATTTATACATTTAAAAAGAAAGATCCCTTAAAAGTAATTTTAACTGTAAGTAATAAACATTGTGATGATCATGTTTTTCAAGAATTTGCCTGTTTTGCTAGAGGTAAGATAGCTGAAATAATAAAACGAACATTGATACATATGCAACAATTTAACAAATCGTAATACTATATCCATATACATATAAGATTGATTATGTATATTAGGTACCTAATTCTGGACCAAAACATGAAAAATAATAGGAATTACATCTTTATCTGTATTATAAACTATGAATTTTCTTCAAAACTGTATTAGATTATTGTAGATTTTTTAAAAATATAGATATTAATTTCAATGTTATTAGTAAACCAAAACTAAATTTAAATAAACCTTCTTATCTATTTATTCCACAAATCTTCCTTTTATTAGTAAATATGATTTTCATACTGTAGAGGATTATTTATTAACTATTAAGTTACAAAATACATTACAGCAATTAATAGTTGTATAATAACAAAATAAGTAATATAAATTAGATGATATAAAACGATTCAATACAATATTATATACAAAACAATATTTGTATTGATATGATATATACACAAAAATTTTAGGCTGCTTAAACAATTTTATTGCTGTTTAATGTTTCAAAATATTATTGTATTTTTTTAAATCAATACACCATACATTAATTACATGTAAAGAAAGCTTTTAAAAGCTTAATTTTATATCATGTATGGATTTAGATAAACCATAAAATTAAGATATCTACTTTCATTAATTACATAAGGCTGATAATATATGATGTACAATAGTACAATTTTTATTTTCATTAATAATGAGTATTTTAAAATAGATGTTAGTACATGTTTAAAAAAAATCATACATACAAAAATAATATGAATATAATAATTCTTTAATCGTTTCTTCATGTTTAAATATTTTATTCATCAAGAAAGACCTATTCAAAAAAACATCTATTTATTTTTACAAAAACTTACAAGATATCACAAAAATTTGAAGTTATTAATATACCATATTAATTAAATACATATACATATACATATTAATTAAAATACCAAATTTATATCACAATTAATTTTGTTATTTCTACTTTTTGTTACAATTTTATTTTATATAAACATATATGTACATATTTTATTAATCTTTGACTACCAGCTACAAAATGAAATTGATTTACATGGATTTCTCATTTCAACTGTCATAATACCTCGATATACATTATAATTTTACATATATTATTATATATACTTTAACTTAGTCTTAATTATCCTCTATTTAGTCTATATACTTAATTACTTTAAAAAAATTTATCTTGTAAGTTCAATTTTGTTATTATTGTTGTGAACTGATGTAGGACTGTGGCCCCCTCTAACGTGAATATCTTGGATGGTAATAGGGTAAATTCTAACGCCGCGAATCTAACTGTATAACAGTGTACCCAAGGCAATGAACAAAAGTTATTTAACAAATTTATTGATTAAATGTTAAAATTATTTATCAGTAACAACTGTCATCACTCTCAAATTTCGCATTTACTTTCGTTACCGTGAGAAAAAAAATTACCAAGGCATAAATCGCTCGCTTTCTAATACTGTAAACCGCAATCAAATTAATGTTTATTAGCATTAGTTAATAAGAATTTGTCTTATTGAATAACAAATAAATCGGCTACTCAACAAATAAATTTACTCTGTGATCCAAAAACAGAGAGAATCGTTAGAATCGTTGAACCGTTAGAACTGTCACGCTGAGCTCAGAGTATAAATAAATTTCATAAAAGCACAAATCCTTGTTAAAATAGTCAATCTATTATAAATATTCAGTTTTAAATATAATCAGTTTTAAATATAAATTATTGTTTAAGTTAATCTTCCTCGTTGTGTATTTCTTCATTCGAACGTTGAATTAGTTTTCGAATTGTTTCAAGTTGTAACGCAAACAGAATGCTTCAGTACTCTACGGGTTGTAACGTTGTTTTAAATATGAGCATTTATTATATGATATATGTATGTATATACCTATAATCTGTCGAATGAGGACAAGACAGAAACTCGAGTATCACTAGTGAGTAGCCAATAGTGGCAATCGCAACAATCTCATTTTGTTTGCGCTTACTGCCTCGTCTCGTTGGACCACGATTACGATCATACAAACAGGTCTACACACTGATATACTGAAACCTAGGGAAAACCATCCGAAAATTGAGTCATATCTAATTGTGAAAGATAAATATGGAAAGTCAACAAAGTTCTCGTTCTTGTGAGACGGAGATAAATAGAGTGTCACTGTCTCTGTTCGAGACATTCATAGTATGTCACGCATGCGCAGAATAAGGATCTTCTTATGTTTAATGTTGATATTTTACAACTAGTCACGACTCAATTTTCGCATAGTTTTCCTTAGGCTACAGTATACGAGTGTCAAAATATGTTTATATGATCGTGATTTCAATTTTCAATTATAAATTAAAGATAAAATGATGATATGACTTGTAGTATTGTTTTAATCATGGACCTAGGGGTCCCAATATTCCCATGTTCATGGTTTTAATGAAAGTGTAAAAGCAATAGAAATAAAAATAAACATGTCATTTCATCTCTTTCTTCTAAAAATCATAAGCATTTTTTGCGTAATAGATCATTATTATTAAATTCATATTGTATTACACACGTCTTAAAACATTTGTGGGGACGTCATATTTTAACCTAGAAGTATTTCTACGCTTTTAATTATATTTATTGTCCTTTGTATTTAAAAAGATATAATTCTAAGAAAATATATATATATTATTATTTCTCGATATTAAATTTTTTCTATGTTTGAATGCATATAAAATGATTTCTAAATTTGTAAAATTTTTTAAAATGGAAAAATCATTAATTTTATTGTGTTTTAAAATTACAAAATTTGGATATGTACTTAATATATGAAAAATGAAGATAAATAATACAGAACAATTTTTAATTTAAAATGGAACTTGAAATTTTTTGTACATGAATATAATTTTTCTAATTAATACATATATGTATAGTAAAACGTTATTTCAATTTTATTTCTCAATATTGGTCATAGTTTAACAATTCAGTTACATTTATAAAAATGGTTAATAATAAATAATAGAATGAGGCAATAAACCATGATTAATGTAATACATGAAATTCATAATTACCACATATTTGCATTTGATTAGTAATTCAATGATAGCATAAACAGTATTTTTCTTCCACCTGTTTGTATTGTCCCGTAAAATGTTTATTCAACAAAACATATTACATATAAATGATTTTATAATTTACACCTTAAATATAATGTTATTATATTCCGTCAAGTGTATTTATATATATATATATATATATATATATATATATATATATGCATTTGATTATTTATGATGTAATGTTCAAATGCAATCTGTATTTCAAATATATTTTTATTTTAGTAATAATTTTTAGAATAATTTTAACATATGACGCAAAAATTTAATTTCTAAATAAAACGATAAATTCATGCCTTTCTTTCAAAATTTTTGCAAGAATAGACTATAACTTTTTTAATATATCAGTATATTTGATTACATGGTTCTACATTTAGTGTTTGTGCTTTATGCAAATAATTTTAGAATTTTCCACGAAAATTTCCACGCCCGCGATAAGATCTTCCACCTGAATGCTTTCCTCTGTACACATGTTTCATTAGTGAACTTGATCTACCTCTTGGTAATTTTCCTCTTCCATGCCAATCTGTTCCCCTTTGGAATGTATGTTCCAATTCCAATTCTTCTGCAGAATCTTCTAGCATCATTGGACTCTCACCTCGACTATGATCACTTCTGTTTTCATGAAATTCATCACGTCCTTCTAAAGAATGCCTGTAATTAGGTGAGTATCTTTCATGGACATAATGATCTCGCACAGATCCTTTATGGCTGGAGAAATTATCTCTGTTTCTTATTGGAGATTCTAATTTCATATTTCTTGAACCATGATCTAAGGAAGATATAGAATCTATACGATGTTTACGATCATCAATTCTTCTAGGAGGTGATACCGTTCTATTCCAAGTTCTTTTTTGAGAAGAATTACTTAAACTCCATCTCAAGTCGTCAGCCTCTCGAAATTTAGGTGTACAATCAAATGTTTCACGCACATTCCAATCTAAACGATCCATAATAGGTCGTTTTTCTTCTTTAACAGCATATTGTAAATCTTGAGGATATACTTGTACTTCAGAATCTACCATAGTAACACTCGCTTGAACAAATTTCGTATTTGTTTCCACTTCATCAGTTTGACAAATTTTTTGGTGCATTTGTACATTTTGCTTTATGGAAGTTAGATGTTGTCCTTCCTCTTCTTCCCAATAGATTTTGCTTTTGTTCTTTTGTAAAAGAATCGAATTTGACGAATATACATTTTGTTCACTTTGTATATTCTCCTTCTTTGGATCATAAAAAAATCGTCCTTTCATTTTTAAACGAAGATCTTCAATAGGAAGTTCGCGTAAAGCGTGTTCACAGTGACGTAATATTTCTGGTTTGAATCCTATTGTGAAACAGAAACAAAATTACGTAGAATTAATTTACTCATTTCTATATCACTGTACTTGAATTAGGTTGACAAGAAAATAATGTTAAAAAATTCATTTAATAATGTTGCTTTACTTAAAGATGAACTGTAGAAACTGTAAAACCATTATAAGTTGGTAAATTAAACTATTCTTACCTGGATACAAGACTGGCAGACTAGTTGAATCTAAAAAATGTATAAAACGTGAGAAATAAATTAATAATTTTGTTTATTAAACATAAAAAATGTTTGAAATATTGTATATATAGCTTTGAATAGTAATTAAATCAAATATATTCGCACCTTTAGCGGAAACAGATGCTTCTAACAGACTGGATAAACTTGTTTTTTCAAATTGCTGTAAAATTAATTCATAAGACAAATATTAATGTTTTCATATAAGATTTAAAAATTTAACTACACACTACATGAAAAGGTACATAAAGATATTACTCATTAATTTCAAAGTAATATTTGTTGTTTTGTGTGTAATAATACAGAATAAAATATATAGCTATATAAAAAAGAATTTTTTGTTATAATATATAACAAAATTACTTTTGTATCTGAGATGACTGGTGGTTCAGGAGTCTTCAATCGTTCTTCTTGTGAGGTATGATATCCATTATAAGAATCCGTAAATCTACGTTCCCTGTAGTTTTGTGAGATTGTGTCCTTAGATTTATTAGAAAATTCAAAATTTTGAATTGGAGATTGACGAGTGGAAGGAATGCCATGAGATGAATTATATGTTTGTATATGTTCCACTGTAGAGGCAGCAGATTCATGTTGTGGGGATAAAATTGGTGCTGGAAGAAGAGCTGGTCGATGTGTTGATTGAATAGAACCAGTATTTGGTTGATTATACATTACTGGGCCAGAAACATATTCAGTTTGAGGTAATGGATGTAATGGAACAGAATCAAAATTCATTGGCTGAGATGAATTTTCAAAGTTCATGAAAGGTGGACCACCAGTTGTTATATTTGATGACATCGGTGGTGCTAATCCAGTTTGATGCATGTAAGATGGTATTGGCATTGATGGTCTAGATTCTGTTTCTTGCTGATATACATTATTCATTAGAGGTGATATGCCATCCATAGGCGAAGGATGTGTATATCCAGAATTCATGTGTGATGTCATTATAGCTTCATTCCTTAGTTGCCTTGTAAGTTCATTAATAAAGGGAGATCGTTTCCTTCGACGTTCTAATGATCTACTTCGAGTTCGACTTCGACGACGAGGGCTGTAACGTCTACTAATTGGTGAACGGCTGACCTTTCTTCTAAGACGTTCCATACTGCGACTTCGTTGTCGATCACGGGACCGACTTCTTCGGCTTGACAATTTAAATTTTAAAAATTAAAATATTTTATTAATTTAAACCGTTAATAAATTTCACCAGTATAATTTAATAAAAGCAAAAGACTTTTTACATCAAATTTAGATTTTATATGAACTTGTTTTACAAAATAGATTTATATAAGAAACATTTTTTTATATCTACAGTAAAACTTAAGCAGTTATATACGCTTAAAAATAATGTCCTCTCACCGTTCATGTATATTTATACGTCTCCTGTGTCGTTCAGCACTCCATCTTCTATCTGCACTTGTTCTTCGTTCCCAACTAAGTCGTCTAATTGGACTTCTTCGTCGTTCTGGACTGAATCCAAAAGGGCTTCTACGAGCACAATTAAATCTTGGACTTCTTCTTTTGTCAGGACTAAACTTCAGTGGACTTCGATGTCTCTCATTGCTCATCTTGAAAGTACTTCTACAACGTTCTGGACTTAATATTAGAGGAGATTTACGTCGAGGAGAATTTAGTCTAATTCTGTCTGGAGTTCTACGCCGTAATGAGTTTCCTCTTTGACGTTCTATACTTCTACGTCGCTCTCGGCTCCTACGCACATGCATCTGTGCTTGTTCTATATTTTGTCTCTCTGTAATGCTCTGAATGGCTTCAGTTTCTGTACCTGGAGGTACAACATTATCAGAGTCCAACAAATGTTTAATAGCTTTCTCTTTTTCAGCTAGAAGTTTGCTTTCATTATCTCTTTTTGTACGTATTTTGTCCCTCTCTATATCTTTTGTGCTTTTAGAAGGATCGCGACGGATTTCTTCATGTTTCTTTTCTTCTCTCTTCGGCCTTTCACGATTGTAAGATCCTTTGTGATCACGTCGATATCTTTCCCTATAAGTAGGCTTATAATAATTTTTTTCTGTATATTACTAATTATTCAAAGGGAAGAATTTAAATTTTTAAACATAGACTATATTGATTTTATAATTAACATTAGTTATTAAAATTATGATATGTATAATTACAAATTATAAACTGATTCTATGTGAAAGTTTGTTGCTATTATAATATTTTATAATAATTTGTAATTATTACATAATATTATATAATAAATTCATTTTTATGATATAAGAAATAGTTATAACAATATGGATTTTATATGATTAATGCTACCTAGAAGGACGTTTTTGTTCTTGATCCTTAACATGGGTAGTTTTAAATTCAACTTCACGACCCTTTTCTTCATCACCTTCCCAAGCATCAACAACATCTAAACCTTCCATAAAATCTTCATCATCAAGAAATTCTTGAAGTTCCTCATCTGGTATATCCTTTAAACCTTCAATTGCACGTTGAACATCTTCATTTGTACTTTTTAATGTAGATTCTTTCTTATCAACACTTTGTTTTGTATAAAACTGATCCATTGATTCATTTTGCACATTGTTCTTAACACTTGAATCTTTCATTTTTTTTGCTAAATCACACATTTTTCTGAAAGATCAACTAAACTGTTCAGTTAACTAAAAACACTATAAAATTAACATTTCATATCTTTCATGTCATGATAAGTTTATAACAAATATTCTGAAAATTTGATTTTTGGTTTATGATAATATTAAGTTGATTCAAATGTTTCCAAAGGACATTATTATGTTATAGTCTTAATTTTAAAGTTTACAATATATCTACTTGTAATGATATGTTTTAGTAAAACATTTATGTAATAGATATATTAAAACGTAATAATTAAAGTAATACAAAATTTTCATTATTAAGTACATTTAATTTCTTTTGAATAATGTACTTAATACAATTATAGGTATTCTTTAATAAATTGAACTTTAAATAATAAACGCATCTCTTAACCTTTCGATGGAATATATAAAATTGACATTAACACTCTCATTACGTAAGTCGTATTATCTTTATTTAAAATCAAAATATTTAAAAAGTCGTATGTTTCTTGATTTTGTAAATGACGCTTATTATACATTTACGTTAAGAACCGAAGTTACAGTTGTTTGCCAAGTAGACTGTTCTAATAGGTAATATACGCACTTATTGTTAATAATACTTAGTACAATTAAGTACACAACACGTGACCTCAATGATAATTACAACGTGTACCAATAATGACATAAATGAATTACATTTAACTTGTCTCTTCTTAAACTCTATTATGTAGAAATATTTGAATCCGAGATATCCGGATCTTGAAAAGTCAACATCTATCTATTCCGCCATATTAGTTACTAACAGATTTGAGGTACGGTGTAAAACAAGGGTATACTCATATGAATTTCAATACGTTAATTAACAATATTAAAATGATACATTATTAGTATAAAGAATTATATTATTGATTTTAATCACTTCATTCTTTTATCAAATTTATATTAATCCCATAATAAGGGTTCATATAAACGCTTTCATTCAATTTGTTCCTTACAAGTACTATATGGTCATAAAAACGGGTCTGGTACTCGCTAGGGAAAATCGTCCATCTTTTGAATCAAAAAATATCAAGATGGCCAATAAGAATTGTTCTGCGAGCTAGAGAGATAAGTAGAGTATAAGTATGAATCTGCTCTGTTCGAACAGAAATGACTACTCATTTCTGGTTTGAAATATTCATAGTATCTATGTATGATATGTGTATACGTATTGCGCATGCGCAGAACAAGACCTTTTTTTGACCTCCATCTTGATCTTTTCCACTCAAAAGACGGACGATTTCGTCAATACTTTCGGTATAAGAATGTCCAAATTTGTTTATATGACTATGGCAGTAGTTTACACCTAGATGTAAATACATATATTATACTTACCACATTGAACAAAAAGAGGGAAATGAGCAATTTAAATGATACAAATATTATTAATAAATAATTCTAGTACTTTATTATATTTCTGAGGATTAATAATGCTACTTAAAATATATAAACTTTTCAATTATATCATTTTATTGAAATTGAAGTTATTGTATATATATTCATAAAATTTTTGTTATAAAAACTAATACATATATATATATCTTCCAGTTATATTTACTAAAATTAAAAAATTAGTTTTATGCACTTTTTTTAGAAATTAAAAATATTTTATTAAAATACTCTATATATGCTAAAGTAATTTCATAATATAAATGTTTAAAAAGTGGCAAACATTTTAAAATCAAAGTTATATAAATGAAATTGAAACATATTGAAATTATTACTTAATCTTATTTAGATTTAGATAATGATATTTATTTGTAACAGAGAGACAAAGTTCCTGTTGAATAATAATGATAATAATAATAAGATATAAATAAACAACTGTATTTATTTTTATAATATAAGATTAAACAATATTAATTAATGGTTGAAGGATAATTGTAAATTATAGTCATATCATATGTTTTGTATCTTTCTTTATCGCATTTCTTAGAGCATTTATAGCATTTTATGAAAGGAATGCAATACAGGAAGTATCTAATAAAATTTTAAGCCCATCAAATGGAAGATTAACCGTATGCTTTCTCGTCAATAATCGACTAGGCCCCTAAAAGAATAAATGAATAAATGAAAAAGAATAAATGAAAGTTAATGAAATGTATTGGAAGACCATCTTAATTTTAATTGAATGTACTATAAAGAGCATTTGCAATTTTACCGGCTATTTCTTGGACTTAGAGAACGAAGTGGAGAATCTCTGTATCTCCTACGAGATTCACTTCTAAACTTTTCTCGATCATCCCGTCTGTCTCGTTCTCTATCTCTTTCCCGTTCACGATCGTGTTCGAAATCCCTCACATCCCTATCTTTCCTTTCTCGACGGACAATTCGTGGACTACGCCCAGGACTTGGCGTACGCGATACAGAGGAATGTGAATCAGAACTATGACCTTCATAACGATGTCTTCGTTCTCTTTGTCTAAAAATTGTTAAACCAAAATAATAATGATAGAAGATAAGTAATATTAAATTAAATATAAAGAATATGTAGAATAGAGATAATAGCATACTTTCTACGTAACTTCAAAGACATTTCCCGAATTTCATCTTCTCGATCTTGCCTTTGCTGTTCCATTTTTTCAATTCTAAGTTGCTCGGCTTTTTTATCAGCTTTATCTAAAATATAAATATAATTATATTATACTAAAACTACATTTGTTACAGAAGTTTTGATAAATTTTACTTACACTGTCTATTTAATAAAGCTTGCATCTTCTTCTTAAGCCGTTCCTGGGGTGTGATCTTCAGTGACTGAAAAATGTAACTCTTAAAAGTCTGTTTACAATTACTACAATTTTTTTCTGATATGTATAGCAAAGTATAAAATATTTCTAAAATTTTAATATAAATTTTGTGATATCAAAGAATATTATCTGTTACACTTTTTTTATTTTATTCGAAATATTTAAACTTTTTGGTACAAGTAGTTCATTAATGATTTTAAATAAATGAAAATTTCGAAGAAATCTTATATTTATATATAGGATGTTCAGAAAACTATTCAATATATATGTGGTACATAGGATACACCATACTGAGTAAAATAATCTTAGTAAATACAGTTCCAAAGGTGAATATTGGCTTCTTAATATTTATAGAGAGCGTTCCACATGTTTGCCTTCAATTTCTATAGACAATTGGCATTCCAGATCGATGTCGAATTATCCAACAAGTATACCGGATTCGGTTACATAATTCTTCTGTCATTTATCATAATAATAACATAAAAGAGTATTTTTTTCTCCGAAACGGTTGAGCTTTCAACCTATATTTACTAAGTTTATTTTAATCAGTATAATGTGTCCTATGTAACTTAGAAATATTGAATGGCTTTTTTAACACCCTGTATATGCTATTAAATAGTATAAAGTTTCATATTTTGTATAAGTTTAAGATATATTACATATATAATGAAGCTTATATTAAAATTTTAAAAAATTTATTATGCTATTACATATTAAGATATTGATATCAAAAATATCCTATACTGATGACTCTTTTGTATTACTACGTCTACGAAACAAATACATTAAATCATACAAAATTTAATGTTTTCATTCTGATAACGTCAATAGTAAAAATGAAAATTTCACAGAAATAATTTCTGAGAAACTTCATTAATAGAGCTATTAAATCAAATTCTTCGTGGTTTTCTCCTACTGGACATGTATTAAGAACCCGAAATGAATTGATTAAATGTGAAATATAAAGAACGTGATTTAAACGCCTTGTATTATCCAACAGAATGAAAACAAGTAGCACTTGTTGAAGTTCTTCGTCGAGAGGGTAGTTATATAAAGAGTATATACTGTCTTTTATTCTCTGTGCTTTAAGTGACTAAGTAAGCGTTATGGTTCTTACTGACTTTGTGTCCGCCACCAGAATTTGTACTTAACCCTGCTTTTGGCTTGTTCCTGAAATATTTAAATTAATTAAAAGACTCCTTAAAGCTAGTTTTAAAATTGTAGCGTAATATAATTAATATTAAATTTACATGTTCTTGATATTAGTAACCGTTAGTTTAGATGCTGCCGGAGAGACTTTTTCTTCATTATCTGATAATTCTAATTCCAAACTTGATGATTTCCCACGTCGGCCGTAATATCTAATATCATAATTAAAAAGTAATAAACATATCGAAAGTTTCATATTTATTACAATATATATCCTACCTTGGCAGTGCTGGCACTTTATTTTCGACACTACGAGATCGTTTGCATCTGGATTGACTTCTTGATCTTGATCTAGATCTAGATTGAGATTTAGTTCTGGATCGAGATTTAGATACTGATTTTGATGGAGAATAATGTCTTCGACGATAACTATCTCTTGAGTGACTTCTGTTATGTGATTTAGATCTTGATCTCGATCTTGACTTTGATCTGGATATACTGCTTGAAGATGAACTTCTAGATCTTTTTGGACGAGAGCGGGATCTAGACCTAGACCTTGAAATCGTGCGCGAACGAGATCTAGTAAAACTTCTATATCGAGATCTAGATTCACTTCGAGTTCGTGATCGCCTTGAACGACTTCTTGTTCGCGATCTTGTGATTTTTCTATGTCTCGAACGTGTTCTTCTTGATCTAAAAATTATATATCAATTAGTAGCATAAGTAAATATATATAATATAAAAAATATACATATATAATTATATATATATTTATACATTATATATACAAATACTCTTATATGTATGTAAATATCGATGAACTTACCTGGTCCTCGACGCACTTCGTTTCCTATCACGGTTTCTGTACGATTTAGATTTATTAACAGATCGAGAGCAACTCCTAGATCTTGATTTTGAAAGTTTTCTATTAATTGTACGTTCATTAAGTGTTGGACTGTCTGATCTTCTACGTCTAAGGTGAGAGTAATTGACTTTTTTCGAGTTGGAAGAAGTGACATGAGACGAACTTCCATGAGTCTCTTCTTCACCACCAAAACTTGTAATATAAGTTATTTGTCCAGTGTTTATAGGCGAAACAGATCTTGAGCGAGATTTGGATGAAGATTTTCTATAGGGATTGTATTCAGGACTTTCTCTTGCTGCATAACTAATAAGCAAAATGTAAAATATTATAAATATATTTCTGATAATAAGGACTAACTAATTAAGTACTTAATTAATAAACTTATTACTATAGTAATAAGTGTATTAAAATTATAATATAAAAGTGACTACCTAGGTGGACTCATAACTCGACCAATCATCTTTTTTTCTCTAAATGCACGTCTTTCTCTACGTGATCTTCTACCCTGTGATGTAAATTAATTAAATGTATATATAATAATATAATTAGTAATATGTAATTAATAACTTTAGTCATGTTATATTATAAAAAATATATTTAATTTAATTTTATATTTTACCGAGTACATAGCTTTTTCTTCTTCTTGTTTACGTGCTTGTCTCAATGTTTCAGCTTCTTCAAAATCTTGTGTTAAAAAACTAAAATAATCGGCGCCTAAAAGCCCATATTTTTGAGCTACTAAGTTCATTTCATGCGCTTGTGATGGCTCTATTTGAGATACATCTACACAAATATCTAGAAAGAAAAATTAAATGTTTATAATATATAAGACAAAATACTATAATAATTATTTATAGAATATAAGTTATACCTAGATCTATATCACTGTCTTCATCGTCTGCTTTTTCATCAGATATAACAGTATCCAATGACTTTACTGTTTCAGTTATTGGTTCTTCTGTTTCATAATTATATCCAATCGCAACATTATTACATGATTTCTTCTTATCCCTAGCAGAATCTAACTTTGTTGATGAACCAAACTGTTCTTCCAAATGTATTTGGTGTAAAAATTTTTCTTCCGTTACTACATTGAAGACTATTATTTATCAAATAATTTTAAATAAAAATAAAATGTAGATTTTAAATAAATCTCCCACCTCCTAAAAATTCGTTTTGAACAATAATACGATAACGTTCATAATTGATATGTCTGTCTTCACTAGTGAGAGCAATATCTACATCAATAGAATCTGGTGCTTCTGGTATCCAATCAAGATGAGCACGTACATCAAATCGGTCAATAAGATTGTCTTCATTTCCTTGCCAGGGCATCCTATCAATATAATATACATTTTGCAGACGGAGTTATTTATTTATATCCTGCTATATAATAAAATTTTCAAGTATTCTGTTTTTTAACACAATTCATTAAATATTCAATTAATTAGTATATAAAATATTTTTTCATGTACAATTCCTATATTCATGTATAATATGAAAATATTACATATTAAATCTAATTTTCATACCATAATATATCACAATTAAACGATTATATGCATTAAAATTTATTTATAAAATGAAATGATATTTTGACAACACGTGTAATAACAGATTAATAACACAAAGACTTACATATTTGCAGGACTGTCACCAGCAGTAGCAATTGCTGGATCCAAATGTATTTTGCAAGGTCTTCCATGAAGTTGCAAAAATTGAGTAGGATCTGATTTCTAAAGAAAATTTAAATGTGTGCATAATAAAATGGAACATATTTCATGTATGATATGTATATTATAATGTATAATGTATACATGCATATGATTGCGCGATAAAAAGTGAAATGTGTAATTTCCTGAATTTATATCTTTAAGCGACTATTAATAATTATAGAACAGATATAATGTATCTATAATAGACTTAGGAATGAGTTTAAGGTTAACTTAATAATAAAAGGAAAATAAAAATTTTGGTCTCATGAGAAGAGAAATAATGTTAAGTTTCATAATTTCAATAAAATTTACATAAAAATCGTTATTCAATTTGTTTTCTTACAATTTTTTCATAATAATCTCGTCGACGTTCAGCTCTACGACGATAATCTACCAGCATTCCACGAATTTTCTTTTCCTGTTTTCGTGCTTCATGCCACATTCTACCACCTGTCTTTTTTACGGAAAAGCTCATTGTACATATCAAATAATTCACAAATCACTAAATTAAAAAGGAACTTTCATGTTAACACTTTTATATAAGGAATCCAAAAAGTTATTAATTAGACTCTTCCCCTGAGAAGTGGACATATTGCATTTTACAAGCGCTATTCTTCGTTCAGAAAATATAATTCTACTAGAGAGGCGACTCTACGTTACCACATTGGTGATAGGTTGGAGATCAGCTAAAATCTCTTTGCACTGTTACTGTTTTCGTTATATGTGGTTGCACTTCTTAAAATACAATATCCAATGCCTACGGTACAAATGTTAATTACATAATATGTTAGTCTTAATTTAAATTAAAATCCTATAAGCATTGGATTATATTATTATAAATTTATTTTATTATATTGAACTATTATATATATATATATATATATATATATATATATATATATAATATACTTTATATAATATTGTATAATGTATAATATTATATAATAATATATAATATTATTATTATTTATTTAATTATATTATTATTATTAATTTTATATTATATATTATATTATTAAAATTATACATTATATAATATTATATAATATAACATAATAATATAATAGTAAAATAGTATATACATGTAATACATGACAGATTGATCAAAATTTAAATTTTCAAACTCATTTAAAAACAAAAAAAGTCTTTTTCCTTATAATATTCGAATGAAATGATGTAATAGTAATTTTAGCGACTTTAAGCTTCATACGGAAGCAGGCGTTCGCATAGAAGAGATTTTCATTTATTCTGAAAATTAGTTTTTACACAAGGTATGAAATTTATAACTTCTCTTATTGCAACTGTTTAGTATATTATTTTACTTTTAAGTTATTTGATTTTTAGTAATTCAGCAATTTCAATCCTCTTTTTTATTTTTCTGTAGCGCACATTTGGACGAAAAGTGTACAAGAAATAGGTTTATGAAAATCGCTAAAAATTGTTGCTCACTCACTTCTATATACATACTTATATGTATAGCCTATTAATTATAATGAGTAATAAATAGATTTAGTCGAGCTGTTTGTCTAGAAGAATTCCCGAAAATACCGTGATTATTCGAGCCATTACAGTATTCTCCTGCTCTAATTTATTTAGATAGATATTACATTTAAATTATTTTAAAATTGGTGATGAAATGTTATTTACCTTACATGTACAGTATAAGGTATTTATTGTAACGTTTGCCATGACATTTTAGCACTTTTTGCTAATCTGATGAAAAAATCTTTCGGGCAAAAGTTAGTCAGTACTTAGAAGTTAGAAAATTGCAGTAAACACAATCAAAAAAAGTTTTTTTTAATCAATAAAAATTCGAGGTTACTTTAAATTTTTAACTTACTTTAACATTTATTTAACATTACTTTAACATTTTTAAACGGTATCATATAATTTTTCTTATCGACTATTAAAAATGGCATGTATCGAGACAAATTCAATGATGTCATGCATATTTACTTTTCTTCAATAACTTCCTAAGAAAATTATTAAAATATAATGTAAGTTTCCTTGTAAGTATTTACCTACATATGTAAGTACATATTTATCTACTGCATCGTATGTAGCTCTTCTACTCTCACCACGTCAGTCTTTTGGAAATCGAAAAATGATATTGTTGCTATAATAGGTAGATGTTCTAATATTAATAAGTTCAGAATGCATTTATTGTGACAATAACAAGTAGATTTATATTTAGCTAGAAGGTATTACTGGATAATGCTCTGTTTAATTTACGTGTTAATAAGGGAATTTAATAGGTTGATTTTCTTAACATCTTATTGGAAGAAAGCAAATGTGCATGACACCGATGAATTTATCACAATGAACACAAACAATCATATGTTTGTATATCTAGTGTCATTTAAGCACATTATGGTGAATTTCATTTTTTATCGAATAAAAACCTTTTTAGCTATTTCTATTATTGCAATTTGTTATCGAAACTTATTTGACTTATTTTTATTTAAAACAATTTTTTATCAGATTAACGAAAGGAATTGAAAAATCGTGGTGACTGTTACGATGAACACTCTGTATACATATACAAGGTGAATCATAAATACACGTTCATATTTCATGGTATGAATCTACAATCTACATATGTTTATATGACATATTTTTCTTATTTTCACTCACAGGAATATAGGAATATGCTTCTGTCATTTTGAGAAAAAGAAACTGAAATATTTTGCATATTGCCAATTACTCAAAAGTGTCTTTTTAATTGATATGAAGTACGAAATTAATAAGAAACAAGATATAAACATATAATATAACGATCAAGATACATTTAGGATTTGAATTCAAAATTACATTTTATTATCTTAATATGGACTAATATAATATTACGATGTACACATTTAATAGCTTACTTATAATTTATAACTTATAATACATCCACAAACATTGATAAAGACAGTCATAATATTTTGTAGCGTGTTTCATGACTGATGAAGCTATAGCGCAAGCTTTATTTATGTATAAGATATATTTTATCACTTATCGTATCGACATTACAAATGATTGTGTTTAGATTATCTTACCAATATGATTTGTTTAAGGTAATGTTGTGTCTATCGTTTGCACTGACTTTACCCAATTAGTGATCATTATTAAATTAACATTTCCTTTCTCAAAATTGACTTTCCCCTTTCTATACAAAACTTTCCTTAAAATTAATATTAACTTATATCAAAAGTATATTTATACTAACCTAAATTGGCTATTTTTATGACAACTTATACGTTTTTTCTGTTTCAATATTAATATTAAACTGCTTTAATGAAACATTAATATATTTAAATGTATATGTATGCTCGCTTAATTTAGCTGAAATTGATGCATCAGGCTCATCTGTTCTTTATTGATATAAAGAAAAGGAATACAATAAAACGTAATTAAGTTCAAATAACGAATCAAAAATGAATAAACATGAACTTTTATTTCACATGTTTAGAATTTACGTTTTCCATGATATAATTATTAACCATAATACCTTTTACATGTGTAATATTAGCCGATAAGATCTAACTATACTCCGATAAATAAAAACTCGTTGTTTTCTTTTTTACTTTTTACTTTTCATTTACGGATATTTTCGACAAAAATTTAAGTCTTTAATTTTATATAAAAGCTATAAATTATTTATCTGTTATTTATTTTCGTTCTTCAATGCGTTCCTTTCTTCCTTCTTTTTTTTTTTTTTTTTTGACAATACGACAAATTTTCGGACATCATCACATTATTTATTGTGAATTAAAAATATTTTTTTCAATTCTTTCGAATATAAACTGTTTGTTTTTCGAACACGTGAATGTTTATTATTTGCTATAGTATGAGCATTTTTATTGGAATATGTTCTACCTACGTAAGTTTATTTGCATAACAATCATTTTAAGTGTTAAATCGACGAAACTCTTCATTTATGATGAATGAAAAAAATATAATAAACAAAACAATCTCTTGAATTTTCATTGAATTTTTTTCTTATACGAATTATTCGATTCAATGTATCGAAGCTCTTTAAACAATTTGTCGAGAAGCGATTACTTTCACGTGTACATTAGAGTAATATGTATACCTAGTAACTCGCGTTGTAAATCTTTGCCGTTTCATACATACATACATACATATATATATATATATATATACCATATGTATACCTATATATTTATATATGCATATGTATATGTCTGTAGTCTTTACTGCACAAGCAGTCATAAGAAATTCCGTATAGTTTAATTTTCTAATTTATAACAGTTCTTTGCGTTGATATAATTCTTTTAAAAATTTTTTTTTATGTAATTATGTTAAATATATTCTGCGATTAACAGTATGCTATAACATTTTCAATACCACGTATGTTTCTTATACGTTTAACACATGTTATGCAATGAAATGTGATATTTTGTATTGATATTACACTTTTAGAATTTTCTTTACGAATATGCTTTACAACTTTTCAATGTATAACGAAAGTAAATGCAGGGATACATTCAACTAATAAAAACTTCATTAACTTTACTGCTTAAAAAAAAAACGTTCTATCAACAATCACGCAGGGTCAGATCGACAATAATGTTATTTTGCGAATGTTATTAAAATATGGCTAAACAGACACATTCAGTCAGGGTGGTTCACGGTGGCTGTATATTTTATTTTATTTTTATCTTTATATCTATCTATCTATCTATATATATATACACACACACACGTATATATGTATGTATTTATATTTGTATTCATATTTATATTTGCATTCATTTTTATATTTATATTTATATTTATATTTGTATCGATTTCTGCATATATACGTATTTATATGCGTACATATGTATACACGTACATATGCATGTTTTATCTTACCCTTACAATTAGCGTAATGACTAGATAAATTTCGGCCACCCAATATAAACATGTTTGATCCCATATATTTTATTCGTATCATTCCTTTGTTTACCAAATATATGGATAAAAATTTCCATGCCAAAATTCATTTTTTTTTTATACATAGAACATTTGTATTCTAAATTTGTGTCAACGTTTCCGGGCGCAGTCTCCACATAACTCAAAAGAACATTATTTTATCGTTTCCCTTTTTCCCGAAAACTTCGTCGATATACGTACAACACTTCGTATAAGGCGCTATTTTATGGTACGTTTTAGAAATATACGTGTTCATACACTGAATTTGCAGATAAAAAATGATATTAAATATTTCATAAGTAACGAAAAAGCTTTCGGCTAAAAGTAACAACATTACTAATGATGTAAGACTTTTTATATTTTCAAATAATTAAAATGTAAATTATAAAATGACAGAAAAGTACCAAAGATCTAAAAGAAATTTATTTAGAGTTCACTTATAGTAGATGTTTTATGAATGGTATCTAAGTAAGAGAATAAAACAGAAGTACATAATACTATATGTAAATGATTGTGTTCATTTTATGAGCATAAACATCCAAAAGAGTTTGACAGGATTTTTTGATGAAGGGAAACGCGTGTTGTTCAATATTATATGTGTGTATACATTTAATGTGATATGCGATGTGCAACACGCTGCTTACGTCTTTTACAATCGAATATAAACATTCAGAATTGATTTCAGGCTTGCTTTTTCTATAATTCTATGAAAGCACCCATAAGGATTAAATGTATAAATAAATCCTTCATGATATAAAATTTATATCGTTATTGTATCTAGTCGTAAAATATGAGACGAAAAAGGACTGTTTTAAAATAGCAATGAAACAACGTATCTGCACGACATGTATAATTAGATATCAGCTATTATGGCAAGTAGATATAAAATAATCTAAAGAAAAACCGCATACATAGAAAAATAGTACGTGTATAATAGTACGCGTATGTTAAATCTATATAATGGAAAGATAGTTTGATTGAAAGTAAACATAATTATAAAAAATGCAATATATTGAAACTGCAATTGTTGACACGTTGATTATCTCTATCATTTTCTTTATATTATAGAACAAAGCGTTTTTTGTCTTGATATTTATACAAAATAAATTAAAAGAATAATTAAAACACATTTGTGATTTACGAAGTGAAATAAGGTTTTTCTATCAAAAATATTGTAAGAAATGTAACCTTTTCTGAAGATAAAAAAGTATTGAGAATACGTTAGGACATTAGCAAAAATAATAAAATGTGCATGTGTAAAGTATCATATAAATAATCTTTTCAATTGAATAATTACAATTTAGGATCAAAAATATAAAAGAAGTAACTGTTATAAATATTATATATGTATTATAATAATGATATTAATAAAACATTATTTATTATTAAGTAATAAACATTCCAAAGTACATTCCAATGTTGTTAGGAAATATTATTTGTTATTTTCGAATCGGTACATTATGCGTAATGAACTTTTCTCAACCACCTCATATGTACCTATCTCGTATAAATCAAATAATATTCAACGTGCGAACAATGTGAGTTTTTACTGAACGAAGCAAGAATTAACATCATTTTTTAATTCATATATTTCTAATATGTATCGCTATTCTGTTCACTGTATTAGATCTAAAGTAATTTCCATTTATTTAAAATATCTATATTATGCAGATATGCAGTAAAAACCTTGTGAAGCAAAAGCAATAATGATTTCCGAATGATAATATTGGGCGAATAAATAAATGTAAATTATCTTGCGTTAAATAGATTATAAACAGCAGCATTAATCGTCTGCGATCAAAAATAGTATTTCTTGGGAAACGTATCGAGTGGATTTATATTATACAAAATGTATTTGTAAGTTCTTTCTAACTTTTTCAATGCAATTCCAAAAAGTGTAAAACATTTTAAATTGAAATACGGAATATATAAATAACCAGATATTAATAATTAAAACCAGATTTGTTATCGTACATAGGATTGTATAATTTTGAAATAAACATACAAATATAAAATTATAATTTATATAATATGTCCACTATGAATGCACAATTGAACTTAAATTGAAGTTCTTAACGACAATAAAAGATTCTGCGAAAATATTCTCCATTAAAAGTAATTTATATAAAAATAAAATATATATTATTCGTAGGAATTATTATTATTATTAATCTTGTTTTAAAGACGTTTCTTCTCTAAAAAATAAATCTCGAAAAACTTTTACATTTATCCTTGTTTTCGATTAATCATAAATTATCATGAATTCATGTGTTTACGTTCGATATAAAATAAGGAATTGAAAAAAAGCGCAATGCAAAATTTAATATATTTTTTACAATTGAAATTACGCGTTTCGGAGAAAAAGATTAATTATATATGTATATATCTTTTCCGAAACGTGTAATTTCAATTGTAAAAGAAAGATATGAAATTTCGCATTGCGTTTTTTCACACACGCACGTACGTGCGCGCGCGCACACACATAATATATATGTGTATATATATATTATATGTGTGTATATAAGAAATATAAATTACATCAGTTTACTGCAAAGTGTACATTGGTGTATGTGGATTTATCATTATAGACTTTTGCTTTAATAAATGAAGCATATTTCCCGACGGAAATGATGACAGTAATTTTGAAGAATCTTTATAGAGCTGAATTATAAGGTATTAGACAAAATGGAAGAAATCAACTTTTTATACCAGTATACTGTTTGATAGAATTGTATTTCTTGATAGAGACATATACTTAAATTTAAATAAATTTTAACAAATTTACACAAAACTATTGCATTATATGTATATAAGCATTTTTATTTGATTTATTAAATTTTTATGCGTTGAGAAACATAATTTCTTTGGTTGCAGCAATGTTCCTATAACTATCTTTAAAAATGTGCTGTATTTTTGTGTGCATTCGACAATATTAAATTGAATTTTTAAATTAAAACATTGTTTGTCATTCATTTCAAATAGTGTTCCAACGAAAAATTGTCAAATCATTCTATTAGAATTAAGATGGTAAAATTTTCCACTCAGATCCGTTACACAAGCATGCGCATATTTTTATTTACTAAAACATAACTTTTGTATATGTAATAAAACATAAAAAAGTTCAATTCCAGGGCATTATAAATGGCACTGATTAAATGCAGACAAAATAAAATTAGTATAAACTACATTTTTGTACATATTATTTGATATTACAACAAACCGGTTTAAATAGGATTTGTAAAATCATATAATTCTTTAAGCGGCGAAATTATTATCCGTTTCAATTGCTTTCTCTCACATTCACTCTTTCCTTTGTAATCGCTTTTCTTTTTGATTTCCTTTCTATATTTGAAAGATGTGCTATCGTGAATTTTTTTTTTTTTGTTTATGATAAAACAAAAATTCAATAAATAATAAAATGTATTCTATAACATAGATACTTCAAGGTTGCATTATTTTGTAAAATATATTTATTTTTACGTATATCATCTTTGGAATACACAGAATAGCTATGCAACAAAATAAGATTGCTTTAGTCATTTTTTAAATATTTTGTTATGGAAAAAAATACTATAGAAAGTTATAAATATAGTGCTGTATAATCATTGCAATTCAAATAATTATGAAGAGGAGAAAATAAAAAGAGAAGAGAAAACATTAATATGGTAAAAAATTTGGAAGAATTCTTTTTGCGAGAAGCACATAATTTTGCACTTAACTTACACTAATCAAAAGGAAAGTTAATCGAGAATTTTATTAATAGTATGCAAAAAATATCGCAGTTGATGTATTTCTTATATTATGAATTTATTAAACGATGGCATATTATTTAGAAAGTCTCTTTTTGAAGCAAATATTAAGTTTTAATCAATCTTGAGGTACCTATATACATACATGAATTATTTTAATTTCTCAATATCTTAATAATAAAGTAACAAAAATGGAAATAAAAGGATCTGGAAGTAGTACTAGATAACAAAAATGAAGAAAACACAATCCTATTGTACAACAGAAAAAAGAAGATATTTTCCTTGAGATAATAAAAATATAAAAGCAAAAAAATAACGAGGAATCTCTATCATGAATTTGGTATTGTTGTTTACATAAAGACCAAAAGTAATTTAAGCTTTTTTTTCGTAATTTCACTTGTAATCTTTTACAAATATTAAGCTTGATATTCTATGAAAGTTTCTTTAGAAGACAGAAATTATTATGAATTGAAATTTGATATGCGCAAAAAGGAAAATTATTATTACGTACATATCATGATAAATAGTTAAGAAAATCATGCGATCTGACATATCATATTTAATATAGTTATTTAATGTACTTTGGCATTGAAATTTTATCAAACTTTCATTAGAAATCTTAAGATTTGCATATCGCGTATCTGTCGTTAGTTGAGGTGGAAAGCTTCCAGCAAAAAATTGATGGAACTCAATGGGTGCTGATGCGCGGTATTTACATAGAAGAGAACTCCTCTCCATGTTAATATTATTTAGTTACCATTTGTAAATGTTAATAATTTTTCAGTCGCAATATTACATAAAATCGAGATTAAAACGTCTTTTTCTTTTAAGTTAATTTATATTCAATAAGTAAAGAGTATCTTCTAAATAGTTTAATAAGATCATGTTTCAATCGTGATAACTGTAAATGCTTGTATAATTAATGAGATTGCTCTCGCTTGATTACATTAATTGTGAAAAAATGATGGAGTAATATTGCACCATGTAAGTCGGTTACGACTGACGACATTAAAATATCATCATCCATCAGTAATAAAAATAAGTGCGTTCATTTTTACGCAATATGTTACATACAGATGTTGTTTTGTTGATCATATATTTACTCCAATAGCAATTCATAGAGTGTTATGTTCAATTGTTAAACAAAATCCTAAACTTAAAATTTAGAAGTAAAATTCTAAAAATAATTATTCATATTTCCTGTATTATGGTATCGATACACAGAAAAATATTTTTGTATTTCCTAACTTGAAATTTTGTTGTTAAAGTTTTTTTTATCTTACAATAATTATCAAAGTGTAAGTAAATTTAAATTTAGAATACAACATTATGGAACGACATCTTGTTAAAGTATATTTAGCGTTATAATGTTCGGTATAATAATTTTCACAAAGAAAGAAATACAGAATTTTCGATAGTACATATCGATGCCCATACAACGTTGAATATTAAATTTCTTTCTATGTATCAATAATACTTGGTATTAGTAATTCGATTTGATCGAAGTAATTGTTAACAACAACCAAAAGTATTCCTTTATCAAAAAAGATATAGTTCTAAAAAAGGTCACTGTAAACAAAAATTTTGTTGATGTAATGAAATATTACACGGAGTACTCTTCAGTATAACTACCGTGATATTTATCGCGACACGTCGTATTCGAAATATTATGTAGTAGACAGTAGATCTTAATATTAGTAAAAATTAAAAAACTAAAGAAATTGCAACTCGCGGATAGAAAAGATTAAATAAACGATGTGATTTAACATGAAGCCAACAAAATATATGAAGGCCCTTCCAGAAACATACTCCGTCGTTAACTATGTAATGTACAGAGAGTTCCAGCCCTGCTCTAAACGGTGGTAAAGAGCTTTGTGCTATGTATAATCGTGTGCACTGCATATTTCGCTTTTCTTATCGCGCATGGAATGCGATTCTCGATGCTGATTTCGCAACATATATTATTTCTGTATTCATTGTGTTCGAATACATGGAATTTAATTACTCAATTTTTTGTCTTCCTCTCTGTATTTGTTTCGCAAAAAGAGCTTCTGTAAATATAAATATCAATTTACTTATCATTTCCTTTTTGTAATAAATTATGTTTTCATAAATATACATTACAAATGTACTATTTAATAAAGATTTGTTGAAAACAAATATACACAATGAATGAAGATATACACAAATGTATACATATATAAAGTGCAAGCAACACAATTATTGCTCTTTACTTCAAAAGTTGCTTACATTACAGTCTTTGAAAATAAATATACAATAACACCTTTTTCACATATATAGTAAATAATTTTCCCAATACATAAAATATTCCACTATTCTGTAAGGCGATAGAAAATAAAAACACATTAGACAATGGTGAGGAAGAATCAATGAAAATTCATCAAACGTATTTTCGGTTTGCAACAATTGGTTGTAGTTTCAGCATCTGGATATTATTTTTTAATAGTTGTACGAATACTAGACTGGAAAACAGACATAGAGAATCTCATTCATAAATAAAATGTTTATGTATATATTATGTATATATATATATTTTTTTTTTGCTTTATGTAAATATTCAATATATTAATATTTGTCGCAACGTGTTTACGTAAATTTTGTTGCTTTGCTAAGCAGGAGCTGGTGAGAATATACGAATAGAATTTCACAAGAATCGAAACACAAAGCAATTTGCGTAGAATAAATCTGTACAGAGAGTAGAGTATTGAATAATATGGTAGTGGATGGCGGATGTATTGTCTGTTCACTACGCATATCAGCCAGGCAATCAAACGCTTATATGTACACTGGAGATTCCTGGCCAGTTAGTAGCCTAAACATCGACGTGGGCATCGTTTTCATTAATATCTGAAATAAAATACAATTGGTAAGAAGCGTATTATAATAACAATTATTTTAAATACAAATGTAACTTCCAATATATTGCAATAACTTGTAAGTTATGAAAGTGAATGTCTTTGAGGATAGGAATAAATTAAAAAAGAGAAAGATGATACATACTTCGCCGACGGATGTGGCAAGAAGATTGACGATCTTCTCGTGGGGCACGGCGACGACGCTTTGATTGTTAATTTCGATAATCCTATGACCCACTCGAACACCTCCTCTTTCAGCGATACCGCCTCTTAGTAGACTACATATTACTCCATTCTGTACACTAAATCCTAACTGATACTTTGTGTCAGGTCTTTTGATTTTGACCTCGACTACTGGCGCGCACGGAACGACAGTTAGCTTGACGACTGTCTGATTTTTGGAATTCTTGATGTAAGTCTGACAAGTGGAGAGAGGCAAGCCAACTAATGAAACACCATTGATGGCTATTATCTGATCACCAATATTTAATTGTCCGCAACGAGCAGCCGCTCCAGCTGGTGCCAAATTTGCAATTACAACTGTTGGTAGCATAGAACCCCATCCAGATTCAACAATAACTACACCCAAAATTTCGCCTTTCGCCTTGGGTACCACAACCTGTAAATGTTCAATAATACAAATTTGTTAATTTCAATTAAAAAATCATACTATTTTACTTAGTCTCTTTAATGAATAGTCTTTTATGAAATGATAAGTATGATCTATCTAAACGTTAATTTCAATTTGAAAATTATTTTTCATGCATAAATTGGACGGGGGACCCACGCAGGATTTTTTAAGAAAACTTATCTCTGCTAATATCTTTGTTCGTCATTACATATATTAGGTCAATTAATAAATTCGTGCCACTTATTATTTTGCTATTTAGAAACATTTAGTTTCGATATCATTTGCATTTTCTTTAAATGTCAATGAATAGTTCGATCTAAATTTGAAGACTTTGAAATACTTCTGGAGTTAATAAACTTCGTTAATAAAGTTGACAAAGAGTGAATGCAAAGATAAAAAGTGGCAACGGCGAAAGTTGCTCGTCTTACACTTAGCCTTCATTTTCTTTAAAATTCTGATCCAGCTACAGAATAATTATTCATCTATATCAACACAATAATTCTTCAGAAATTCTGCTGACCAAGATTAACTGTAACGGATAAACAAGTTTGACCATTGCCATTTCTCATCTATACACTTATTTTTTTCAACTTTCCTATCACATTTGCCATAAATGCTAATAACATCTTTTGTTCCTTAAGAGATGCTCTGAAATGTTCTGATATTCAAAAATGGCCACATTTTAACTCTTCTTTCAGAATAGGTACAATCAAGAAACTATCTAGCGCGAGAGAAAACATTTATTATAAAAGGTGCAAATATTATTCGTAGTATTGTTCATACAGTTCGTTGCTGTATTTCCTTTATGATATTGGACGACATTAACAGATCAGAAATTACACTCGCGTCAGAGTGGTTTTTGATAGTTTATTAGACAGAATATACTACTAGATTATATATAGTATAGAAATTAATGAATTACCTCTTTTTGCATTTCCTTTTTGGCAAACATCTGTAATTCGTCACCGAATATTTCTTGAGAATTGAGTACTTCCTGATAATCCATTTCTTTTACGAAACTATGATCTTCTATTCCATTTGCTTTAAGGAATTCCATGTAAGCTACTTGAAATGCTTGTCCGATGCTTTGTGCAATAAATCGGGCTTCTTCGCTTTCAAACACGTGACAAATCATCTTTGGAGTTCTGTTGATTTTTGGCGCCTCTTCCATTTCGTGTGGTACAAATCGTCTTCGTGCCATTAGCACCACTACATCACCAATATCTGCTATGTAAGATATTGTTCTTAACGCGTGATCCATCATGATCTCTTTTAGATCCGTATTCAAAACCATGATCTTTTCCGTCGAGATGAACAAATCAACTTCTGTACTTGGTTGAGTTTCGCCATCCGGTGCCTGTACGCATAAATTTTTATTTGTTTATATTTGAATGGCATACAAAATTAAAGCACTGAAAGTCTATTTTACGTCGACGTAATAGATTCAATGACAACAATTACGAATTTCTCAGCTGAATCAACGATAAGTATTTATGCAGTAACCTTTTGAAACTAAAACGAAGAAATTCAAACAGAATAGTATAAAAATATTATACGATTGTTCAACTGATGAGTGGATGTAGCAAAATGAATCTGAAAATAAGGGAATTCGACTATTGTAAACTCTTACTTTTTATATTACGCTACTACCTACACTATCAATAGCTTTCTTCTTTACAAACAGAGAGATTAACCTTTAATTTTTATTCAAAAGGAATATATGTATGTAACTACTGATAATATCTGTTTTTAAACCAACACATTTGTCGTTTGTTTGAAAAAGTTTTTCATAAAGGCAATTATCAAATGTAATTATAAATGAAATTAAAAAGTACGCTGTAGTTCTGGATTTGTTGGTCTGAAGATGTCTTCTATTCTATAAAATTACAAGTATTATTAGTAAAATAAATTTATTAACGTGCTTTCGAGTATTATGTATATTTTTCAATATGTATCTTGCATCACATATATTGACAGTGAATTTTTTATGAATATTTTCAAAAATATTTGCTTAAAAAATAAAAATTGTCAGAATAAACACTAATTATCTTGTCGTTTTTATCTCAATATCAATTTATTAGCAAACCAAATAATTTAAAGCTTATCATAAAAGTATTGTTTGTATCATAATGATATTGTCGCCGAATTCATTAAAAATCGTGTAGAGTAAAAGTACTAAATGGAAGTTCCTACTTTCAACTACCTACATATTTTGTTTTATCTTATATCTTTGTTACACATGAAAAAGATGTTCAATTAAAATGGTATTGTAAAAAATACGTACCAATGCCTATCACGAAGAAGCAGCATGTAGAATAAAATAAAGGAAGCAATTAATTAATTAATTGAGATTAACAATATTATACAGTAAAGAACAGTAAGAAAAGATGCTGTAAGTTTACTATATATCATGTTTAAATTTATTGCAAGGAATGATGCACAATATTGAAAATGCGATTGTTAGTAAGTTTGGTGAAATAGAATTCACGTCCATATGTATTTTTTCTATACTAATAAACTTGAAATTCGAAACTTCCGTAAACCTGAGAGTTTAATAAGAAAACCTAATCAAATATGTGTGTCACGTATAATTGTGAAAAACATTATACATTCAAAGTACAATTCGTTTAAATAATCACGTCTAGTTACACCAATTTTCATTGACAACGAGTAAATTTAGATAATTTTCTCCTACATTATCTTTGAAATATTATAATTATCTTATCCTTCTATCTTATTAATATGTATAAAAGTTTACTTTCTTGTTCGTTTTTGCTTTAAGCTCTGATTTTGAGTGTTTTCAACTTATAAGAAACTGTTACTTGATAATATATCAGTCAGTGTTGTGAGACGGTAATAATCACTGAATTTTACTTCAATTGTAATGTAAATTTGGTAAGTTAAAAGTGGCTCCTTAAGAGAATACGTACATAGTAGGTAAATAAGTAACAAAAACATAAAATTATTAGAAATTGGAAGCTACACTTTAATAGCGTCTCTAGCGACGATCAAACGGCCGTAAAACATTTTGCCTAATCTGAACACTCGCTAGTATGCCACGCTCCATGCGTTGAAATCTGCATCAGCATCGGACTTTGCTTATTAATCAGAACAATATACGATTCCTGCACAGATTGCTGGTCCTATACAGGCGAGCTTTTCGCGCAAGACTTAATTATTCTTCCTTTCACGTTCTTTCGTGCGGTTGGTTCCTCGCCATAAACATTGTTTTTCATTTCTTTTTACGGAAGGAAGCGTCTCTTAGAAAACACTGTAATTTGATCAAGCAATAGTTTCATTACTTTTGAAAATAATCAATGTCTGACAAGAGATGTCTAACATTATCGATGTTGCGAGATGTTGCCATTCTTGTACATATCCTAAAAGGTATCGTCATACATTTTTGTTACAATCAACGAGAAAAAAGACGATGTCAGAAATGTCAAAAGCTTGCATACACCTGACAGATTTTCGTAGTATATTTTTTTATGGAATAATGTCTTTTATTAAATAAATTATTTTTTGCATCTTCTATTTATTACTTTATCTTGTTAACTGTAGCATTCATTACAAAGCATTTGCTGTTTAACACTACGAGCTACCTAAGAGTTTTCATTCTTCAATACCTAATTTGCTATTTAAAGCGCTAAAATTCTTTCTTTAAAACGAAGATATATTTATTAGAATATCGGACGAATAATTAAATTTGAAGGATTCAAGAACTAAGGTAAGTAACATGTACGTAAAATTTGAGTACTCGTTGTCAGTGAAAGAAAGCGAAGGTGTAATGTAAAGAGAAACGAGAAATAAAAAAAGCAATCTGTTGCAGGTAGGAGAGTCGAACATAACAACGATTATAGAATAGAATATAATGATACATCTAAGGGTTGGAGGGCGGACCTTGATCTTAGTCACAGCCTCCCGCACTATGTGGTTGTTAAGGCGCTTACGTCTCCCTTCCTCTTCAACTTCAACCGATCCGAGAAAGTGAAGCCTGAAAACGGTGGTGGGCTCCATAGAGCCACTGATCGGGGCCAGTTTTGGTTGGAGCCCCACAGTCTGCGACTCGGACTGGCCCCCACCAGATGCGTTCCCTATGAGTTCTTCACTCGAGTCGCATTCATCTTCCTCGAAGCTTCCTTGCGATGCAACGCTGCACCGACCAAACCCTTGCTGCCCCCCATAGTTTAACAGCGTAGCCTGCATACCCGTAGCCATTGGCCCCTCCTTCCGTAACGATAAACAAAACAAATGCTCTTGCTAGTCACATTACCACGCACCACCGACACCACGAGCAAACGCGGACAATTTTTTCGTCTTTTCATTTCCCACTTTTATTTTTTTTTTTTTTGCTTTTCCTCTACAATGCATTTACATTTTTCAAATTTACTGTCGTTCTACTCTCTCCTCTATCGTACATTCTTCACCATGACAAATACAGAACTAAACTCGATTCGGAGCAAAGAAAATTCATTACGTTTGATCTTAATCGGCTTGTTATTTTCCTTTCACCGAATACGTACATAAATACATTAATACACGATCGGTATTATATTTGTTCTATTTCGTGTTTTGGTTGGAGCAAGTGTGTTACGGAATAACTTGACGTTTGTTAAATATTAACTTTCAAGTATCGGTATGATGGAAATCACACACAGGTCAGATCGAAATTCGCGTGAAGCGTTTGAAGTATAAGCCAACAGACTGTACAGAACCACTGAATTGTATACGATAGAAGCTGGTACTGTATCATGCTTCGAGATGTTGGCATTCATCATCTCACACAGAGAATGTCCTATTGCTGTTCAAATTTAGGACATCGTGCAGATCTGTACAGATCTATACATTTTTAGGATTCTTAAGAAACATTTGAACATTTAACAAATTTAATAATATTAATTTTCATTGAGTTTCTAGATGTAAAATCGTATGTGAGTTACGAATCATTTCCTGATATATTATGATCATATATCTTGAAATCAAATTATTTGCAAATTCTTTGATTATACGGCACCTTATAAATATCAATTATAAAAATAAACTGTCCGACAAGAATTATAGAAATATTAACAATGCATAACTATCAATAATGTTTTAAAACTAGGTCTTGAAGCAAGTTCATCTTTTAACGACACATTTATTTTAGGAGGCCGTGTGTTTCTAGTATTTATATCCCCCGTTTCAGATTCGAAAATAACGCAGATATATTGAAATACATATATCGCGTTCTTAATAGAAGTGACGTTACATCGAAAATCCATCTTACGAGTATGCTTCTTCTTGTTGCTAAGTTGATTATCAGAATAATGTGTTATTATGTTCAGAGAGCGTACTTAGTTTCTTGCATCTTCGAGTTGTGTCACTTTCGAAGTTAGAGTGTGATACGTGCAATATTCTTTCTTTCCTCAAAAAGTATCTAAAATTACCTTACATATGTACGTGTTACAGTGAAATATAATAAAATATTAGCTTCGTTTCATCAAGGCCGACTTTTACTTTTTATTATATTTTTTTGTGCGCTACAGATATTGCCGCGTATAAAGAATTTCAAAGGCAAATTGAAATTAAAGCGTGACATTCTTATTTCGGAATTAACGTATTAGTTTATACGCTAATGTGAAGCACACAAGTCCATCAATATAAATGTACTTTATACATTTTTTTTCTTCTATACTGTGATTTATGTTACACGAAATTTTTATAATACACGATCGTGCAGAAAGAGACATAGTGTTGCGTACAATCTACGAAGCAAAGTAGGGCAGACAACTATGTATACACAAGAAAGTAATCGTAAAGGAGCCGAATAAATATGCCTCTTTTTCATGAATAATACCAATATATTTAAAATACATTGTCCGAATCTTCCAAGCATGTAAATACATGCATAGTAAGTTAATTTTTACCAATGCAATCATACAACGATTGCTTTTCATTGTGCTTTGGTTTGCAAAAGCCATAATCTTATTTTCAAATCTTATTGTATTAATTTATCACTGGTATATACATGACATAGTTAACAAAAGCAATGTTTTTATTTGTTTATATTTATAGATATATGCTTATATTTGGTATTTTATCCAGCTCCTATCCGAGACAGATAAACACAGAAAAACATCAAAATCACATAAAAAAAGTGAACGATAGGTAGGTGGTGGTGGTGGTAGTAACATGAGGAAGGGGTGACTATTAGAGAACATTCGGACTTTTTACGTAGTGATCAATTTTAATGCAGATCAATCCCCAAATTAGTCTTGTGTACAATCAAACTATGTCTTAGTATTCGAATATTTTCTAAAAAAATTCATTTGTAGAATGATTAAATAATATTGTGTAATTATGTATATAAAAATGCTTAGGTGAAAATGCGAAGAACTTTCAAAATTATATAAATAAGAAACAATAGTTCACATAGAAGTTGTCTAATAATGAGAAAATTATTTTATAATGTCTAATTTGATAATTAAATGTCATTTCAGTACACTGTAATATTTTTGCTAATTTATTTATTAGTAGAATATTTGACTTAATACTTTTATACAAACGGTATTGAGCAATTTTGTTATCACGACTATAGCATAGTATGTTACACGTTAAGACTAATTTTAGAAAAATATAAAAATTTCAAACAGATTGTTTGGGTGATCATTCTGCATGTAAAGCATTATAAATATGAACATAGATCTCGATATGTACTTATGTAGTTACGGTTTAAAGTTTCTTTGACAAATCGAAATTTTACTGTTGTTATTGGAAAGTCTTAAGTTTAATATTATAACTCAGCTTTGAGAAATACAAGTTATTTTTTATTCTAAATGACTTTCCAAACAAACAGGCAAAGATTTTCATACTTTATAGTTTTATACTGTAGCAGATTATCCTGTATAATTTTAACAATAAATTATACAATTAAAAGACATTACATTTTTATACATAGATAGAAATATCATTTTACAACGTGGTGTGAACCATGCTATTCTAATTATCGTGTAAATTTCAATTATTTTCCTCTTTTAAATATTAATTATCTCTCTTAAGTTTTAAAGTTTTTTAAGAATCTCGACCAAAAGTTTAATTCAAGATATTAATTATATTTTACTTTAATTTATATATTTACATTGATATTCGCATTTTTTGAGATAGCATCAATTTGTTTTATTCGAAACTGCTTATTAAATATTTTATGTAAATTTTATATATACTAGCTAATATAACATCTAAATAACATACGATGCGTAAAATTGTTCTCTTATACTCAATTAGTAATATTTTGTATAGAAATTTATCGAGAAACTAAATCTTTTATCTTTTTTAAAGTTTTATCATTTTATGTAACTTTTCTAGAATATTGTAATTAGAAAATTATTCGAATACTAAACGATTGAATTACAAAGGTATATGATACTGTATAAAATAGTTCGGTGTAAAGATGGAACAAAACACTAATTCATCAGAAGACGTGATCAAAGCATGTGTATAGAAAA
Organism: Bombus pascuorum; assembly: GCF_905332965.1. Lineage (NCBI taxonomy): Eukaryota > Metazoa > Arthropoda > Insecta > Hymenoptera > Apidae > Bombus > Bombus pascuorum. Next base: position 5,858,005 of record NC_083493.1, read on the forward strand.
AGCACAGTCAAATGCTGATAATGTAAGTCTTTTCTTATACCGAGTGAAACATGAGTTTATGAAAAATACATAGAGAAAATTCAAAATTGCCGTACCTTTGCTTTCTTAAAAACAACGTATCTGCCTGGTATTATAATAAAATACAAAAATATATCGTATTTAAATAGAGTATTTAGAATCCACAACACGATCAATTCTTTTTACCAATTGATAGTTCATCTTACTGCTACTTCTAAATTATTAACATTCTATATTAAAATGTTGATTCTTATTAGCGGTGTTTCATTTCACGTTAAATATTTTAAAATTCCCAGCATATCGAATCACGTTTTTTTTTTTTTATCAGAATTTAAACAAGGTAATCTTTTTAATATTTTAAATTCAAAGTTTCGTTTAATATATAAGGTTGTTCGAAATTATTATTTCTATTTTATTAGATTTAATTCGATTGTTGTTAATTTTAAACAGTCGTATCTGATAATTCAATTAAGTAAAATGTTGGCAATCAACGTGTTGCTGATTCAGAAATTATTTGTTTGGTGTACATTAGTCAATGGTTTCTTAATGTTATATTACCAGAAATTACATTTACATAATATAGGATTAGAAATCAATAAAACAAGAATTGTGTTGAAATTCTGAGGAAAGGTTAACTTCAAATATAATCCTTCGTTTTCGCGATATTCCTAACTTGTGGGAAAAACTCTCAGGTTTAACTGAAGTATCTTAGCAAAAACTTTAATTTATTTTGTTTGAACATACTTTTATACTAGGCTATTTATCAGCTAAAATTTAATAAAATACATATAAATTTTTATAATACATATTTTTTATGACATTCTATATTGCATTTTATTGTACATGCAAGGACGCGTCAGTGCATTATATTACTGTTATACACATAAATCGCATATACATACATCTTATAGAGCTACCGAAAAAATATTACACTTTTATAAGTATTCAACATAAATTATTTTAAACAATAATTTCTTGATATATCTCGATAAATCATCGCAATATTTAACAGCTTGCATATATTGCACAGATAACGCAATAGGTATAAACGAACATATGTATGTATATGTAATAACTATCTACAGGTATAAATAAAAAATACTGTGAAGAACAAATAAGAGACATTTGATTATTCAAATTATTGAAATTTTAATCCTATCTAAAGATAAGATTATCTAAAGATAAGATCTAAAGATCCTATTGAATTCAATGCAATATATTCTTTATAGAGTGTTTGATAAATGGAAAGTACCAAGATTAAATAACAAAATTATCAAATATCAAAATGATTTCTCGTACATTGAAATTAATATTAATTAAGGAGGGAATGAGATATTTAAATAAATTCGCACAATGTACTACTATGTTTGGATGTTTCTACCATTGATCTTATAATTATTTTATACGTATATGCACGCATTAAACTTTGAAGTAAAAGTTAGATACAATTAATATCTTAACAAGTTACTTTAATATTACTTATTGAGAGCTATGTTGATATTAAAAGAGTAAAAATTAAATGCGTATCTTATACAATAATTGATCGAAACTCAATAATTAATTATGCACATTAATATTCTATTAAAGTACGAATCATTTTGTTTTCACAATCGAGAAATTTCACGTTTATCAAACACAAATTTTCTATAAGTAGGAGTTATTCTTCCCTTCTTGTAATCTTTCCACAACATAAACCACTGTTCATATATACAAACATATCTGTATTAACAAAACAAGAAATGAACAAAAGAGGAATGCTTACGATAGCAGCAGGTCTTTACCTATGAATTATGAAGTTTCGAAGGAACTAAAGATCTGCCATGCATTTACCGAATGAATTGTGCAAACGATACAAATATGTCTAATAGTGGACAATCTACCCTTACTTTGCAGTGTTGCAATCGTTTATAATAATATTATAAATAACGCGCTATAAATGTGAAAGTTATGAAAATTATACGTGATCTCTACCGCGCACATAGAGCGTAAATGAGTGCATGTAACGTTTAACTTGACATTAGATATCCTAACATATTTAAATATGTTGCTAATTATAAATACATATGGTTATGATCAGATAACCGTATAGAATAGGACTCAGCGACAGGTTTCATCGAAATAAAATATATAAGAAAATTCCACATCAAATTAATTAGTTTTCTAATTTTACTTTTTCATCCTTTGTAATTTTGAAGTAAATTGCGTGTAGAATTTTTCATTCTAAATACAGAAATACATGTTATATTCTTTGCTCTTTCTTATGCAAGTTACACATTTTATATCCTACCGTATCTTGTTCCATATATTTTAATTATCTCTTAACTTCTTATTTTAGAAAGGAATGTTAATAAGGATGCTGTAGTTAAATGCACAATGTAATTTTTGTATTAAATAAATCGTAAAAAATCGCTTGATAAATTACTGTTTCCGCAAATCAAATTAATTTAACGTGGAATAATTAGCAAATCCTATGATATCAAAGAATTAAAAATATAATTTTGAAGGAGGGAAACGAAAGAAGTAAGTTGTAAGGTAAAGAGCATATGCGTAAAATGCAAACATAGAATAAGAAAATGATAAGCGTACCTTTATCCTAGACACAGCTTCCTCTGCCTGACACATACGAGTCGACTTGGTAGGTTCTCCTTCACAAACGAGCTGAGTAGATCCGAGGTATCTGGCTCGGAACAATACTCCTTCGATCAAAACTGAAGAATCGTTGAGAAGAGCTGAAATGTTCAAAGAAATGTACCATTTAGACTTCTCACACGATCTCTTCTTGTTCAAATTGCCGAACACCAAAGAATAATCGAACGATGACCGAACAAGTCTAATTGAAGACGCGCTTATTGGAACAGGAATGCTTCCCGTCAAGGTTTCATCATTTTTTAAATTGTCTATTAACGTTATATCCATATCTCTTATTAACCAACTGTTTGCTTGATGTCGTTTTCTGATTTCTTTTAGACTTCTTACAAAATTACCAATTCTTTCTTGTTTCGTAATTAAGTATCAAAACGGTTCTGTATGCGTTAAAAGTTTTGGTATAGCAAGCAAGTATAGTACAATTTTAATGTTCTTCATAGTTCTTTAACATATTCTAATAATGAATACGTTCTCTGGTTGATTTATTTAATTTATTATCTCTTTAAATTCAACGACTAATGTCAGGTATGGAAAATTGGTATCTGTTTGAATATATATGTTTCATATATGAATATTTATTCGTTATATTATTAATTATATATATCACATAAATATCACATAAATTTTTAAATTATAATTATCAATTGTATTTAATTAAAACAATATAATTTCCTTTCTTTGCACTTCTTATTCTCCAAATATCTTATATTCCATAATTGATTTCTTGTAATAGTTCTTCACTAGTTTCAATAAATCTAGGCTTGATCCGAAGTTTCCAATTTTGTATAACTAATATACATATACAATTCAGTTACATAATAAATAGATAAAATGATTCCACTGAAATGGACATTCTTAATTTTTAGCTTTTTCTAACAAATCTAACATCTAAATAGATTATAAGTACATCACAGAAGTTCATTTCGTACAGTACTGATCAACTTCCATAAATATTCTCGGAAAAGGAATTAGATCAAATAGTTATCAGCCGATCGGATATTATCAAGCTATCTGTCATCTTATCAAAGGGTTTAAAGAGATACAAATTCATGACTTCCAAACATGCAGTGATGTTAATGCTTATAAATCAGTTAGATAGTTTGCTTGCTACAGCAAAACTGTTACGTAAAATTGGAAGCAATGTTGTTACTTAAGTTATCCATTAGTAAACTTATTTTTATTCTTATTCCTTCCAAATTTATAGAAATAGGAAAATTGCAAACATAATTCTTACAGTCTTCAATCATCAATGTAAAACCAAAAGTTGTGTTATATCAGTTAAGTAAAATGAAGAACAATTTTGATTAACTTTCCACAGTTAACTGATTATATTGCAAGTTCTAAGTTTGAAAAAATTCTAAATTTTACTTTAAACTACCTACCGAGTATATCCAACAGGAATGCAGCAAATGAAAGACACATTTTATACATTTATTAGTATGTACATAATTTGAAAATGTTAAAAAAGTTAAAATAATCAAAATGATAGAGTTAGGAATATTCTTTAGAGTTTGTTTTGATTCGACTATGGAGTAAGATCATAGGAGTAACATTATCTATAGTATCACATAAACTTTAATCTTGTTGCAGAAGAGTAAATAAGCATTAATTAAGCTTTTTTGCTTTCTTAATCTATATCATACAGTATCAAATAAGATAAAAACAATTAATTTCATATACCTTTAGCTTATCATGATGTTTTCTAACATAGCAATGTTATATCTTAATTTTCTCAAATATTTGTGATAAGCGATATTTTTTCTGATTTACGAATATTTATCATGAAATTTTTAAAATAATTCACAAAAGGTGCACACACATACATAGTATCACTATATTTCTGTACTATTTACCAGAAAAATATATCGCATGATATTAAACAACATTCCTTAGTGAGCAATAAATATTATTGTTATATCACTTATTACAAATATTACAAAATTATTACGAAAAGCAATAATAAATAATGAAGTAACATGTACTTTTTATGTATTCGCAAAAAGTATAAAAATAATTTTCATTACCTTCTTTATTTCTGCTTTTCTTCTTCTCTTCTTTTTCCTATTAAACATAAAAAATATTTGCAATTACTTCACTACTAAAACAAGCGAAAATTCATCATACAATATTATGAATACGTGCTTTTGAAAATTATATTTTGTACCACTTATCAAAGCTTCATTCATGCAATAGTTTTTCAAATCTGTCTCGATAAATAAGTTTTGAAGAAATATTTATTGCAACTAATGTATAGTTAAATAAGTTTCGAAAGACCTTAACCCGAACCATGAATCTCTTTTTATAAAATTAATAATTAAATTTAACGTCAGTGTATAAAATCTATCATTTATATATATTTTGAAAAATACTGTATGGATGTATATGATTTTTATTTCATTGCTTTTATATTGTCTAGCTATCTTAATATTGCAATATTGTTTTAATATTGTAATATTTTTCAAAATGCAATCTGAAGGAAAAAAATAAAAGACTGAAAAATGAAAAATAAGGCAATTACTTTTTTTAATAAAATCGTACTTAAAGATTACCGTTACCATTTGGTTCTACTTTATTTGCATTATGAAAATAACGAAAACTGCTTTGAATTTGTTAATATGCATGCACTTGTGACGTACTATGTAACTATTTATCACTACTTCGTGTATACATAATTTGTAAATTGCATTGATATATATCTCTTTAGATTAGTATATTATACAATTCATATTTAATCACCGAAAAGGAAGAAAAGATGGAAATTATATATGAGGGGTTCAGAAACAAATCAGTACAAGTCCATTAGCATTGAAACCAAAATAAAGAAAGTTTTTACAATTTATATGGTTGTAAATATAAATATTAAAAAAGTGATAACACTAATAAAGATGCAAAAAACGATTTTTATTATAAGACATACGAATAAGCTTAACCGTAAGAGAAAGAAAGAAAAGGCCATGTTTTTAATAGAAATCAGATTAAACCAAAGAATTGTGACATGTCAAATATTTGTCCGAATTATCACTTTCAAAGCCACTGGCATCAAAGTTCATTTGATTTACCTTTGATATGAATGCTAGTGTGTTTTCGTTTATTGTAGGCAAGATTCGATAAAACCTATTTATAATGCAGCGGAGTATAACGTATCAAATCAAACACGTGTTTCTTTTTAATTTCTTTCGCGAGTCGATACTCTGGCCTTCGGATACAACGCGGCTTTTCATCTCATATGTTGATCTCATAAAGTAGAAGATCATTCTGCAAATTTTCTTTACAATAAATTTTGCTAATTATTTAGAAAGCTGCCGTCACATTGAATTTCGATAACTTTTTAATATGTCGTTAAGGGCATGATTCTAAGCAATTTTTTTCTATTCATGTAACCGCCACTCGATCTTAGTTTCCGAGATATTCGCAGAACCTATCGGTATCGTTACAGTGAATATAATTGAGCATCTATAGCAATGTGCGTTAGTTTGTTTGCTGACCGCCTCGCTGGATCGGTTTTAAAAAATTAACGAAAGCCTAAATCTTATCTTTTATTTATACGTAGTATATATAAACGAAGGTTGAAGGAGGTTGAGTATTCCACGGATCTTTCGTATTACAGCTTCGCGCACAACAGCATATTAAAAATGTTATGTTCGAGTTAGTCTTTAAAATTTGGTCGCTGCGTTATGACTAATATAATTTGGATAATAATAACATAATTATAATTCATACTAAGCTTTATATTTTATTGACATTATCCCGTCGGAACAAATTTTCGAACATATTTCTTGCAGCTTCGCGTATGCAGTTGTGAATAATTATTTCGATTTGTGAAGTATGGTACAAAGATAAAGAGATCAATGGCTGATGGATGTAAACTACGTCACAGGTATACGCATATAGATAGAACTCTCTGTAGTGCTAGCGATAGTTTTTTGCAAATACTAAAACAGTCCAGCAGTAACATGCAAAGGGAAAAGTTGTTTAAAATTTCTACGATATTTTAAAAAATCATCGAAATCTAGGGCAGCATTCCTAAATAATTATCTTTAGACCCACTATCAGAAGAAAGATAATTTTCTGATAACACAAAATGCATATTTTCATTTTTTTCTCTCACGTTGAGATTATTCTCTAACTAATAAACAACAAAGCGTAAACTTTACACAACTTTAAAGTGACTTATACTGATCATCCGCTGAATAATTTTAACCAGTAACTCAGTGGTCGATATAAGTACTGAAATCTATTGTATATCTACGTATAAAAGTAGCTACTTTATCAATTGGAATATTTTAACAATAAATTAGTTTTTAGACTATGTAATTCATTTTCAGGGAAAGTTGGACTTGCACTGATTGATTTCTGAACCCTCCATATAATGGTCTCTATGTATATAGTGGAAGAAATAGCAAATGATGTTATTGATTAGGAGGACTGTACTAAGATTACAAATAAATGCAATCAGTTACTCTAAAACTCGAAATTTTCAGAATTCAAATATAAGGTATAAATATAGATATAAAAACCCCAAAAGCATTATAATTTTATCGAACACTTATTTTCGAAATTAATAAAATAAAAAACAAATCCTTTTGAAAAACATTCATGAGAAATTATTAATTGTTTTATGAATATCAAAATATGATATACAATTGTAATATAGAAAAGTACCTTTAATTTTTATTTATTTAATAATAATAATTTAACTTAATTAATAATTACTTGATAATTATTTAATTTTTAAATAATGAGAGATTATTTTTTTTTTAACAAAGAATAAATAACACAAAGATTGTAGTAAATATATCAATTGGTATTTGTTGTTTGTTGTTATTTAACTGAATATGTTACTTGCACTAATGGTAATTATAAATGAATAGAAAAGAGAGTAGTAGCAGTATGATTAGTAGCAGCCATAATAAAAGAAGATAGGTTGATGAAATGTAATTGAAGGGGCACCTTTTTCACCTTGTTGCTGGATTCCTTGAGACTCTGAGGGGACGAGGGAGAATTTTTGGCTGGAGTCTTCTGTGGACTTGTCGTAGGTTGTGAAGGAGTAGTAACATCACAATCGGAAGGCGCGGCTTGAATAACGGAAACTACTGGAGGAGGTGAAATAGAGGCAGAAGCGGAAGTGGATACACAGGCTGAGGTCGAAGCTAAGGGTTCCGAAGGTGCTAGCGGGCTTTCTACCGGAACGACACTCAGGCTTTTCGGGGGAGTTTGCTTAGGAGTTGGCACTTTTCCACTCATCGGTGGTAACATTGTCCTAGTCTTAGGCTTCCTCCACCCCTATGTAACACCAATTATATTTATTATGTTAGTCTGTTTACCCTTAAGATAATACCCCTACACAGATCATGCACTACCTAAGGCATATTTTTTATTTACTTTAATCCTTTACTTAGTTTAACGTATTCTGAATAAACTGGTCTTTATGCATTATAATATCTTTCTTCGCAGAATACACGAGCAACGGGCGATAAAGATCGAGAAGGTGTGAAATAAATTAAAATATTTTCTGTATAAAAATAACGGTTAATTTTACCTCAACAATTTTTTCTAATCATAAATAGTTATAAAATATAAATAAGATATAAATACGAAACTATTTCAATTTTACTTTTATGAGTTTTTATAATTCCTTTATAAAACCCATATTTCCTTTTCTTTATTAAAAATTAATATTTACTATTAACATTTGTAAACTATAATATTTATCTTAGTATCTTATTCAGTTAAATGATATTTTATTGTTATTAAATTTATTTATTATTAAATAACATTATTTTATAATTAATGAACTTTACTGAACTTTTCTTAGATATTGCAGAATATTTTAAAAATATTTTTTGTATTACTAAATAAAGGATTAAGACCATTGAACAATTATATGTTATCATATCATCAAATAAGTTGTATAATATGAGAATTATTAATCTTTAACGAATAAAAGAGTTTTGTTCTTGATATGTATAGGATATTCGAAACTGATTTGTCATGATCACAGTATTTTTCTACACCCTGAATCCTCGATGTTAAAGATCAAATTTCTTTGTTGTATCATATTCTACTCATCGTGAAGACGAAAGGTCTCCAAGGAATCGTGGTTTGCAACTCGATAGTTCTCTTGAAAAAAAAAAGATATGTTGAAGTTCCATTAATTTTAAAATTCGCTTTGCAATATGCTTATGCGCAATTGACAGTCAAATGCAAGAAAAGTAGCATCCATTGTCACACATGAATATCCCAGATCCACTATTATAAATGTGATATCTCCTTTTTTTTCTTTCTCGTTATTAGCCCTTCTTATTCCTGAAGTCATATTTCTACATTCCGACCAAATTTCTCCCCAAGATCACGCACTGACTTTAACGATAAAAAAATTGTTGAATCCATCGATGATGCTGCTTCATCTCACACTAGTCAACCGATTCATCAATTTTCTTATCATCTAAAGTCAGGGCGTAATCTAGGAGAAAAATTGATTTGGAATGTAGAAATTCGAGTTCGGAGCTACGAGAGAGAAAAAAAAAAAAGGGAAATATGGAATTTATAATAGTGGATCTGCAGTACCTATGTATGACAATAGATACTACTTTTCCTGCATCTGACTGCACAATATAAGCAAATTACAAATAAAGTAAATTTGAAAATTAATAGAACTTTAACATTTTTCCCCAAGAGAACTATTGAGTTACGACTTACGATTCCTTGGATACTTTTTGTCCTCACGATGAGTAAAATGCGACGCAACAAAAAAAATTTTGACCTTTAATATCAACAAGGTCAAAGTCAATTTTGTGGCTACTTTTTTGCAGATCTTTGACGATTCAGAGGTGTAGAATAACGCTATGATGCTCATGATAAATAAATTTCAAATACCCTGTACATAATTACTTACTAATAAAATACTGAATCAACAGATACCTTCTAACATAGAGTATCGATAATAATAATTTGTACATACATATATTTGCGTGGTTATATATAAAAAGTAATATTTTTAATACAAAGTATTTTGTTAATTGTATAATCCGAAATATAAATGGCAATAACAAGAAAAATTTTACTGAATAAATAATAAATATTGATAAGTTTTTAATTTTCATTATTAAAGGTTAAAATTATTAAAAATCTTTGACAGAACCTGGTTCAACATTTATAAGGACTATATTCTAAGTTGCTGAATAAATGCTTTTATAATAGATATTTAGAATAAGAAAAATTAACAGTAATTTTTTAAATACGAGATTTGAAAAGATAACATGATAAAATAAGAAGATAACTGTAATAATATAAAAGTGGAAAAAAGTTAAAGTTCGCACTAGAAAGAAAACGGTACTATATGTATTCGGTATCTTCGATTAGATATTATTTTTTTATATTATACATTTCGCCTGTAACAAAATACATGACGATTTCAGTTTATATGTATAGTACATATACATATACTGTTATCTTTAGAGGTGTGTTTTAATTTTATTAATTTGCGCGAAAACTATTTCGTCAATTCATAAGATTTTGATTTTAAAAAACCTTATTGAATAATATTATTTTATTATTATATATCTTACCTTGTCGTCGTAAAAACCCTGATCGTCTGTTCTTTGCTGTCCAAGTAAACGATCAGTTTCGAGGTCAGTATCTGCCTCTTCTTCATCTGGACCCTCCTCGATTTCAACATCTGCTTCTTCACCCGTACGACGAACTTCCGACTCTTCGCTATTATTTTCCACGCAAATTCTCCGCCTGCCATCCGATAGACTACATTTTAGTTAGATGTTCTTAAAGAACAGTAATTATATCTCAAATACAAATATGAATGATTAATTTATTATATAAAGTAGTTTCTTTTTTATAATATTTTGTATTCTTAATATTTGAATTTTACAATAGATTATTGAGACTATGCCGTTTAAACAGTACAAATATTTATATAAGAAAATATTCAGATTAAAAATTTATAATAATGATGTTTATAATAACTAAAATAAATATATGTATTACTGTCAATAAAGAATACTCTATGGATTGATGTATATGATAGTAATAATAAATACTATTGTAAAATAGATAAAATCTTACGTTATAAAGTATTTATGTAAATATAATGATGTTTAACAGTACACATAATTCATATTTGTAATTTTTATTGCTCATATCGGGCATTTTAATGTAAACTTTAAAAGAATGGAATATGATACTGAAAGATTTTATTTAAAATTTTCAAAGAACAAGAGAAATAGTAAAAATACTAATACATAACTTATAAATTAAAATTCGAATATAATTGCTGTTGCCTTAATTCGTATTAAAAATATACAAATTTTGCAAAACAAATGAAAGAATATAAACTTTAAAAAAAGGAAAGTGAAATACCTTGGTATCCAAATAGGACTGACATTAGGTTCAGTTGGTTCTTCTGTAGAAGATTTTACAGGCAAAGTCTTAGTCCTTTGCAAAGCCATTCTAATGTCTTTAATAGCAGCTTCAACTTCACCACCTATTTCTAGATTAACGCTTTGTCTAGCCTGAGGTGCTGGCGGTGGCGGTGTGCCAAGAGGATCCAAACCATCAAGCTGAAGCTCATTTGTATCATATGAATTTTCTTTCTTAGGAACAAATAGATCAGGCGATGAAGTTTTTAAGGAATGCAAAATATCTTTGCCGACATTTAAGCCAGAGATATCTTTCCCAACTGAATCATTCTCCGTGGTAGCTGGATGAGTACTATCATTAATACGACTACGTTGAATAATTTCTTTTTCAATTTCATTAATTTGTCGCTTCATCAACATCACAGTTGGATTATTATTATCAGTATCACTGGCGTGTCCACTAGATAAACCATCTTCGAGAACTGGCATGCTAGCATATATTCTCAATGAATCTGAATTATTTCCTAAATCGCCAACTGATCCAAGAAGACCACTAGCTGGTATTAATTCATTATCCATCATCATTAATGAAACTTCACTATCGAGATCTCCACAATTACTGTCGCAATCAGTTGTTTCAGGACTCAATGTAAAATTGCGAGAGTGCCCGACTTGCAATCCAACCTCTGTTTCTCCGAGATCCTCACTACTTCCAGTACCTACTGAGAGGTCTAAGAAATTATTTTCATGTTCACCGGCCTAAAAAGAGACAAAATACTAAAATTCAAGTAAATATAACTTCATTTTAAGTAAAACGATGCTATGTAATATATTTTGGACTTCATCTTTTTTTTTATTGTAGATCGATTTTTGATGATTAACTTCAAATTTGATTAATGGCTTATATACAAATAAAAATTACTATATATACACATTTAGAAATTTGTTTGTATGAATATTCTTACATTTTGTGGAAAATCTGCTCTTTGTTTCTTGGGAGATTCATGAACTAGAACTTCCTCTGTTGTTGGTGGACCACTAGCTAATCGTTGACCAACATAAGCACTTCCTCCTTGTCTCCGCAGTTCATAATCCAAATCCTAGAGAAAAGAGTATGATTATAAGCGGTAATTCGAAACATAATTACTATCATAAAAAAATCAATTTTACAAGCAACAAAAGTCAGAAAATGCTTTTTAATGTAAATCATATGCTAACATTGTAAGATAAAGTTACATTAAAAGAATTAAAAGCTTTAACTAAGGCATGAGTAAACTTAAAATGTTTATAATATGAAATGTGTATTTATGTAAATTTTACTTTTGTCAATCAAAATACATATAAAATAAACAAAATATTGATACCTGAAATGGGAAAGACTCAGTACTGTTTTCCTTTTCTTTTGTTGGTGGTGGACATTTAAAGAATTCCTCAAGTACTTTTCGAGTTTCTGAGAATTCATATAAATAATCAAATGTACTACCACCAGACGATACTAGATTGCTTATATTATCTGTGGGTATAGTTGATGGTTTTAAAGAGTCTTCTTCTTCATCTTCAATTTTAGGAGATGGAGGAGAGGCATTTACAGCTTGATCATCAGAATAATTTATATTTGTTTCTACCACAGCCTTTTCTACGATGATTTCTGCAGAAGTATCCTCCTTCTAAAAAGAAACATGAAAATATTCTATAATTTCTATTTTCTTGATATAATAATGTAACCATCCCTCCTCTTTCTCAAACTTGAATTTTATTAAATTTAAAGATAATTATACATATATATAAACTTATAAAAGACTTTAAAAATTGTTAAGGTGTTTAAGCTACACTATACACTCTGTATAATAACACAGGAAAATATAGCTATTCATTTGAAACATACCTCATTATGACTTGGTGTTGTCGGTAATACTCTCTGTGGAAAACCAGGCCTTGGTGTCATGTATACAGATGGTGATGACAAAAGGCATGGAAGTTGAGTATCACGTACTCCATAACGTCGTGGACTTTCAGAATATTGTGCTATGGGTAATTCACCAATTACTCTTGTTACTTTGTGATTACGTTCCGAAGATGGTGAGTCTACTTCACAATCACTAGCTGGAGTAATAACCTAAAAATATATGTTCTATATAGTATTTAAAACTTTATTTTGGATAATAATGCATAAAAACATTTTACTTCTCAATTATTTTACTATATTAAATGTTTCAAATAATTTTATTATATTCATCTTACAAAAAGGAAGATGTAATGAAATCTGATCATTTATTTAATTGTGTAAATACAAATATATATTATAGATAAAACAAGCAAATAAAAATATGCACCTTAAAAAATTCTGAAGTATTACGATGATATGCCGTTGTTGGGCTCGGTGTACTTCCAATGCTAGAACTTAAGGGTTCTGGAGGAATGCGACCTCTTTGAGATTCCTCAGTTTCGAGGCTTAAATTAGTTGGTGTAACTTGATTGGTATTATTAGAAGTTAAGTCTAGTCGCAAATTTTGCCAATTATCATCAATGTCATCAAAGACAACTACTTCACCATCACTAACGATAGCCATGCTTCTTGCTGGTGTAGTATGATTTGATTGATAATCTATGCAGCTTTTTGACAATCCATAATCAAGATCCGCAGTATTTTTTGATATACCATATTCTACATTATTGCTATTCAAAATTGAGTCATAGTTAATAATACGATTGCTGTGATTGCTCTTAGGGGAATCATAGTCAATAGATTTTGTTGGATTATGTCGCACAGAATGTATTTCTGAAGAAAATACAGTTTCTGTGACTTCTCTATTAGAACGCTGCTTTCTTGTATCACCGCATCTGAAAATTCAGTCATATATAATTTGTATTATTATATACAATCCTCCATCAGGAAAATAATACACAACTAATTGATTAAATATGATAGTTGTATGAATAAATGAAATTTTTCTTGTTCAATTCTGTCATATATTTTGTGTATTAGAAGTAGATAATACTTTTCAAATTACCGGCTTCTTAATTCCCATATAGTTTGAGTGTTTGGTGATTTATTATTTCTTTTAACTGATAGCTTGTTATCTGTTTGAATGTCTTCATTATTTAAGGAATTTGATGCCGCAAGAAAGCGTGATTTTCTAGCTGCTACTTTACCTCGACTCTGAGAAAAAACTTCTCGTCCACCAGCAATTTCTATAATTCTAAAAAAATAATTATTATTTAAATTAATGTTTAAAATACTGTTTGTAAAAACTATTTTTTATAAATTAAATTGTTATATAGTAAGTTAAAAATTGATAAGATATAAAACCTTAATACCTTAAATTTATTATATTTAATCCATTTGTTTATATGGTTATTTATTACATGTTAAATTAAGTTTAAATATCATTGAAGTAAAATGTAAAAGGAATACATAAGGAATTAAATAATTAAATAGAATAAACATAAAATTTTTTGAACATATGCTGACATATTATTTATTTCATAAATACAAATATTAAATTCTACTATATTCTATGAAATATTATACTAATGTTGATGTAAAATCAACAGTAGAAAATAACAAAAGATAAATGGGAACACAAAATATGTAGTCAATATTTATTTTATTATAAATTATTTAGATATCAAATATCTATGAAAATCTGTAGAAATATATTTATAGTATAAGAAAAATCTAATATAATTTTCATATTTATTTACATTAATATTATAACCGTATTGTCTTTGTACATATGTATAATTATATTAAAAATAAAGTTATGAAAGGAGATCAATATTTTCTTATTGCAATCATAAATAACTTATTAATTTATATCATTAATTATATTAAATTTATTCATAAATTTTCTTGGAAAAATGTGAAACATAATACAAAATATTAATAGTATTATTTAAAAATTTTTTGTAATAATACGATCATCTGAAATATATTTAATGCTTTACAACTTAACAAATTTCAATAAGAAAGAGGCATTACAATTACTAGATGAAAATACATTGTTTTCGTCGATATTATTTAATAAATTTATATTAAATAACTTTCCATCGTAATAAATGGTATTGTTAAAGACACTTTGAACTGATTATCTTAATTAAAATCATTACGAAATGAGTACTGATAGTATCTGTAAAATAATGTAAACAAAGAGTATAGGAAATTTTATTATGTTATATCATTTATTATATAGTTAGTACTTACACTTTGTTAATAAAAAAAATTAGTTTATATAAAAGTTTGTTGTTAATATAATAATAAACAGTTTATATGATATACATTTTTCATTAATCACCACAAATTAAGTTTAAGAACAAAAAGTGATACAATCTAACCTAACATCAATTGCTGTGTAATGTTTATCGACTAAACTTCGATTGTGTCATTGACAAGTTTATCGATTGTTTCAAAATGTGGGTAAAATTTTTATAAATATTTGATTCTTTAATCGTTTAGGTATTTTACAAATACTGAATTTAAAGATAACAGAATTAAAAACGCATAGTAACTAAGAAATCAATATCAGAATATAATATAGTGTAACAAATTAGAAATAAGAACCTAATAACAATCTTCTTATAATAGGCTATGAGACTGAAATAAATCAATTATTAATAAATCAATTATTATGCAATTAAAAAAGTAATAGTAAATTATTCATTCCTCTTGTTTTGTGAAAATGTAATTTGTTTTATGATGAAACATGCAATGTTAAAAAATATCAATATTAAATATAAAACATTGTTTGGAAATTTAATATCACAATCTGAATTTTTTGAGATTAATATAATTAATATAACATTTTGAAATTAAAATTTTAATTACCTGAAAAAGTTTAGAAAGCGTAATATATTGAGTTTTCCTTCGTTGAAAGTATTATCATTAGTATTTATTATTACATTTAAAAAATTATTCAGTGTGTTTATAAATTTTTTACTTTAAACATATATTTTTAAACACATATTATGAATTGTACTATCTTTTTTTTGTATATACATAAATAATGATTATAGTTTATTAGAGATTAGAGATTATAGTCTATTTATGGAAAATATAATATAATTCTGATATTTATTAATTTGGCTCATTACATATATATTCCCCAAATACAAAAGAGATATTTCAATATAATTAAAGTAACTTACCTGGAGTCCCTTAATTTGTAACTGCGATCACCCTTTGCAGAAGTTAAAATGTATACAGGGCTTTCCTCAGGCCCACTATCATCCTGTTGTGAGTGACTCTGCTGATCACTACCTGGAAGGCTACCATATTGTTGTGCATCTTCACTATGTCCAGAGGCAGACGAGGAGCTTGAAGAAAGCGGTTTAGTATTAAGTGCACCAAGCGAATTAAATGTTCCAAGAGGACCACCAACATTGCTTGTACCACTGCTAACACCAACAGATAGTTGACTGTCACCTGTAAAACCGGACACCATGTTCGTTGTCCTAGGAAAGAAAAGAGTAATTATGATTATTACCTATGTTTAATTTAAAGATCTTAGAAAGTATTAAAATCAATTTTATTTATTACATGTATTTATCATTATGATTATACACTTCAGTAAAAATCCAATAAATAACAGTTCTTATTAAATTCTTCACTAAATATGAAATTTTTTATTGATTTTTTAATATTATTTATTTATTTTTTATTTCATCTTTCATACACTAAATACGTTTGTATATATGTTTCTTAGTCTACAGTCTCATTGCATCTTGATGAATAAATAAAACATATTTCTAGCTTACAAACTTGCTTAAAACCATTTTACCCATTACAAACTAAATTACATCTTTTAATATAATATTGTGAAATTACCAAGATTTAAATTCATGCTTTAATTCATCATCCATAAAATTAGTTAATTTATTAATTTATTATTTAAATCAATATGCTGTAACAAAAAGATTCTCTATTTTATATATATACAGAACTACACAAGTTATTTAAGTTTTACTTATGATTAGAAACAGTTATCTGGATTTTTTATATATTAACATTTTTACAGTAGTACCAGAAATATTATATGTAATATAATGATTGTTAATTATTTTATTTCTATTTTTCAATACCACTTTTTTCTTATTAATATTTTTAATGTCATAAAATGAAGTTATTTTTCTATAAAATAGCTGTGAATTATCCCAATCTTTATTATTTTTGTGATGTAAAAGATATAGGGATTTTTAAAAGCTATATTTTCCACAAATATTTTAAAGATTTATATAAATGATATTCAGTGTAGTACCTAAAATTACACAAATACAGTTACTGATGTATTTAAAATATAGATTATAAATGTACAATATTTCTTCCTTCAAATATAAACTATTATTAACAAGGAATAGTACGTTTCAAATATAACTTTAATAAAAAAAATTTTATTTATTTTTGTTGTATGTATTATTATTTTTAAGCAATTTTTTTAAATTACTAGTTATTATAACAAAGCATTAATAAATAATTTAGTTTCTCAAATTCTGATGAAACTTAGTAAATTAATTAAATAGTTGTATAAAGTATTGGTAAGTAAACATTGCATTTTTAAACTGGACATTCGTCGCAATATATTTTTATTTATCTAAATAATGTTCGTTAATGATTGCAATGCAACTTGTAACATTTAAAATTCTATTATATCAATTAATTTTAATTACCGATTAGAAGAAAATCATTGATCGGTAAATCAATATAAATTTACCTATCGGAGATATCACGCTCGAGGTCGATCATGTCTTCCGGTATCGCTTGTGAGTGCGTTGAATGTGTGTTCTTGGAGTGAGTGTTTGCGAACGTAGTCGCGAGTGTATTTGTGAGGCTAGTCGTGAGGCTGGTGGTAACAGAGACGGCCTCCTTCTGGCAGAGGCTCTCATGCGGCTGACTGATCTGTGTGGAGGCCCCCGGACTCGGGGGTGGGCCACCCCTAGGCCGACATTTCGGGAAAAGTCGGTTCAAGTCTGCGTTTTCCAAGATCAGGCTTGTCATCGCCACGCCACATTCATTTCTCTTAATACCCTGTCCATTCTGGAACATTATATATCCGTATCATGTAGAATGCTACTACATATATGGTTAAATTTTTACGTTGTTAGGTGTTTTTATATCAGATGAAAGTTCTGAATATTGCTTAACATATAATTAATATCTAATTAATAATTTTAATCTTTTGTTCAATATATATTTACTGATGTGTAAAGAATCATTAATATGCAATGCAATAAATATTAAGTCTTTAACGAAGAAAATAACCTGTTAGAGATCTCGTTTAAAAGTGATAAACAAGCAGTAAAATTTAAAAAGACTTAGAATATCATAATGATTATTCTTAATACATATACATAATTCTTATTCATAATTTTACTTTTATTTTAAAAAATGGAACATAAAAAAGTAAAAATGTATTATTACTTTATCAAATTTCATTTTATTTTATTTTGTTAATTAACATAGAAGTATTTTATGTAATACGATCGCAAGAAAGAATGTTTATAATAATAAGCAAAAAAAATATACAGTGTAAAATTGTGAGAATATGTTTACTATGATATTCTTGTTACGATACAGTAAATACTTATAAAGTTGGACAGTCCTGAACTCTAAACATAAACCGGTACCTCACTTATTGATTAAATTATTGATAGGTAAATACATATATGCATAGCACGTGGTATTTTCAATACATAACACCGACCACTCAACTTCACACTTTAATAACGTAAAAAGTTATATCCTTTATTACAGAAATTGTAAAATTTAGATCAAAAGAACTCAATGCCACAACATCTATCAGACATACATTTATTTTAACAAATCATATAAAATTCTATGATGATTCACATAAAATTCACATCTAATTCTATGATATATATATAGCGTTGTTACCGAATTCTAATTTCGTTCTATATTCTCTTTTGCCATCATGCTTTTTTAAGATTCTACTTATATCGTTTTTATATTACGAAATATAAATGTATTTGCATAATTTTCATTAGACACATAATATAGTTTCATAACAATTATGCGAAATAAATAAAGGAAAACAGTAGACAAGAAAATAGAGAAATATAAAAAAAGAGACAAAATGAAATAAATAAATGACAATGGTGCAAGAAACTGGATAGAATAATGAGACATGGAAATCGGTGAAAAGAAAGAAAAGGTGGTAAAAGGAGAGCGAAAAGTCAGGAGGTGAAAGGAAGTATACAATAAGAAAGACGAGTTCTAGTCAAAATAAACGAACAGAATGAGACAAAGGCAAAAGGATGAGAAGTTTGCGGATTTGAGGAAAACATGAAAACACTAGCAGAAGAAACATAAAGAAAGCAAGATGAAAGACGAGAAAGTGTATACTAGAAAGGGCTAGAGAGAAGACGAGGGTTTGGCCCGTGCTTCGTTGAGCGTGGAATCAATAGGAGGTCACTGGCACCAGTAGATACAATCGGCACATTTTAAGTCTACCTCGGTGTTGCACAGCTTGCTATTGTATTGACCCTGTTTCTCTTTATGATTAATTCGAGACATGTGCATATCCGTAATTATAATAATTTGCACTGTATATTTCAACAGTCTATTCCTATCTCTTTTACCCCCATGTTCCCCTTTTTACTTTTCTCATCTTGAGAACAAGCATTGGGATGAATCATACAAATGACACTTTAATCCAGAAGCGATAGTTATTATTCTCTTCAATAACAAACAAGATTTAAACAGAGTGAAATCGTGCACTTATGAGATAAAATATTTTTTGTCAAAGCAATCAAAGAATCAACTTTATTTTATACTTTTATATATAAAAGATAAATTATTACGTTTTGTAATATAGTATTGTTACTTAAATTAAATATTGTATTTGGATGTATCATATAATTAAAAGACATTGTATTTCGGTGTAACTTTTGTACTAAAATAGATGTAAGCGAATTTGATTTGTTTTATTGATTCTTAAAATGTAAATTTCTAAAATGTATTAGATTGTACTGTTATCTATGGAAATATTATTTTATAAACCTATAAGCTATCAATTTTTTAATGATTTTTGTCAATGCTAGTAAAAATTGTTTATTTATATTTTTCATGTATATGAAAAAGTCAATTTTAGTTTAAAAAATATATGTATTACTTTTAGCCTTCAGCATATATGTATGTTATGAGTGTAATACGAATATAATTAATTTTATTCTTCCGCGATGATGTCTGGTACGATACCAACGCCATGAAAAGCAGAAAAATTATAAATTACATTAAAACGATAAGTTATGAATGTAAAATTTATCAAAAATATAATAATTAATAAGTGAAGTATGAGAAATGGAATTAAGTATTTGGAAAAAATGGAAAAAGGTAATTATAATGTATATACAATATATACTAATAACGTAATGAATATTACTACTATAATATATATAATAATGTAATAAAACAATGAAACAATAAAAATTAATCTAAGAAAGTTATCATTTTCAAAAATGTGTTTTATTTTGTTTAAAATTCTTTCATATGTAATGGATCTTAATAGCATAAGTTTTGTAAACTTTATACAGTATTAACTACGTGATGTAGTAGTAAATATCTATGTATATGTTAAATTTAGTCACTGCTGGTAACTTTAAGCTTACAATAGCAGGTTGTCATGGATATACGTTTATTTCCCTCACACGACAATGTTCAGTTTTTGGTACATGTGCATATAAAGAAATGCTAGCAAATAACTCGTTTTTAATTCGTAAGTATGATGGAAGGAAAATAACTGATAATTTGCATTGTAAAATATCATATTATACAAAACTATCTTACGAACTTTTTTATTTGAAATTAGCATGTTAATCGTCATGTGTGCTGTCAGTGGTAGATGACGTCTTTCGTTACTGTATAGGTTAGTTTCATTTTTTTTTCATTTGTCAGTTTGACAGTCTATGAGATATGCGGATTGTTCGCATGAAAATAGATCTTGCAATTCTGACTTAAAAATTAAGGTATTAAAAAATATAATTCATACGAAATATACGAAATAACTTTAACTCCAATTCCAAAAAGGTTTATAAAAAACATTCAGTTACTCGAGTACCGATGTAAATATATGTATAGATATTAGCTCTACATTGGTTCTAGCTAGTAATATAAAAAAATTACTATAAAAATTAAAATGAAAAATAATAATATTATATTATGGTTTTGTGATATATATTTCATGTTACACATTATTAATATAACAAAATATAATTTGATTAGTATAATGAATTTTTAAGTTGATATTTGATTGATATTTAATTTCATAAATGTTATATACTTAATACCTTTTTTAAAAAGATTTTCTAAAACTTCTGTAGTTATTACACATACGTAACATAATTTTGCATATGTTATTAAATTATGTAAGTCGTATATACATATGTGAATGTTTTTAATTTAGAGATTTGTTTTTGCAACAAAAGATATGTAATGAGAAGTGAAAAACGGAAATTAGAAAGTTAGTGTAAATAATAAAATGCTTGTACACATTTACATGTGATGAATATAAAAATGTTGTGATATCTTTCCTGTAATATTTATATAATCACTCGGAAATAAAAATGTATATATATCCATGTAGTACTTATATACAAGTATATCAACTTTTAAATTCAGTAATTTGATAATTAAAATTTTTCGGTTTTGCGATTGAAAAAAAATGTTAAAAACAGTATTTAGTTAAATGTGCGCTATTTAAGACAATGTATTTTATGCATTTATTTATATAGAAAATTACTTAAAATTCATTATTATTATCTTCACATAAATTAAAAATTATTAGGAAATAATCGAGGAAGTGATATACATTATACAATTAAAAGTATTTCATATTTTGCGTACGCTGAATTTTTATGTAAATTGGCATCGTTATTTTTATTCACCATTGTTTGCTATAATTATCCAAAATTATACTTAACTGTGCTTTATTGTGCTTCACACATTGAAATCTTTTTATATTCCAACATTTTTTGCCATAAAAATCGCATTAAATAATTTTAATTATAATAATTTTTAATAATTATCGATAATTTACTATTAAAAATACTAGCTTTTTGATTAAATGGAAATTGCGATATGTATATACCTATGTTCTTTATGTATCATTTCAGCAAAATTTTTATTGAAACAATATTTTTCTTAAAATCATTTTTAAATATTCATTTTTAAAGATTATAGACCAATAGTAAATTATATAGTATAAAACAAATATCATGAAAAAAGGTTGTGCTTAGATTTCTAAATAGAATTTATCTGATTGTATAGCGATTGTTCTTATGAATATTTCTGACAAAAATGAAACGCAGACTTATGGGTACTGAGTACACCTGTTTAAAAATGAGAGCATCATTTATATCGCAAATCCTATCGTCCGATACGTATGAATTATCTCTTGTCTGTCTGGATTATATTTTAAGAATCAAGATCGAATTTATTACTTATAATACATCTAAAAAAATCTCAAGGAAAAATCGATCGTACGATCTTATTTGTATTTGCATTCGTAAAAGAAAAGAAAATTTGAATGGAACCTACATCTGAAATGAGTGTAAATCGACGAAATTTCAATGAACTCGTATGCGTTTAATAGAAATTTTGCGAAAAAATAGAGGAAGGGCTTTGGCTGTAGGCGTCTTTCTATCCAGAGATTTCGAGGGTGACTTGACCTCTTTGAACATCAAATTATGCATTTTTGAACGAACTTAACGAAAATAGATGGACGTTTGATGCACGAAATGAAGTAAAATGCACGTTTTCACTATAAAAAGGAGACTAAAAATTCGTAATCAGGTCTTCTATTGGAGTCTCCCATCGCAATACGACTTGCGAGAAAGAGGAATCGATCCAACATGTTAACGCGTGTCTGGCATCGAGGATGGCAGCCACCCGAACAAAGTAAGTCTTTTAGAATAAATTTTATTATCGTTTCTATTTACCTTGTTATATCCGTTTTAATGCGTTCACTCGTCACTTTGTTATGACACGATGCACTGAATTAAAATGTCACACGAAATGTCGCAATAATCTGGTAATACGGTCGCGAGTACACAGGTCTTCAGAGGATAGTCAGACACTGAACGAATAGATGGCGCCCAACACTTGTACGCCACCCCTAGCGTCGAATTTTCCTTCAACCCTCTTGCTCCACTAACATTGCTTGCTGCTTTCGACTAGAGGGTTGATCGTGTGATTCTAATCAAACTAACGAAAGTCAGCGCCAGTTCTAACTACATAAAGTTATCTATAACAGAGAGTTGTTGATGCTTTTAGTTAATTTGTCCATCGGAAATTCAATAAACCAAAAGTATAGTTAAGAATATCATCGTATACAGAGAAAAGCATTGCTTGCCTTTAAAAGATTTAACCGTATACATATACATATATGTAATAAAAAAAAGTTTTTTTAAATACATAAATATAAGATTAATTATTGTCATACTAAACTATTATAAGATATTTAAGGACAATGTGTCTTAAAATGATATATTCTATACATATGTATAAGTAAAATATTGCTTTATATAATTGATTTTTTTTGCTTTTTGTAGAAAAATTATACAATGAATGCGTTTATATCTTAATAAATTACTATCAATTTTGTCATTATTTTTGCGTTTATAAACATGTTTATAAAATTATGGTTATAGAATCAAAAGTTTATTTAGGAATTTAACAGAATTTAATGTCGTTATATAGTTGCTATATCTAAGGCAATGGTTGCCCTATTTTAAATCACATCTTTAGTTTTAAACAACTGGTAAATGAATTGAACAAGAATTGAACATAAAATAGATAATCAAAGAGAATCAACCAACTAACAGCGGTTTTTATTAATTTTTTTAGAACAAATACTTTAAATACTTTTATTACTTAAACATTATCTAAACATATGTATATCATTCTTACGCAAAAATCAGATAGATGGTATGAAGTAAACATTATTTATTGATTGATATACGATGTAAACATTGTAACACAACAGAGATAAGTACATTGTTCATGTTAAAAGTATCTAAGTGCTTGAGAATATTACTAAGTACAATAAACATATATGTATAATAATATATTTTTTCCGCATGTTTTGTTTCTTTTAGAATGTCAGCTAGTGGTAATAATACAATAGAAATAAATATATATGTATGCATTGTCCATATGTATCATCCGGTATTATGTATATATAATTATATTTTACTTGCATAGTTTATTGCATTCTGATTGCATCGCGTTTAGAAGTCTATGTTTTACTTATTTCGTGTTCAAGAAGAACTATATAGTACGTATAGGTACTTTACAATTTACACTCATCAATAAAAAAAAGAATCCATTTTTTCAAATGAAATAATAAGAAAATAGTGATTTTTAATTAATTTACCAACTTTGTATATTTTACTCATTTCAATTGTATAAAAATAATGACACCATTATCTCAAAACAAGTAACGTATATTTCAGGTTAATCATAGTTATGTTAAGAAAAAATATGTTCTATATACGTTTAATTATTAACCCTTAAGTTAAATTAAATTATTAATTAATTTAATTTAAATTTATTTGAATAAATTAACGCTTAAGGAATGAAAGATTTTTTGCAAGTCCTTTGCATAATGGGACATTAGAATATTGAAATGTTTATCTTACTATCGGATACGATACCTACATGTATTCGCTTGGCTCACCAAGCGAACAATTAACAGGAACAAATATATCAGCTATCCCCGCTTAAGAGGTTAATTTTTGTTTTAATGATTAGATGTTATCACTTTGTAGTTTTATGTGATATTTAAGTTTTTAGAACATAAACTGTAATAAAATACATTAATATAATGCATAAAATGAATTTACTTGCTCTAACAATACAGTATGTGTAATTTTTTATAAACTTGAATTGTGTGTGTGCATGCCCAATATTTAAAATATAAAGTATGATAAATAAAGATATTTAGGATGTTATAAATATTAATTTATCCTTATTATTTTTCTACATTAAGAAGTGTAGTGCTATTGGAATTTTAGTATATGCTTTGTTTATCTATGTATGTACATATATGTGTATATACCATACGTATATACGGAAGTGCATATACAATGAGCATAAATATGAATCTTATGTATTCAGTTTTTAATGATATTAATAATAACTAAATCAGAAAAGCGTCATCTATTACTGATGCGCAATTACAACTAGATACTATATATATTTAATAACTGTTGATTGTGATGAGATATGGATGAGATTGAGACTACGGCCATGTAAACAGGTCTTGGTATTCAGTAGGGAAACCGTCCGAAATTTGAGTCATGCAAAATTAACATGGAAGACAACAAAGTTCACGTTTTTACGAGCCAGACAGAGATGAGTAGAGCGCCTCTGCCTCTGTGTGAGACATTCATAGCACGTTAACATGCGCAGAACATGAATCTTCTTGTCTTCCATGTTGCTTTTTTATGACTCAATTTTCGAACGGTTTCTACTATGCTTTCGATATATAAGTGTCTAATCCAAATGTTGAGATTTGTGTATATGACCGTGGATAAGACTATGGTATTTGGGTTAGATATTTCTCGTAATTTATTTATTTGCAGTTAATATCTCGAATATTTATACTTATCGTTCATGATTAAAAACTAGTGTGGGATGTAGTCATATAAAATGTGTACTAATTAAAAGAGTAACATTTAATCATTAATAAGGGTCCTGAAGGTAAATTGAAAATATTTTAATTTGTTAATTTAAAAATATAAAATATTAACAATTTATACGCATATTTGTTATTGACCAATTATTTTAATTCCACGTTAATTTTTTTTATCAGTTTTCATTATTTTTTACATACATATTAGTCCCAAACCTAACCTTTATTATTTAATTTTATGATACAATGCAATATAAAGATCACATATAACGAAGTTTTTCTATATTTCAGAATTGCAATTTCAAGTCTGATTCAAAATGGTCTGTGAAAAATGTGAAAAAAAATTAGGAAAAGTCATAACTCCAGATCCTTGGAAAAGTGGTGCACGGAATACAGTAGAAAGTGGGGGACGTAAAGTTGGAGAAAATAAAGCACTTTCTGCAGGGAAGGCAAGATTTAATCCCTATACTGTTACCTTTGAAACTTGCAGAATATGTAGACAGAAAGTACATCAAGTTGGATCACATTATTGTCAATCATGTGCATATAAAAAGGCTATATGTGCAATGTGTGGTAAAAAGCTAATGAGTACAAAGAACTATAAACAGTCTGCTACTTAAATATTAAACTTAATGGATGCGTTTGTAAATTTACATTATGTTAGATTTAGATAGGTATATAAAGGTATATAAATTTGACTTGGACAGATATTTTGTCTTGATATAAATAATAATTAAATATATATATAAGAGTATTCCTTAGATTATTTTAATAAAATATGGTAGGATGTACAAAATATGTTAGTTAATGTATAATATAGCATTATATCTAATTTTGCTTACCTATTCATAAACATGAATAACCTTGGTGACTATTTTTAAAACATCTGATAATATGAAAACAAAAGTTGAAAGAATGGAAATTATTAATGTTTATACCTAGAATATACCTATTTCGAAATGCATTTTACTAAAATATAAAAACATTTATAATTTAAAATAAGGTTAAAATAGATATACATACATATATCTATACGAATTCATGTTATTATTTTTAGGTGGTAAATGTACACCTCAATTGCTTTTTTTTATTTTATATTTAAAAATATTGTTGTCATATTCTATACAAGACAAAATTGTACTGTTTTCACAAACATAAGTTTATGTATTTTATATACCATAACAACTTTTGCTACTTAAATATGCATTATATATGTTTAATATCACTCAAAATGAATATGTAAATTTTAGCATAATAAATTAAACCATGTTTAACGTATAAAGTTTATGATATATATTACAGATTTTGGATTTTTAGATAGTTACCTTCTTATTCAACCGCTTCATAAATGTATATTTAGATACAATTATTTAAATTTTTGTGTGTGTCATCCAGTATTTTGTAATGAATTTACTTTTATCAGATAAAATTCAGTTGAAATGAAACGTATACGTCGAAATTAAAATTTATATGAAACTGTGGTCTTCAGTTTTTCATTTGAAGGCAAATTATATCTTTCGAGTAGTGTCCTCAATTCGATAAATTTTTATCGATAATTTTTTAATTTATAAAAATATTATCGATGCCAACGAAATTGTAAACTAAATGTGAAGATATGAAAAATATTTTTAAAATACATACAAATTTGTATGTTTGTTATTTTATACAGCTAAACCAAAAATTAATTATCATAATTGCTTAAATCTTGTTAAGCATAGAAGAAAACTGGTCTCATAGCTATATAATGAAATGATTAAAATACATCAGATTATAAGTATCAATAATATATATTTACAACATTTTACATACATCAGACGATTCGAAAAATTTCGTATCGTTGCAAGAAGTCTATTTAAATACAGAAAACGGAGTTTTGTTTAATATATGTATGCGTATTATATAGATACTTTCTAAACTGTTACATTCGTTTTGTTAGTAAATACTCGTCTGATTCTTTATTTTTAACATTAATGTGTATAATTTTATTACAATATTTTGCAGTTTATGATTATATGGTTCAATAAAGTCCTTCATTTTGTTAGATTCTTATATAATAAGAATCGTTCACAGAACATAACAATTAAGGAACGCATAGAAATAGCAATATACAAGAAATGGGAAGGTTTAAATAGCATTGTTTACAGATTAGTACAAAATGTCCTTGGACAATATTAGTACTTTAACAGCAGATAAATACTACTAAAGATATTCCCTTTTTTTTTTTATTTTAAAACTTCAATTCCTTTTTTTAACATCGAAATGAACTAATCTGTTTTGTTTAATTTATTAAATTAATACTAAGAAAAATGTAAAATCATTCAACATGTGACTTAGATGGATTTCACATGTATAATACATTATTTTGGCGTACATATAAAGAAATTTTACTTAATTAATTACTTTCCTAAAAATTACAAACTGTTATTTAAGTCTTAGTAATGTTAAGAACTCTAAAGAAAATTTAATTATAATAAAGTTTTCATTTTTGATCATTTGCCTCTCGAATTGAATCATGCATAACGAAACATCTGTAACTGGCCTCTATTTACAACAAAAAACATTTATAACTGTACACTCTTTTTCTTAATAAAAATGTACATATATATTATTTAACAAATAAAATTGCACTTTAATTTTGAAGAAATTATGAAATAGATGACTTATTTTAGCAAACATGATCTTATATTTACATGTAAAATTATTTCAAGAAATAAAATTTAGTTATCACTATCAATACCAATCTAAGGCATGTTGAAACATATATTATTATTTTACTTAAAAATTAAGGTATTTTTGTTTGCATAATTTGCATAATTTATATATTTATTTAATTTCTTATACAAGAAATTAATTTTCGAATTATGATATTCACGTATGCACACAGCCTTACAAATAATCGAAACACAGGATGGTTCTAAAACAGGTTACCGAATAAACAGACTAGAAAAAGCACCTATACTTTAACCAAAATTCTACACATGTATTAAATTATTGTCAAGTTCCAAATATGAAAAAGATTGATATAATAATTTTGAAAGTATGCTTTTATATTTATATTTGTGACATCTCATTTAATTTATAAGATCAGTATAAAAGAATAGATTTATTTAGAATTTATGTAAATGATATATATGTATATAAATACTATTTTTTTCTATAAGAAATAATTTTCTATATTTGAAATTGAAGCCATAATGAAATGGATTTGCGTCAATAACAATTTTAAATATAAAACTGTGTGATTATTTTTGCATTTCAAATATATATTGATGAGATAATGATTTGAAATACTTCCTACCCTAAAATTACATGCACATACAAAATGTTGATATGATTTATAAGTGAAGATGAATAAAGTGAGAGATAATATCATGTAATTATAATTATGACAAATTATTGATTGTTTATTTCACTAATCTGTTAAATCAATGTATAATTAGCTTCTTGAAATTTTCCTATATACATATATACGTATAATATAATGTTTTATTATGTTCCCTTGTTTTTCAAATATTCTCAACTAACAATATATAGTGGACGGATTTAATGACATGAAATAGAACCTTTAAATGTTTACTATATATAATATATATTAATAAACAAATGTGGCAAAATTCTGTGTACATATATTCATAGTATTTTGCAGCAAACTGCAGTGAAATGACGAGTAACATGAGGTAAAGATGATTGTTACATTTTTGTCATTTTTTTGTATTTTTCTTCAATGATGATTACTTTGCTGTAAATTTGTCTGTATTAATATTCATTTGAAATGAAGAAAATATGATTATATAGAAGAATTATGAAAATACCCAAATCATGATTCCTACACCAGATAGAACATATTATTTTCTAGTGTAGAAAGTTTAGAAGGTTAGAAGTTTAATAGAGAAACTTTTATTCGGTAAAATAATAATGTAATAGAATTTGATAACGTATACAAACATATTGCTATACTGTTTGTATAACCAAAGCTTTATAACTGGTTTTGTCGTCGTTTATCGTTATATTATATTTTTTATGTACATTTTATAATATAAATATTGTTTATAAGCTTTCATATGATATATTTTTGTAAAAAGATGTTAATAATTATCAGCAGTGTTTAAAAAAATATTCATTTTATATTTAAAAAATGATACTATTATAATTATTAATTTATTTTTTATATGAAATGATAATGTATGGTAATAAAATAGTAGGGATATTATATAATATTTGTACATTATAATAACAACATTATTTCATATTGTTACAGTTTTGCTTTGCCCCATGTTACCCTGTTATTGTTAATATTGTGTTAATATAAAGTACAATATAAAAAAATGAATTTTTACTACAGTCATATTCATAAATATTTATATTTTTACACATATAAAAAAATTTAGAAAAACTTATAATAAATATTTTTGCCTCGTACTGAATTTGTGTTGATCAAATTGTGAAATATCATCTAATATCAATAATCGAATCAATAATTTTACTGTTAATATTCTCATATATCATATGGTCATTAGTTAGTACGTATTTATTGTCTTAAAATTTGTTTAATAATTATACATATGTATATGTA
Organism: Bombus pascuorum; assembly: GCF_905332965.1. Taxonomy (NCBI): domain Eukaryota; kingdom Metazoa; phylum Arthropoda; class Insecta; order Hymenoptera; family Apidae; genus Bombus; species Bombus pascuorum. The sequence continues at coordinate 5,888,259 of NC_083493.1, forward strand.
AATTTCTAATAAATCGTGATTTAATACACGCACAAATCATTTATTGTGATAGATCATCTACCACAGTACTGATAGTATACGAGCAATCGATAGATAAAAAATATTCAAATATATATACATATAGCAATAATTAGTATATTTAAAAATATACAATATTTTAAATTTGTTTTCATAAAATGTGAATTTTGAATGATTTTGCTAATTATATTGTTTCTATGAATTATATGTTTAAGTTAATTAATATTATTATATTTGAAATTTCAATAATATGGACTTGTATAATTACTGCTCATTTATAACCATGTATTATGAAAATGTATTAATAATTTCATTAATCAATTTTTGGAATATTTTAAACCATAGTCTTGTAATTTCTTATTATTGTAATAAAATATGATGTTTAAAAGAGCACGTGCAAAATACATACAATTTTTGGTATGCATGATATTCTTTAATACTGTACTATTTTACACAGATACGAATCATATATAATACAAATTCTAATTGTAATCATTTTTAAAACAATAAATGTGTTATAAAATAAACATAATTATAACAACAAATATTTTTATCAAGTGATCAAAAAACATGTTTTTTTTTAAACAAGAGCCAGTCTTTTCAGAAGATTGAGGAAGATACTAGATAAAATTTTCTTCGACTAGTTCAAGAACAGATCTATTCAGGATGAGCACTATAAGTAGTACATACATATTACGATCGATGTGATTTCTCCGTGTGAAGAAGTTTAAGTACAGTATATTCTAATTTTAGCTATATATAGTATTAAAATTTTCATACTTGATTATAATATCTGCCTTATTCCTGTACTAAAAAAAAAAAAAAAAAAAAAAAAAAAAAAAAAAAAAAAGAAAGTTAGTAGAAAAAAAGTTTCTAATAATTTGCAATGTTTGGAATTGCTCCTTCAGTTTATAATTTGTATTTATTACTTTCAATCTAAAACCTCGAAAATATTATTGATTATTTGTAATTCGCTAATACTTTATTCTTATGTTCAATTTTATTTCTTATTGCCTAAAATAATTTATCGATCATGTCTCTGCGGACCAATTATCTGGTTGTTTGATTTCATGAGACGCGTCTGAACCATCTGATTCTTTCGATTCATTAGATTTATATTCGGTTACATAAATAACTTGTTTTTCTGTATTTCCTTTTTTGTTAGATTTCGTAATGTCTGTTCTTCTAGGAGGAACGGGAGGCTTTTTATTAGTTGTAGGTTTTCCATTTGAAGTCGTTTTGATTTCGTTTTGCATCGGTTTCTTACCCTTACTTTCCACTGTGGAAAGCGTTTCACTGCTCTCGTTGTCATCTTCTTGAAATTCCTCTCTATTAGTAGAAAGTTTGATTTCCGTAATATAAGTCGTTTTTTGTGGCATTGGCGTATCTGGGAGTGGTGGTCGATTATCAAAGTCTTGTGGATTATAATCCATTGATTCACCAACTAACCCGCTATCTTCACTGTTTTCACCACTTGAAACACTGATATTGTTAATGTTACGACGATCCTCACGATCAAATAAGTTTTTGTTATTTATAGTTACACCAGAACCGAATTCGTATTCGTCTTCGTCTTCGTCATTTTCTCGATCAATTCTTTGATTTATGGGGACTCCAATTACTCGTCTTGACGACGAGTTTGAATTTAGTGATGATTTTTCATTTCTACTTTCTTTATCCTTAAACGTCGATCCATGGATATGGGAAATTTGTTCCTTTTCGTCGTTAATTGTTATCGAGTTGGAACTACTACCTTCCATTGAATTGGGAGAATAGTCTTGTAAAGGTATTGGGGTTGATGATCTTTTTGTAAATGATTTTTTCTTGCAGGTTTCATGACGATTACAGTTCTCATCGCACGCATGGCATCCTCTCTTAACATTAATTTTTGTCACTGGTTCTTCATTGACAGATTTTTTACCGGCATATGAAATCATTTCATTCGACGTTAATGAACTATCTTCCTTCCAGTTTTTGAAACGAAATATGTCATGTTTAGAGGAATCTAATAATGTCGGCTTTTGTACGTATGTTTCAAAATGTTTCAAAGTTTTCTCGAAATCTTTATTCACTATTTTTTCATCATGATCCGAAAATTGTTCATTTAGTATCATACTATCATCGTTAAAATCATCGGGTAATGAAATTTTCTTTCTAAATTGTAATTCTACTTCTTCAACTGTAGGACTTTTAACAACATTTCCATCATTAACAATTCTGATCAGAGAATTATCTTCATCTGGATTGAACATTCGTTCTGCATGAATAAATTCTTCTGTAAGTCTTTTGCTCAAAGGAAGATTATAAAGTTCGATACTAGTTTCGTCGTCTGTAGGATTTAGTTTTTTCGAGTCAGAAGTTTCATCTTTTATCTTAATTTCTATAGAAGACTTGGATCGTTCGAGCGAACCATTACTCTTTTTTCTAATTTTTGATTTTTTCGACTTATCTTCCGAATCCTGTTTTTTACGCCATACAACATCTTCTAAATTACCCCATTCATTTGATTTTTTCAATAATCTTTTATCAAAAGTATCCATTTGATCAAGCTTAGTTAAATCTTCCGTAGATTCATTAATATCCTCCGGTGGTAGAGGTGCTTTACGTTTCTTCGTGCCGGTATCAGTCATATCCAGACTTTGTGCTCTTTCAAGTGTTGCCGATGTTCTGCATTCGTACTTTGATAGATCACCTAAGCTCGCAGCTTTCCTGTAAACATCGTCTTCTTCATCTTCGTCGTTATTTGTCTCCGGTACAGGTGTCCGATGAATTGTAATATCAGCCGAGTTCAATTCGATAGTCGTAAAACTGTTTTGAATTTCGCTGTCAGTGTCAGATTCAGAATGTCTTCCATCAATTATCAAAGTTTCTACTTTTTCTTCTACACGTGGATCTATTCTTTCTGTAGTTTCACGTACTTTCTTTATATATTCAGATAAAGAATCCGTATAATCAGTAATACTATTGATTTCATCTTCCTTTCTCAAATCGTATTCTTTCATAGTCGACGAATCTTTCTTCATAGTAGAAGTACATTCGATATCGTAATTATTGCTTTTTGGTGGTGGTGGAGCTTTCCTTTTATTCTTTTGCTGATTTTTGGAATCCTCTACCTCGATGGAATCTATATTTTTTGAGATATTTAATAGCTCAGAACTATTTTTTCGATTTCTACGAGCGGCCATAGCTGCATTATGAACTTCTGTTGGTACTTCGGATGGTACATGAATCGACGTATCACTAAGTTTGTTGCTTTTATTTAACGTATCGTTATGCAGTTCGAAGGTATCATTTTTCCCCTTAGGAACTTGCAATACTTGTGACGTTTGTTGACATTGAGCTTCTTCCTTTCTGTCACCAACTCTGGAAACTTCGTTCATATTTGACAAATGTTTCTCTGTATCGAGTTTCTTTGAATGTTTTCTTTCAAGATTTGTGTTATGTTCATTTTGATTTTCAATGCGATGAACAGTTCCATCAAGGGAGGGTAAAACTTTAATACCAAATTTATAGTGATTGCCCTTGGACTCGTCATGACATTTTTCAAATATTTGACTATTTGGTGTGGATTTTGTGGATTTTAAAGTCGAATTCATCGTCGAATAGTTAGAATTGATAGAGTCATTCGGATCAACTATGAAGAGTCTCTTCGCAATACTCTTCGATTGTGAGAGTTCTGGAATTGATTGACTCCTGTATAAAGGATGACAAATTCTTGCCGCGCTAGGACCAACACTTTTTTTCAAAAGTGTGGTTGGTTTCGATCCAATTCCACCGCTTTCAACTTCAAGCTTTACGTCGTATGGAGAAGCATAACTTAAAATCGTTAAAGCATCTTCGTAAACCATATTCCGAAAACTGATTTTTACACTAGCTATACGATCACCTGTGAATATAATAATGGAAAAGAATTAAGTTTCTTCAAATTTATTGCTATTTACATATATTTAGTATTTAATAAGGGTGATTCTACGTACAAGAATAAGTCGAAGATGTGGAATAAAATGCTTTTATCTGAATCTTCGTTTTCAAGAGAATCGAATTTGAAAATATGTCAAGTAAATTTAAATTTGGCTAATTATCGACTGATTATAAAGGTATAACGATTGCTTTAAAATATTTAATTCTTGGATATAAAAATAACGACTAACCTGGATGTATCCGACCGGATTCCGATGCAGGTCCACGATGTAGAAGATCTTTAACAAAGATTCCTTCTCTCATATTGCCACAAATATTAAATCCCAGTCCTGTGAAATCTCGGCTTTTTAAACTAACTATATTGATCCTTGTTGCTTTCGGCTGCATAAAAAGAAATCTCTGATTAGCCGAATTGAAAATAACACATCATCGATAATTGCAATGTTACAAGTATTATTTCTTTCAATAAATCATATTACATATATTAAAATGACATTTAACATATACTTTTCCTATTCCTTTAAATCATCAATGTTCTCTGGTCTACATAGAAAACTTCTTTTTTATTATATTACGTGCTTCTTTTTATATTCACTTCTTACATACATTTCAAACGTTCATTTTGTAAAAATTAGCTTTATAATTCGACTCATACGCCATGGACTTCCTCCACGCCAAGAAACATAAAGGCACGTATCGAAGATGGCTAGATTAACTGTACATCCAACCAAATTTGGCTATGCACAATACCTTCTATGTTTGGAATATTGAAACGAAATGTTTATTTTATAATCACTGTAGCCTGCTTCGTAAAAAACTTTTACATCGCCTACTACACAGCAAGATATGCATATTCTTTTCGTATTTTTCTTACAGCGTTATGACTTCATTTGTAATATAATTTCTGTATTATATCGTGAAACGGGTGAAAAAGAGACAAAACTTACTCCAAGGCACGAATCGTCGAGAGTTTTTCGTTTATCGGTGCGGTTAGTGGAGCCCAGTCCTAAGGATGTCCAGGAGGTAGACCATCGTGCAGAATCTTTGCTTGAAGTATCTCCAGGTGTCAGAGACACCGGTACCTCTCGAATTCGGTTAGTTGACGATGTTGTGACATCCTTGAAACAAGGATTGTCAAAGGCATAGGCTTCTTCGACGATTTCTGGATCAGTCACTAGTACTAAGTGTTTTCCTAAAGATATTTGTTTGATATTGTTATTGATCGAGATTAATTATTTCAAAGTGTTAAAAATGAATGTTTTCATAGGGTTTATGTTTTTATATCCTACTTTTAAAATATACTTCTATAATAAATAAAATAAATTCTCATGGCGGAATACTTGCCTCGAAAATTATTATATAGGTATTTGAATTTTAAATTACCTTCTATCTTAGTAAATGTTCAATAAATATTATTTTTCGTTTAACCATATTGTCTATCTATCGGAATTTGATATATTTTTTTACATGACATTGTTATCGCATAAACTACGCTTGTAGTAATTTTACTACTTCTTCTGTGTTTACAAATTGTAACATATTCCGATATGTTATATAAAAATAAAAAAATGTTTAAAAGATACATTAATTAACAGAGCAAATACGATTTTCATAGTATATGTATAATACGCGTTTATTCGATATCGTTGTAGTTCGTTGATGCCAGCTACTGCTTGAATTATCTGATTCTGCCTGTTCGTGCTCATTTATGTTCATTTGTTATAATATACAGACGGATCTTAATAAGCGCCAAGAAAGTTAAGTTTTACGATCCTGAAAGAAAAACTGAGATACAAATGCGTGTTATATGAACAACAGAAAACTCTTTTATTACGCTATTACTAATTAATATTACATATTGACTTAACGGTCTAGACGAATAGATTATATGTACATATGTACGACGTATTAAACAACGCATCGAATTAATATAAAAAAATTATGTATATAAGGAAATATAATGGATATTGGTCATTTTAGAGATATTTGAGAGATATTACGTAAATTGTATTACTACATACGGTGACATCATTCTTCAGATTTGCGCTTATTTACCGCGTTTAGCATACTCTTGTCTGCCTACTACGTTTACGCATATATTAAAAATTACATGCTATTCTAGTTGTTTCAAAGTGCATTTTTCATTTACGAAAAAACTTAAATCATCTTGTAAGTTCGATTTTCCTCGATAGATTTAATTTACACAATTAGTAAGTTTCGTTATTATTCAGTTCTTTCTACTAATTTATAATAAAATTTATAATTAAAAAAACTAATTTATAATAAGAATATATGTATGTACTTGTGTACCATGTATCATATACGTACTGAGAAGTACTATATGGTACACAGACTACGTGGTATATGTATGTATATGTAGTATATTATCGAGATAGTATAAGTAAATTTCGACTACCCTTTGTACGAACAATAACTTCAATTTGTGTATTTCAGAAATATTTGTTTACTATAAATGCTTTAAATTTACTTTGAAACATTATCACTTTACTATTATGCTCATCATTTGACCAGATAATGATTAATTTTATACGTATGTGTCTGTTTCTCTACACATTTATGTAAAAGTTAACCAATATTAAATATAAATAAATCTTTATCGTTAAATTAATTGCTATTTATATCCAATGTATCAAATATTTTCAATTATAACAGAGTTCTTATAATTTGAATCGCTTATCTCAGATAATATCAGATTCCATTTATCCATTACTAGTTAATTCGATACTTGTTAAGTAACATCATTTTTAAGTAACAACATTCATTTGTCACTGTTAGTATCTTTTCCTACTGTACTTGCTATTATTATTTTAACTTTTATTTTCATTATATATTTATACAATCTTATTCATTTCGCAATTGATCAAAATTTCATTTCTACACATTAATTTTGCGTGTGATTTAAATTTCAAACAGAATTAATAAATATTTATAAATGCAATTATCATTTAAGCTAAGCGATATACGTAACTATAATTATATATAATTTTTTCTAACTATTTGGTAATTCCGAGGTAAATAAAAGAAAAGAAAGAAAAGGAGAAAAGTTAAAAAATTGAATTGGTAGTTTTTCTTATATTTATATATTATTTTTAATTGAAAAACACTGCTTAACTATCTATATCGGTTCTGTACCAATTTAACGTTCCACATATAGTATATTCTACAATCCTAAAAGTGGATCCCAAAGTAAAGAATGCACATTCCGTAGGAGATATTTTGCATTCTAATCTGTAAACATTATTCCATCAGATAGAGATTCCAATGTATCGAGCTAGAGAGACTTTCGTCTCTTATTGTGTCTCTCGAGTGGCACTTCAAGGTCTACCTTTTGCGTGAATATACGCATCAATTGCGACGCAATAGCGAAAAGGTTTGTAATATGCAACACACGTTGATAGAATGTACGAAATGGCAAGGAATATTTCTTTGAATTTCTTTTACCATAATACGTATCGCGATATTATCTCTAATTATTCATGTAAAATTTGTATGACAATTCTTTGGAGATTAACCAATCTACTTAGTAGGTCATTTCAATACATAGTTCTTTTCTACATCTTCAATGACACATGATGTTTTGGTTTACAAAATGTTTTACATCACGAAGTTGTATTGTTGAGAAACATCGATTAGTTATATAATTGTATTTCTTTCATCTATCAGTTCATCAATTGTATCTAAATTGCCCAACTTTCAGTCGATCGATTAGAAAATATGTATATAATTGTTCCGCGTGCCAGGGCGGAGTTCTTTTGCATCGTGCATTTGATGTATTTCTATAGAAGTTGCGGAGAAATAACGCGTAGGAATAAATTCCGATTTATTGTGCAATAAACCTCATCGACTTTGCATATGCTTGGTATCGTAAAAGTATGACTACAAGTCGGTAAGTGCAACAAATTGTTATCCTCAATGATAAAATACCATTAATTCTTTGAATGAGCAAATTAGTTGTCGCAAGAACGTCGTTGCGATAGCTTGAATTTAACAGCTAGAGCGCGCTCGAGCGAACACAGGATCATGAATGTAAACCACGATCTGTCATTACGGATCCTATGACACATTATTACCGGCAGTTGATAGGATTTCTATATCTATGAAATATGAGGACTCACCCTTGTGCCTACGCCACTGTCTGTAAAGGAGCGCAGCAACCAGCAGCAGGAGAATTGTTGTAAGGAAAGTACCGATTACAGCCCCTGCCACATTTCCTGCCCCAAAACAGGTATCCCGTGGCTCGTCCTCCATTGCTCCTTCTTAAACTCTCCTTCGATGCATTTCCAACCTGGCTGCTGCAGCGTACTCACGTTTCTTCTTCAAGAAATATTCGTCCTAAACCTTTGAACAGACTAGGCTTCACACTGTTCACCGCGATTCCGTTCGATGTGCACAAGAAGACATTATTTTCACTTCGTGAGTCGTTGCCCTTTACCGAAGAATCAGCACCGCGATCGGAGACCGTCCTACTGCCGTGACACCGTGCACGATACTAAAGAGAAAGAGAAGAAGTAGTAAGAGAAAGAGAAAAGAGAGAACGGCCCCATGGATCGAGTAAAACAGGTAGCTGCGCAACAGGTGCTTCTGCCTATGAGGTGGGGATTCCATCTCTGTACAATTTACAGAGGGCCGGGGGCAGGGGGGAACGAGTATGCGAGATCAGTGGGGGACCCTGGCATTCCTTCACCGTTTCAGAGCTGACCGTATTTCTCATACCTCATACCTAGCCTAGAAGTATTGCATGAATGTAAGTCGTAGGAGTGTAAAGAAATGATTCTTATATGGATTAATTTTTATAAAGCGAAAACGCACGCGCCGCTATTCTTACAGATCACTTTTCAAGAATAATTCACAACCCTTGAATGATGATACATCAGTCAATAGTATATATTATTTGGTAAAAGTATTTAAGAAAATGATAATAAATCAATGATTAACGTGTAATTTAGATGAACACATACAATGTGTATAGAGGTAATTAGGAAATGAAAATTTCAAATCTTTCACATATGATGTTAGATTACTCAATAAGAAAATAGAATTTTAGAAAATAGAACATTATTAGTTTATGGCTATTATTTATCACTTAAATTTTACATAAGGATAACTAAACTTAACTAAACTTTTTCTGATGTGTAATAATGTGTAAATCGGCATAAAAAGGAAAAAGGTTGTTTTAAAAGTACCATTACTATAAAAAGTTACATTTACTAATATTATTAGATAATAATTATAAATTCCTTAAACTATGAATAATCGAACTTACAACTATCTTTGATCTTAGCAAATCTAACTATACTTTGAGCGTGTCATAATGCGCCATTTCTATATATATACATATATATAGTTCTTTCTAATTTATATAGTTTCTATACACCGGAAATTCTCAAGCAAAAAGATATAGATCGTAATCTGAAAAAAATATTCTTTCTTTATTGTAAGCTGAAATTTTACATATAATGATCTTAGATATTAAGTATTTTCTCAGGATGAAGATATGTATTGAAGATTTGTATATGGATGAAATATGGATATATATATATATATAGTAAGAAATTAGTTAATGAAAAAAATAATTACTTCCATATATACAATTAAGAATGTAGCATATTATATATGAGTATTATTTACTTGTAATAAACAATTTGAAAACACATATACATAATATGTATCTGTTTAATATTATATAGTATTATTAACAGCAGAACTGTATAGTGTAACCAGAGATATTCATATACGAACTGTTTATATATATTTGTTTTTAGTTTTAGACTAATTAAATAATATTTATTAATAAGAACAATAAGAAGAAATAGAGCATTTCAAAATATAGACTTTTGAAAAGAATCGTATAAATTTGTAAATTATTTGGGACATAAGTAATCTGTAAATAAATTTATCAACAAATGTATGAAATTATATTGATGTATATACATATGTTGCATGAGTTTTGAAATTGGCGCGATACAAATAATGAAATAGATAGCGCTAAAGTAGTTTGCTATTACTACGATATAGTAAATATATTTCTACTGTTTCTACTGTTTTTTCTAAAATTTTATAACACTCAATTCCATACTACGATAGAAATGGTTCATTATCTTCAATTGAGTTGATAGCATAGTGGCATAATTGAATCCCACATGTATTCCTACATATATTCCTACATATAATCCTATATGTATTCTAGTCATAACCTGTAAAGTAACAACTAAAAAATGTGACAAAACTAAATGTATATAATACTAAAATACTGTAAGTTGATATATTATATGTAATTAATAGTTTAAGAAATGAATTACTATATTTGATCCTCGATATTCATGAATATAATCGTGGAAAAGAAATATAATCGAGATGCTATAACCTAGTTCAATCTGTTATTGAGGCATTATGACGCTTACTCCGAAAGATTTAACAAAATTATTGGATATCCTTGAAGAAGAAAACCTGGATACGAGTTTGGAAAATCTTTGTAATCAGTTACATCAAATATTTCCGAAAGAAGATCGATTTAAAGTGGGAATGACATTGGTTCTCCTTTTACAGCATATAGATTTATTGCCAAAAAATGTTCAACGTATAATAGCAGTTGCATTGTTATTTGATCTTTATAGAGGAGAAACACTGGCATCGACACCATTTGCACCTGTTTTTGTACAGGTTTTAAGATCCCAAGAAGATACAAATAATGGAGCACCAAAGACAAATTTTTCAGGACACATACCAGTTTTATCACAATGTGAAAAAAATCTTTTAATAAGTTTACTGGGATATAACCAAAAGGACATCTTAAAGAAAACTCCAAGACAAATTGTGGATGAATTGTTTTTTGTATCTGTACCACTTGTTGATTTAAGTAATTTACAAGTACAACTAGCAGAGCGTCGTTCAGAATTACCTTCCATCGCTAAATGTGGAAATCCTGTGATCTTACCTGATATGGATCATTCTAAAGTAACAGAGATCGATAAAAATGCAACAAAAAATATGACAGAAATTTTAACAGCCAATGATCCACCTTTATGTAGTCAAAGTTATCAACCTGAGTTTTTAAGATTAGTACCTCCCCTTTATCGCTCAGTCGATGAATTACCATGGTTCAATGTAACAGAACCATCTCAATTTACAATTGAATATGACACTAATATGTGTGTCTCAAATTGTGCTGGTGCAGAAGCTCGCAGATTAATGGGTAAAGCGTTCAAAAGTGTACTGACGTTACAACAACAACAACATCTTGTTAATGAATTGGATAGAGATCCAAAACTGGTATACCATATTGGTCTTACTCCAGGAAAGCTACCAGATTTGGTAGAGAATAACCCTTTGATCGCAATTGAAGTTTTGTTGAAACTTATGCAATCCAGTCAAATAACAGAATATTTTAGTGTTTTGGTAAATATGGAGATGTCTCTTCATTCAATGGAAGTAGTCAATAGGTTAACTACTACTGTGGATCTACCTACAGAATTTGTTCATTTATACATTAGTAATTGCATTTCTACTTGTGAAACTATAAAAGATCGGTATATGCAGAATCGTTTAGTACGTTTGGTTTGTGTTTTTCTGCAATCCTTAATTAGGAACAAAATCATAAATGTGAAAGAACTCTTTATTGAAGTGCAAGCATTTTGCATTGAATTTAGCCGCATTAGGGAAGCTGCAGCTCTTTTTCGCCTACTTAAACAACTTGAATCTGGTGACATTGGTGGATTGAATGCACCACCCACCAATAATAAATTGGATATGTGTTAACATAGTTAATAATATACTTTTCAAATATTTAATAGAAAATTAATAGAGCTATGAAGTTTTGTAACTATTTTTTTATGAACAAAATTACAACGAATTAAAATATTTATATATAATTGATGTTTATGTATAATTTTAGTATTTGATAAATAACTTATTAGCTATCATTTATTTTCGATTAAGTGTTAACATACTACATAATATTTTCATTAAAATAATTAAAAGAAAAAGTGTTTCTGCAATAATATAAATAAAGTATATTATTCATCTGTCATAATTTTTGTGTTAGAACTAAATGAAATATATGTATACTGTATATTATCATAGATATATTGTAATATATATGTCTTAAAAAATAATGTATGTTGTTTCCTAATAATTAATAAAAAATTGCATAAATTGCACTTAGGAAAAGATAAAATGGATTATTATTTGTGCTCAGATGAAATATTTTTTGTTACTGTGTAGTTTTTAATATTTGTATATTACATTATCAAAGTTAATAAAATCTTACGAAATATTAACATGTCATAAACATTTATTACATGAAATAAAGGATACAATAGACATAAACAATAAATTCTAATATTTAATTATATTACATTGTCACTAATGTCGCCTTTCTGATTCATTCAAGGCAGTGTTTACTGTTTATGCAATACAGTCATCATTGTTATTTACTACAATCAACTTAATTGTTAGTATTCTAAGTTACTTTCTACTATATTATTTATAGTACGTAACAAATATATATTTTCATTCTATATTTGTGTATACATATAATGTAAACTTTCCGTTTTGACGATTTCACTACTTTGCTATATTAGTGTTGATACTACAAAAATACAAATAAAAGCTGTGATTTCTGTTAGTGAGCTATAGATAACAACAAGCTGTATAAAAGTAAAAATAGAATAAATGTGTGAACTATTTATAGCATGTGTATCAACACATTTGTAACTTACGTAACAACTGTTACGTTTTCTATGTACGTATATATATTTACATAGTTTACATTTTATACCATCTACTTCAGAAATAACTCGTGAATCAAGAATAAAACCATTTTCATTGAGAATATCCGTTTCATTAAATTTCAATGATTTATTGCAAGATTACCTTTGAATATTTTCGAATGGAAATTAATATGTTCTTTAAATAATCTTTTACGGTAGTGAATTTCCGGAGATTTTTGTATTTATGTTTCCTAAATTATAGATTAAAATCTTACATTTCTCAATTTCTTGTATGGAAATATAAAATTCCTATGTTAAAAGCCACGCATACATACATACAAGTACATAAGTTTTCCGCATCGCCGAGAGATCTAAATGCTCGCACTATTAATGTGTATCAAGCTGAGCTACTACATAGTTCGAAAATGATTTCAGTCATTGTACATTCTGAAAATAGTTTGAAGGAGAAATTGTTTCGTTTAAATTAATCACAATAATACTAGAAGTTGTGGATGTTATTTATTAGAAACTATTAATTTTTAATTTGACTGTTTCTTAAATTCAAATATTAGTATCAGTTTTACTATAATCGAACAAAAAAAAATTTTACAAACAACAATTAGTCAACACTCAATCAAACAATAAATTGCAGTACCAAAAATTTGTTAAATGTCTTTTTTCAATAAATAATCAAGGTTATCTTTATTTTTGTAAATAATACTAAAAAAGTTACGCGGTAGTTACTTTTTTAGTATGATTACAAAATCATAAAATTCATTTGGAAAGTTATGAAAATATTTAACTTAAATCATTTTAAATAAGATTTGATAACAATGCTTCTCTATTTCAAGAGATAGAATTCAATATATGAATCTAATACATATAGTATAAGAAACTAGTAATAAGAATGCAATAACCTCTTTGTAACAGGTTCTGAGTCTAAAGTACAAATATATAATAATAATAACAAGATAACAAAGGAAATGTTAGCTGGAGATAAATAGTTTTATGTTTTAAAATCCTCTTCAGTAATTTGAATTAATATTTAAGACTATTCTAAGCTATTTTATTTCGTTATATCGTGGTAGTAAATTTACTAAACAATTCTAGATTACGACGTAATATGAAATAATGATTTGCTTTAAATGTATGACTTAAGTACTTACATTTATTTGATTTCGATAATAATTTAACTTCCAGTTAAATTTTTATTTTCGATTTGCTATCGATGTTATTACATAATTAAAAATTTCAGAAATATTGATCATATTAAAATAATATATCGAAATTGGTACTCAATCGTAACAGATTTAAATGCTGCGTGCTATACTTACAATTGGTATCTGTGTTACCAACTTAAAGAAAACAAATATATAGAAGAGTACAAAGTTATAAAGGAAAATAAAAAATTATTGTTACTTTCTGCAGACTTAAAAATTAGATTAATTATAAGTATATTTTATTTGTGAATATTAAGTTAATCTTTCTCAATATGTTATTGTGCAAAACTGTTTGTTCAAGATATATTATGGGATCGTTTTATTGGAAACTACGTTTTCCGTAAACTATTAACTATTAAAGTTAAAAATATTGAAATCCACTTATCGCAATTAGTATTTTGAATAATTGCACTGAACACACATACTGCTTTACTTGAATACATTAAATAGCTAGTTTAAACTAACTTTAATTAGAAAATTTTAATACACTTTTGTATAATTCAGTTATAATATAAGGTTCTTTTTTATTGACGTATCTATACTTCAATTTTTTATTCTTTGGATACTAAATGCTCTACAAAAATATTACTTTCGTACTTGAAAACATTGAATATAATTTTTTTACGGTATATATAGATTTTCGTATTATCTATATCGCAATAACTTTCTTTTTTGCTATAATTGCATTTTGTCTTTAAATTAAATATTTTGTCTGTTGATACGGCTTCTATAGTAAAATATTATATAGCATATAACGCCGATATTGCTTAAAATTCTTTCATTTAATATATATATATATACGCGTATCTTAAAAAATATAATTTGTGTTTAATATGCAAAGAAAAATATATTACAGCAGGTCCCTTCGTTACGCGAATTCTCGACTTTTAGCTACTTTTATTTTATTTTATTCGTATGACTAATTGGAGACGTTATACGAGGACAACAAAACATATAATTTGAGTAGGTAATAAACGATAATTTCTCATTGAAAGATGAAAAATTATCACGCAATTTTTAAGGCCATTTTTGATGCTATTCTTAAGAAGTTTGAGAATGACAATTTCGATAGTGAAGGCACAATATTTCGGCATGCCTCTTATGTAGAAAACAAATATGATAAAACTTTTCATACATATGTTGCAAACAGTGCAATTAAAAACTATTTTTTTGAACATTATCTTATTGTGTGCGAGTAAAATAATATATATATATAATATATAAAATAATTGTGTCTGTTACTTTCATTAGAAGATGATAACGAGTAATTTTTTTGTTTCATTAAACAGTCTTCCTTATTATACGATATGTGATATGAATTTAAACTATTACGAATACCCATGAAAAAATGTTATTCCTTGTATCAAATATTGTTTCATGATATTTTTGGAGTAGATAATTCGGATCATTATAAGAACAATCAATCGATATTTATATCTTATATCATGAACATTAAATGTAAATGTTGACGTATGAAACATTTAATTTTCGTTCAAATCATCTTTTAATTAATTTAACTTGTAAAACTTGATGTTCTCTTAATTAAGAGACTAGAATTTTGTTCATTTGGAGATTAGAAATAAAATGGATCTATTAAAACTTAACGAGAAGAAACCTCTAGAAATAATCTCGTTTGCTTAAATAATAGAATTATGGAAATTAATTTTTAAGTGTTTAACATAAATATTTTTTATTATAAAGTGAAATTTTCTTGGAAGATTAAGTATCTCTCCCAGTACTAATAAATACTTGAAACCATGTATAAAAGTAAAAATAAAAATAATTAATACACATTGTTAATTTTTAAATAATATAAATAAGAAATCTGAACATACGTATATAAAAAATAAATTATCGAAATTATAGAGAAATGTAAAATTAAGAAAATATAAATATTTGTTCACTATGTAAATTATGATATCTACACGTTAAATTTTATCTATATACTTAAATTTGAGCTCTGCATGTTTGCTCTGAACTTCAGATAACAAAATAAGTTTCTTTGTTATTTGAAGCCGATTCAATTTCATCAGTAATATCCGTTTTATAAATTATTATATCGTCATTTATAACAACAGATAGAGTAACAAATAATGATAAACATTTTCAACATCGTTTCGTCTCTGTTGGTCATTATGAAATTAATATGAAACAACAGTGTTGTTAAAAAATTTGTTATCCGCTAACTCATAATTAATCACCCAAACCAATTATTAACGAAGGAGTTGAATCCGTTACTAATGGATGAAAAAATTCCGCTATTTGTCTCGGACGCAGTATTGGTTCCAGAATGTGGTCGAAAATGTATCACATGGTCCCGATTAATATGGTCCCTGTTTCCATTATAAAAATTGGATCCAGTTTCATCCTCACCTGGATGTCTCTGTTATCAAAGCATGTAAAATAGTTCTCAATTAATAAAAAAATATCGATATTTCGATAGAAATAGATAGATAGATAGATAGATAGAAAGAAAGAAAGATAAAGAGAGAGAGAAAAAGGGGGGAGATAACATCTTGAATCTTTGTCTTCAAATCAAATAATATGGTGACTCAGTTAGGTTTAGTTATGGATTTTAAATATTTTCAAAGCCATTTTTGTAAACAACAAAAGCCGAGAAAATGGACGTATAAGTATTTGTTTACATATACATATGTATTCTTTAAATTCTACTTACACTTGCTCTGTATAATGTTACGTTGAAAGAGGTCGGATGTTGTTCTACTACTCTAAATTCTACATCACGTGGAAGATATCCATTTGCATATACCTACAAATTAAAACGATAAATATCGTATAAATAATTAAATTATTGTATCGAATGTGGTTTAAAATTATTTTTGAATATATAAGATATCGACATAACATTGGCTTTATTTATCACAATTTTGAGTTTTGAACATATCAAATGATGATGCAGGTATGAAAATTGTTAACTTGACTTTCAACAAGTTACCTCTAGTTTATACATTCCTGGCAGTAAAATTCTCCAAAATTCACCATATTTCGTAGTAAGGAAACTAACGTCTCGTGATTTTACTTTAATAGATGCTCTCTCAATGGGATTTCCATTTTCATCGATAACAAATCCACGGACACCCCTATGAGCTTCCGCTAAAAATTTAATGAGTGCCTAAAAAGAAAATTAAAATACATTGTGTAAATAAAGTACACATATAGTATTAATTTAATTACGGTAAACTGTGTTTGCATTATTTTATTATGATTTTCACGAATTAGTTTTCGATATTAAGCATCTATTTAAAACATTGGCGAGATAATTCCAGGAACCGAGAGAAGGTACCTTGCAAAGAAATGTTCGATAGCCTGCTGGTCTTTTGAAATATATTTTTGCCACTTCAATAACTTACCACGCGATTTTCTTCCCAGTAAAATTGTAAATCAGAAGCAGGAGGATATTTACAACACGAAAGTTCCAATGTAATTTCCATACATCCGTTCCACACGTAGTTAAAATCTTGCATTCCACCGGTAAGTGGATACCATTGTGCTCCATTAGTTATACCATTTTTAAAACCGGGTTGAGATGGCGAGCAGGGTAATCCTTGGTACATAGATCCGTGGTTTCGGGAATACACCAACGATAAGTGTTGAAACACGTCATCGTCTGGACAAATACTCGGCGCCGAAGTATAACTCTGAAACACTAAATTGTTCGTATACGTCTTGGATCTGATATATCCTTTCGAAGATTTGTAACATTTTTACAAAATTTTCATTTTGAAATAAAAAGTTAGAACTGATAGCATTACGTTATAAAATCCATTAAATATATTACAAGTTATGATTTATTTAACTCATTGACAATTTATTCCGAGAGACTCTTGGACACGTTCATATATCAGGCCTCTGTATTTTGTCATACTGACGTGAGATATTTTATTGCTATTAAAACTTAGTAAAATCTCCATTTACAAAAATCTTATGTCGTTGTTCAATTACAAGCAAATACCAACGACAGTTATATCTTCGATAGCAATAATACTCTTTTTTATCTTTTCGTAGAAGCAAGTAAAGTAGGTAATAGCTTTGTTTGTGGAGTGATTGTCAAAACAAATGATTTTCAATACATAACACGAAGATAGGAAGATGTGTTGTCTCTTCCGGAGGATATTTGATATTCGGGACAGATATACTTTTAATTGAGATAGACGCCTCACTGTTTCCGTAGAAGCTAAGTTGACTGAGATGACATCTTTGATGTTTAACATACAAACCAAGTATTTTAAAACAAATAGTCGAATTATCCGAAGCCAATTATTTCCTTTTAATAAAAAATTACTTATCTTCCAATGAAAAGTTTGATAAAGCCAAATCTACTTAGAGTCCTTTAACTTTTTTCCTTAATTTTCTTAGCAAGTTAGTAAATATACTATACCTGCACATAATGGCGCTGACCGGCATATTCCTGACAGCATGAAAAGTTATACAATACCATCAGATTACTTTCAATTATATTAATTACGTAATACAATTCACATCACAGCATTAGTGTGCCATGTTGTAGCATGTTTAGATACGGATGTGTAGGACATTATTATCTTACTTTATATTCTTAACTATGTATTTTTAAGATATAATATTGCTATCTTTTAATTTAGATATGAAATACATTTCCAAGTAGACGAATGTTGTACAATAAACACGTATAAAAACAAACTTACGCGAGTTAGGTGTGTTATCGAATGGATAACTTGCAACCAAGGCACCTCCGTGTAAGCTTCCAGACAAAACGAATTGAATTTTAGAGACCCATTCCTTTACAGCTTCTGTTTCCGGTTGACTCTTTTTGTTGTTCTGTTTGAAGTAATCGGGGAAATTTCGATTCAGATCGAAACCGCGTGCGTTATACCTAAAGGAACATAGTTATTCGTTTAGACGTAAGAAAAAGTTAGATGGTATAGAAAAATACCTTAAAAACAGCTGAAAAATTACTACGACAAAAGTAGATAGGAAGAAAAAGATGTAAATATATTTCATACACGTGCCCAAGATCTTTTTACTGTGTATTTGCTTTTGGTAAAATTATATTTCTTTCATTCCGTATTTTTTAATTTTGACATTATATAAATATTGTAAAGCCTTACCTGCCTTGACCACCTTCGCAATATCCTTCCTTTGAAACTTCAAAACCATCAGGGTTCATTGATGGAAGAATATGAATTCTGGTATTGTCTAAGAGCCACGTAATATATGGATCTGATCCATAACTGGTGACAAGGAACTAGAAGTAAGAAGTAGAATTTCTGCATATTAATACCGCTTTATTATAAAGAGATTTTCATATGTATATGTATATGCGAGGAGAATTTAAAACCTGAAATGTATCATCGAAGATTTTCCATTATTTGAATAATCGTTCGATTGACACAAATATATCGAACTTTTTCATGAAGTTTTCAAAAATAATTTCTTTTCCTTTATTTTCTTTTAAATTTTACTCCTTTCTTTCTACATTTCGTAAAAAAACGTATGTAACAAATATTTAACGAAGCGAGTAAGTTTTAAAATATCTTACTATTTATGTAAAAAATTTCGCTTCGAATTTACGCGTTAAATCTAAACGTTTCATTTAAAAACGCACTTAGTAAAATGGTATACATAAATAATTATAACACACACTATCAAAAGAGTAATAAAGAATTTTAGGGAGAAGCAAGGGATATTAATTAATTCTATAACTATCGGAAATATCAACTATTGGTATAAAATCCTCGAATATATGCAGATAAATTCTATGTATGAAATGCAGGCGTTTTTTTCTTTTTTCTTTTTTACGTATACGTATTTTACATATAACGCTGCTCTTCCTCAGAACGTGTAGAAATTTGGATTAATGAAATTGTGACGTATTATACAGCTACTTACGCGAATTAGATGTAACATTAATTCACGACCTACAGCTTCATTCCCATGTATATTGGCCACATATTTTACATCTGGCTTACCGATCATATGTTCGTAAGGTGAGGAAGAAACAACCATTACCCATAAATCGCGACCTGTAAAATATGTATATCTTTGTTTTATCATAGATATGTAACGTTACAGAAATCAAAGACATATTTGTATTTAAGTAATTGATATAATATCGCAATACAGTCATAGAACAAGAATATATCTGGATAAATATTTTAATACTAAAATGGTACTAATTGTAAGTAGAAGAAGTGAAAGTTTCTTGAGAAGCATACCTTTCACGGATTTTCCTATAGAATATAAGGCAGTGAGGTTTTGAAATCGAAGAGATGTTGTTCGAAGAAAACGACTCATTTGCTCGTAATTATGATACGTGAAGTCGATACTGTACGGTTCTTCGTAAACGTGAAAACGAGCATTGTAGTGATTCGTGAGATCTTTGTTAATGTGTTGCGAGGCGGCGGCAATTTCATGAAATGCTCCGAGAATGGTAACGAAGAAAATCGGTCCATACATTCTGCGAATTAAACAAGAACTTATTTCATAGGAGCAAAGTTTCGATGCCAAGAATTTATTTCGATAGTATACTGTTTCTAATTAACAGGAACTAGTTGTTTTTCTATGTAAGCGACAATATTATAACGTATTATGGGCATATTTAATAAGCTTGTTACGCATACTTATACGTAGGGGGAATATCTTATTATTGTTATTATTTTCCTTTCGCCATTCTTCGTTTTTATGTATTATACTACATAAGATATATAGTATACTGCTATAGGTTTATTCGTTATTACATATATTTTTATATGTAATATTAATATTGTTACATATATTTATTATACATTATTCGTAACTTATTCGTGACTAACATAAGTCAATTACGATTTACTCGTGACTAATATAAGTCAATTTGTGTAATATTCGCAATTGCAAATTGTGTGTTTAACTTTTGCAAAATTATGCTTTATAACTTTAGTAGTACATAATAGATAAAATGACTGTAAAACGGTATCATTTCAGGCTCACACGATGCATAAAATCAGATCAAGGCTTGATATCCCTCTATGTGAATTATAACGAACAAGTAGGAACTAAAGAAAATTGCAATACGTTATTATATATATACATATATGTATATACGAGTATATATATACATATATATATATATATATACATATATATACATATATATATATATACATATGTATACATATATATATATACATATAATAATAATATATATACATATATATAATATATGTATATAATATATGTATATAATATATGTATATATACATATATATAATATATGTATATATATATATATATATTATTATTTAGCACGCGTTTATATATATATATCAAACGTTTTCAATCCACATAGATTCAACTTTTATATGCTTCTTCATATTTTCTATACTATTTCCTATTTTCCTCGTTATTTTCGCATTAAAATCGATTTATGTCGGAAGGAACATAATAATCATTTATTAAGCGGAGTCAGCGAGAATCTAAAAATATAAGGCTTCGCTAAAAAAATTGGGTTACAATTATTGGCTTCGGACAAAATTAGTCGTCGATCAATCAGAAAATACGTACTTCTATAAAATCTCTGCAACGGTTAGCTATATTCGTTCGAGAAAATCTAAAGATTTAAATTATACCGAACTAGAATAAATTTGAGCATTTTACCAATCATATTTTACTTGAATTAGATTGCAATAGAATTAGATTAGATTTTATTCGATACAAAATTCCTTATTTCGTTATTTTCTTAGCGATTTCGTTTAAATATACCATATATTATTATTATATGCAATAAATTAAATATACATAAAGATTATGTAATATAATATATTAAAGTTGCAATCCATGCAATATCCTAATCACAGTGTAATCTATACAGAAATAACGAAATATCATTGTTATTCTTTTATTTATTTAACATTACAATTTCTCATAATTTCATCGCTTATAATAGGATACTCGTATTTTTTAAGTTTTCTTTGTCGTTATATTCTTATAATTATCGAATTTTAATAAACTTGATTAAATAATTTTACATATTATTAAGTATAATTTCAATTATATTGCATATAATATAATCTATAGATAGATCATGATTTTTTATTATTGCTATATAATATATATATAACATATTTATATTACATACAAATATTCACATTTCTCATTTTATTTTATACAGAATTTTAGTATACAAGTAGAGTAAATATAGCGGAGAATTAAAGTAGTGTCTCTACAGAGCTGTCCTCGCGATTCAACTTGACCGTGTACTTTCTCCTATATTTTTAAGACTCGTTTGCTATCCAACGCTCCTTGGGAACGATTTTTCATATTCATTTCCTGAATAAATACATTCCACAGGTGCGTCATCTTAAAGCGAAATAATTTTAATAAAATATTGGAACAAATAGATCGACCATCGTGGAGTTCTAGCAATCACTTGACAATATTGCAAAAGGCAAGGATAAGTTGAGTAATATAATCCGTCGTATAAGTATCTATTGTTCATGCGATTCTCTACAGACAAAGGAGATAATAGATTATTTTCGGAGAGAAAAGAAATTACCTGGCTTGTTAACTGGCCAATTCGGTGAATGGTACGCGTGGAGGATCGGCAAATTTGCGATAAAGATGCAAAGAACACGAAGCACGTGGCGACAGAAAGGTCGCCGAGAGAAATCTGATTCTTCGTTCGTTCAAACAGATCCTCTCAATGACATAGTACACTAGTAACAGTAGCAGGGCCGAGGCCGTTTCTCGCGGTTGAACACATTAAGATTTTCGATCTTTTACAAACACGATTACGCGAATAATCATAGAAAAAGAGAGAATAATTCCACGGATACAATAAACGGAATGGAATCGCGCTGAAGGAACAGTTTATTTCACCTGCGAGAGTAAGCCAAGGTGCGTGGTACTGTGAGAACTTACAAAGAGAAGCGCGAAGTGTGCCGCGCGCTCACTACCACCACCTCCACCACTACTAATGAAAGCCACTTCCTTCGTCGCTAGCATCTGACGTTCTAGAACGGCTACCACTACACCTTCGTCGTTTAGTAAATACGTAGTTAACACCATTGCGCCCTACTACTACCACTTTCGGCAAAACAATGAGTAACACACAAACGGTGTCATTCTGGCCCCTTCTCTTCTTTTCTCTCCTCTCCTCTCCTCTCTTCTCCGCCTCTCTCTGGCACCTCATCAATTCCTCATCCTCTTCTCCCACTTCTACCTGCCTTTATCTCTGTGTTCTCCAAAAAATTTCACGAATCTGATTGCAGGATATTTAAAAAAAAAATACGCTTTGTTCTATTCTTCCTGTGTATTATAGCAATGGGCGGATATGCGTAATGAAAACTAGACAGATCACGCTTGACAATACGCTTTTTGAATCACCTACATTTCCAATAGCGTACACGATACACGCGCTTTCTTCTACTTCCTGCATCGCATTAGCACGCGTACTTGCAAGTACGTTCGTTTCGACTAGCTTTGTACGATAATCGTTGCATAAAATGAAAAATTCTTTGGTAAATCCTTTTCGTGTACATTTTTTTTCTCTGCGGTACCATTACTTTTCTCTTTTTCTTCCATTTCTTCGTGTTCGTTTAAGTTCTCATAACTTTAGAAAAAAAAAAAAAAAAGAAGCTATACCGTTCAGTACCCTTTTCGCATATGCGCAACTTTTTTAAAGTGTCGTTAGTTCGTTTCTCTAAATGGAAGCACTTCTTCCATCAAAATCCGGTTTCTCGTCTTAGATGCTTGAATTCCAAATTTTTTGCATTCACGTGACCGCATATGCGAGGGCAACTCTAGCGGAAAATGAGAAACCTACTTTACAAAATATGAAAACAGAACACGACTTACGAGAGATGGTTGTACGTACAAGTTCACCTTAAATAATGGTGTCGTACGGATACGAGAGAGAAAGTAAGTGGAGCGAAATAATCGATATTTCATTTGAAATTATCGAATAAATGAAAGCGTTTCTAACAATTGAAAGCAAAAAGTAAATGAAGATGTTTAAGCTTGTTTCGTGAACGAAATTCCTGAACGAATATCATTCTGTATGAACGCTTTCAGTTTTGCAGTTTCCTATTTTATATTATTTATTTATAATATTATAAAATATCTATAAAATTATATATAAAATTTTGAGCTATATAAATACTTTTTTAATATATCCTTTTGTTTAACTTGTGATATGTTACAAGATATATAATATTTTCACAATATTATACATTATTAAATATACTGAAAAATGATAATAATACAATGTAATGAGTAATATCTTAATTAACTAAACTTTCATTAATATTCTTTCCTTATTAAACTAAATTCCAATCATTCATTTTTTAACAAATATACTTTTAATTTTTAAATAAAACAAAATTGTATATTTATAAATTTTAGAACTTGTTTGGAAAATCCAAGGTCGTGGAATAATGAAAAAAGTAATGTTACAACTGTCACAATTGTATTCATCACGGAATAAGTAACTAATATGTTGAAAAATAATGTAAACATTCTATATCTAATTAAAACGAAGTTTACATTGCTGAAAGTCTCGATAACCTTGATATTTAAATGTTTTAAGTAATTTTACTTATGTATATACAGAATTAAGTTTTCCATAATTTACATGATATTTATTTCTATTATTGAAGCATTATACTTTACGTAAATTTAGTATGTAAAAAGTGAAATGCAAGAAATCGAATGACTATTTACACACATTAACACTTATACCGGAACACAAAACCAGTGAAAGTTGTGTAAATTTGTCATTAATTATCGCTGATATTTTTAGAATCTTTCGCTCATTTTCCCTAGTATTTCTTAGTATACCACCTATAGGTGATTCCCTATAATAATAAGTAATTACTATTTAATCCTTATGTTTCGTATTCAGTGTCAATGAGGTAAAATACAGTAAGCATCGAGAAATTACATGTAGCAAACAGGGCTACATTTTTGTCATTTCTTCAAGGTGCAAGAATGCATATAGAACGCGACAAAATATATGAAATATCCCAAAATATAATATTCGTTACAATACTTAACAGCTGAAACAAATCTCTGCCTAGAGAATTGCATAAATATGAATTTGCATGAATATTTGCAATCTAATGATAAACGATAATCTAGCCAGTAAGAAGAACAGGCATTACTTTCGTACCAGCCCTTGTACACGTTTCAAGAGCTATCGAGATCAGTGTCCTACTAGCAGAGCTTACCGAGTAACAGATCATACTCTTGGATGGATCGTTGAACCCTGAAGTGTGGAACATGTTTGAAAAAAATTCCAGTCAGAAGTGTGTCACAGCGGTGTATGATACTGGCTGTTGAGAGTGGAAGTGGGGGAAAATGGGGGTGATGGTAAGGGGATAGAGTGGGGAGGCTGGAGAAGAGAACTTCTCACGGTCGATGATCTACCTTGAGATGACCACGGGACCTCATTCTTAAAGGTCAGTGGATATTTTCAGCTTCTAATTTTAATAGTACTTAATATTAGTACTTACTACCCTATTTTATTTTATTAACTGCAATTTTAGATAGTTGAAGCAATTTCGGTATGCAGCTACTGAAAATTCCGTGCGAGAATTTGTGAAGGGGAAGGCGTGCGTGAAAATCAGAGCTTGATGAACGCGTACGCTCAGCGAGTATACAGGAAAGGAGGAGGATACTTGAGAAAAACGTATAATTCCTAGATTATGCGAACGAATTGTAGCAGAGTGTACTGTCTATAATGATTAACAAGGTCTTATTGACATTTCTGTTCCCGTTGAAAGTGTCTTCATTATGAATGAAAAATAAAATCGTAGCCAAATGGAACTAAATTTATGTGTCCATGAAGAGACGAGCTGTGGGTATTTTTATAAGATAATATTGCTTCATTGAAATTACCATTATCGTATCAAACAAAATATCAAGAAAAAATTAACTTAAATGGTTAAATTTATATATTATCCTATATGATTAACACTGTTCAACTTCGTCTTGTTAATACGTTTATATTGTTTAAATCAATTGCGGTACTTAATTTTTTATTTAGCAAGTGTAAATACTCCGCTGTTACGTACGTTACACAATTTCGGGTCTGCATACTAATTCTTTACGATCGAAGCATGTTTGAAACTTCATACCTGAATCTTAGTTCACTTAACCGATACTTTAGTGAAAGGACTATACATTTTCTCTATATAACGCGCTTCGGGATGGTCGGTGTTGCTTTTTGCGTTACGTCTTTAAGAAAATAGCAGTAGTAACTTTATATTTCTTCTCATTAGTTGCGTTTTCGATTTCGTTACATTAAGATTTAAATGGCATACATATGTAGATTTAAAAATTTCGTGAAATAGTGAAAGTAGTGAATTACATTTTTCTCAAATTCAAATACGTCATTGTGTTAATATAAGAAACTATACTTTGCACAAATATTGTACATACAAACGTACATTAGGTTGAGAGTGAATATAGTTTTTAAATCGTTATAACTCATATATATTTTCTTTTCCAATTAATGAAAAACAGCATTCGTTAAAATGTAGACACTTTTAGCAACAAATTGTAATCGTATTTATTTTGTTTCTTACAATATTCAATAGCTTCTGGATCAATACATTTTTCGAAATGCTTTTAATTACTACGATTTAATTACTGCAGTGATACTTTCCTATTTTAATAAGTTGCCTAAGTTATTGAAACAAATTGGTATGAGGAGAAAGAAATGGATATAACGATTTCTTGTAGACAGGGATAATATTTATAATAATTTAATAATAATAAAAATGAATCTGATAAAATGTCTTTCATACGAAATAATTATAAATAATTTAATTTAAACCACAAGTAATTATGTATCAGCATGAACAGGTGCTTTAACTTTGTATCAGCTCGGCAAAAGTCAGAAGAAATCGACTCGAGACTCGGGAACCCGGAATTATTCAGTTATTAGGAGGTAAGTTATTAGATAAAGAGATATCAATGTTTAGATATAATCAAAATTTAAGACCGTGTCAAGATTTGTGAAGGTACAACAGTAATGGACTTTGTTTAGATTCGTACCATAACGTTTAGTTACGGACACGTAATAATAGCTTAATCATTTATTTATTGTCTTTTATTTAGCAAGAGTTAATGTATCGTGAACATTTGTTGAGCCGACAATGTGAATTGACGTTCTATGTCTCGTGATTGTATTAATTATAAAAATATCGTTCAACTATAACGACCGTTAAAATTTCATTTACTATACGATTATGTGAACTTCTTAAATTATATATTTGTATGTAAACAATTACATATTTAATGATGCACATTCGTCATTTTTTTAAATTTAAGGTCCTCGAGATTTACCCGGCATTGGAAATATATTAAATATCGCAAGATTAGTAAATCAGACGAAATATTATGCTGATACCTGATATCGATTAGCTGAGAAATATGGACCTGTTGTTGGTATCAGACTAGCTTTCGACAAACTACTGATTATAGTTTGTGGAAAATCTGCAGTCACGGAGAATCTGCAATGTTAACTTGCCCTGAATTCGATGGTAAAGTAAATGGATTTTTACATAAATTTAGAAATGGTGACATTCGACAAGGAACATTATTTATAGATACTGATGTGTGACTCAGCCAAAGAAGGTTTAATTGAAATCAAATTTATTTCTATTTCATAATTTATAATTTGTAAATAGAATTAACTATTCTATGATATTGATTTAGTTATCGTATATCAGGACGTTAAGGAAAATATTTTTAATATTTGACAAAATTTAACTTAATATTTAAAGATCTACAAGGTATATATAGGATGTTCTCTGCAAAACTTTACTAGTATATTTTATAAACAATTCCAATTCCTTAGCCTCCGAGATCACCAGATATCACGTCCATGGTCTTTTACTTGTGGAGAACTGCAGAAGAAACAGTTTATCTTACACGAATTAATACGCGACAGAAGTTAATGTAAAAGATTCATGACGTATTTGCTCTAATAAAATGAATAAGAATATGAATTACTATAAAATACTAACTTCTGAAAATAATTTGGAAATAATTTCGTACTTTCAATTTATTTTTTTTTATTACTATTGAATTTTTGTGATATTTATTATTTACATATTTCAGTCTATGTGATTTTATTAATTGACATATTATATTCAAATTGTTAGACTCTAATAATTTATATTCGAGAGTGGCGTATTGATGTGAAACGTGAAATACAAGCATTGACTCATAAATGGCGGCGTTTAATGCGCTGCGCCGTGGCAGAACTGCAAGGTTCGTCATAAAATGCGGGAAAGTCAAAAAGAAAATATTTTACAGAGTGAGGCACTTGATATTATCAGGTAGAATATTTGTTATTGTTGCCAATGTAATCGAAACATGAAAAATTGTATACCGTGAGATAAATAAAAACAAATCCTCTAACTTCTAACTAGAGTATGTTTAATGGATGTGCGCCATCTGTGAGACTGTTGTCATAAGAAAATTTTGTTTATTATATTATATAAGTTTCTTCTCTATTTTATGTTTTAATTTATACATGACATACGTTATAAGATACGAAAGGATTCGAATTTACATTTAGTACATAGAGAAGAAACAAAGGTGGTTTGATTTTCGTTATGTCAAAAGTGATGAAGAAAGTTGTTAAAAAAGATCTTTAAATTTCTATGGTAATATATATAATATGCAGGAGATGATACTAACATAAAGCAGAAAAGTTATTCACATATTATAATATTTACTTAAAAACAATAGAATAAATGACATTGCGATTTAAAAATGTTAATATACATTAAATTTCATTAATTTGTTAAGTATTTAATTTATTGTATCACAATACATTAGCTTAAATGGTTTGCTTCTATTTATTTCACATGAATATGCTATATCGTATGGTTTTAAGTATAATTCTAATTTAACTTTCCACAGATTTTCATCTGCATTGTTTCTGATTGCTTTACAACATGGCAACAGACTCATCAAATGAAATTATTTTGAGCTACTACGACTGCTTACTGAGAGCAAGTGATGTTGAATTGCTTCAAGGATCACATTGGTTGAATGATGTTATAATAGGATTTTATTTTGAATATCTGGATGAAACATTTAACAAGAATGAGAAAAGAGACTTTTACTTTATCAGTCCTGAATTAACACAATTGTTAAAAATGACAGAACCAGATCAATATATTATATTTTTGGATCCTTTTAGTATATCAGAATGCAAATGTATTCTTTTTCCTTTGAATAACTGTGATAAAAAAGATACAGCTGGAGGAACACATTGGAGTTTATTAATATTTTGTAAAGGAGATAAAACA
The DNA here is from genome assembly GCF_905332965.1 of Bombus pascuorum. Classification (NCBI taxonomy): domain Eukaryota; kingdom Metazoa; phylum Arthropoda; class Insecta; order Hymenoptera; family Apidae; genus Bombus; species Bombus pascuorum. Next base: position 5,917,452 of record NC_083493.1, read on the forward strand.
TGTTATCATTTTGATTCGGCAAAAGGATATAATGGTAGTATCGCCTCACAATTTGCAGAGAATGTAATGAGTTGCGTACTTGATAAGAATGAACCTAACAAGAGATTCGTTGAGGTAAATAGTCCACAACAAGACAATGGTTATGATTGTGGAGTTTATGTGTTATGTTTGGCAGATATTATTACAAATCATATTTTGAAAAATGAAAACATGAATGGATGTAATTATGACCAGGTAAAAGAATTAGTGCGTACAAAACGTACAGATTTATTAAACTTGATAAATGATCTTAAACGTAAACCACTTGCTAATTAATGATAAGTATCATGTACATATACAATTATTACATTTAATTATTTTTGTACAAATATATTGTAACTATTCTATTATCAAATAATTTGTTTACAATTTTATGTTGAATTTATGATGTAGGTAATAAATTTACAAATATATTAATATTTACTAGTATTATTATTTTACATATTCCTGTATTTTATATACGTATATAGTTATAGTATATAGAATATTATATTATATGTCAATACATAATATATTCACAACTTATATGTTGGTGACATTGATGTACATTGGTGAAATAAAGAATACCAGTTACACCAATTCCTAAATTTATAGATATACTGTATTGTACAGTCAGATACTCTGTAACGTGGTACTCCCATAACGAGGACTAAAAATTGTGCCATGCGTATGACGCGATGAAGAAGTTGCTGGAAATGACTCATTTCTGATATGAAAATATGCGTACGTTTGAATTGACTCGAAACTCAGTTTTGCATTAACTCTTGTGCGACAAGGAGGGATTGTTTACAGTGTGCATTATGTAAAAGTTATTATCGCGGAACGCATATTATTTTGTCATACTAAAAAAAGACTATTAGAGATATTTATTTAGTTATAGTTCTTTTTTGCTCTCTTGGATTCATATAACGCGAAATCTGTATAACACGGAACGTATGTCTCGCGTTATAGGCAGTCCTACTGTATTGTACCGTACATTGTGTTGCAAGGAAAAACTAGACTATTAATAAAACAAATCAGAGAAAGAGATTAAATTTCACAAAAGATAATAAAAATAAGATGTGAAAAGGAACAAAATATCAATAAAGATATTTGAGATATAGCTATGTATCCAAATAAAAGTAAATTAATATGTTCAGTTCAGATGGATACAATTACGTGCGAAGATATAAAACTTATGACCAATAGTAAATCACGGATTTTATAAAATATATATAAACATATATCAACCATACATAAAAAATATAAACATATGTGTGTGTTTACGTTATTCACAAAATTGAGCATAAAATTAAGAAAAATAAATTATTATCGAATATCAATGGTAGATTTACTTGCAGACAGATAAGAATAAATCCAGGAATTAACACGGAAAGAATTAAATTTATAAAAGAATTAGACAAATAAAAATTAAACAAATAGGAATTAGATAAATAAGAATTAGAAAAAGTATATTTGAGGGAACGAACGCAAAGTTTGAAGAACCTTACGTAAAGAAGAGTATCATAATAGGATGGCCAGGAATTGCCAGAAAGAAATCTTGCATCTCAAAAGTCAAAGAGAAAAATGTTTAGAGTTCGCTAAAATCTATTAAATCATGATAAAAAATGTTGTTAAATTGTTATATTTTCTGATGAAACAAAAATAAATTTATTTAGCGCGAGCTCTATAACTTCGTTAATCTTCACCATCACACAGATGTACGTTAAATTTTGGAAGTAACGATGTATTTGATTGATGTTGTTATTAACATATCGATCTAATTATAACATGACACATTTTAGATATTATTCGAGATAGTTTGTGTAATATGACAACAATAATAAAGGCAGAGCTAAAGCTGGATTAGCTGAGCCTTTTGTTTATTGAATAGGTCTTATAGGTATAGGATATCATATCATCGCTGTTGTTCTGTACAGGGTGTCCCACGCAGCCGGACATACTATAATCTTGCAACAGTAGAAGATAGAAAAGAATCCAAAGTGTCCATTCTGAAAGTAGCGGTATTTTGAATATTTAAAAATCACCTGTATATCTTTAAATGGAATTATAAATTTTTGTATACATCGATCGATCTTTATATTCTCTATAAAAAGCTATTAAAGCACTTATATCGAGAATTGATTAATTTCAATTATGTTTTAATCTTAATTTTGTAAAATTTATTATATGGAAAATGACCACGCAACATTTCCATATTTCTGTTTTCTTTGCCTTTCATACAATCAATTTGATGAAATCTTTTAAACTATGTAGTTTACAAGTACAGATTGATCTATAAAAAGAATTTCTAAATCTACTTAAAAAAATAGATTTAAAAATAGACATGAAAAATGTGTGACTTAAGATCCCGATCGTGTGTTATTTAAAACCGTTTAATTTCCCTTAATAAAATATTTTTCTATCTTTTATAGTAACGGGAGTTATATCTTGACTTTTTGACAATTTGTTACGTGGGAGATACATATATATATATATATATATATATATATATGTATATATATATACGTCATTAACGCTATACGTCATTACGTTATAGTACATAACGTTATACGTTAGTACGTAATAGTATATAACGTTATACTTCATTAGGTAATAGCATATAACGTTATGCGTTATTACGTATTAGTATATAACGTTACACGTTAGTACGTATTAGTATATAACGTTATACGTTAGTACGTATTAGTATATAACGTTACACGTTAGTACGTAATAGTATATAACGTTATACGCCATTACGTAATAGTATATAACGTTATACGTTAGTATAGTATAACGTTACACGTTAGTACGTATTAGTATATAACGCTATACGTCATTACGTTATAGTACATAACGTTATACTTTATTACGTATTAGTATATAACGTTACACGTTAGTACGTAATAGTATATGACGTTATACGTCATTAGGTAACAGTAAATAACGTTATGCGTCATTGCGTAATAGTATATAACGTTATACGTTATTACGTAGTAGTGTATAACGTAACACGTTAGTACGTAATAATATATTACGTTATACGTTATTACGTAATAGTATATAACGTTATACGTTATTACGTATTAGTATATAACGATATACGTCATTAGGTAATAGTAAATTACGTTATACGTCATTGCGTAATAGTATATAACGTTATACGTTAGTACGTAATAGTATATAACGTTATACGTTATTACGTATTAGTATATAACGTTACACGTTAGTACGTAATAGTATATAGCGTTATACGTTAGTACGTATTAACATATAACGTTATACGTCATTACGTAATAGTATATAACGTTATACGTTAGAACGTAATACTATATAAAGTTTTAAGTTATTAAGTAATAGTATATAACGTTATACGTTAGTGCCTAATAGTATATGACGTTATACGTTAGTACGTAATAGTATATAACGTTATACGTTACTACGTAATAGTATATAACGTTATACGTCATTACGTAAAAGAATATAACGTTATACGTTATTACGTATTAGTATATACCGTTACACGTTAGTACGTATTAGTATATAACGCTATACGTCATTACGTTATAGTACATAACGTTATACGTTAGTACGTAATAGTATATAACGTTATACTTCATTAGGTAATAGCATATAACGTTATGCGTTATTACGTATTAGTATATAACGTTACACGTTAGTACGTATTAGTATATAACGTTATACGTTAGTACGTATTAGTATATAACGTTACACGTTAGTACGTAATAGTATATAACGTTATACGTCATTACGTAATAGTATATAACGTTATACGTTAGTACGTAATAGTATATAACGTTATACGTTATTACGTATTAGTATATAACGTTACACGTTAGTACGTAATAGTATATAACGTTATACGTTAGTACGTATTAACATATAACGTTATACGTCATTAGGTAATAGTAAATAACGTTATACGTCATTGCGTAATAGTATATAACGTTATACGTTAGTACGTAATAGTATATAACGTTATACGTTAGAACGTAATACTATATAAAGTTTTAAGTTATTAAGTAATAGTATATAACGTTATACGTTAGTGCCTAATAGTATATGACGTTATACGTTAGTACGTAATAGTATATAACGTTATACGTTACTACGTAATAGTATATAACGTTATACGTCATTACGTAAAAGAATATAACGTTATACGTTATTACGTATTAGTATATACCGTTACACGTTAGTACGTATTAGTATATAACGCTATACGTCATTACGTTATAGTACATAACGTTATACGTTAGTACGTAATAGTATATAACGTTATACTTCATTAGGTAATAGCATATAACGTTATGCGTTATTACGTATTAGTATATAACGTTACACGTTAGTACGTATTAGTATATAACGTTATACGTTAGTACGTATTAGTATATAACGTTACACGTTAGTACGTAATAGTATATAACGTTATACGTCATTACGTAATAGTATATAACGTTATACGTTAGTACGTAATAGTATATAACGTTATACGTTATTACGTATTAGTATATAACGTTACACGTTAGTACGTAATAGTATATAACGTTATACGTTAGTACGTATTAACATATAACGTTATACGTCATTAGGTAATAGTAAATAACGTTATACGTCATTGCGTAATAGTATATAACGTTATACGTTAGTACGTAATAGTATATAACGTTATACGTTAGTACGTAATAGTATATAACGCTATACGTTAGTACGTAATAGTATATAACGTTATACGTCATTACGTATTAGTATATAACGTTACACGTTAGTACGTAATAGTATATAACGTTATACGTTATTACGTATTAGTATATAACGTTACACGTTAGTACGTAATAGTATATAGCGTTATACGTTAGTACGTATTACTATATAACGTTTTACGTTATTTAGTAATAATATATAACGTTATACGTTAGTGCCTAATAGTATATGACGTTATACGTTAGTACGTAATAGTATATAACGTTATACGTCATTACGTATTAGTATATAACGTGACACGTTAGTACGTAATAGTATATAACGTTATACGTTACTACGTATTAACATATAACGTTATACGTCATTAGGTAATAGTAAATAACGTTATACGTCATTGCGTAATAGTATATAACGTTATACGTTAGTACGTAATAGTATATAACGTTATACGTTAGTGCCTAATAGTATATGACGTTATACGTTAGTACGTAATAGTATATAACGTTATATGTTACTACGTAATAGTATATAACGTTATACGTCATTACGTAATAGTATATAACGTTATACGTTAGAACGTAATACTATATAACGTTTTAAGTTATTAAGTAATAGTATATAACGTTATACGTTAGTACGTAATAGTATATAACGTTATACGTTACTACGTAATAGTATATAACGTTATACGTCATTACGTAAAAGAATATAACGTTATACGTTATTATGTATTAGTATATAAAGTTATACGTTATTAAGTATTAGTCTATCACGTTACACGTTAGTACGTAATAGTATATAAGGCTATACGTCATTACGTAATAGTATATAACGTTATACGTTATTACGTATTAGTATATAACGTTACACGTTAGTACGTATTAGTATATAACGTTATACGTTAGTACGTATTAGTATATAACGTTACACGTTAGTACGTAATAGTATATAACGTTATACGTCATTACGTAATAGTATATAACGTTATACGTTAGTACGTAATAGTATATAACGTTATACGTTATTACGTATTAGTATATAACGTGACACGTTAGTACGTAATAGTATATAACGTTATACGTTACTACGTAATAGTATATAACGTTATACGTCATTACGTAAAATAATATAACGTTATACGTTATTACGTATTAGTATATAAAGTTATACGTTATTACGTATTAGTATATCACGTTACACGTTAGTACGTAATAGTATATAACGCTATACGTTAGTACGTAATAGTATATAACGTTATACGTCATTACGTAAAAGAATATAACGTTATACGTTATTACGTATTAGTATATAACGTTACACGTTAGTACGTATTAGTATATAACGTTATACGTTAGTACGTATTAGTATATAACGTTACACGTTAGTACGTAATAGTATATAACGTTATACGTCATTACGTAATAGTATATATCGTTATACGTTAGTACGTAATAGTAGATAACGTTATACGTTAGTGCCTAATAGTATATAACGTTATACGTTAATGCATAATAGTATATGACGTTATACGTTAGTACGTAATCGTATATAACCTTATACGTCATTACGTAATAGTATATAACGTTATACGTTAGAACGTAATACTATATAAAGTTTTAAGTTATTAAGTAATAGTATATAACGTTATACGTTAGTGCCTAATAGTATATGACGTTATACGTTAGTACGTAATAGTATATAACGTTATACGTTACTACGTAATAGTATATAACGTTATACGTCATTACGTAAAAGAATATAACGTGATACGTTATTACGTATTAGTATATACCGTTACACGTTAGTACGTATTAGTATATAACGCTATACGTCATTACGTTATAGTACATAACGTTATACGTTAGTACGTAATAGCATATAACGTTATACTTCATTAGGTAATAGCATATAACGTTATGCGTTATTACGTATTAGTATATAACGTTACACGTTAGTACGTATTAGTATATAACGTTATACGTTAGTACGTATTAGTATATAACGTTACACGTTAGTACGTAATAGTATATAACGTTATACGTCATTACGTAATAGTATATAACGTTATACGTTAGTACGTAATAGTATATAACGTTATACGTTATTACGTATTAGTATATAACGTTACACGTTAGTACGTAATAGTATATAACGTTATACGTTAGTACGTATTAACATATAACGTTATACGTCATTAGGTAATAGTAAATAACGTTATACGTCATTGCGTAATAGTATATAACGTTATACGTTAGTACGTAATAGTATATAACGTTATACGTTAGTACGTAATAGTATATAACGCTATACGTTAGTACGTAATAGTATATAACGTTATACGTCATTACGTATTAGTATATAACGTTACACGTTAGTACGTAATAGTATATAACGTTATACGTTATTACGTATTAGTATATAACGTTACACGTTAGTACGTAATAGTATATAGCGTTATACGTTAGTACGTATTACTATATAACGTTTTACGTTATTTAGTAATAATATATAACGTTATACGTTAGTGCCTAATAGTATATGACGTTATACGTTAGTACGTAATAGTATATAACGTTATACGTCATTACGTATTAGTATATAACGTGACACGTTAGTACGTAATAGTATATAACGTTATACGTTACTACGTATTAACATATAACGTTATACGTCATTAGGTAATAGTAAATAACGTTATACGTCATAGCGTAATAGTATATAACGTTATACGTTAGTACGTAATAGTATATAACGTTATACGTTAGTGCCTAATAGTATATGACGTTATACGTTAGTACGTAATAGTATATAACGTTATATGTTACTACGTAATAGTATATAACGTTATACGTCATTACGTAATAGTATATAACGTTATACGTTAGAACGTAATACTATATAACGTTTTAAGTTATTAAGTAATAGTATATAACGTTATACGTTAGTACGTAATAGTATATAACGTTATACGTTACTACGTAATAGTATATAACGTTATACGTCATTACGTAAAAGAATATAACGTTATACGTTATTATGTATTAGTATATAAAGTTATACGTTATTAAGTATTAGTCTATCACGTTACACGTTAGTACGTAATAGTATATAAGGCTATACGTCATTACGTAATAGTATATAACGTTATACGTTATTACGTATTAGTATATAACGTTACACGTTAGTACGTATTAGTATATAACGTTATACGTTAGTACGTATTAGTATATAACGTTACACGTTAGTACGTAATAGTATATAACGTTATACGTCATTACGTAATAGTATATAACGTTATACGTTAGTACGTAATAGTATATAACGTTATACGTTATTACGTATTAGTATATAACGTGACACGTTAGTACGTAATAGTATATAACGTTATACGTTACTACGTAATAGTATATAACGTTATACGTCATTACGTAAAAGAATATAACGTTATACGTTATTACGTATTAGTATATAAAGTTATACGTTATTACGTATTAGTATATCACGTTACACGTTAGTACGTAATAGTATATAACGCTATACGTTAGTACGTAATAGTATATAACGTTATACGTCATTACGTAAAAGAATATAACGTTATACGTTATTACGTATTAGTATATAACGTTACACGTTAGTACGTATTAGTATATAACGTTATACGTTAGTACGTATTAGTATATAACGTTACACGTTAGTACGTAATAGTATATAACGTTATACGTCATTACGTAATAGTATATATCGTTATACGTTAGTACGTAATAGTAGATAACGTTATACGTTAGTGCCTAATAGTATATAACGTTATACGTTAATGCATAATAGTATATGACGTTATACGTTAGTACGTAATCGTATATAACCTTATACGTCATTACGTAATAGTATATAACGTTATACTTCATTACGTATTAGTATATAACGTTACACGTTAGTACGTAATAGTATATGACGTTATACGTCATTAGGTAACAGTAAATAACGTTATGCGTCATTGCGTAATAGTATATAACGTTATACGTCATTACGTAAAAGAATATAACGTAATACGTTATTATGTATTAGTATATAAAGTTATACGTTATTAAGTATTAGTCTATCACGTTACACGTTAGTACGTGATAGTATATAAGGCTATACGTCATTACGTAATAGTATATAACGTTATACGTTATTACGTATTAGTATATAACGTTACACGTTAGTACGTATTAGTATTTAACGTTATACGTTAGTACGTATTAGTATATAACGTTACACGTTAGTACGTAATAGTATATAACGTTATACGTCATTACGTAATAGTATATAACGTTATACGTTATTACGTAGTAGTGTATAACGTATCACGTTAGTACGTAATAATATATTACGTTATACGTTATTACGTAATAGTATATGACGTTATACGTTATTACGTATTAGTATATAACGTTATACGTCATTAGGTAATAGTAAATTACGTTATACGTCATTGCGTAATAGTATATAACGTTATACGTCATTACGTAAAAGAATATAACGTAATACGTTATTATGTATTAGTATATAAAGTTATACGTTATTAAGTATTAGTCTATCACGTTACACGTTAGTACGTGATAGTATATAAGGCTATACGTCATTACGTAATAGTATATAACGTTATACGTTATTACGTATTAGTATATAACGTTACACGTTAGTACGTATTAGTATTTAACGTTATACGTTAGTACGTATTAGTATATAACGTTACACGTTAGTACGTAATAGTATATAACGTTATACGTCATTACGTAATAGTATATAACGTTATACGTTATTACGTAGTAGTGTATAACGTATCACGTTAGTACGTAATAATATATTACGTTATACGTTATTACGTAATAGTATATGACGTTATACGTTATTACGTATTAGTATATAACGTTATACGTCATTAGGTAATAGTAAATTACGTTATACGTCATTGCGTAATAGTATATAACGTTATACGTTAGTACGTAATAGTATATAACGTTATACGTTATTACGTATTAGTATATAACGTGACACGTTAGTACGTAATAGTATATAACGTTATACGTTACTACGTAATAGTATATAACGTTATACGTCATTACGTAATAGTATATAACGTTATACGTTAGAACGTAATACTATATAACGTTTTAAGTTATTAAGTAATAGTATATAACGTTATACGTTAGTACGTAATAGTATATAACGTTATACGTTACTACGTAATAGTATATAACGTTATACGTCATTACGTAAAAGAATATAACGTTATACGTTATTATGTATTAGTATATAAAGTTATACGTTATTAAGTATTAGTCTATCACGTTACACGTTAGTACGTAATAGTATATAAGGCTATACGTCATTACGTAATAGTATATAACGTTATACGTTATTACGTATTAGTATATAACGTTACACGTTAGTACGTATTAGTATATAACGTTATACGTTAGTACGTATTAGTATATAACGTTACACGTTAGTACGTAATAGTATATAACGTTATACGTCATTACGTAATAGTATATAACGTTATACGTTAGTACGTAATAGTATATAACGTTATACGTTATTACGTATTAGTATATAACGTGACACGTTAGTACGTAATAGTATATAACGTTATACGTTACTACGTAATAGTATATAACGTTATACGTCATTACGTAAAATAATATAACGTTATACGTTATTACGTATTAGTATATAAAGTTATACGTTATTACGTATTAGTATATCACGTTACACGTTAGTACGTAATAGTATATAACGCTATACGTTAGTACGTAATAGTATATAACGTTATACGTCATTACGTAAAAGAATATAACGTTATACGTTATTACGTATTAGTATATAACGTTATACGTTAGTACGTATTAGTATATAACGTTATACGTTAGTACGTATTAGTATATAACGTTACACGTTAGTACGTAATAGTATATAACGTTATACGTCATTACGTAATAGTATATATCGTTATACGTTAGTACGTAATAGTAGATAACGTTATACGTTAGTGCCTAATAGTATATAACGTTATACGTTAATGCATAATAGTATATGACGTTATACGTTAGTACGTAATCGTATATAACCTTATACGTCATTACGTAATAGTATATAACGTTATACTTCATTACGTATTAGTATATAACGTTACACGTTAGTACGTAATAGTATATGACGTTATACGTCATTAGGTAACAGTAAATAACGTTATGCGTCATTGCGTAATAGTATATAACGTTATACGTCATTACGTAAAAGAATATAACGTAATACGTTATTATGTATTAGTATATAAAGTTATACGTTATTAAGTATTAGTCTATCACGTTACACGTTAGTACGTGATAGTATATAAGGCTATACGTCATTACGTAATAGTATATAACGTTATACGTTATTACGTATTAGTATATAACGTTACACGTTAGTACGTATTAGTATTTAACGTTATACGTTAGTACGTATTAGTATATAACGTTACACGTTAGTACGTAATAGTATATAACGTTATACGTCATTACGTAATAGTATATAACGTTATACGTTATTACGTAGTAGTGTATAACGTATCACGTTAGTACGTAATAATATATTACGTTATACGTTATTACGTAATAGTATATGACGTTATACGTTATTACGTATTAGTATATAACGTTATACGTCATTAGGTAATAGTAAATTACGTTATACGTCATTGCGTAATAGTATATAACGTTATACGTTAGTACGTAATAGTATATAACGTTATACGTTATTACGTAATGGTATATAACGTGACACGTTAGTACGTAATAGTATATAACGTTATACGTTACTACGTAATAGTATATAACGTTATACGTCATTACGTAATAGTATATAACGTTATACGTTAGAACGTAATACTATATAACGTTTTAAGTTATTAAGTAATAGTATATAACGTTATACGTTAGTACGTAATAGTATATAACGTTATACGTTACTACGTAATAGTATATAAGGTTATACGTCATTACGTAAAAGAATATAACGTTATACGTTATTATGTATTAGTATATAAAGTTATACGTTATTAAGTATTAGTCTATCACGTTACACGTTAGTACGTAATAGTATATAAGGCTATACGTCATTACGTAATAGTATATAACGTTATACGTTATTACGTATTAGTATATAACGTTACACGTTAGTACGTATTAGTATATAACGTTATACGTTAGTACGTATTAGTATATAACGTTACACGTTAGTACGTAATAGTATATAACGTTATACGTCATTACGTAATAGTATATAACGTTATACGTTAGTACGTAATAGTATATAACGTTATACGTTATTACGTATTAGTATATAACGTGACACGTTAGTACGTAATAGTATATAACGTTATACGTTACTACGTAATAGTATATAACGTTATACGTCATTACGTAAAATAATATAACGTTATACGTTATTACGTATTAGTATATAAAGTTATACGTTATTACGTATTAGTATATCACGTTACACGTTAGTACGTAATAGTATATAACGCTATACGTTAGTACGTAATAGTATATAACGTTATACGTCATTACGTAAAATAATATAACGTTATACGTTAGTACGTATTAGTATATAACGTTACACGTTAGTACGTAATAGTATATAACGTTATACGTCATTACGTAATAGTATATATCGTTATACGTTAGTACGTAATCGTATATAACCTTATACGTCATTACGTAATAGTATATAACGTTATACTTCATTACGTATTAGTATATAACGTTACACGTTAGTACGTAATAGTATATGACGTTATACGTCATTAGGTAACAGTAAATAACGTTATGCGTCATTGCGTAATAGTATATAACGTTATACGTTATTACGTAGTAGTGTATAACGTTATTCGTTATTACTTATTAGTATATAACGTTACACGTTAGTACGTATTAGTATATAACGTTATACGTTAGTACGTATTAGTATATAAAGTTACACGTTAGTACGTAATTATATATAACGTTATACGTCATTACGTAATAGTATATAACGTTATACGTTAGTACGTAATAGTATATAACGTTATACGTTATTACGTATTAGTATATAACGTGACACGTTAGTACGTAATAGTATATAACGTTATACGTCATTACGTATTAGTATATAACGTGACACGTTAGTACGTAATAGTATATAACGTTATACGTTACTACGTAATAGTATATAACGTTATACGTCATTACGTAAAAGAATGTAACGTTATACGTTATTACGTATTAGTATATAAAGTTATACGTTATTAAGTATTAGTCTATCACGTTACACGTTAGTACGTAATAGTATATAACGTTATACGTTACTACGTAATAGTATATAACGTTATGCGTCATTACGTAATAGTATATAACGTTATACGTTAGAATGTAATACTATATAACGTTTTACGTTATTTAGTAATAGTATATAACGTTATACGTTAGTGCCTAATAGTATATGACGTTATACGTTAGTACGTAATCGTATATAACCTTATACGTCATTACGTAATAGTATATAACGTTATACTTTATTACGTATTAGTATATAACGTTACACGTTAGTACGTAATAGTATATGACGTTATACGTCATTAGGTAACAGTAAATAACGTTATGCGTCATTGCGTAATAGTATATAACGTTATACGTTATTACGTAGTAGTGTATAACGTTATACGTTATTACGTATTAGTATATAACGTTACACGTTAGTACGTAATAGTATATAGCGTTATACGTTAGTACGTATTAACATATAACGTTATACGTCATTAGGTAATAGTAAATAACGTTATACGTCATTGCGTAATAGTATATATCGTTATACGTTAGTACGTAATAGTATATAACGTTATACGTTATTACGTATTAGTATATAACGTTATACGTTAGTACGTAATGGTATATAACGTTATACGTCAGTACGTATTAACATATAACGTTATACGTCATTAGGTAATAGTAAATAACGTTATACGTCATTGCGTAATAGTTTATAACGTTATACGTTAGTACGTAATAGTATATAACGTTATACGTTAGAACGTATTACTATATAACGTTTTACGTTATTTAGTAATAGTATATAACGTTATACGTTAGTGCCTAATAGTATATGACGTTATACGTTAGTACGTAATCGTATATAACCTTATACGTCATTACGTAATAGTATATAACGTTATACTTTATTACGTATTAGTATATAACGTTACACGTTAGTACGTAATAGTATATAACGTTATACGTTAGTACGTAATAGTATATAACGTTATACGTTATTACGTAATAGTATATAACGTGACACGTTAGTACGTAATAGTATATAACGTTATACGTTACTACGTAATAGTATATAACGTTATGCGTCATTACGTAATAGTATATAACGTTATACGTTAGAACGTAATACTATATAACGTTTTACGTTATTAAGTAATAGTATATAACGTTACACGTTAGTACGTAATAGTATATAACGTTATACGTTATTACGTATTAGTATATAACGTTACACGTTAGTACGTAATAGTATATAACGTTATAGGTTAGTACGTATTAACATATAACGTTATACGTCATTAGGTAATAGTAAATAACGTTATACGTCATTGCGTAATAGTATATAACGTTATACGTCATTACGTAATAGTATATAACGTTATACGTTATTACGTATTAGTATATAACGTGACACGTTAGTACGTAATAGTATATAACGTTATACGTTACTACGTAATAGTATATAACGTTATACGTCATTACGTAAAAGAATATAACGTAATACGTTATTATGTATTAGTATATAAAGTTATACGTTATTAAGTATTAGTCTATCACGTTACACGTTAGTACGTGATAGTATATAAGGCTATACGTCATTACGTAATAGTATATAACGTTATACGTTATTACGTATTAGTATATAACGTTACACGTTAGTACGTAATAGTATATAACGTTATAGGTTAGTACGTATTAACATATAACGTTATACGTCATTAGGTAATAGTAAATAACGTTATACGTCATTGCGTAATAGTATATAACGTTATACGTCATTACGTAATAGTATATAACGTTATACGTTATTACGTATTAGTATATAACGTGACACGTTAGTACGTAATAGTATATAACGTTATACGTTACTACGTAATAGTATATAACGTTATACGTCATTACGTAAAAGAATATAACGTAATACGTTATTATGTATTAGTATATAAAGTTATACGTTATTAAGTATTAGTCTATCACGTTACACGTTAGTACGTGATAGTATATAAGGCTATACGTCATTACGTAATAGTATATAACGTTATACGTTATTACGTATTAGTATATAACGTTACACGTTAGTACGTATTAGTATTTAACGTTATACGTTAGTACGTATTAGTATATAACGTTACACGTTAGTACGTAATAGTATATAACGTTATACGTCATTACGTAATAGTATATAACGTTATACGTTATTACGTAGTAGTGTATAACGTATCACGTTAGTACGTAATAATATATTACGTTATACGTTATTACGTAATAGTATATGACGTTATACGTTATTACGTATTAGTATATAACGTTATACGTCATTAGGTAATAGTAAATTACGTTATACGTCATTGCGTAATAGTATATAACGTTATACGTTAGTACGTAATAGTATATAACGTTATACGTTATTACGTATTAGTATATGACGTGACACGTTAGTACGTAATAGTATATAACGTTATACGTTACTACGTAATAGTATATAACGTTATACGTCATTACGTAATAGTATATAACGTTATACGTTAGAACGTAATACTATATAACGTTTTAAGTTATTAAGTAATAGTATATAACGTTATACGTTAGTGCCTAATAGTATATGACGTTATAGGTTAGTACGTAATGGTATATAACGTTATACGTTACTACGTAATGAGTATATAACGTTATACGTCATTACGTAAAAGAATATAACGTTATATGTTATTACGTATTAGTATATATCGTTACACGTTAGTACGTATTAGTATATAACGCTATACGTTAGTACGTATTAACATATAACGTTATACGTCATTAGGTAATAGTAAATAACGTTATACGTCATTGCGTAATAGTATATAACGTTATACGTTAGTACGTAATAGTATATAACGTTATACGTTATTACGTATTAGTATATAACGTTACACGTTAGTACGTAATAGTATATAACGTTATACGTTAGTACGTATTAACATATAACGTTATACGTCATTAGGTAATAGTAAATAACGTTATACGTCATTGCGTAATAGTATATAACGTTATACGTTAGTACGTAATAGTATATAACGTTATACGTTATTACGTATTATTATATAACGTGACACTTTAGTACGTAATAGTATATAACGTTATACGTTACTACGTAATAGTATATAACGTTATACGTCATTACGTAAAAGAATATAACGTTATACGTTATTATGTATTAGTATATAAAGTTATACGTTATTAAGTATTAGTCTATCACGTTACACGTTAGTACGTAATAGTATATAAGGCTATACGTCATTACGTAATAGTATATAACGTTATACGTTATTACGTATTAGTATATAACGTTACACGTTAGTACGTATTAGTATATAACGTTATACGTTAGTACGTATTAGTATATAACGTTACACGTTAGTACGTAATAGTATATAACGTTATACGTCATTACGTAATAGTATATAACGTTATACGTTAGTACGTAATAGTATATAACGTTATACGTTATTACGTATTAGTATATAACGTGACACGTTAGTACGTAATAGTATATATCGTTATACGTTACTACGTAATAGTATATAACGTTATACGTCATTACGTAAAATAATATAACGTTATACGTTATTACGTATTAGTATATAAAGTTATACGTTATTACGTATTAGTATTTCACGTTACACGTTAGTACGTAATAGTATATAACGCTATACGTTAGTACGTAATAGTATATAACGTTATACGTCATTACGTAAAAGAATATAACGTTATACGTTATTACGTATTAGTATATAACGTTACACGTTAGTACGTATTAGTATATAACGTTATACGTTAGTACGTATTAGTATATAACGTTACACGTTAGTACGTAATAGTATATAACGTTATACGTCATTACGTAATAGTATATATCGTTATACGTTAGTACGTAATAGTATATAACGTTATACGTTAGTGCCTAATAGTATATAACGTTATACGTTAGTGCATAATAGTATATGACGTTATACGTTAGTACGTAATCGTATAT